>NC_061809.1:22151519-22782769 GCF_021462225.1 Girardinichthys multiradiatus
TGACGGATTCGCTGTCTTCTACTTCAGGCTGACTTTGAGAAGACTCAGGTGGAGTGATACTTGTCAGGATGTTGCCTGCAACATCACAGGCTGACATACGCTCTGTTAAGCCTGTCGTTTGGGCCTCAGTCAGCACGTCTGAACCGTTTAGCCCTGAAACCACACTTTCCTCACCTTTTCTCTCCCTCTGCTCCTCAGTCCTCTCTGCCTCTTTATTAACTAATCCCCTATCAAGGTGTCTCTGTCGTTGAGGTTTATCCCTTGGCTTTTTGCTAATCCCTGCACCCTTATAAACAGTTGGTGCTTTCTTCTGGTTCTCCTCTTCTTCTTGTGTGTTTTTGTCAGTGGAAACCCCATTCTGCAGCAGCTCTTTGTGAAAATCTGCTGCAGACTCAGTCGTGTCACCATTTTCCTGGGCATGACACTTTGAAAACTCCCCACCAGAGCACGAGCAGGTGGAAATGATATAATTAGACTCATGTCTGCCCGTCTCAGATAAAATCCCATTCTTGGAGTTGAGATGAAAGAGGTTCTCATCCAAAGTTTCCTCCTGTGAGAGACTGAGGGGTTTGGCTGGTTTTGGCGGCGGGGCCGAAACAGGCGGTGAAGAAGAGGCCGTGGATCTGCGCAGGCAGGGTTTAGGAGCGACAGCTGGCTTTGGCCTCTTAAGGGCAGAAGGAGAAGGTTGGGAGAGCGACGAGGACTGGGAGAGAGGACATGGTTTTGGGGCGATGGGTGGTTTGGATGGAACGGGGAGCTTTGGTTTAGGAGCTAATGGAGGCTTCTTCACACCTGCATGTAAAATAAAAAAACAGAAAGAGTCAGAAAAAAATCACACTTTTTACTTGGTCTTACTGTAAAGCTCAAGCATGTCCCATTCCAACCTCCTGAAATGTTAGCACAGACAGCTGCAAGCAGAAGGTTAGGCTGAGGTCAAAGGGCCCATTTTAGGGTCAGAGGGTAAAAACTGAGAGCCAATTTAATTTTCTAAAACGGATTAGGAGGCCATTCTTTATATATATTATGTACATAGATATTTTAGTCTTTCTCTAGAGTTTTTTTTTTACTAACATCATAGCTTCTATTATGTCGCACTTATTACTGCAAATAGTCGTATTTAAGCATCTTTCCTGTTTTTGTAAATGCCTTGCAAAAGTAATCCCACCCCTACATTTTATTTTTACACATTCTCTCAAATTACAAACACAAACCTGAATGCACTTTACTGGGGTTTTAAGTCGTAGTCCAACATACAGTGTATAACTATAAAATAAAACGAAAGGCAAGCATTATTTACAAAGTTTTTTGCAAAATAAAACCTGAAAGTGTGATACGTTTGTATTCGCTCAGTTAACTGCGGTGCGCAGTGCAATTAACTGGGTTTAGATTCAGTCTAATTAGTAAAGAGAGGGTGATTTGATCTCAATTTAAATCCAGCTGTTCTGTAAAGGCCTTAGAGGTTTATCAGAGAAAATGAGTGAACAAACAGCATCATAAAGACCAAGGAATGCTGCTGTGCAGCGTTCAAACCATCACTGCTTATTTCCCTGACCACACCTTCCCACTGTGAAGTATAGTGGTGGTAGCATCATGATGTGGGGATGCTTTCCTTCAGTTGGAGCTGCAGAGATCCACGGTTGAGGTGGGAGAATCTACTAACTGGACAGTTGTTAGTTTTACACTCCACAAATCTGGTCTTCATGAACAAGTGTCAAGAAGAAAGCGGGAAACATTCCCACAAGCCATGTAGAGGGGGGCAGCACACATGTTGCAGTGTGCTATGGTCAGACGAGACCACCATTTAATCATCTGGACTTCATGCAAAACTCTATGTGTGGTGGAATACCAACACTGCACAACAACTTGAACACCATCCCCCACAGTGAAACATAGTGGTGGCAGCATTATGCTGTGGGCAGGATTTTCCTTAATAGGGATGGAAAAGCAGGTCTGAGTTGATAAGATGTGCCAAAAATAATTACGAATCAACATGCATTAGAATGGTCCAGTCAAAGTCCAGACCTAACTCTGCTTGAAAGTCTTCATCAAATCTGACCGAGATTCGCTAATTTTTAATTATAGAAATAAAATGATGCATGGTAACGGATAAGGCTGTCAGTTTGTATCCCTGCACACCTAAAAATAAAAATAAAAATTTTGCCACATGTGGATGCCATGGCTCAGGCATGTATGTAATTTTCCACAGACTGTAAATTGAATTGGGAAGGGGTGGGCTGCTGGATCTCCAGTGGGAAATAACCTGGTTTAAATAAAGGGCAAAACATCACCCAAGTTTGACAAATAAAAAGCTGTGAAATCAACTTGTGGGGCTATATTTTCCGCTTTCCTGGCTGAAACTCCTTGCTAGCCGACACCATGAGAAGTGGAGTCATCGAGCGGATGTTTCCGAAAAGGCCAACAACTTAAAAAAAAAAAGCTCTGCAGAGCAAGCAAGCTGCATGGGTCACCAAACTCCATTCACATTAACCTATAAACATAACCCTTCCTTAACAGAAACATACTCACTTGGTTATTTTTTTCTTTCTTTATAAATTATTTAATTGTAAGACTTACTTCATAATTCGGCGATAAAATCTTGTTTTAATTTTAAGCAGTTATTAACCTCAAATCTTACAACTAAATTCAAGGATGGCGGTTTTAAGCCTTAAAATAATCCATAAATATATATCACTTTGTGTTTTAGGACTAAGACGAGTGTGTACATGCCAACAACTTAATCTGGTTCATAAAATATGTACGTCGAATTATAAAAGCTTGAAAAAAGCAGAACACATTTAAATGTACTTTTTCAAAAGAATGTGGCTTTATGCAAAAGAACCCTGCGTGTTTATGACAATGTCCTATTTTGTGCATTGTACAATTAAATTGAACTACATACACCAATCTAAAATTAAGCTGATACTACCAGTTTATACCTCTGTAATAACAGATGATTTGTCCGACTTGTTTCAACACCAGGACAGATGTTTAAGACAAAGGATTTAACCCCTCCAGCTGCCACACACCAAGAGTTATAACTCTCATTTAAAAAAGAGCCAACATTTAGCTGAAAACCGATGCTTTTCTATTTTTTGAAAGCTGTTATTATGAAAAACAGTAATTAACGGTGGGTAGGATAAAAAACAAACAAAAAAAAAAAAAAAACAACGAGTCAGTGGATGCTAGCGACCGTTATTATCTTTAAAATGTTGATTTCTGTTCAGTCACAGTGCAAAAACTAAGAAAACTAAAACAAACATTCGTATTTAGCTTTAAGTGAACATAACCACAGAGCTGATCTCTAGCTAGGAAAAGTTAGCTTCGACACAAACCTGTGCTCATGACTCCCGACTTCTTCTCGCTCCTTTCTCCATGAGTAAAAATTTTACTTTCAATGGAACTCCGAGAAAATCGGGATTTTACCTTCCCCCAACACCATTGTCAGAGAGAAAATCGATCCAGGGAGAAAACAAGCGGGTCCATCGCTTTCGTTCCTTATCTTGCCAGCGGATACACGGATAAAGTTGGAGAGACAGTTAGTTTTTCCATTTTTTTTAACCGAACTTTTCAGCCACGGTGCTTTTACCAACATTTGATTCAGACTTGAGCTCAACGGGTTGTTGCTTTCCGGTTAAGCGTTTCAAAATAAAACTACCATAAAAGAATATCGTCTGGATTTCTGGGAAAAGTTCATAAAAAACATATTACAAATATTATTCACCTTATTTGTATTTTATATTTGTTTTTGGTAAATTAATGTGGAGCAACATACGTGTCTTCCCAGATCAGTCATGTATTTTGTGTAAGGATTAATTTATTTTCAAAATCATTTCCGGTTAGTCCTAGCAAAGTTTTGCAAGCTTAACCTTTATTTCCTTTGCTTTCCCGAAGATTTGCCGTTTCGTTTCACTACCACTTGGGAGCGCTCTACGCGATTTTAGATGCACAGCCCTATGCAGCAATACGTCAACGTAGCTGCCATGTTGGAAGGGGAGACAGCGGACAGGAAATAACTGCGATTTTAACTAGGTTAAAAGCGACTCACCGTTTGCTTTTTAAGAATAATTTGGCTTTATTTGAAAAAAATTATTAAAATTTATTTTTTGTCCAGTTGATTTTTCATGTCGAGTGACTTTGATCCAGATTGTCAAAACTAAAAGGTTGAGTGTTGGTTTTATAGGAAAAGTACTTAAATCCTTGAAAATTATTAATATGCACAAGTTCGTAGTTAAAGTTCACAGGTCTTACATATTAATAAATGTTTTATTTTCTGTCTTACTTTTTTACATGATGTATACGTTTTGTGCTGTATGCGTGTGTTTTATTTTCTTCCTTGCTTGCTTTTTGAACAATTTTATGTATGTAAATGTACTTTAAATCAGACTAATCTTTTCCTGTTTTAGGTCAGCTGGGATCAGCAGGATTAAGGTTCTTATTGGTCCATGCCATAATAATGAGCAAAACAATAGTTTTTTATTCTTTTTTCAAAGGTATACATACACTTTCTTAGTATTTGGTAGAACTGCATTAAAACGTATAACATGGATGAAAGCATTGGTGTATCCTCCCACAAGCTTCTCAAAATAGTTTTCTGGAATTCTGGTCCAATCCTACTTACAGAGCTGATGTATTTGAATGATTTTGCTCCCATACCCCTCTTTAGCTCTGCCTACAAATTTTTCTTTGGGATTGAGATAAGAGCTTTGTGTTGGCCACTCCAAAACATTGATTTTAGTGTCTTTAAGAAACTCTGTTAATAATTTAGAGGTAAATGGATGGTCATTGTCCATTGGGAAGACCTATTTGTGCCCAAGATATAACCTCCTGGCTGATATCTAGATAGGTGTGAGCCATGACCATCTATCTGATAGATAGATTTTTTCTTAATCTTTACAATTGTTTTGCTTTTGTTTTTTGAACGATTTATACATTTTGCACCAAAACATGTTAATTTCTGGGACACAGAAACTGAACTCCTTTCTAAATGGTACTATAGCACATTCCCACGCTGCTTGTATTTGCATTTAAATGTTTGAACAGATGAACTTTTCAGCCTTCATGCATCTGTAATTTGTACCTAGCCTTGGACCAGATTTATGAAGGGACACAGTTCTCTTCCTGAGACCTTGGCTGATTTGTTTAGATTTTTTTCTATGATGTCACACGAGGAAGCAGTGTGAGACGCTGCCTTAAAAGACATCGATGGGTTAGCATCAAGTTAATTCAAACGTTATAAAATAACCTACCAGAATTTTATTTATACTTTCTGACAATAAATTAAACTTTTTCTGTTAGTATATTATATTATAAATACAATTTTAAATATCGTGGGAAAAAAGTAAAAAAACATTTCAATGGTTTTATCATTCCTTGCGAGGAAGTGACAAATAGATACCGGTTTTGTGGGAATTGTAGTTTTAACCGACGATTAGCACCCGGCTAACTCGTAACTTCCCAACCGGCGTTTGTGACAACTCTCGGCTCCAACTTGAGAATGCTGAATGGGTTGTGTATCGATGGCGGAGAGCAATGACTGAGGAGTTTGACGAAGATGTGGTATTTGAGGTTTGTATATACGCGCAGCTCTTTTCTAAACGAATTGATGCTTTGTCATAGTGGACAGAGGTAAAAACATGGGATCATTAACAGGCTATCAGGTAAGCTAGCGTCCCTTCAGCAGCTCCTTGCTGTTGTAATGCAATCCAAAACGATTCCAGATATTTAGCTGTGTTTCTGAGCGTGTTGCTCCAGAGCTAAGGAGCTTTAGTGGTCATGAGGGAGGCTGAGTCGGTGTTTCAGCAGCATTGCTAACGAGGTGGGGAGGATCACCTCCAGTGCTGCTGCGTCGGTTCTGAAAAACGATATACTCTAGCGTGGCTCTACATCTGAGTGTTTGCTTGGTGACAACATGAGACGCGACTTTGTGTAACAATGCATGTGAGTAGCCCTTTCTATAGCTGCAGTGCAGGGGGGCGGTTGGCAATGATGAAGTAATTGAGATGCTCTTCTGCAGGAATTAAACACAGAAGAGCTGCTCGGAGGGATGTCTCCCAGAAATATGGGTTCAGCAGCTGGGAGCAACTGGGTTAGACATAATTTGGATAAAATCATACTTGCATTACAGACTGCACGTCTTCTGTTTGTTTCTATCTGGGGTTAAATAAGCTTATACTTAACTATTTCCAAAACGAAAAATTTTAATGAACTAAAATTTAATATGACAAAGAAACAAACACAGCAGATTGCAAATGATCCAACTCAATAAAGCAAAGTTTACCAGCCCTGGTCCATGTTGCATTTCTATGCACACTGGGTTCATAGGACTAGTTCCAGCTGGTATCCTTGAATCTTTCTTTATCTGACATGACATCATTTTTCTCCTCATTCAGATCAGTGTCATTTTCCATCTCTGCAGAACTCCCCGTTGTTCCAGTACCTTCAGGATCTAGGGCACACTGACTTTGAGTCATGTCCAACAGCGTCGCAGGAGGAGGAGTACGGCGGTGCAGAGGGAGACCTCAGCTCTTCTGGCCAAGATCAGCAGAAAACCTCAGTGAGTCCTCCTTCATTCTACTTGCAGATATGAACCAGGCTTTTTTGTGTTTGTGAGAGATCATTGAGGTTTTCTCTTGCTGCATATCTCAAGCCTCATTCTGGTTAAAACTGAAAATGAGCAGACACTGTAAATACGTCAAACAGCTATGTGACAATGACATATTTTCTCTTTTTATTTAGTGAAGTTAGTAGATTTTTGTCATTTTTTGCATTGATATTTTAAACTGTATTTCCTTTAATGAAATATTGTGAATAATTTGTTGGTTCTTTGCAACTAAATCAATTCCTCTTTTGAGATCTTAATCAGTTTATCATTTGATAAAATGAGGTAAGGCGATACCGAGTCTAGAATTTGGTTTAGTTCTTTTTGAGATTTGGAGACGAATATAAAAAGAAATCACAGTATAAAATATAGTTGTATATTTTAGATGTTATTCTCCATCCATCCATCCATCCATCCATCCATCCATCCCTCCCTCCCTCTTCCTACCAGACTTTGTTTTTTGCAGGTTCCATAGTTAAAGTCTTGTTGTATAACTATCTGCTATACATTCATTGTATTCCTACTTTAAAACCTGCTTGCATAAAGGACACTGGAATTTTAGGTCTGGAAAAAAACATAAAATTTGATATAAAATACGCCTGGTAAACCTGCTCTTGCTTAATTGAAAGCACAGTGTGAAGGTGCCCAGACACACAATATCATACAATTTTATATTAATAATTATGATGAATCTAATTAAAACAAATTTTTGCAGTAAACGACACGGTTTTAAATGGGGGGGGATGTATGGGGTAAGAACGCTGTCAAAAACAATGTGTATGTAAAGACGGAAATGTGTGCATATTAGTCAATAGTTGTGCATAAGTAAAATCCAAAAGAGGTATTGTATATTTTCTCTGTAAGAATACAAAATAAAATGTTACAACTTCAAGAAATTACAAACACAAAGTTCAAGTTTACAATTGTGGTTTATTCTTTATGAATACAATATGCTATAACAGTTTGTGAATACGATTTCTTTTCTTTGAGAATACGAATTTACATCAGCGACTTGGTGTCACGTGATCTCAGGCTCAGAATATAGTGGGTGGAGCTATACAATGATGTACAGTAGGTGGCGGTATGCACCTCTGAATTTGTTGCGAACCGCCAGCAGAAGAAGAGAAGAAGAAGCAGCAGCACTAGCGCCAAGATGACGGACCAAGAGCATATATTAACGACATGAAGACATATATACACTTTTTAACATTACCTGGCTTTGTTCTGTAGTTTCTTGGTCCGTTTATTTGGCGCTATTGCTGCTGCTTCTTCTTCTTCTTGCCTTCTTCTGCTGGCGGTTCGCAACAAATTTAGAGGTGCATTGCGCCACCTACTGTACATCATTGTATAACTCCACCCACTATATTTTGAGCCTGAGATCACGTGACACCAAGTCGCTGATGTAAATTCGTATTCTCAAAGAAAAGAAATCGTATTCACAAACTGTTATAGCATATTGTATTCATAAAGAATAAACCACAACTGTAAACTTGAACTTTGTGTTTGTAATTTCTTGAAGTTGTAACATTTTATTTTATTAGGGATGCCCTTATTCAGCATCCATACTGATTTCCTTTTGTGTTTTTGCACGTCATTTACCCTTTAATAACATGCAGTCAGATAAAAGTAATCAGTCAGACAATTGACCCCAAAAAACAGAAACATATTGGCCCTAAGTCAGCTACATGTGTTTAGTTGACTTCTGTCAAACAAAGCATCAAACATGGCAGGAACCGGTTCCTACAACCAGATTCATGTATTATGTTTTGGATTTTTCTTTTGCTTGAGGCATTCGATAGATGAAGAAAAGATTTCTCTGATTTTATTAGAGATTTCTGTAATGCAATTACTGGCATCTGGTTGCTTTTCCTGCTATGTCCCTCCTAACCCAAAGGGCAACTTTATACAGTTTCTGTGTGCTCATTCTCCAGAGTCTTTCATGTTCTCCTGTTTTAAGTGGAACTGAGTGCAATTTGACAATTAAAGGAGCTGTTAATGACTCTAGCTTTAAGCAACCTGTGAATCTGTTGGACGAGCGACATGTTCCTGTGAGGTCGGGTGGGGAGGATCACATGACTCAACCTCTCCTTGTTTGCCCTCCTGGTGAAAACGGGAAACTGAGTTACGCTTGCCTCGCTCAGGAACTTTCCATGCGTGTCATGCTTCCTTTCCGGCGCCCTGTTGTTCTAAGGAGAACAAGGGATTCGGATCTGACTCTTCCCTCTTCCAGACATTTCCTGAAACTCAGATAAAGGTTAAACTCAGATAGATAACTGTCAGTAACACATAAAACATCCACAAATGTCACTGTCCTGATCTCCTGCTTTGGGTCGTGTTAATGTATGTAGATATTTGCAGTGTTCCATTCTTTACATTTTGCAAAATTGTGGAAATTGGTAGTGGGATTTCTTTCCGCCAGCATTGGAAGATAAAAACGCTGTTCCAGTTGCAATACTATGTGGAACTAGATGTGTTCAGATGAATTTTCCTGGGAAATAATGAAGAGATAAAAGATATTAACAAGCTTAAAAATCCCTGTGTTAATGTCTTATAATAGTAAAGTACATTGTTACACAGCTGCTACATGTTTTACAACTTCATTTCCCTGTTTTGATTCTTTTTGTTGTACTTAAACTGCTGAAGCAAATAAGTCTGTTCTGGGGATTTTTTCAGTTTCTTGGATCTGGACCATCCTAGTGTATGGCTGTATGTTTATGGTTGTCATCCTGTTGGATTCTGAACTTTCACCCCAGTGTCAGCCTGTAACAACTAGATTCCCCTTTCCTCCTGAGGAAAAAGATCCCCACAGCATGAGGCTGCCACTACTGTGTTATATGATATGGATGGATGTGTTCAGGGTGAATAGAAATGCGCACCACACTATATTTTGTAAACAAATGAGAACTAATGTATAATTTTACTTTACTTCCATAGTTATGTAGTACTTTGTTTGGTCTATCAAATAAATTCCTAAAAAAATACAGTGAAGTTTGAGGCTATAACATTACAAATCATGAAAAAAACGTTCAAGGGGTATGAATACTTTTGCAAAACACTGTAAATGGGATTACATATAATCCTTCCGGTTATCCACATCCTTTACCTCCTATAAGAAAGGTAAAGGCAGTAATAGTTGCGACAGTGGCTTTGGCAGGAAAAAAACACCGTAACTGAACCAGGGATACTTCATATGTGAAAGGAAAAACAAAGAATGTTCACCCATAAATGACTCCATCCAGGAAAAACGTGGATAAACACAAAGTCACCGGGGCAGGAGTACTTTCTGTGGGAAGCAATTAAAAGGGAGAATACAGTTAGCTAACAGCATCAAAAGCTCTGTGAAAAACTCCATTCAATAAAGAGACACAGCTAAACACAGAAGAACCTGCATAGGAATACTTTCTGGGACGAAGGAAAAAGGTAGTACATTGATTTAATAGCATAGTGGCTCCGTCATCCTGGATAGAGACAGATGCACTCAGAAACAAATTATACTGTGAGTACTTTCTATGAGAAACACTTTACAAAGTTAGTGAGAGCAAGACCTCCACTGATCCTTCAGTCGAGGAAAGTGACACAGATAAACACAGAAACCCTGAGCCAGCTGTACTTTCAATAGAAAAGGAAAAACAAAGAGATTGCAGAGTTATTGGCAGCAATAGCTCCACCAGTTACCTTGTCTAGGAAAGAAACACATCTAAAAACACAGGAGAACTGGGCTGGGAAGGCTTGACAAAGGAAAAACAAACCGCACATTCAAAGTTAGAGGCTCCATCACTGACTGTCCAAGAAAGAGATGCACTTAAACATAGATAGTCTGGGGCTGGAATACTTTCTTTTAGCAACAAAAATATAATCTATACATAAGACTTTACAATTCAACTGTTTAAGTGAGTTTTTGAGGTCAGTGAAGAAATTGATCAAATGAAAATAGAGAAAAATATTAATACAGTGGGAAAAGTGTGAAAGCTACATGGCAACATGATTAGCTATCAGTCCCTGGCTGTGACCACTTTATTTTGGAGAGACTCTGAATGCAATTACACAGTTTTCTGCACACGGTGCTTTACATCAGTGCTTTGAAAAACGCAGCTCAAAGCTGCAGTTTTCCCAGAGGCTGCAGCAGAATATTGATGAGAGTCAACATGAGTGAACCAGAGTAATAATTGGATTTGATCCATACAGGCTATGCATCATTTTTTAACTGTTTTTAACTGTTGTCTGTGGTACGGCTCTGGGCAGAGTTGTGGCCTACCTTAATAATGCAAACACATCGCTGTGGATAAAACCTGAGAGTCAGTGGCGTGTGGATGTCCCTTCACTAATCAATATGGCTGCAGTTGTAGACTAAACACGCTTAACCGCCTCTTAAATCTAACAAACAAGAGTATCAACACGAGTTCCAGTTTCACTCTGTAAGCAGATTAGAGTAAAATAAATCCTGTTCACAATTAGCCATTATACTGTGAGCATTTTTGGGGCGGATCAACATTTTGAAAAACCCTGAGCTTTGTCATGCATCCAAACACTGCTGCGCTATAACATTAAGATGATTTGCCTTTGTGAAGGTCTTGACAGTGGGATATGCTGGGACTGGGAATTCAGGCTGCATGGTAGCAAAAAATAAAAAACATGTAGTGTTTATTTCTGGTACAGAGATACAGATTTTTAAATGACAAAAAAGGTCAACTCTGATATAAACTCCTTGTAGAGATTCAGAATGTGAACAAGTTAGATGAATTTGTGCTGCAGTCCTTACATATAAAACATAGGGGTGGTAAGGGCTTCACAAGAACACATTGCACACATTGTTATTGCATGAAAGACTTTGTCTCCTGGGAAACTTCTTTGGAGTGTGGAATAATTGTTTGTGCACGTTTGTTGACCTAAGAATTCATGCATAAAAATGTGTCCAATGATTTAGAAATGTACGCAGAGAGAAACCGATTGTGAATGTAATTCTTTAATTGTGTGGTTCTGTTTCTTTGTCCTGTATGACTTGCAGGGAGGATGTGTATGGAGACTGGTTGAGGCCTTGCGGAGATGGAGTCCTCTTCACCAGGCAGCTGAATCTTGTAAGCTTGAGCAACAGCTGGTAGGTCCAGAAATCAGCTGCCATGCATTGCTTTTTTATTTGTGAAATCCCCGTTGTTTATGTCTTGCTTCATTGGTATTTCCTCCTCATCACAGGACAGGATTTTTGGCCAGTACTCGGTCAGATGCATCCTGGACCTGGATGTGCTGTTGCAGGAGGACGTGGAGCTTATCGAGCTGTTGGACCCAAGTCTGCTCACTCTCGGCTCGTCGCCCTCCGGCTCCCCCAGCCGATTGAGCTCTCTGCCAAGACCGAGTCTTGTCCCCAGGCTGTCACTATGGTATTTTCCTTTTAATAATTTAATTTAAAATGGACAGCATACATTAATAAACAACAAGAAGTTAAAAGTTAATAAACAACAAGAAGTTAAAAGTAAAGATGCTCCAGTTAGCCAAGCAGCTAGTGTTCTTGAGGAACCCCTTTGCCTGATGTAAATGGGCATCCAATATGTAGTATAATTCAACAATAATTCAACAAAAAGACCAGGAAGCAGGGTCGTAGTTTAACACTCCTCTCTGCAGCTTCTGTACTGCTACCCACCCATTACCCTATTAAGACAGTGTCTCGCCCACGGCCAAAATTGAATAGATTAAAAATTAATCTGAAATGAGGAAATCAGGAAAATCTTATAAAAATAAACACAACTCAGACTAAAAAGAAAAATAAAACAATTAAATGTGGCTTACTGAACATAAGATCTTTCTCTTCAAAGACTTTGCTAGTTAGTGACCTGATTTGTGACAATCACATTGATTTATTTTGCCTCACAGGAACCTGGCTGCAGCAAGAGGATTATGTTACTATAAATGAGTCAACTCCTACTAATTATTTAAATTTTCACATTCCTCGAAATACCGGGCGAGGAGGAGGAGTAGCAGCCATCTTTCAGTCCGATTTATTGATTAGTCCCAGACCAATCAATAGCTACAACTCTTGAATATTTAATCCTTAGTTTTCCTCATCCAAATTGCAAAGCACTAAAACCACTTCTGTTTGTTGTTTTGTACCGTCCACCAGGCCCTTACTCACAATTTTTAGATCAGTTTTCAGACATTTTTTCTGATTTACTGTTATATACAGATAAGGTTATTATAGTCGGGGATTTTAACATTCATGTTGACAATGAAAGTGATAGCCTAAATATAGCCTTTAATGCTATCTTAGACTCAATTGGCTTTGCTCAAAACATTAACAAACCTACCCACCTTTGTCTTCACTCTCTGGACCTTGTTCTGACATATGGCATTGAGTGTAAAGACACAACAATATTTTTTCATAACCCTGTCCTGTCTGACCATTTTTTAATAACCTTTGAGTTTAATTTAACCGAGTACCCCACACCTGAAAGAAAATTTCATTAAGGTAGATCATTATCAGACAATGCTGTAACAACCTTTAAAGAATCTGTTCTACTTTTGATTTCCTCATTATCACAGAAAAGCAGTGGAGGGTAATAATTTTGTTTCTTCCCCTTCACAAATTGATTATCGTGTTCATTCATAGTGTTTCTTCATCATTGCATAGTGTTACTTCAAGGCTGGACTATTGTAATTCTCTACTATCAGGATGTCCACAAAATGCAGTTAAAAGCCTTCAGCTGATCCAAAATGCTGCAGCAAGAGTTCTGATGAAAACTAAAAAGAGAGATCATATTTCTCCTATTTTAGCTTCCCTTCATTGGCTCCCTGTTAAATCCAGAATAGAATTTAAAATTATCCTCCTCACATATAAAGCCCTTAATGATCTAGCTCCATCATACATCAGAGATCTGATTGGTCCATATGTTCCTAACAGAGCACTTTGTTCTCAGACTGCAGGTTTACTGGTGGTTCCTAGAGTCTCTAGAAGTAGAATGGGAGGCAGATCTTTTAGTTATCAGGCTCTTCTCCTGTGGAACCAGCTCCCAGTTTTAGTTCGTGAGGCAGACACACTGTTTACTTTTAAAGCTAGGCTTAAAACTTTCCTTTTTGATAAAGCTTATAGTTAGAGTGGCTTAGGTTATCAGGGAGGGAGCCTTCCTCCCTCCCTGTTGGATGGAGTAAGGGGGAGTCAGGTTTAGCCTAAACCGGCTCAGTTATGGTTGAGGTGCAAACACACCCTCCATTTCTGCTACCTGTATGACCCCCTCTCTTTTCCAATGGTTATAATATGTCTGACATAGAGAAGTATCCCAATCCTTGTGGTTTTTAGTATAACAATGACCATCAGTGGGACCCTTTGTGAGGTGCCTTGAGACGACATTGTTGTAAATAAGCGCAGTTTAACTAAATAATCTGAACTGAAACTATCTGTGTAGTTATGCTGCTATAGGCTTAGGCTGCTGGAGGACATAATGACCACTTTCACCCTCTTCGCTACATTCTCACACTACTCTCCAATTTTGCATTATTTGCTGTTATTTCAGTTTTTAACTTTATGTTCTCTCTTTTTTTTCTTCCTAGAAGCTACACCTGGCTTGGCTCTGTGTCTACCTGTGACACCTTTCTGGAGAGGGGATCGTCCGAGCTTCTGCTGGCAACAACCTAATGCTCACCCTCTACCGATGATCCACATAGCCCTGTCTTTTAGTGTTTAACCCTTTCTCTCTCCTAGACATGGCTACTGGCTGAGCTTCTACTGTGACTAACTCTATGTGCTCTCTTTCAGACACTAACCTTGAAAACTGACTCAGAGTTGATCTGTTTTTTCTTTCTAGGTGAAACGACTAAAGGAGCTACATCCATTAACATTTACTTTTCCTTCCCATAGAAAGTACTCCTGGATCAGTGCTTCTGTGTTCTTTTTGTGTCTCTGCTCTGTTCTCTCAAACCCCCAGTCGATCGTGGCAGATGGCCGCTCATACTGAGCCTGGTTCTGCTGGAGGTTTCTTCCTGTTAAAAGGGAGTTTTTCCTCTCCACTGTCGCTACATGCATGCTCAGTATGAGGGATTGCTGCAAAGTCAACGCCAGTGACTGTCCACTGTCTCTACATGCTCATCCAGGAGGAGTGAATGCTGCAAGTCACTGACTGGATGCAATCTGCTGGGTTTCCTTAGACAGAAACACGTTTTATCCAATTTGAATAAATAACTAACTTTGACTGCACTGTTCAATGGTTAGGACTAATTGGAATGTATGTACCTGACTTTGTGAAGTGCCTTGAGACGACATGTGTTGTGAATTGGCGCTATATAAATAAAACTGAATTGAATTGAATTAGTGGTGCATTAGACAATGCAGCCCCCTTGAAAAAGACGGTAATTATTCATAGGAGGCTAGCTCCATGGTTTAATTCAGAGCTGCGTACTTTAAAGCACAATGTTAGAAAATTGGAGAGAAAATGACGCTCTACACACCTAGAGGATTCCTACTTAATCTGGAAAAATAGCCTACTGTTGTATAAAAAGACACTTCGCCAAGCTAGAACAGCTTATTTCTCATCATTAATAGAAGAGAACAAGAATAATCCTAGGGACAGGACTCGAGACCCGGGACGGCTGCATCGAGGACTGAGGCCTCCACACGCTGCGCCCGGCTACTGGCTTTCTGAATTGCATTTGAGCTAATTTGCTCGAAATCACAGCTAATCTGTGCATTTTTTTATATTTTTGTTACCCAGTTTTCCTCACTAAAGGCAGCCCAAGTACTACTAGCAGTATTTGTACCACAGTTTGAGAACGTATGTTTAAGACCTTTCACAATGAATCTAAACCTGTGCGCTCAGTTATTTTTTCTTGTTACAGTTTCCTATTGTATAATAATTTTTGCCTATGATGAGTAGATAAGTGGATTTTAAAATAAAAATTAAATCATCTCCTTTTTTATTTTGTCAGCTTTGGCATTTACAGCTCAGAAATTAACTCAACTTTATTTTCATAGCACTCTAAAATACATGCAATTGGCAAAAGTGCCTTACACATCCTAAAAAGCTAATGAAACAGGACATTTAAAATATAACATAAATATAAACAATAAAAGAAAAATCACAATAAAACAAGTAAATTAGCAAGCATTCACATAGCCTACTGTTCTATAAAAAGAGACGTCGCCAAGCTAGAACAGCTTATTTCTCATCATTAATAAAAGAGAACAAGAATAATCCTAGGTTTCTCTTTAGTACAGTTGCTAAACTTGCACAGAGGCATAGCTCTGTTGAGCCATCCATTCCCTTAGCTCTTAGCAGCCATGACTTTATGGGATTCTTCTTAAATAAAATTGATTCTATTAAAAATAAAATCTTTGACATACTCCCGAAGATGATTATTTCATCCTCAGCAAGTGAGACAACATTGGAAATAACTGCAGAACCTGATTTGTGTTTGGACTGTTTTGATCCTGTGGAGCTTCCTGAGTTATCAGAAATATTAGCTTCATCTAAACCTTCAACTTGTATGTTAGACCCAATCCCAACCAAATTATTTAAGGAAGTGTTCCCTCTGAATTACCAGCCCCATTTTAGATATGATTAATCTATCTTTAGTAAATGGATATGTACCACAGGCTTTTAAGTTAGCTGTAATTAAACCTTTACTTAAGAAACCTTTGCTTGATCGAGATGACTTGGAAAAATTACAGACCTATATCCAATCTTCCATTCTTATCTAAAATTCTTGAGAAAATAGTTGCTAATCAAATGTGTGAACATTTACACAGCAATGACCTGTTTGAAGAGTTTCAGTCAGGTTTCAGAGCTCATCATAGCACTGAAACAGCTCTGCTGAAAGTCACTAATGATATTCTTATGGCCTCAGATAATGGACTTGTGTCTGTACTGGTTCTGTTAGATCTCAGTGCTGCATTTGATACAGTCGATCATAATATTCTCTTAGAAAGGCTGGAATATGCTGTAGGGATCAGGGGAACAGCGCTAGGCTGGTTTAAATCTTATTTGTCTGACAGATTCCAGTTTGTTCATGTAAATGATAAATCATCTTTAAACTCCAGGGTTAATTGTGGAGTACCACAGGGTTCAGTACTTGGGCCAATTTGGGATCAGAAAAAAAAATTGAATAGATACAGATTGTTTTCTACCTACAGTGTATGTCAGATTCATTTTATTGGCATTTATATTCTTCTTGTTGCTTGTTTTTAGATCTCTGCCTTCAGTCAAAATCCTTAAGGTTGCTGTCTATAAATCAAACTTAATACTAACCCTGGTGTAAAAAACTTAATCTTTTCTTTTTCTATCTTCTGAGTTTAATAAATTGATAATGATTAGTGTGTGTTTTTTTTCCTTCTCTCTAACCTTAAACTGGTTTATTTTGTCAGGGATGTGGCGGGGCTGGTGGGTCTGGCTGCCGTGCTGTTAGGGATCTGCTGCTCTCCTGACAGCCTGTGGTCTCTAGCTGCTGCACTGTGGGGTCTGGCCCTGTTGGGCTGGGTGGTACTGAGGGGCCTCGCATTGTGGAGACGAGGGCGCATGCAAAAAGACGTCCAGACCAGGGGCAGCCGGCTTCAGACTCTGGTCAACAACAGCAAAACTCTGACGGGACTGGCCCGTAAAGCCCTGCGCTTGGTGCAGGAGACTGAGGTCATCTCCAGAGGGTTCACCCTGTAAGTGTGCTTATTTCACTCTTCCTCATCCAATCACAGATTGATTACAGTTATCTATTCTGTGATCAGAGAAACTCTTCTAGATCTAGGCTAGTATAGACTCATTATTAAAGTAGTTTTAGTATGATTTAATGATACACTGATTCCCCAGTAGGTAACTGGGGAATCGCCACCACAAAGGACAGATTTCTGGCTGATTTTGAAGGTTCCTTCTATTTGGTGCACACTGTCCAACACCATAATGCCCTTTTAATGCTAGTTAAGACCCAACAGACATTAGCTGTGGACCTAACTGTGAAAAGGCTAGACTGACTTTGAAGGGTATTTGTGAGCTTTATTTTGAAAGTGCAAAAGTAGTTTTTTTTCGCATCCCTTTATTAAGCCAAAGTAGGAATGGAGCTAACTTTGTGATGATTTAAACATTTAAGCACTTAATAAGTTTGGAATGTACCAAACTTGCTTCAAGGCTCAGACAAACAGATGCTCCTCAAAAGGAGCTGATTGCGGAGAAAAATCTTGAACTATACATTTCCACAAGGTGTGTTGCTCGCCGCTACCAAATGTTCATATTTCTCCTTTGATTTTTGTAGAGGATATAAACACCCTTTATTTACACCCAGATTTTTGAGGTAGATTCAGACTCAATGAATTAGTTGCTGAACAGGTTTTTGTGCTCTGGAGGGATTGAACAGAAAATCATTCCTCCACATTCTGACACAATATCTCAGAGTAGACAAATGTTATTAAATGCTTGGAAATTATGTGTAGAGAGTGATATTTGTGGCCATGAGATTGAGTTGAACAGATTTTTTAGAAGGAAGTCGAGAGCTCCTCACTCTTTAAGTTTCTGACTTCTCCACTATAACCCTTCTGATTTTTCTGAAAACTGTCAATATTGTTGGAGGTAAAGAAAGTGCATCTCTAAGAGGAAATATATCTCAGTAAAGCTACATTTTTACATCACTTCTCCTCATTTATTACTTTGGGGCTCAAACTGCCACCAAAAGTAACAGCACGTGTCTCTTCTCAGATGCTCGTCTTATTCAGCTGTTTATGTCTAGAAAGTTTTTAAGAATTGAATCTGTTTTTCAAACATTGTTTTTCTGAGGCGGTAGGCTCCCGCGTGTTTGCTGGTTATATAAACTGTACAGTTTTTCTGTTGCAGTGCCAGCTCCAGCCTAAATGAGTTATGATGTTAAGTTTAGTTATTTACCTTCCTTCTTTTAGAAAACCTGCTATTTGCAGGCAGGAAAAAATGTAAAAAGTTATATTAGTCTTAAAACCCTAATCCTCTGTGCAGCGTACATGCAGTTCAATAAAGCAAGGTGCCCCATATATGATGCAGATGATGCAAGAACATCTGTTTTACATCTTAGTGGCACATTTTCCTACTTACCTACCTACCTACTTACTTACTTCTTCCATTCCCTGTGTCCTTTCTTCCTTGTGTCCTGCATGTCCTTCTTTTGTCCCTCTATATTTCATGAAACACCCCTCTTCCTATACACCTCCTTCTCTTTGTTTCTTTTAACTCCTTGTGTCCTACCTCCTTTTCTTCTATCCTTCCTTCTGTCCTCGTTGTCATCAATCTTTTTCTCTGGTTTCTGGTTTTTGCAGGTTCCATATTAAATGTCTGGCCACTCTAGAAATATCTTCCACAAATGTATAGTGAAAGTTAATATTTTATATTTAAAAAATTGCTTTAAGGACTGAGAACTCTTGAACGTTTTATATTTTTACATGAAAGGTGTGTAGGAACCATCTGTACTGGCAATTAAGATTATTTCTGATAACATTAGTAAGTGTAAATAGCAATCTGGGTGTTTAACTCTGCTTTAACACCTTATTGATACTAAAATAGCTGAGGGGGCCTTCCTCTCTCTGTAACAACTTCCACACCAAAGACAGTTGTTAGATTAAACTATCAAGATCAAGCTGAAAATCAGTGCTTTATCCAGCTTAGGCTTGAATATGTTAAAGGAATATTGATAGAAGGGTACAACAATGTGGCCATGATGTTTGTTAGTTGTTGTACTTTGTTGAACCTTCAGTGTAGAGTTGATGTCTCAATCGTCTGTCTTATGTGTTGTGTGTGCCCCCCTGCCTCTTTGGGACGTCTCCACAGTTGTATCACATTTCACTTGTCAAGTTTGCTCGACAGGGTGAGTGCGCCCGGCTCCTTTAGCAGGGCGGGGCCCGGGGTGGTGCCGCGCAACCAGCAGCTGATGGGACTCAGGAAGGTCCTGTACCGGGCTCTCCGCTCGGCCTTCAGAGCCTCGCGCAGGGCCACCTGTCACATGCTCAAAGCATATCCTTTAGCAGACATATTAAGACCTCCATGGAGTGTTTATTCATGCTGTTGTAACAGTTTTTTGTAAAACATCTTGAAACTTTCTGCTGTAGATGCAGATCAAATGAATATTTTCCATCTGTAGTTGCTTTGTGCCTCTGTTATTGCTTGATTTGGTTTTATTTGTGTTTGAATTTTGCTTTTCATTTACAGCATAAATCAGAGGTAATGTCATCCTTAAAGTTAACACATGTTATTTTCTTTATTTCAATTTGCTGTTTTTTCTTCCATGGAAAAATTTTTATTATTTTGTTGGGTCCGAAATCCCAAACCCTCCTTTGATGACTTTCCGATTTGATGCCTTGATGCATCGGGACACATTTTCACCTAAAATGATCCCTTCACAAATAAGAGCCATTTTTTTCGGAGACGTAAACCTGAAGCACATGAAAGTTTGTCGATGTAAACATAGTTTTCCCAGCTGTGTTGTGTCTTTAACTCCTCCGAACGTTCCCGCTGAACTCTGAGGTCGACAATGTGACCAACTACGTGTGCGCGGTGCCTTTGAAGGACCTGGGGCTTGGCCTGGGGATCGAACACCTGGGGGACGAGCAGGCGCAGGAGCTGACTGATGACTACAGCCTTCCAGCCCTCAAGGTTAGGCCTCAGGGTTCAAAATTTGATAAAGTAAAGAATACCGTATATATGAAAAGGAGAATGTGTAGAAAAACATGGAAAACTTAGCATTCATTTTTGGTCAGCTTTGCTTTTTTCTCATAATTCTTTTTAATTCTCTGCAGATGCTGTTCCAGCTGTGGTTGGGTCAAAGCTCTGAATGTTTCCGTCGGCTCGCTCTTCTCCTCTCACCGCACCGAACTGAGGAGTCTGAGGAAGGCAGAACCAAAGAAGACACCTCCCCTCCTCCATGTCTATCACCTCCTCCGGTTCCGCTACACCGGTCCGTTGCCGCCGTGACCGAGCCCCTCCATCGGGCTCTGGCCAGCTGCCTTGCCGACGTACAGCGCAGCTACGACTTCCACCGGCACTTCGAGATGCAGCCAAGGATGACTAGCTCCGACAGGAGCGGACGTGTGAAAGAGAAATGCAGAGAGCTTAACGTCCTCCACACATCCATCCGAAGCCTGCAGCTCCACCTCAAGGCACTGCTCAGCGAGTGAGATGCAAAGTCATAACTTGCTTTGTTTCACGTTCTCTGCATTAGATCAGAACCAGATTATTTGCCAGTCAAGGCATGTATAGGGTGATGAAAAGTAATTAAAAAAAGTATTTATCTCCACCCTTTTGAACAGGATGATCATTTTGGAGGATGATCTGGAAAAGCTGATGGTGTCTAAGGAGCTGACGGAGTTGTCGCTTGAAGGCTACCAGGGCCTGAGCGAGCGGCTGCAGCAGCTGCAGCCCCACATGCAGGCCAGCACCAGATGCTGGGACGACACAGTGGGCCAGGTGGAGCGCATGCTGAGACGGGCCAATGCCTATCCAGGTGAGCAGAGATACTAAAAAATGCACATAAACCACTTCTTCAAAGTTATTTACAACACTCCACACAATTATTGGCAGTACTGGTAAATTGTTAAAAGCCTTAGAATAAATGTATCATTTTAGAATCAGAATCAGAAAAGCTTTATTGCCAAGTACGTTTTTGGACATACAAGGAATTTGTTTTGGCGTAGTCGGTGCAATACAGTACAAATTAAACAGTATAAATATATCTACAATATAATATAAATATATGTGCACAGTTTTAAGTGAGTGAGAGTAAATATAGAGCAGTATAAGATGCAAGAGCAATACAACAGTGCAGATGATCAGTGTGCAAGTAAAGCAGGAGTCCAAGCTGAACGTTAATGTAACGCATAGAGTTACAGGTTACAGGTGTCCTGTCAGCAAAAAAAGGGGGGGTGTGGGGGAAAGGGAGAGTGTCAGGGTGGTTTCCGGACTTTGTTAACCAGGCTGGTGGCAGATGGGAAAAAACTGTTCTTGTGGCGTGAGGTTTTGGTCCGGATGGACCGCAGCCTCCTGCCAGAGGGGAGAGTCTCAAAGAGTCTGTGACCGGGGTGGGAGGGATCAGCCAGAATCTTCCCTGCCCGCTTCAGGGTCCTGGAGGTGTACAGTTCCTGGAGCGACAGTAGACTGCAGCCAATCACCTTCTCAGCAGACCGAATGACACGCTGCAGCCTGCCCTTATCCTTGGCTGTAGCAGCGGCGTACCAGATGGTGATGGAGGAGGTGAGGATGGACTCAATGATGGCTGTGTAGAAGTGCACCATCATAGTCTTTGGCAGGTTGAATTTCTTCAGCTGCCGCAGGAAGAACATCCTCTGCTGGGCTTTCTTGATGAGGGAGCTGATGTTTGGCTCCCACTTGAGATCCTGGGAGATGATGGTTCCCAGGAAGCGGAAAGATTCCACAGTGTCAATTGTGGAGTCACAGAGGGTGATGGGGGCAGGTGGTGCTGGGTTCTGCCTGAAGTTCACAACCATCTCCACTGTCTTTAGAGCGTTGAGCTCAAGGTTGTTCTGGCTGCACCAGTCCAACAGATGGTCCACCTCCCCTCTGTACGCAGACTCATCACCATCAGAGATGAGTCCGATCAGGGTGGTGTCGTCCGCAAACTTCAGAAGCTTGACAGACTGGTGACTGGAGGTGCAGCTGTTGGTGTACAGGGAGAAGAGCAGAGGAGAGAGAACACAGCCTTGGGGGGAACCGGTGCTGATGGTCAGGGAGTCAGAGACGTGCTTCCCCAGCCTCACGCGCTGCTTCCTGTCAGACAGGAAGTCAGTGATCCACCTGCAGGTGGAGTCGGGCACACTCAGCTGGGAGAGCTTCTCCTGTAGCAGAACTGGGACGATGGTGTTGAAGGCAGAGCTGAAATCCACAAACAGGATCCTGGCATAGGTTCCTGTGGAGTCCAGGTGCCGGAGGATGAAGTGAAGGGCTAGGTTGACTGCATCATCTACAGACCTGTTGGCTCTGTAGGCAAACTGCAGGGGGTCCAGGAGGGGGTCGGTGATGTCTTTTAGGTGTGAGAGCACAAGGCGCTCAAAGGACTTCATCACCACAGAGGTCAGGGCGACGGGTCTGAAGTCATTAAGCCCTGTGGTCCTTGGCTTCTTGGGAACAGGGACAATGGTGGAGGACTTGAAGCAGGCTGGCACATGACATGTCTCCAGTGAGGTGTTAAAAATGTCTGTGAAGACTGGAGACAGCTGATCAGCGCAGTGCTTCAGGCTGGCTGGTGAGACAGAATCCGGACCAGCAGCTTTCCGGGGGTTCTGTCTCCTGAAGAGTTTGTTGACGTCCCTCTCCTGGATGGAAAGAGCCGTCCTCGGCGTGGGTAGGGGGCTGGGTAGGGGGCGTCGTGGGAGATGGTTGCAGGACTGTCCCTTTGTCTTTCAAAGCGGCAGTAGAACTCGTTCAGGTCGTTGGCGAGGCGTCGGTCGTTGATGGAGTGGGGGGCTTTCGGCTTGTAGTTGGTGATTTGCTTGAGCCCTTTCCAGACAGACGCAGAGTCGTTGGCTGAGAACTGGTTTTGGAGCTTCTCAGAGTACAGTCGTTTGGCCTCTTTCACTGCCTTGCCAAACTTGTACTTTGCCTCTCTGTATATGTCTTTGTCCCCACTCCTGAAGGCCTCTTCCTTATCCAGTCTTAACCTTCTGAGTTTAGCTGTGAACCAGGGTTTGTCGTTGTTGTAACTCACCCTGGTGCATGATGGTACACAGCTGTCCTCACAGAAGCTGATGTAGGAAGTCACAGCCTCTGTGTACTCGTCCAGACTGTTGGTAGTAGTCCTGAACACATCCCAGTCTGTACAGCCTAAACACGCCTGGAGATTCTCCACAGCCTCACTGCTCCACTTCCTTGTCGTCCTCACAACAGGTTTGCAGAGCTTAAGTTTCTGCCTGTATGCAGGAATCAGGTGGACCATGATGTGGTCGGATTGGCCCAGTGCAGCACGTGGGACGGCGTGATAAGCGTCTCTGATGGTGGTGTAACAGTGATCCAGAATGTTGTCCTCTCTGGTCGGACATTTAATAAACTGTCTGTATTTGGGGAGTTCGTGGGTGAGATTACCTTTGTTAAAGTCACCAGCGACGATAACTAAGGAGTCCGGGTTGGTCCGCTCCACACTCAGTATCTGGTCGGCGCATGCGCTGTGCGACCTGCACGTTAGCTTGCGGCGGGATGTAAACACCGACCAGGATGAACGAAGCGAACTCAAGGGGGGAATAGAAAGGCTTACATTTTATGATGAAGGTCTGGAGAACAGTGCTGCTGAATCACTGTCACGTCGTTGCACCAACCACTGTTGAGGTAAAAACAGATTCCTCCACCTTTCGCTTTGCCGGAGAGTTCCTTGTCTCTGTCCGCTCTGTAGAGCTGGAATCCTGCCAGCTGCAGCGCAGAGTCCGGTATTAATCCACACAGCCACAAAACTGCCGATGAATAAAAGTCCCTGTTTTTCCCCAACAACAGTTGTAGTTCCTCCATTTTGTTGGGAAGTGAGCGCACGTTAGAGAGAAATATTCCAGGTAACGGTGTTCGTAGTCCACGCTGGCGAAGTCGTACCAGCACCCCAGCCCGTTTCCCTCTCTTCCGGCGTTTCACCGCGTGAACAAAGGTGAGCGGAACCTTTGACCAGAATGTCCAAATATTCCAGAGCAGTAGGCAGAAAAGTGGGAAATAACTCCTCTGGTGTAGTAGCCCTGATGTTCATGAGTTCTTCTCTGGTGAGAGAGCTCCGGGTACCATCACAGAAGACCGTTTTAAAGCAAAAAACAAAACAAAACAATGCGCACAAACACGCCGAGAGAGAACAACACTTATTGCAGCAGCATAATCTCACTCTGGATCTCACAAAAATTTAGAAAAATCCAACCTTAAATCTAAGTAAATTTTGTTCAGTGGCAAAAATCCCAAAGACAAAAAAAAAAAAAAGTGCTAATCCAAAAAATACCTGCACTTATTTCCTAGTATTTAAATAACAAACTATTTTTGAAATGTATACCTGAATTTTGAGATGATCTATATGATAATGTCTAGTAACTTTTAAATATTAATCCACAACTTCCTGTTTACCTGGGGTATCAATATAATGTAACACAGAGGCCCTCCTCAAAATGAGAAATGCATAAGAACATTCAAGCAAGGCAGATCCAGCTGGAGTGTTGTTCTCAAACAATATTCCTGGTGGCTCTGAGGGCAAACTAAGGATAAACACATACACAAACATTTGTTGGCACCCCTGGTAAACGTGTGCAAAAAATAAACACCTTTTTTGCTGCAGTAACTTACCCTCAAACTGAAGAAACATTGCCCCTCTTGCTGTCATCTTGGGGTATTTAATCTCTCTATATTATGTAGAGTCTTCACTAAAGTAGTTTCAGATGGTTGATTTTGTGTCTGTTGAACTATTTTTGTGTTGATATCCTGATTTCGGTCGTTTGGCAGAGACCACCATGTTTGTATTTGAAATGTCCAGGCGTTTCAAGATGTGCATGATGCCTTGCACTCTAGCAAGGTTCCCAAGGCCGTTAGGAAGAGAAATGGGCCCAGGGCATCACTGAACCTCCTCCGTATCAAACAGGAGGAAAATGTGTTTTTGCACATATTCAGTCTTTGTCTCTCACCAAACCCACACGGAGTGTTTATTGCTGAAAAACCCAATCTTAGTCTTATTGGACCAAAGTACTGAATTCCATTAAAGGACTTCACTCCTATTCACACTATATACAGGCAACACAGTCACAAACATCTGGGCTGTCTAGTAAGCGAGTACAGATGACAAAATTTACACCACACAGGCTTTATGGACTTGGAGGTATGAATTAGGCCTAAAAGTCCAAGTTTGCTTTTGGAGAACTCCATTTAGGTTAGTGATGTAAGATGAAAATGCATTTTCTCTTACATGCCTCACAGACACACGCGTTGCATGATCTCATATGCCATATGATTGGAAATCAGGAACTTACGGATTACTGATTTAACGTTTCTAAAATCTGTGGACATCTTTATCCGGTCATCCGGTTTATCATCCCCAAAGTACAGTGGGGGATCTGTCATGCTGTGGGCCTGCTTTTCCTACAAAGGACTTGGGAACCTTGTTTTAATACCTGTGGAGAAAACCTAAATATCAAGTGGTCATTTGTTTCCAGTAAGTTTACAGCGCCCCCTCTGTGCAGGTAACTCTGACACTGAACAGTTGGGTCCTCTTGTTCCTGAGGTTCCTGCTCCTCCTCCGTCCTATCCGCTGATCCTGGACAGAGACCCGGTGCCAGAGGAAATGGTGAGATTAGATCCCCGCCTTTTCAACGACTCGTGTGCCGTCTTTGTCCCAAACGTGGATTCCTCTCCCTCTGTTTCGTCCCACCAGGAGTTAGAGGCCTATGTCTCCGACTCGGACTCCGATGGAGAAGGGAGAGGTTCATGGTCCGACATGCTGTCCCCAGAGGAGCGGGAACGACAGCGGAGGGAGAGGGAGGAGTCGGGCCGCGTCCTGTCAGAGCTGAAAGCCGTTCTGGGTTTTCGTGCGTCCGAGGGGGAGAGGATGAAGAGGAAGCAGATGCTGTTCAGCGACCAAGGTCTGCACTGGAGTTATTTTTAGAATGATGCTGCTGTTGGCTGAAGCGCTGTACTCCGAGTTTCTTCTAACACTCAGGATGACAGAAAAGAAAAGCTGCAGATTCCTGTAGCTAACCCATGCATGCAAAATTATAACTACTGTCTTGTACCTTTCTTAAATTATGCACCGCAGAATTGCAAATGGACAAATTGTTTTGGACCCATTTCTTGCACATTGTTTTGCTTCAGTATTAACACTCTTTAATTGCTTCTTGCAATTAAAGATGCACAGTGCCTTGCAAAACTATCAATACCCCTGAATTTTGTCACATTGAAATGGCAAACTTCAAAGAAGTGAAATTTAGAAGTGGAAGGAAAATGAAACATGGTTTTCGAAATTGGAATAGTGAGGTGTGCATTTGTATTCAGCCCCCTGTAACTTGGATGCTCCTAAATAAAATCTAGTGCAACCAACTGCCTGCAACAGTGACCAAAGTTGTAAATAGAGATGGAGAATCTATGCCAAGAATTAATGTCACCCTCAGGGTGTCTTGTGTTATGGGGGTTGGAGACAAATTCATGCCACAGTTTTTAGATTTTATTTGTATCTATTGTTTTTTTTCTTTTGCATCGCAATATTATGGTATATCACATACAGTTCCAATAAAATAATAAAGTGTGTTGAAGGGGTATGAATACTTTGGAATGAACTCATAAATGTTGCCGTTCTGCCTTTCTTGCAGCTGCTGCATCGCCTTCAGTTCTAACTCAGAGTCCTGATCCTGCTGCTCCGGGTTCTGTGGGCACTGCAGGAACTGGTGCTGAGGAAGGAAACTACCTATCTGAGTGCCCTGCAGGAAACAAAGGGGAGGAAGGGGAAGGAAAGGACGACAGGGTGAGGCCCGACCCTGTTACAGAGTTCAGCTGCGGCTTGGAGGAAAGGGAGTTGGGAGGACCTTCTGTTTGTGGCGGAGGAGGAGCATCAGAGCTGCACCAGTATGACGGTGTCATGGAGGAGGAAGAGGAACGTCAGAACGGTCTGGACTGCTTCCTGAAACCTAGAATCCCCGCTGTGTCGGTGATGGACAGGCTGACGGGGCTTCATGGCTCAGAGACGCTCAGCTTTAGCTCCGCACTCGCCGCTCAGGTGGCGGCGCGCTCGCAGTCGCTTGTCAACATGGAGGAGATGATGTTTGGAGATGAAGATGAGGAGGAAGAAGGAGAAAACTCCAGAACCTCAGCGAAGGATTAGGCATTAAGCCAACTGCTTTGACAGAGCAGAGACCGTATTTATGTCTGAATGTCTCGGTCTGGTCTGTATAACGTCCTCTTACCTTCTGATGTTCCATCTGTCCATCCATTATTCCATCACTGTGCTTTATCTACAATTCATATTGCTGTGGAAACTCAGGAATAAGAACCACTAACACAAAAAAAAACAGAACCTCCCAGTGTCAGCGACGTTCGAGTTGCAGAATATCCTCAGTCACAACCAGATTATTTAATATCTTCAGTCTTTTCTGCAGATGCAGAATAAAAATCTCTCTTTGATTACAATCACTTTTTATTTAGCTGATTGTTCTCACAACATCGGTGTGAATAAAGCGCCCCAGACGGTTACTGGAAACAAACTTCACTGTTCAACTCTGTGTTTATCCACTACACAAATGTTTGTTATATGAATTTAGCCAAATTTGTATATAGTCATAACTTTTTCTATTCTTAAAGAACATTTTCATTCTTTTATAAGACAAAATTTACCCTCAAATCTACATAAATGTACCTTATACTTAATGAACAGCGGAAAAACTGGCTGAGCTGATGTATCATTTAAACTTGGACCTCAAGCTGCCTCCTTTTACTACAGCTTGAGACAAATAGCTGTTTTAGTTGATGAAATAACTTAAGACCAAAAATTAGTTTCTGAACCTTACTACTTTCCATTAATAATAATAATAAATATACAGCACCCTCTAACCTTTTGGTACCACTATGAAAAATGTGTAAGAAGCTTTAAAATATAGAAACATTTGGAAAAATCCAGCCTCTAATTGGTTAAAACTTATTCAGTAGAGGGAAAAAAAATCCAAATTGGACTTGCGCCCTGCTATCCATGTATTTTACCAACTGAACAGGACTCGATCTAACATTTTAGAGTGCAAGGTTCCCAAGGTCTTTAGTAGAGAAACAGACCCACATCATCACTCTTCCTCCATCGTGGACCAGTGGGCACAAAGGGCTTTGGCGTTTCACACAAAGCCAGAGTGTTTGTTGCAGAAAAGCTCAATCTTAGTCTAATCTGACCAAAGCAACATGGTTCTAATTTAAGTCCAAGTGGCGCTCACACTCCTGTTGCCTATAAGAATACCCATTTGGCCAGCAGATGGCTTGAATTGGTTGTTAGAGTTCCAGTTGTAATGTTTTTAATTACTGCTCTGACCAATTTTTAAGCACAGCTAGGAGAAAAAATTAAATTTTACAAAAATGCTTTGGTTCCATTTAGTTTAAGTTAAGATTTGACTTTTTTGGATTTTTCAAAATTTTTTAACTTGGCTGCTGCAATAAAAGGTGAATGTCTTTTAAAGGCTTTTTATTCAGGGTGCCAATAGGTTTAAGGGTGCTTAATGTTTTTATCAGACTCATCATCGTTGGCCTTAAATTACATCTGTTTATTGGATCAGATTTCAAATGAATTCCACTTAATATTCAGTCTGAATTTGTTGGTAGTAAATGTAGACTGTTAGACTAAAGAGGAATGTAGATTTTGGTGTAAAAGAAAAAGTTTGAGGCTAAACAAACTGATTAGGAAAATAAAGGCTAATTTCAGGTACCTGTGCAGAGCATGTGGAGAAAAAAATAACTGAAGACTGTGTAGCTTTGCAGTAAATATAGTACAGTTTGTACCTTTGTTGGTGTATAAACATGAATAGTCCTGCAGTGAAGTCCAAAAAACAATCAATCTGAACACACTGTGCAAAGCACGACTCAGCTGGCTTCTCCCAAACACGTGAGGGGAGAAGAGGAAGTCTTGTGCTATTTCTTTTACAGTCACTGCCCTATTTTTGTCCTGTCCTCCTCCTTTCCTCCATGTCATCTGCTCTGAGGGGGGGACCAAGCGGAGCGTACACTCACAGTGACATGCTTGGAAAGCACTACTGTATCTAAAGAGAACTCATGCCTCAAATCCTATTTCATCAGTGTGTGTGTGTGTGTGTGTGTGTTTACGGGGACATGTCAGGGTTTGAAGTGTCTGATGTGAATGTAATTTACTGCGGTGAAAATTTGAAGCTTAAAACACATTTTTGTGAAGGAAAGCACCTGAGAGTCATGACGTTAGCCCGTCCTCCATCCCCACCTCGTCACCATGTTTGCCTTGTCCCAAACCTTCCTGCATTTTTCCACTCTGAAATAAAGCACCACTCTGGAAGTGTTGAATGGAGTCTGTTGTTGTGTATAACAAGAGGGGCCAGGTGTACATACAGGTTGTGTGGGTTATTTGATCTGTTTTGTTGGGTTTTACTTTTGTTTTATCCATGACAGCTGACGCACCCCTCCTAATCCCTTCCAAAACGGTTTTTCTTTTTAATAGGTTTCACAGATTTATTTCACTGCATTTCAGAGAGAGTTTCTACTAGTTACAGCTCAGTTACCAGGAGAAAAAACATAATAATCCACAGCTTCATTAACATGAAACTAGTTTTTCAAGACTTTTGCAACTAGTAAACATCTCTATTTTTGTTATATTTAGTTTATTTCTTACCACAGAGGCAGTGTGAAAATGTAAGACATTAAATATTTTCTTACTTTTATTCTTAATTATGTTAATTCTGAATCAAACATTTAACTGAACAAGATATTGTTTATAAAAACAGAATCCAACCTTTTTTTTTTTTACTTACATTAATATCTGAGTAACCAGTGTCTGCACTTATACATCCATAACCACTTTTAGAAAATCACTACTTAAAGGCCTAAAGCAATTAAATTTCTAAATAAATGCCTTTTATATTTTACAACAAGTGATGATGAGGCAACTATTCATAAACATCAAATCTTTACTGTTTGTAATGTTTTATAGTGTTGGTCCACTGCAACAGCTTTGCCACCTAGTGGCGTTTTTTATACCTGCTGGTACCAGTGGCAAAGGCAACTTTTATCAGTAATACCAGAAAACACCAAAAAGCTTTTATACATGCATACATTATGATACATGGACATTAAAATACATATGTTGTAAGAATTATGTTAGTTTAATTTATGTGAAATGAAAGTTTTTATGTGGTATTGTATAATATGCACTATTTATACTACCTATGAATTTGTTTTATAGTATAATATGCAGTTATTAATAAATGCCATATTTGTTTTATTTAGTGTAAACGTCTTCTGAATATATTTCTGTATTCTAAATGTTTTAATTTTTTTTCTTATATAGCACGAAATGACCGCAGCTATAATTATTATTAATAATAATAAATATAGAGAGTACGTGTGTTATCTATAGGTATACCATCCTTTGCTGAGTTAGCACGTTTTACCTTGTGAGGCGTTTCATTACTCCAATTTGGCTCTGAAATATACCCACAACTCCTTGCTGTAAATAGATGTTCGTACATAAACATACATTTGCATGACATACTAACATTCTGAAGACCATGTTTAAGTCTAAAGCATTCATTGTAGAAAACAATACCAATTCATTTATAAGTAATGCTTAAAATATAATTCAGCATTACTATTTTTAAGTTCCGACTGTCCGTGGAGGCAGCAACAGTTCCCACCCGCTTCCTTTTCAAGCAGCGCCTGCGATCATGGCGGACGTTGTCGCGGAGCAGATAGTGATCCAGAAAGCAGTCCACGAAAGGGAACTGAACGGGGAGGCCGAAGTCCGGGAAGAGGCCGACCCAGTGGATGAGGCAGCGAAAAAGAAGAAGAAAAAGAAGAAGAAGAGCAAGTCTGCATCGACAGGTGAGGGTTTTCTGGGGCTGCTGTCTTGCTAACAGGCTAACGAAGCTAACATTAGCTACGTTAAGGCTGCGTCAAACTAGCCTGGGTTATCCGCGTCGGACTCGGAAATGTTTCAATGTGGCCTTAAAATAGATATGACATAAATACATATTAACGTTCACATGCCTCTTATAGTTGTTTAAACGTTTAATATTAGGTTTTGAGTTATGGCAGATCGTATTACACAGCAAACTTTCTATACTAATGCAACGCTAAGTCAACTTTAGTGACTTCACACTAGAAGCTAGGAGAAAAAATATGGTTTCTTAAAAAGACAGCTACTGTTTAGAAAACAATGAGATTCACGCTAAAGTTTACCACCAATTTGGTGCCTTTGTGTCTACTTAAAAACTATAAAACTTGCGCTGAATTATTTCACACACTTTGCGATTCCTCAAAAAAGGCTTTATAAACAAGCCAGAAACTTTCCTTTAAAAATAGGTGGATTTGTTTACTCTCCGTAAGATGAAGCCAGTGTTAGGGGTTTGACTAGAAACACAAGTAAAACCACATTTAGCTTGCTTAAGCATTTCAGTAGTCGTTACGTCGAGTTTTTAGTCCTCTTCTGCGCCTCAGTTTTATAACGCGCCTCTAAAATAAAAGGGTCGTCTTCGGCTTTTATTTTGAAAGTGACGCCGGAAGCATCATAGTTAACAGGTGCAACTTGATTTTGTTCGTCTTATGGCCATGCTGGTTTTAGAGCTGATTACATGGGGGCATATTTGACTAAGTCAGGCCTCAGAAAACGCACCAGAATAGGAATAACATTTCCTTCAGAGTAAATGACATAAAATCCATGTTTTAGAATATTTATGAAGTTCAGATTTTGAGCTTAAAGACCTCATTCCTGTCCGGGTGCCCCACCTTTTGGCTGCTGCTTTGTGATTCTGCTGAGCCTCTGCCAAGTTTTTCTGTTTCGTAATTCTCCTTTTACTGGAGTTATTATGTAGGAAAACAGGAGAAAGCGTTCATCAGTGATCAGCCAATTAAATATTTAATGGAGCACATTATTTCATCTGCTCTCAAACCAAACATTACACTATGTGCAACTTTATAACTAGGAAATTTAGAGGGAAAGGAACTGTGGTACACAGAATAGTGTTGCACACCTTATGCTAAATATTTGTAAAGACAGCACATACCACATCTTTTTTTCACTTCAAATAAACTTTAATAACTTTTAAATTGTTCTACGTTTTAATTCTTTATTTGTACAAACTGTCTTTTCTTTTTAATGGAATAATAATGTATATTTCTCCCACATTTCTTGATTTTTATATGTAAATCTTCTCCTTTTTGATCTGTTTGTTTAAAGTGGAGCTGAACAATATTAGAAAAAGGAGAACATTTCCAGGTTTTCCTCATTACTTCCCTTCACCTTATTGTCAGCTGAACAATTTCTTATCAATTAGGGGCATAAAGGACAGTGAAAGTCCATCCAAGTGGCCAACAGTATTACGCCAGAAATAATATATCAATGATAAATATTGCATCCAAACAGTCCTTTCTGATTACAATATGGCACACATTGAAATTGAAGGGACTATTGCGATTCAGTATATGATTTATCTCTAATTTGAAGTGTAAGCTTTTATCTTTGAGGTTTGTAATTAATTTTTTTAAGCTGAAAGATCATTCATGCCTCAGCAGTTTTGCTCCATGTTTGTCTTTTATCAGACATGTGGCGGACACCTTTAAAAAATAGCAGACATAACTTTGGGCAAGCATTAGTTATTAGCTGCAACACATATTGCAGGTATTTAACAGGTTATGAGTAAAATGTATAATTTCTTTGTCTTCATTCAGATGATTTATTTGATTACACCTCTAAATTATTGTTTTACATGGCTGATATTGAGTTTTAGAGTAGGATAGACAACTATTGCATTGTTTATTGTTACCATGGTTAAACTTTTAGCGTCAAAAGAATTTTGATTATTGCAACAATGAGAATCTATTGACAGAAATGAGTTCATTGGATTACTAAACACTTGTAATCATCGTTGTTATTGATACCACAAAATATCACGATAAACATTTAAGTCCATGTCGCTCAGACGTTTCTCCTCAGCTTTCTCTGGATAATCACCTCACAGTTGGTGCCTGTGTGTTTGGTGCTTGTTATTGTACATCAAATGAGTGCTGTGTGATGTAGTTTAAAGGTTGACTATTTTCTGTACGAATACAGGGGTAACTACACAAAAACATTGTTTAGTGCTTTTTCAGGACAGTAACCAAACCAGACAATTGTCTTTTTTCCCACTTTATTCAACAGCGTATGGATTACAGAACTAAATATCGTTCTTAATAAATAAAAACTGGCAATTGCCATATAAATATTGTCCACAGATAATTTAGTAGTACTGTTCTTGAAACCAGGTGAATGTGTTTTTGGCTATGCGTTAGACCTGTATAAACCATGTTCAGCAGAAAAGTCTGCTAAGGCGCATCATGTAAAATCTCCTACAGATTAAAAGGAAATTAATCACTTTTACCTTCAGTATGTGGTTAAACTTGTGTTTTTTAACAAGGGAGTACAGTCTCGTGTCTGCTACTCTAATGGTGCGTTCAATTGCTCGTTGTTTGGTGCTAACTAGCAATACAAGAAGATAATATATTTCTCTGCCTTTTTATGCATTTGGACTGAAAAGAGACATGCTTATAAATATCTACTGTACAGCCCTGTGTGCGCCACCGGTTTAATGATGTACAAAACCTTCAGAAGCACCAATAAAATGTTTATACCAGTTCCTTTAATCACATTTTATAAGTCCTGCAGCCATACTGGATGCACAACTCTGGGTTTTGTTGCATTTCGGACTGGGACCTCGCAAAGCTGTCAGGAAAATCTACTTTAGCAGTACTTATGTAGTTCTACTTTTTATTTGCAATGAAAAAATGTCTTTCTTTTTTTTTTAAGTAAACCCTCCATTTTTTTTAAGATTTAGTATAGCAGCATCCAAACATTTTGCTACATGGGCCGAAAGTCTCCTTTAAAATTACTCTCGGGCCCATAGCTAAAACATTCCAATGAAACATGCAAAATAATTCTGTGAATTTAAAGGAAATGCAGTATTGTAATCAATGTAGATGCAAAACATAACATCGTTAACTGAAGTATACAGACTATAAAACATGCATTTTGCTGATAGAACAACCCACTCAGAGCAAACATTTTGCATTTAAGATGAAAACCTTCTTTATCTGTAAATTTGCTCTCTCCAGTCCTCCTCCAGTGGTCTAGCTTTAGCTTCACATTTTGCTATCCAATTATTAACTTATTAATAAAAAAATAGTCAACACTTAAATGTTTCAGATCATCAAACAAATTTTAAATGATTATTGGTGCCTGTTCATTTCTTGACCTGTTTCCATGTTTATCTGCTTCCTGCTGCAGCTGTTGAGCCTGAGGCGGATGGCGTGGTAGAGGTGACCAAACAGCTGGAGAAGCAGGCGATTGAGGACAAGGAGAAGGACGAAGATGGCGAGGACGGTAAATCTCCGCCTTTAAATACAGGAATTTAACATTTCAACTGGCTGGTTTAATAGCTGTGTATTCATTTACTCAGATGGAGACGACGGGGAAAATGCAGCAGGGAAAAAGAAGAAGAAGAAAAAGAAGAAGAAAGGATGTAAGAGGACGATGTTTCTGTTTATTAAAGCTGTATTGTCATTATTATTACTATTATAAAGATTCAGATTCATATCAAAGCTCTCAGTTTAAAAAATGATGAGTTTTATATATTAATTTACTTTTTGTGGTCAATCTTTCAGCCAAAACTCAAACTGATCCCCCATCTGTTCCCATCTGTGAATTGTACCCAAATGGAGTCTTCCCCATTGGGCAAGAGTGTGAATATCCTGTCTGTCAGGATGGGTGAGTGGAGTAAATGCTTCTACAGTTTCAGCAACATAAACCTTTGCAAATAATTCTAGTTCTTGTTTCATTAGCTGTCCTGCCAGATCGGGGTGAAATGGAAACCTTAACTCAGAGCTCTCTCACCGTAGCTTTTAGAAAACAGGCTTGAAAAACTGAGCTGCAAATAGTCTGATGCCACTAAAATATTTGAGTTTTTTGTAAAAGTTCAAACAGATTCTGTGCAGACAAACGTGGCCACTCTGGGTCAAGAGAGAGTTTACAGTTTATTGCCTTGATTGTTTTTTTTTTGCCTCTAGTGAACATCACTTGTGCTTTGAGGTTGTCGGTACAAATCTGTGTTGTGGTCTCCCAGTCGGAGTGCGACGTGGCGTATGACCATGGAGGAGAGGCGGGTGATGGATAAAGCCAACGAGGAGGTGTGGAACGACTTCAGGCAGGCGGCCGAGGCTCACAGACAAGTCCGAAAACACATCCGCAGCTTCCTCAAACCTGGGCTGACCATGATTGAAATCTGGTAAGGGCTAAACCAAAGGTGTTGGTTCTGCTCAGAATCAAGAATCCAGGTTCATTCCCAGCTTATTGTCTAAATGTTTTCTTCCTCTGCCCAGCGAGCGATTGGAGGATTGTTCCCGTAAGCTGATAAAGGAAAACGGGTTGAATGCCGGGCTGGCCTTCCCCACCGGCTGCTCTTTGAACCATTGTGCTGCCCACTACACTCCCAACGCTGGAGACACCACCGTCCTGCAGTACGACGACGTCTGCAAGATTGACTTTGGCACACACATCAATGGTAAAACGTTATTTCAGCATTGCTCTGGAGGCGTGTTTTAGCAAATGTAGAGAACTGGAGGATTCAGGAGAACGTGATGGTTTACCGTCAGCTCTGAGCTTCAGCAGATTCTGAATATTTCTTTTCAGATTGAGACTAAACACCAACTCTTCTAATAACTTAAGCAGCAGATCTTTAAAGTTATTCTCTGTTCCTGTGTTGTTCTACAGGGCGAATTATTGACTGTGCCTTTACCGTCACCTTTAACCCAAAGTACGACAAGCTGCTGGAGGCTGTGCAAGATGCCACCAATACTGGAATCAAAGTAGGACTCAAACGCTCAAACATGTCACCAAGGTTTGATCCTGTAAGGAGCCTCCAGCTGATGCTCTCCTGTTGGTCTGTTGCAGAACGCCGGCATCGATGTGCGCTTGTGTGACGTCGGAGAGGCGATTCAGGAGGTGATGGAGTCCTATGAGGTGGAGATTGACGGGAAAACATACCAAGGTATTAATTCTGTCCATAGAGTTATGAAATCAGCCCGTAAGCTAACCCAACACGTTTTTATCTTAACTGAGTTAAGTAAACGCCAGTGATGAATGTGGTGCTGTACTGTGAAAAGGCAAGTGGTTCTAGTACCAGTTCTGTCTGACGAAATGCAGCACAGACTCACTGAAGCAATTTCTCCATGGAGACAGTTGGAAAGTTGGCGCGATGACAAACGAATGTGTGAGACAAATCATCTGGACTAACAGGAAACTGTTACTTCTCAACCTTTGCTTGTTGTCATTGATTTATTTTATTTATATTTTCCTAGTGAAGCCAATCAGAAACCTGAACGGTCATTCTATCGGTCAGTACAGGATACATGCTGGAAAGACGGTGCCCATCGTTAAGGGAGGGGAAGCAACAAGAATGGAGGTAGGTCATGTTTACTGATTGCAAAGAACCGGTCTGAATATAGTCTGTCTCAGGATTGAATTGGGATCTTGATCTGAGTCCGTTTCCTGTTCAGGAGGGAGAGGTTTACGCCATCGAGACGTTCGGCAGCACGGGTAAAGGTGTGGTCCACGACGACATGGAGTGCTCTCACTACATGAAGAACTTTGATGTCGGGCACGTCCCCATCAGGTGAGGATGCGTCCGCCCACAGCTGAAATCCAACAAATATTTAGGGGTCTGACTGACACTAAATATTTGGTCAAAAACTCATCCTATTAGTTCAACTTAGGTTTACTAAATGGAAAAGTAAGATGAACGTTTCCACACTTTGTCACGTTACAGCTGTAGACTTCAATGTATTTTATTGGGATTATATGTGCATAATTGTGAAGTGAATGCTAAATGCTTTTCAAAATATTTTACAAATAGAGATCTGAACAGTAGGGTTTGTATTTGTTTTCAGCCCCTCTGAGTCCGTAATTAATTGAGCCACCCTGTGCTGCAGTTACAGCTGCCAGTTTTTTGGTGGATGTCCCTTCCAGGTTAGCACATTGATAAACCCATTCAGATTTGCAAAATAGCCTAAGCTCAGACAATTTGCACCTTACCGCTGAATGGATTTAGGCCCGGACTTTGACTGGGCCACTCTTAAGACATGAATACGCTTTGATATAAACCATTCCATTGTAGCGCTGGACGTATGTTGTCCTGCTGGAATGTGAACCTTCACCTGAGGCTCAAGTCTTCCTCAGCCTCTAACAGGTTTTCTTCTGGGATTATTTATTTTAGCTCAGCTCTGAGCTGCTCTGTCCCTGCAGAAGAAGAGTATTCTCACAGCATGCCACCTTGTTTCCTTGTGGAGATAATTTTCATTAGTATATCAAATAGAATCCCAATAAAGCACATTGAAGGGGTGTAAATACTTTTTTTTTTAAGGCATTGTATGAGTAAAAGTCCTGTTTGTTCGCATCCTTCCAGGCTGCCTCGAGCGAAGCACCTGCTGAACGTGATCAACGAGAACTTCGGGACGCTGGCGTTCTGCCGCCGCTGGCTGGACCGCCTGGGCGAGAGCAAGTACCTGATGGCCCTGAAGAACCTGTGTGACCTGGGCATCGTGGACCCCTATCCTCCTCTCTGTGACACCAAGGGCTGCTACACCGCTCAGTTTGAGCACACCATCCTGCTCAGGCCCACCTGTAAGGAGGTGGTGAGCCGAGGAGACGACTACTGAGACCCCCTCCTGACCTGACGCCCCTCACCGCACACAACACCTCCAGACACTGATAGAGAAACAGCCGAAAAGAGCCTTTTTATTCAGAAGAGCTGAAAATGGAGAAATGTTATTGTAGTCTACCTACAATGCATCCCTCACAGCTTCCAAGGAAGGATACAGATAAAATCAAACTATCCAATACAACTTCTTTGGATCTCATTTAGAAAACCTTTAGCAGTTAATGTATTAAAGCTGCCAGTGAACTCAGTGCAACCCCAGTATTCAGAGAGAAACGGAGAATTCAAGACCTAAGACCTCCCTTTCAGTTACAGTGACTCCACTCTGAGATGTCAGTTCCACAATCGAGGCTACCAATGCTTTTAGGAAGTATTTAGCTCAATGCATGTTGGGAAATCACTGCGTACGGACTTGTCAGCATATTTAAACTCGGGGTGCCGTAGTAGTAGGTGCCATCTTCATTCAGACACGACATACCTGCAGCTGTATGTCTTGCTTCTGTCGCTACAGGAGGGAAAATCTGCACTCTGGCCCTCCAGTCTTGGTTTCTTTAACATTTGTAAAATATCGTTAAAACGACCGTTGCGACTGTATGTTGCTGGGTAAAATGCTTCATTTGGAACTCTCCTTGGAAATGTTTTTGTAAGAAAAAAGGATGATTAAAATAATTTTTGCTCATTAACTTGTCTCTAATGTCTTAACTACAAAACAGTCAACACTACATGAACTTAATTTATTTTACAAATGCTTGTAACGTTTTTAGTAGTGAAGCTTTAGTGTAAGTCCAGACTTATTTTGATTTGTCTTTTTGTATCATATTTGCACATTTCTTTGCAGCCACATAAAGTTGCTGCTATTTGTAAAGAAAGCAGAAAAAAGATCAGATATTCTGAGTTATTTAGTGATTGCCCAATAGTTTTTAAGTTTCCATCCTTAGTCTTTCATGTGCGCCTATCATCTCCAGCGCTTTAGGACCTTCTTGCTGATCAATTAGTATTTGAAACATAACTTTTATTGACTCTGGCCATTAAAAAAATGTCAATAAGCAAATAGGTTCATCTAAGGGGAACAATAAAATCTTAACATTGCTTAGTCCTGTAAAGCTGATACTTGGTGTTCAACTGGTATTGAATATATATTCTTATTTTTTAAAAACACATAACTCTATCTTCGTAGAAAAATGAAAAAATAATCTCATTTATTGAGGTAATTTTTTCTAGAAATAAAAATTGAGGTAACAATTTGCATAGTATAACTTCCATAAAATTTACACACACTCCAAAACACAAACACACCAATGGAGTAGTAACCAAAAGGACAAAAAAAATCTGACAGTGATACGAAAAACTGTGATTCTTCTCTAATAATTAAAAATGAACCAAATTCATACAGTAAAATTTTTAAAGATAGCTGCTGGTGTTAAAGGGGTGGTATAAAAATGTAACAGTTGATGGTCGTATTTGTAAAACCTCTTAAGATTGTATAAAACACATTCATAGCCTAAATGCTGGTTTGCGTGAAACGCAGGGCTGCAGGTTCCACTTTTGCTGAATTTATAAGAACTACAAAAATAATGTACTTTAAAGATTAAAAGGGCACTTTTCTAGTCACGTCTGGTTGGGGACATTTCAGACTCTTGAAGTGCTTGTGAATATCAAATATTTATGATAAATTACCTTTATAAAAAGGAAACATTGACAAAATATTTCAAAAAGTAAATTCGACCCGCTGGAATAAACACTTGTTGAGATATATAGCCATAAATTTCAGGAGTATGGCGCAGTAGCAGTACACACCATAGATGTTTCCAGATTTGAAGACAACCTGGTGTATGATTTCTTTAAACTTTAAATTAGACTCTTTAGAGCTGTGATTTTTACCATTTTCAATCATAAATCGCTCCGTTTGCACGCTGTTAAGGTGCTAGCTTGTGCAGCGACATTGACTCATACGAGTGACAGGAGACTTCCCCTTTCACGTCATTTCCGTGCTACTTTGGACTTGCAAATTGCTAAGAAATATGCATATTTTGTGTCACAACTGCCTTTCGCCCCATCTTTAATCCTAATATAATGTCAATTACTGCCCATTTAAAAAAAATATTTCTTCAATTGTGGGAAAAGTGTGTCACAGGCACTATAAAGCCGTTACATTCTGGAGCAGAAACGTGGCAGCACAATGCTAAAGGTTATCCCTTTGGAAAGTTTCCTCCATGTTTAACTGTTTCAGAATTTTTTTCAAATGTTTCCTCCAAGTCTTTGGCTGGGATTCTGCTTCAGAGCCGGGGCTACTTCAGACTAGAACCCAAACTTCCTGTCCTGTTTGTTTACATATTTCTAAGCAACTGTCATTTGTAGAAAAAAACAAAAAAACTGTAGAAACTAGTGCATTTCTGGCAGGAAAAGGATCCAATTGTCATCCCAATTTTATGTTGAGTGACTGACATGTTAACAACCTACATCCAGTTCAACGATCTAAAGTGACTGAGAAACATTTCAGCTGAAAAACACACAGACATTTACAATCAACAAGCCGGCAGACCCAACGCTCCCTACTGGCTGCTACAGATCAAACCTTGGCTGATACTCTCTTCTTTATAAAATACAAATGTACATAAATCACACTGACATTTTCTTTTCAAATACCTACATATATAAACACCATATACAACAAGTTCACAAAGCAGAACCGGATTTTACTAAAGGAATACTTCTTGTTTTTTCCTAATTTAGAAAAAAATACGAAAAAGTCCCACAGTTCCAGGTTGTAAAAGAAATACTGGAAAAAGAGTGCTGAATGTCTCACTGAGTGGTCAGGATAAAGTGGAGGTGAACGTTCAGTAGGGGGGGTCCTGGTACTATAGTGGCCGGTCTTTGTCCCGAGTTACTCGCTGTGTGTAGAAAAGGATGTAGGCCTGAGCCCGACAGACCTCGTCCACTGAGCACACATTCAGCTTAGAGTCATTACAGTGAACCCAGAAGCCTGGAGGAGAGGGGGAGAAGAAGAGAGGAAACCAGAACAATCAGTGCAAGTACTTTGAATACGTATAAGGCACCTTGTAAAAGTATTCACACTCCTTTGATGCATTTTATGTGACTTATGGGGTGTGAGTACCTTTGCAAGTAGTGCCGAGCAACTACATTAAAATAAAAAATTACTTTTTTCCAATAAAACTGTTTAGACGGGTATTTATTGATACTTCCAGGTTTAATGTGCAGTTCCAAGCTCAGGATAAATAGATTATTTTAATCTACTGGCTAAAATAAAACCTGAAAGGCAGAAAAACTTAATTATTTAAAAACATCACCCTCCGCACATTATCATCTGCTTGCCTTCAGCTCGGGGTATTAGCATGACGTATAGATGTAAAAAATCATTTTATGTTGTTGAAGGCCGCCTCCTGTTTTTGTTTGTTTTGAGGTCTGTGTTCTGGGGCCGGAGGGGTGAGGCGTTAGTGAAATTTCTTAATGAATTTTAATCAGGCACCTGGCAGACACGCAATAATACCGAAAAACAAAGTACCAAAATCATTCATCCATCTATAATCAGAGATTGGGTGACGAAGATGAGTGTAGTAATATCTCTCTGGTGTATTTTTGCCGTGGCATAAAACAAAGATAAATTCTGATCTTCATTTAAACTCATTATAAAAGAGATACTTCATTGCCAGCACAACAAAAATACGTTTTTCTATGGAGAGAAATGCTAAGCTGTTCAGTCTATCCATGAGGCTTTGCCAACCCAGACACATTACAACGCAGCAGTGGCACCGATAACTTAAATTAATAGGTCGGCAGCTCCTACAAAGCAATGACTCATGTTTTGTATTGTACCTCCTGAGTTATTGTACTCTGCATCTAATAATCCCTGCAGGCTGGGCTCCTTTCTGATGCATGCCGCTCCCTGAGAATGTCTTACAGTTAATGCACCGAAATAAGCAATAATTATGTCATGATGCCTCACTGGGAAGGGAATAAATAATCAAAGCAAAGCTGAACAGTTTACCACGAGATCAGTGTCAAATGATTGGCTGTGATAACATTTTTGCAGAAGAGTTTATGATAGTAATCAATGGAGTTTGCAAGTTCTTCCCATGCATGCATGGGTTCTCTCCAGGTACTCCAGCTTCTTCCTACAGTCCAAACACATGACTGTTAGGTTAATAGGTCTCTCTAAATTAACCTTAGGTGTGTGTGTGTGTGTGTGTGCATGGTTGTTTTTTCTGTGTGTCTCCATGTTGCCCAGGGATGGACTGGCAAACAGGGTGTACCCTGCCTCTCATCCAATGACTGCTGGGGATACTACTACTACTACAACAACTACTACTACTACTACTAATAATAATAATGATAATTAGTGATAAAAAGCTTTTAATATTTCCAGTTAATTAATATAAAGTGGAGTTGAGGAATATATTTTAAGTACTGTACAATAGAACAATAGCTAATACTGAAAACCCAAAGGTTTAAATAGAAAATTCATTATATTTTGCTCATACTATTGTCAAATTATTGTATTTTTTTCTATCTTGTGTTTTTTTACACAAGAAAATAATTTATCCCCAGTGGCTCCTCCTCACGTGTATGTTTTAGGTCAGATGTCTCTAACTCCAGTTCTGCAGAGATACTATCCTGCACCAACACACCTGAATCAAATGCCTGAAATCCCTCATCAGCTTTCAGTCATTCAGTCTGCAGAGGCCTGGTAACGAGCCTTTGGTTTTTATCCAGCTGTGTTGGAGAAGAAATGCATCTAAATGTTGCGGGATAGTAGATCGTGAGGACTGGGCTTGGGTACCCTTGATTTTGGTGTTTTCCTGGTTCAGCACACCTGATTCAAATGAATGGATCATTTTCAGGCTGCTGCAGAATTCAGATCAGACGTGTGGGAGAAGCAACAGCTAAAACAGGACCAGAACTGGGCTCCACTGGATTTTTTTCTTAGAATAAGTTCAGCCTTTTTTCTCACCTCCCTCTGTGTTGTAGCAGTAGGCAGTGTAGTGACCTGACCCAAAGCCCTTCCCATGGTGCATCACTACAGCAGAGAGCTCGTAGAGGAAGTGCTTTGGACGTGGTGACCCCGCGGTGCTGGGGCTGCTGGGATTGGAGCAGGGTACACCTTTAGGCGAGGATTCTCTGCAGCAGTAGGGCTCCATGTTCAGGAGCTGGTCAAAGCTAACGTGGACTCCGATCTTCTCCCGGTGGTTCCGTCCAGACCACCTGAGGATCAGCCACAACACAGTAAGTCTAACCTGCTTCAATTCAGCTGAAAACATCTCCCGTTTTACCAGGCTAACGTGAAGCATGATCTCACCTGAAGCGTTTGAGGTGGAGCCTGAGGACCTGAGGCAGTTTGTAGACCATCAGCTGTTTCTGTGCTTCGGTCAGGATGACTGTTTTGGAGCATATCCGTCGTCTGGCTGCTGCAAGAAGAAGGTAAAACGTAAACCTTTATTACACTAGACGCTTTTAAAACCGTGCATTTAGGCTGCAGGTGCATAACAGCAAAACACAATTAAATATCAGGTGTAAATGTCATAGAACCAAGTGTTTCACTCACCATTGCACTGGTCACAGGCATAGATGTTTCCCTCCAGTGCTTCCGTTTCTGTAAACTTGGCCAGCATCTCTGTCAAATGGCACGAAGCCTGAGCAGCCGACTCTCTGCTGTTACTGTGATAGCGCTCGGGGAACTCCAGAGATAAATCCCAGAAAGGCTCCACAGTGTTGGAGCGATGGCTGCAGGCCAGGCACGTCACCTGCAGATAGGTACGAGTCAGGGTGAGTGAAGGACTGAATGAGCTTTGGACTAAGTGCTTCTCCCCTATTTAGACTTACGGCAATGCAAACTTATAGTGATTTCCTTCTTTGTCATGCAGTCTGAGTCAGCATTATGGTGAACAGTCAGTGGCCCCATATCTACCACAAATATCCAGCCTTTTTTCCAGCAGGAGCAGGTGTCTTGGTGTGTGCTCAGACTAAAACTAAGCATTAATCATCTTCTGCACAGCCCCGCAAAAGTATTTATACCCCTTGAACTTATTCACCATCACATTAAAACCACAAAACTGTATTTTACTGAGATTTTATGGGATAGGCAAACACAAAGGATTGCTTCATATAAGGAAGAGGAAGCAAAATGTTCATGTTTTTCTGAAATGAAAATCTAAGAACTGTGGATCCCATTTCCATTCAGTCACCCTGAGCCAACACTTTGCAGCAAATGATGGTTGTATAATTACAGCTGCAAGTCTTTTGGGTATATCTACCAACTGTTGCATGCCTAGACACTGAGATTTCTGCATCTGTAAACATCTGTTAAGTATTCTCAATTGGATTGAGATCTGGACTTGGACTGGGCCATTCTAACATAAATATGCTTTAATCTAAATTATTCCATTGTAGCTCCTGTATGTTCACAGTCATTGGACTGCAGGGAAGTGAACCTTCACCCACTGCCTGAAGTCTTTTGCAGCCTCTAACGGGTTTTCTTCCAGGATTGCCATGTATTTTAGCTTTTAGTTGGATCCCCATTCCTGCTAAAAAAACAAAGCATCCCCACAGCATGATGCTACCACTATAATGTTTCACCTTTGGGGTGGCGTGTTGTGACACATAACACAATTAAGGCTTATATAGGATCTATTTTTCCCAAAACTGTTTTTATAAGAAGGCAGTTCCACCACACTGGAAATTATTTCTGGCTGGAAGCAGCAGTTTTATTCAGTGTCTTAGACGGGCATCGTAATATTCCAAGTAGGAAAACCCAAGAATGCATTTGTTTCAAAAGCTTATTCGGTTCTTAACTTGTGGAATGAATTCACTTTGACATGTATTCAAAAGACATCTGAATGAACCATTTCTTGTAATGGCTTCAGATTCATCAACATTGCATGGTTTTGCATTTATGGGGTAAAATATTATCAGCATTTAATGTCATGAAGGCCCCCCTTTAAAAGGTCCGTAAAATGTGCGCAAAAGGTCTGATTTCGTAGGGTATTGCTCACTACATGCGTTTGTTAAGCGGAGAGTGACTGTTGGACAACAGGAGGGAAGGGTGTTTGTGTGTGACTCGTACCTGACTGAGAAGATGGCCGTGGAAGATGGTGTTGACCACACTCAGAACCTGCTTGATGAGCCGTTTCTGTGGGACTCCGGCCGTGGTCGTGTGCCTGCCGGTGCTCTCCAGCTCCTGCTGCACCTTATCCAGCAGCTCACACAGGAACTCCTGAGCATCCTGCTGAGCGTAGCCCCTGAACGCAGGTATCAGTTGCCACACCGAGTGGAGCATGGCAAAAGGCGAGACCAGCGCCCACTTGCCGGACCACATGACTTGGAACAACGTGTGCAGCTCGTGGCAGAGGGAGATGTGCTTCGAGCTGGGCTCTTTGGGTTGGATTAGTTCCATGCTGCGGCCCCGTGACGCCCCACCACTCAGCCCTGTGCTGGCTCCAGAGGTTGACTGTAGTCCCTTTCTTTGAGACAGGGGAAACTGTGATGTGGTCTTCACTGTTAGTTGGCCATGGACGGCAGAAGCTAGTAGCTCCAGAGCCTGGGTCAGGTCCAGACGCAGAAAGCACTCCCTGAAAACATGCAGATGGCTTAGCACCTGCAGGATGGAGTTCATATAGCAGGTGTTTCCTAAATTTCTCAGGCCCGTCACTCCAGGAGTGACTGTGGGACGTCGTTTGAGAGGCGAGCCATCCTGTTTGGTACTCTGCCTGCGGCGGACCGGGGTTTGAGCATTACGAGTGGTGGTTGATGGAGTTCTGGGTTTAGAATGGGTGTAGGAGGACCGTCTCTGGGATTTGGAACTAGGCTGGGACTTTCTTGTCTGTCTGGCTTTCTTAGAAGCAGCAGTGGCAGGACTTTGAGTCCGTGGCCTGCGAGTTTGAGACAGGGTTTTTGTCTTTTTGCGATTCTTTTTAACAGCTGGTGCGATTGCTGTATCCACAACTCTCTGGCTTTTCCTACGCAAGCGTCTGCTCTTTCTGAGAGGAGCGTTCTCCAGTTCCTCCTGTAGCTGCCTCTTAAAAGCACGCCTTCTCTCCCTGGCCTCCCGTTTCTGTTCCTCCTCCTGCTCTCTCTTTCTTTCTTCTTCCTCTCTCCTCTTTCCGCACTCAGTCAACCCAAACCAAAGGCGGAAGATGCGTCCAATAAGGGCCCTGCGGCGATGCCAAAGGGCAGTAAACATTCGGTCCTCATCCCTTAGCTGCAGCTCACTAGCACCGCAGGGTATGAGAGCATCTGGTGCAATGCTAGCAGAGCGAAGGGTGCGTCCACTGCGGGTGGTGACTTCATAGCGCTGGCTCTGGATTGCGCTGAGGGTGCTGCGAAGTAGCTTGAGGTCTCCAGTAGCGTTATCGTTCAGCACATAGTCGTCGCACAAGTAACAAAAAACATAGAGCTCATTAACCTCCATTGCCAATGGGTGGCTCTGCTGCTGGAAGTGTTGAAGAGCATGTTCCTCGATGTAACGACCACATGCGACATGCGCACAGCCCAGGCAGGCCCAAACAGACTCGGTGGTGTTGCAGTCCACACAGTGCCACTTCTGAGGGTTGAGGATAGAGTGGTCTGGGGCCAGGCGCAGCCGCCCCACATGCTTACACCTGTCCATCACACAGGCCTGCCGGCCGAGCGGACAGCCTGCGCCAGTCAATAACTGACCGTGGGTTCGTGTGCGAGGCAGAGGGTGCGTGCGTCCGTTTCAAACTAGCTTCATATTACCATGGTAACCACAGTTAGCCGAGAAACGAGTACATCCCAGGACATGGTTGTGGTTTCTGGAAGAGAGAGAGATTATGAAGGAATATCAGTGGCTCTCTTCTGTTGGAGCTGTATCTAATCTCTACTGACTGTTTTATGAGACCAAAGGTACGCACAGTTAACTGACCGATGGGAGACAGACCCTGAGATTTCCCTGTATTTTAAAAGTAAACGAACTTTTCATTAAATTTAAGTTTACTTTGTGTTTCCAGACAATGTTGAAGATAGACAAAACTCTACGACAGAGCTAAACTAGCTAAACATCAGGCTGTAGTCTTTAATGAAGAAGGAAGAACAAGTTTCTGTCAGGCAATACAGGAAAGTGCTCACTTTCAAATAGTCTAAGTCTATACGCTACAAAACAAACAAAAAAAAAAAAAGAATATTATCCTTTGTTTTAGCCACCTGACCAGCAGTGCACAGCAACAGTTGAGGAACAGTTAGTGCTACGTTACTTTATGCTCCATACACACATTTTACATGTTTACCTTTTAAGGGATGCCCTGCTCATTTCCTACTAGAAAGCCATGCCTAAAATAGTGAGTTAAACCTGGATGTAAAACATTAACCTAAATCTTTCCTATAAATAGTAGCAGTGATTTAAAAACTCAATGAGCCCAATTAAAGCACCAACAGCACTAAAATGGCATGAAGTTTGCATTTCTGTTTTTTAAGCTAGTAAACTAAGTGTTAAGCTAATATGTTAATGTTCCAACGGTTGCTTCATGCACTTTTTATATATATCAGCAATGCAGATCTGAAATGTTTGCGGTATCCGAGAACCTGAATTTCTACCCAATCATCGGGTAAACAGAAGATGAAACACTATTAATGTAGCAGCATATTTCCCAAAGCATTGTAGTGTGCATTTTCAATCATTTTTCATTTTCTTCTGATTTGGATGTTAACTGTCTGGGTGCCCTGGGTGTTGAGAATGTGTTTGAAAATGTTATTTTTGAATAACAAGTATGTTCTAAAACCTCTTTTAAGTGTAATAAAAAGGAATCAGAGGGGTGGATGTGAAAATAGGGACAATTTGCAATCCCTTCCTTTTTTTGTTAGATTTAAACCTATGACCTCTAAAAAAAAAAACCTGAAAAAGCCTGATAATATCTCTGGCACTGATGTGTATATTCTTAAGAAATAGACATTTTCACACCCAAGTTGAATCATCACATCTTCATCTGTCCTCTTCACAGTTCCTCCAGCACTAATCCTTCAAGAAATAAATATTCCTTTGTGAACCGTATGTGACTTACTCACCAGTTGCTGCCGAATATGTCATGAAGAAATTCTACACACATAATCAACAATCTACAACAGCGTTGGATTAACTCAACAGGTTGTGTTTGGTTCCAATAAATAGGCAACTGGCTGCTTTCTGACTTTTTACCCCGCATAATGATCTTCTGATAAACTGCACCACTCTTTAACTCCACATAAAAAACAAGACTATACAAGAACAGATAGATAGATTTTTTTTTATTTAATATAAATTAAAGATTAAAGAAATGGATTCCAACATTTTTGGTGACAATCAAATTTTTTGCCAATGTTTTAACAAGAACATTAGGCTGACCATTTGCTGTTTATGTAGTTGGGCTGTCTGCTCAGGTAGTCTGGAGCAGCCTTGTAAAAAAGTGGAGCAACAGGCTGGGGAGGGGCAACACTGCTTACTCTATGCTTCAGATCATTGGGAGAAAACAAGCACTGTGTGTTCAATTGCTATAATTTAAAATTTTAATAATGCCATTGTTAACTTTAGTTGTCATAAAACATAAATATTGAGGAATTAAAAAAAGTAAACTCCAAATACAACTGATGGCCATTTGGATCAACAAAGCCAAAGTTAGCCTAAACATGTTCAGTTTACAAGAAACTATATACTGAAAAATAACAGCCTTAATAAGTGAGTTATTGCTCACTTGTATATATCAAAAATTGGACATTTTTTAATCGTAATTTTAGGATTTAATTACGTTTACTTTGATAAAAACACTGTTAGGTGTCTCTGTTTCAAGACAAGTAATTCACTCATCCTCATTTCAGAGGAAATCGTTAATTTTGAAATACAGCTCCTGAAACGTCTGAAAACGTTAAATAATAATTTCCCTACCAAAACGTTTATATAAAAATAACTTATGAAGATAAAACAAGTGCTCATAAGACTCAAGTCGATACTTGCTCTTGTTTACCTTTTTTAGTGCTGGAGTGGGCGTGTTTATTCGTTTTATGAACAATAAATATGAAGAATAACATAGGAATGTAATACATTTGAATTTTATTAGGATATATCCACCTTTAACTACCGCTGAGACTTCGCTGATGTCGTATTTTGAGATAAGAGTTGTATGATTTAGCACACAGAGTCGTGATTTTTTTAGAGTAACAGCCAGGATTTATCAGCGAGTTAGCGCGCTTTGCCTGGGTTGTCCTTGTGGTTGCCTGGTTTGAACATGAAACCTAATTGTTGCATAAATGCTTAATAAATGCTACGCAACCAAATACAACCGTTAAACGATAAAATAAACAACAACTAACTTTACAACAGCATAAAAACGTGTTGTTTTATTATGCTACCAGTTACAAAAGTCCTACAAAACTGCTAACATGAGCCAAATAGCTAAGGCTAAACCTAAGAGCTTTGAGAATTATAACACAAAATAAAAACCCTGTGTCTCGCTATATACGAGAAACGACAACCTCAAGCAATTTAAACTTAGATTAGACTTTTCCAACAATTTCCAATACACATTATCCTTGTTCTCAGATTTGTGATAAAGAGATTAGTGAGCTGCGAATATTAGCTTAGCGTGCTAACTAGCATTAGCTTGCCGGGCTAATATTCCTACAAGTTCACGCGTTATCCGTGCAGCGGTTCACAGCGATCGTCGGGACTTTACCACAAACTCTCGGGCTAGGTTCAAACACAGTTATCACAAACACGAGAAGAAATTATTATTTAATAGAATGGACGCAACTCACCGAGGCTCTCCTTCACGGCTGGTAGTCCCCTATTTCTAAGCTGTTCGCCATCTTGTCAATCCCTGTCGCGTGGTGTTAGCTCGAGCGCGTCCACGAGACGTGACGTTTTTGTTGTTGTTTATACTAATGCGGCCAGTTAATTTGTTCAGTGATCATTTAAAGCCACATTTGTGTATCACATTTTGAATTATTTTCTCCTGTTTGACAGCTTTAGAATATACTATGCCTGTATGTCTAGAATTATGTATTCCAGACCATTTTAAATTTTACGTATTTAAATCACTACTTTTTAAAAAATATTTCAGATGAATCATTTGCAGAAGAGGAAACCCCCACAAATACGGTGGCTGAGAAGTGCAAATCAACATACGTGTAATACATCCACTACTGCGTGTTTATTACTACAATGAATATGGGCTTATCAAAATCACTACACTACACTACTGATGTGAACAACTTTAATCACTAGAGGGAGATGTTGCACTATCCACAGTTAGACCCTTTAAGAATAGAAAAATATGGAATATGCTTTTAGTAATTCCCAGGCATGCGGAAAATATTAGCGTTTTCCGGATCTTAGAGAAGAGGAACGTAGTTTTACTTTAAGAAAAATAAATAAACAAAAATATATGCGACCAAACAGGCTATTTTCACACTGACAGTAAATCTAATATTTAACATTTAAATTGTGTTTGGTGCATAATGAGACAGGATAACACTGTAAAGGCTGTGAATGTAAATTTGCAGTACATATTTGAACTAAAAATTTTAAAAGCCAGATCCTCAAGATGTATCTTCCTTCAGCTGATTATCAATTAGGTGCAAAGTGTTCAGCTAGTAGCTCGAATTTGCTTAGTTTTATGTTAAACTTTTTTTTTTTTTCTTTTTGCCAAACTGCTATTTTTTGTTATTTTTGTCAAAGAAATAAAAACAAAATGATCATAAACTTTCTGCCAGAAGCAAATGTATGATTCCCTACACAGCCTGGAATTTGGTTTATGCATTTTCCAGGTATAAATATTTAGAGAAAAAAAAAAAAAAAAGAGTATAAACAAATATTTATTTAATCTCTCTCTTCCTGTGTCATTCTCTAAAAAATGTCTATCCTTTCATCCTTTTATATTTTGTTTATAATCAATCCATCCCTCTGTCCATCTGTTTATCCAGTGACTCATCCATTGTTCTGCCCATCTGTCCATCCACCCATTTGTCTACCTACCCATCCATCCATTGACCAATACCGATACCATTTTGTACACTTCTCTTTGTATATTCATCAAAACGTGTTTATCTATCCATCCATCCATAGGACTAAAAATTTACTTTGGACATTTTAGACTGGAAAAAGTCAGGAAACTTTAATGAAAATTATGTAGGAAACCTGGATTTAACATTGAGACAACTCTTGTTCCCCCTTTAAGTTTATCCTTCTTCTTTGAGTGTTCTTTTAATTAAAAGACAATACGAAAACAAATAGTAAATGGACATACAGGATGACTGTTTTAGTTTGTGAAACATTTTCAAACGCGATCAGTTTAAAAACGCTGTTCACCATTTATCTGTAGCTGTCTGTCTCAGGTTATGCAGTGATGTTGTCATCCATTACTTTGCCACATCTCAGGATAAGGTGTGTGTGTGTGTGTGTGTGTGTGTGTGTGATCATTACTTTTTGGCTTATCTTCCTGTTTGTCTCTGTGTGCTGGTGTAGGATGCAGGTGCAGTGCTGATTAATGGGGGCTGCATGGTGGTAGTCACCATCTAGATGCTATCAGTGCAAAGAAAATATCATTACACCGTCTGCAGCACAGGGTTTGGTCTCACCAACAATACCAGGAAACAGTGTACCATATGATACCCTGTGCACAAATATGCTAAACCTTTATAAAACCGTTTATGTAGTTTAATCATCAGCTAAAAGCTCAATGGCAGGAATAATGTTTCAGCCATGAAACTGCGCTTTGAGACATGTGCTTTTCATCTCAACACATGATCCCTGACTGCATGAGAGGAATCCTTCTCATGTTCTGATTAGTGGGGAGCTGATCCATTCAAACCTCATTAAATCCTCCTCTGAGATGGGAGAGAGTGTGTCAGTGATGCACAGATTAAGGAACCTTCTTTGACTTGGAGAAGGAGGTATGTGTTGATGGGCCACGCACTGCCTGTGAATCATCGCTAACATTTTTTCTTCCTTAAGGTCTCCAGGCAATAACTGCTTTCATGTCCGCACATGCCAACCCTCATCCCTTGCATGTTTTTTACAAGCACATTTCTCATAAACACTGTATTCACTATAATTTTACTGCTATAAATCTTGTGAGCTGAAGCACAGTGAGAACTTTAGTGTTAACACTAAATAACTTAGCAGATAAACAGATTTTTACTCCTTCTTGTAGTTTACTTCCTTTGGCTTTACAGGATATTTTCTCACATTCAGCATCACAACAGAAGATCGGGAGGCCTTCCTTTCAGTTAGCAGGCTGAGAAAATCTGCTGCACACAACATTTTCAGCACCAAACAGCGGAAAGGATAAAGTAGGCAACCAAGTGGGTAGGATTGTTGAACCTCTTCGTGAACAAATAAATATTTTCCCATGAGTTGATGAAGATTTCCAGAAAAATTGTTTGACCCATAGTGTGGTAATCTCCTGTCAGAGTTAGTCATATGAAAAAACGAGGATACCTTAAAACCTTACATATTTGGATATATGGATAGATAACATCAATTTTAACAAACAAAATCAAGATACATAAATAAGGAAAACAAACTAAAGAGACCTTTTACGATTTTCCTTTAAATTTAATTAAAATGCTGTTGTTCTTGTTCATATCAAAGTACACGGCTGCACAATCAGAAAGAGAGTGCACCAGTTTAACTTTCATTGGAGGCGTGCAAGGATAAGGATTTTGCACAAAAGACTACAATATGGTTTTCCAGAGAGAGGGTAGACAACCTCGCACTTGTGGAATAATTTTTTTTGGATAGACAAGTCAAAAATTCATTATTTGGACAGCAGAACACAGGACATGTTTAGCATAAACCAAATACAGCATTTCAGGAAAAAAGCTGTGAAGCATGGAGGTGGAAGGTTGATGGTTTGGGGAGGCTTTGCCACAGCAAGACCTGTCCAGCTCACCATTATAGTCTTCAGCATGAATTATACAGTGTATCAGAGGGGGCTTCGGGGAAATGTGCATTTAAAAAAAATAAGAATTTTAAAAAAAGCAGAAGCAGAACTGGACTCTGCAATATGACGATGACCCAAAACATAGCGGTAAATTGCCCAACTCCTCACTTTCAGCTTTGAGATGTTTGAGGAGCTTCTTGCATGTCGCCCCACAGCAGCTCTATGAGCTTAAGATCTGGACTTTAGCTCAGCCCAGGACTTTTCGTGTCTTAATTCTCAGCCAGTCATTGGTGGATTTCTGTGGATGTTTTGGATCATTATGTTGTGGGATCCCATTTTTCACACAAAAGTTTCCCCACTCTACACTTCCCATGAAAGTTACACTTGTTCAATCGCTTCCTGCTTATAGATGCATGCATTTTTTTATACATTGGCAGTAGCAAAAGTGTGCTGCGGGTCCTATTGTTTGGAGACTTCTTTAAGCGTGAACTTGCCTGAGGTTTAAACATAAGAAACCTCCCTCAAAATGTTTAATAATTAGATTTTTATCATGTGCACCTGATGTGATACGTGTGTGTGTGTGTGTGTGTGTGTGTGTGTGTGTGTGTGTGTGCGTGTGTCTGTGTGTGAGGTAAGCCATTATAAGTGGTAATAAATGTGGAAGGATCCTTATTTTTTATCCTCACTAGAGTTCTTCAGCTTTTCAATATTTATTTTACTAGAATTTCTCAGTATTGTTCAAATTGATAATAAATAACCATAGGTCCAAATATTTTTTTCATTCATTCGTCACTCAACTGTACGGAGAAACAGTTTAAACATCCTCAACAATGAAATGCAGTAAAAGACAGAGAATGCTCAGTGTGAACCATTTCTCCCAGACACCTGGACCTCATAAAGATAAAAAATAAAAGCACGCCCACATGTGTGAAACAGGCAACATGTTTTTATGTTTCGCTGGGCTGGTGATTTCAGAGAAAGGAAGCCATGCCGGTGGTTTCACGGTGGTGTTAGCGCAGCTGGATACGCTGCTGGTTTTGTGATGGGTAAAAACACAGGTGCAGGTGAAGCCAGAGGAAATGCTTTTGAGCCTGTAAACAAACACGCCTCCTGTAAAATCTCCTTCCCTCTTGCTCTGTCTGGATGCAAGACAACTTCTTCTTCTGTATTATTATAATTATTATTTTTTTGGGGCTGAATTGTTTGTCCTCATGCTGATCAGCGGGCTTCTGTCAGAATAAATGGATGACATCAGGATCTTGTTTTTTCATGTAGGTAAAAATAATCAGCAGTTGTGTTTGGATCACCCTCCCTGTTCTAGCTTGCTCTTTATGAAAAAAACATTCCACGAGTGTTTTTAATGTGAACCCAGCGAGCTGTGATGTTTCTGTAGGACATTTTTAGTTAACTCGATTCACTGACTTGGTTTAAGTCTGATTTCTGATGCATAAATCTTCTCATTTCCTCTGTAAGTGCATCACAACTGGCGGATAACTCCGACCACATGACTCACTTATTCAGCACACATTTCCCTTTGACTATAGGTCTGAGAGAAACTCCATTCTTAACATATTTTCTACTTCCAGTGCTCTCATTCTGTGCTCCACAAAAGCCAGTGGTAGGAGGTGTTTACTCTTTACACCTAAATGGTTGCTCAATATATCAGAAGAAGTTTCATTAGTGCGTGAATGTTTGGGAACCTTCTGTTTCTGCATGAACTCTACAACCAAAACCTAAAATATTCCCAGGAGTCAGACATTTATTTATTGATCTAACGTTGCATGAGTGGAAAAGATACCTAAACTCCACCCCGTTTTGGAGAAATGCTGTTTGTTCCAACTTCTGTTGGAGAATATCCATCCATCCATTCATCTCCCTGTCTGTCTGTCTGTCTGTCTGTCTGTCTGTCTGTCTGTCTGTCTGTCTGTCTGTCTGTCTGTCCGTCCAACTCTAATTATATCTATCCATTTCTCTACCTATCCATTAGTCTGTTGTTGCCCATCAGTCTATCATTCTGTCCTTCCTTTGACCTCTGTACAAATATCTTCCATAAAGAACTTTTACATTTATACTTTGGGTTAAGAAAGACTGAGACCCTGGAGATGTGAACCTGGAATATGGACTTTTAACATAAATGGTGTAGGAATGCTGCATATCAAAAAAAAAAAAAAAACTACACTGTATACATCCAGCGCCCCTGGGTGCTGTTTGCAGCCAGTTTGAGGGCGTCTGTCTCATTGTGATGGGTGCTGCCAAAGAGGGTCATTGTGGCCGCCTGTGAGGGGATGGGAAGGTGGGGGAAGTTATTGTCCCCAAGCCCGCTGGAGCTGCCACGCACTCCGAGGCCAATAGTAACGCAAGAATGCTGCCGGGACAAAGGCCATAACTCCATTCTATAGCAACACAAGCGAGGCATTGTGTTCATACAGGCGTGCACACATGCATGCATTTGCTGTTACTACAATAACACAAAAACTATACTGGAGCAAGGTATGCCAGAGGAGTACGCAAGCATGCCAAACACTCATTCATCAACTGGGTTCCCACACCAGGCAACCCCCTGCTGGACATCTCCATCACAGGCTGAGAATGGCCAGTCAATCCTGGGACAATGAGAGAGTGAGCATGAGGGAGTGGGAGAGGAGGTCTGTGCTTGAATGTGTTTGCAGTGCCCTGTTGTGTCTACGCCTCAAGGCTGGTTCCCACAAACACCTCCTTCGGTCTAATCGGAAGGTCTCTCCAGAACAGAAAGGGACATTTTTAGGTACTCTGCATGCGCTATTTGTTAACGACAAAGGGTTTAACACCTTCTGTAAGTAACACATGTTGCTTCCTGAACATTTTCTTGGTTTAATCCAGAAGCCCTGTGTCAGGAGTGACTGGATAAATGTCAGATGTCAGAAAATGATTAATGGCGCCATTAAAGAACAGAAAATTCTACTTTTATGTGAGCCTTTTATTTGAAACCTTTTCTTTCTCACAATCAACAAATAATCCATCCAGCCACCTTACGTGTTTTTGGTTGGGATCATTAAGCATCATATCATGAACCTACTATTAGCCAGATGTTCAGTTTAGTCATGTCAGCCATCAGATTTAATGGTTAACAATAATTAAAATAGCTACTATTTAATTATAAAGTAGACTTGGAGAACAGAACAGACATCCTTTCAGTTCTAGGGGTTTAGCTTTGGGGATAAATCAAAAACTATGTGGTTCTGTGAATTTGTGTGCCAAATTTTACATCATTAAAAAAACCTCCATAATAAAAATACTGGGTAGAAATGAAATTTAAGGTGGAAGTACAGGGGTTGGACAATGAAACTAAAACACCTGTCATTTTAGTGTGGGAGGTTTCATGGCTAAATTGGACCAGCCTGGTAGCCAGTCTTCATTGATTGCACATTGCACCAGTAAGAGCAGAGTGTGAAGGTTCAATTAGCAGGGTAAGAGCACAGTTTTGCTCAAAATATTGAAATGCACACAACATTATGGGTGACATACCAGAGTTCAAAAGAGGACAAATTGTTGGTGCACGTCTTGCTGGCGCATCTGTGACCAAGACAGCAAGTCTTTGTGATGTATCAAGAGCCACAGTATCCAGGGTAATGTCAGCATACCACCAAGAAGGACGAACCACATCTAACAGGATTAACTGTGGACGCAAGAGGAAGCTGTCTGAAAGGGATGTTCAGGTGCTAACCCGGATTGTATCAAAAAAAAACATAAAACCACGGCTGCCCAAATCACGGCAGAATTAAATGTGCACCTCAACTCTCCTGTTTCCACCAGAACTGTCTGTCAGGAGCTCCACAGGGTCAATATACACGGCCGGGCTGCTATAGCCAAACCTTTGGTCACTCATGCCAATGCCAAACGTCGGTTTCAATGGTGCAAGGAGCGCAAATCTTGGACTGTGGACAATGTGAAACATGTATTGTTCTCTGATGAGTCCACCTTTACTGTTTTCCCCACATCCGGGAGAGATACGGTGTGGAGAAGCCCCAAAGAAGCGTACCACCCTGACTGTTGCATGCTCAGAGTGAAGCATGGGGGTGGATCAGTGATGGTTTGGGCTGCCATATCATGGCATTCCCTTGGCCCAATACTTGTGCTAGATGGGCGCGTCACTGCCAAGGACTACCGAACCATTCTTGAGGACCATGTGCATCCAATGGTTCAAACATTGTATCCTGAAGGCGGTGCCGTGTATCAGGATGACAATGCACCAATACACACAGCAAGACTGGTGAAAGATTGGTTTGATGAACATGAAAGTGAAGTTGAACATCTCCCATGGCCTGCACAGTCACCAGATCTAAATATTATTGAGCCACTTTGGGGTGTTTTGGAGGAGCGAGTCAGGAAACGTTTTCCTCCACCAGTATCACGTAGTGCCCTGGCCACTATCCTGCAAGAAGAATGGCTTAAAATCCCTCTGACCACTGTGCAGGACTTGTATATGTCATTCCCAAGACGAATTGACGCTGTATTGGCTGCAATAGGAGGCCCTACACCATATTACTAAATTATTGTGGTCTAAAACCAGGTGTTTCAGTTTCATTGTCCAACCCCTGTACATCTTAGATTTAATAAAGACCTTTAGCTGCAGTAAATCTCAATACTTGTGTCCCGTCTAATTTTCACTCTCTCGCATCGCTGTGGAGGAATTCTGGTCCATTTTTGTTTCCAATGTTGCTTGGGCTCACTGAGATTTGCAGACTTTCATTCATGCACAGCTTGTTTAAGATCCTATCACAGCTTTTTAATCAGGCTGAAGTCTGGATTTTGACTCGACAATCACAATATCTTGATTCATTTCCTTTTCAGCCCTTCATTGTAGTTTGTTGCTGCATTTGGGATTATTGTTCTCTTGATGACCCACTTTGGGCCAAGCTGCAGCTGTCAGACAGATGCCCACATCATCATCCCTCCACTCCTGGACTTAATAGTTGGTATAAAAGCTGATATGTTGTTTTTTTTTTTTTTTCTTCTAAACCTGGTGCTGCGCATTGTGGCCTCATCTGTCCACAGGACATTGTCTTACATGTCTTCTGGTTTATTCAGATGAAACAGAAAACACCAGACAAATTAAAAATGCAAGTGTCAACTGGTGATTTAATCATTTTTCTTTCATTTTATAATTGAGAAAAGCAATCAAAAGCAACTTTTCGGTGTGCAAAAAGTAATTGCCTCTGTTGTTAAATAATGACCTAACAGGTTCACTACATTTTTTTGGTTAAGTTTCTCCTGATTACTGCCTGACCTGCAGAATCAATAAATGAATTAAACATAACTTGTCTGACAACAAAAAGTAGGATAAATGATCTAAAAAAAAATACATTATGCCTTGACCGAAAGACATTTTAAAACTGATAAGAAATAGTAATTAACATAAAGGATTTCAAAGCTATTTCTAAGGCTTTGGGACTCCAGAGAGCCAAAAGGAAACAACATGGAACACTGGTGAACATTACTAGGAGTGGCTGACCAACCAGAATTACTCCAAAAGTGCATCACAACTCATCCAGGAGGTAATCACAAAAGAACCCAGAACAATATCTAAAAGTCTGCAGGCCTCACTTATATCAGATGTGAAACTAATACTGTATATCAGGAATGTACGTCATACTGACAGTCAAACACGGTGACGGTCTGGGCTACCCTGCTGCTTCAGCACCTGAAAGTCTTGCTGTAATTGATGTAATCCTGAATTCTGCTCTCTCTCAACTATCAGTTTGCAACCTTAAGCTCAGCAACACTTGGGTTATGTAGCAGGATAATGATCCAAAACACAACAACTCTAAAAAAAAAAAAAGGTTCTGAAGTGGCCTAGTCAAAGTCCAGACCAAAATCCTGTTATGCTAAGGCATGAACTTAAACGGGCTGTTCATCATAGAATTCAAACAATTATGCAAAGAAGATTGGACTGAAATTCTTCCACAGAGATCTCAAAGAGTAATCGCCAGTTATTGCAACAGGGGAGGCTCAACCAGGTTTAGGAGATAGTTGCTTTTCACATAGGGCCAGGTTGCCTTGGGTACCTTCATAAATTAAAACATTTGAAAACTGCATTTTGTATTTACTCAGGTTATCTTAATCTAAATTTTGTTTGATCTGAAATATTTAAGTGTGGCAGAAAAAAGCAAAACAGAAAAAATATGTAAGGGGTCAAATACCTTTTCAATGCAATGTATGTGCTTTGGTATGCTATAGAAATATGTCAGTGCAACATGATGGATGGTGAGGAGGTTGTCTGTAGATATAGCAGCTTTGTTCTAATCTTTTCTTTAACTCTCCAGTTCCCATTTGCACTCATTCACCCTCTGCCCTGCTGTCTGGAAACAGCTCAGCAGAAACCAGGAGAGGCCTCCAGCTCTCTGCCACGAATCTTTGAATGGGTCACGAATTAGGAAATGTGGGTTCTTTAGGCTATCCAGCCTCAGCCGTGTGAAAACATCCACCTCTGCTTGGCTGTGGTGCGAGGCGAGTCGGAGAGACGGGTGAAGAACCTCTGACCCGGTGAGCTGCCCGACACACCAGGAATGTGTTCACACCTCTTGGCCAAAGGCATCATGTCACGAGCAGAAGACATGCTCTCCGTCTAAACCCAAACAGTGTGTGCTGTCAGGGGCTCTCTCTGTTATGGTCTACATTTTGTGGTGCTGTGCAAATGTACGGGAGACTGATGGATGACTTAATCTGACACGCAGAGAGGAACAGGACGTGTGGGTGTGTGGGTGAGAGATAGGGTGATAAGGATATTTTAGTGAAGTATTTCAGGGCCTGTAAAATGATATCAACTGATGTTGAGCTGTTTAAGTGATTGTGTCTGGGGTCAGCGGTACTCAGACACAAGCTCTCACTGACTGTAAAAGGGCTCATTACAACCTGGATATTTTACTTAAGGTTTTGTAAAATTACTGGTTTATTTCTGAGGAAACTGGGAAGATGTCCTGCAACCAGTGCCTTCAATTCTGTAGCTTTTACACATTTTGTTACGTTACAACGCCAAACCTCTAACAAAGGAATATGCTTTTTATCTACACCATCTAAACCAGACTCAGCGTTTTGCAGCTTCCAACAGGTTTTCTTCCATACTTTCCTTGGATTTAGCTCCATCCATCTTCCCCTTAACTCTGAGCAGTTTCCCTGTTCTTGCTGAAGGGAAGCTTCCCTGCAGAATGATGCTTCCACCACCATGTTTAACAGTGGAAAAACTGTGTTCAGGATGATGCAAAGTGTCGGTTTTCTACCACTGCAGCATTTTGCATGTAGACGTTTAGGTTTGGTCTCATCTGAACAGAGCTGCTTCTTCCACGTTTTCGTTGTTCCCTACATGGGTTTTCTCTTAACAAAGATGTTCTTCCTGCCTCTCCTCCATACGGACCTGCATTTATGCAGCGCAAGACTAATAGTTGTTAACTCAGACTATTCTCCCACCTGAACTGTACATCTCTGCAGCTCCTCCAGAGTCTTTGTGATCTTCATGATGCTGTTCATTCTTTACTCTTGTCTACCAAACCTCTGAGGCCTTCACAGAACAGACCAAATTACACACAGGCTTATAAACTAATTTGTTGATTTCTGAGTCAATTAATCAGGTTACATTGAATTTTATGTAGGCACAAAAGGGGGCTCAAATCAAGTGTACACCACACTTTTCAGAATATTATTTGTAAAAAATGTTAACCATTCGTCATTTTATTTCCACTTGAGAACTATGCATTTCTTTGTGTTGATCTATCACCTAAAATACCTTAGGTTGTGGTTGTAATGTGAAAAAACATGTGGAGAAAGTGATATATGTAGTTTTGCAAGGCACTGTAACATGTTTGAACTTGAAAAGTATATATTAAAAAATTATCTGTACATCTGATGCTGGTAGTGGGTATTTGTAGATAGAACAAAAATATTTCTTGGTCTTGGTCTTATCAGTGCTCATTTACCATTTTAAAGATTTTTTGTTACCTTTACAAGGGCTGCAGTAAATGTGGAGGGTGTTATAATATCTGCTGAAACAGATGAGTTAGACAAAAGTTTTAATAGGCTGGATTTATCCTTTAATATTACCATAAACAAAAAACAGAGCGGTGAGCGACAATATTTAGAGATATATACAAATAATACTGTACATGGGCAGAAAAGAGGAAAGAATAAGAACTTTTTGAGTCCAAAAGGGGCGTATTAATATAAAACGAATCACATTATGCTGCAATGCAAACATTGGATGGTTTATAACCTACAGATAAGTTTCAGAGCTGGACTGAATCGAATCTGTGCCTCATTCAGCCACAGTCAGGGGGGAGCGATACATTCAGGTTTTCTGGTGAAACCCATTTGCTCTTATTTAATCACAGGCACACCTGGACTGGCTTGTATGGCTTGCTTGGCGTCACTCGCCCGTATTTTTGCTCTCATGCACGCCATGCAGATGTACTGCATCCAAGCGGGTCTGATCCTCCTTTTCTTAGTGCGTCCGTGTTGGCTTGGTCCATCTTAGGCTAAAGTGCTGCAAAGGAGGAAGAGCTGTTCTGCGTTTCTGGTGAAATCCGCTTGTACTCGAACATAATCATGCAAGAGGAAGTTTGCACAGGTGCAAAAGAGATATGTCTTAATAAAATACCTCCAGCAGTGGCATTAAGCTGTTGTTGGACAACAGCAGAGAAATGGAGGGATTCAATCATCTCAGTTCAGTCCCTCAAAACCTGCAGCAAGACCAGCAAAGTAGAAACCATCCGTCTCATCCGTTCTGCTAGCATTTACCAGTTGCAGTCCTTTTTTAGCAGAGTGAGGACTTTGCGACGTAAACTGGCCTTCCACGGCTTGACGAAGCTCTTCATGTTGACCAGGAGCCGACCCTGCTTACGGTCCAAGTGACCCGCCACCAAGTACTCCACACCTGTTAAATAAAACAATGGTCGGAGCTCAGTTTAGAAACACACTTTTAAACATAAAACTTTACACCAAGTTTAAAAAAAAAAGTGTTGCTGTTATGAGGTAATTAAAGAGAACACGTTTTCCATTCAGTCTGCAGGGTAACAAAATGTTAACTAAAACAATCTTGTGTCTAAAAATAATTACAGAATTGCAGTAACTGTGATAGAGGATAAATTGTGGTTTGCTAGATAGTTTCAAAACGTTTGTAATTTTATTAACAGTGCTGTGAAAAACTATTTGCCCTCGAAGATTTCTTCTTCTATTGCTTTTTTTGGTCATCGTTGAATATTTCAGATCGTTAGATGGATCATTAAAAGCAGCCACAGACCATCAGACTACCATCATCACCATATTGACTGAATCATTTTTGGCCATCAGTATGTCTGGCCTTGGAAGTTTTCCATAGATGTTATTTTTGCCCGGTCTATTTTTTATTTTCTGATCAGAAACACTGACTTCAACTGACACCAGTGAGACCTGCAGGGCTTTAAATATTTTTCTTGGTTCTTTGGTCGACCTCCATGATGAGGAGGAATTTGGTAGGCCAGCCACTCTTGGGAAGGTTTTCATCATGTCTGGGTGTGGCTAGTATAATTAAACTATAACTGAGCAATCAAAAATATGTAATCAATCGCAGTCAATTCATGATTTACCAAAGGCAGCGATTACTTTTTCACAAAGGGCCAGGTTGGTTTGAACAGCTTTTTTCCCTTAATAAATGAAATTTGTTTGTAAACTCCATTTTGCATTTTAGATTATCTTTGATCTGAATCATTTACATGTGAAAAAAGCAAAAGCAGAAGAATCTATAAGGGGGGAAATGCCGTTTCACAGCACTGTATGTCTGTCTGAGGATGCTACAGTCTTTCAATTAAGGAAAATAAGCCTAAGGGGTATCAGAGTAAAGGGAGCCAAATTCAAATGCACAGCACATTTTTCAGATTGTTTTGCAAACATTTTTATAAAACAATGTATCGTTTTCCTTCCACTTAACAGTTGTGTTAATTTGTGTTGTTCTATTTCAAAAAACCAAATTAAATCAATAGCAGTAACAGTTGTAAGCTGTTGTAACAAAATGTTGAAAACTTTTGCAACACACTAAATTGCAAGTCTTGATCTTGTGCCATACACCTAATTTATTGGCTTCATTTTGTCACTGCGTGTCTGACCTGGGTTAAGGATGGGGCAGGTGCAGCCCCGAGTCGTCCAGGACTCGGGGTAAAGTGTGACCCAACCTCTCTGTATCTTCAGCCTGGTGTTGTGGCTGAGGACCTTTTGAACTTCGGCCTCCACCTCAGCATGGGACCCTTTATCGTGGGCTGACAGCACTTTCACCTTTAGCACTAAAGGTCAAGAAGGAAAAAAACAAATGCTGAAACCCAGATACAAACTCCGGAGTCTTTTTCACCATGTTTCAACCTCAATAAGCTACAAATGTTTTAATTTTAACTTTAGTGGCTTTGTAGGACTTAGTAAAAACAATTAAACCTATATCAGGATGAACTTGAACACTTAGGTCTTGCAATCATTTAATTCGAGGTTCATGACCAAGTAATTGCAAAATAAATCAAACGGCACACTTCGGGTTTAGAGCTTAAAAAGCAAACGCTGGCATCAAAAAAAGACAAAAGACAGCGGTGAAGTAATTTTAAAAGATGGGAAGCATAAAATATGACCTTAAAAACCAACATAAGTCACTAAGTCAACCCACTTTAGAAAAAGACACAGGCAGATGTTTCCACATCAGAGGTTATCTAATAAAAATAGTTTCCATTTGTAGAGCTGGATTCCAAAAAGTCTGAAAAGTTTATAAGTTGATTTTTCTTTCCGTTTTTGCTGTTCTATTAAACATTTGGTAATGGCAAAAATTTGGAATATGTACATTTTCCCAACTTTAACTACAACAATTAAGACCTGCAACAAAGCGGTACTAAGGTAAGACTAGTTTTGCAGGCAAACATTAATCCAGAAATAAACACTTGTTGCCGATTTGTCTAGGAAGGAGAAATGTTGTCAGGCTGCCGTAGCTTGGAAACCAGCACCCTACCCAGGGATTCAAAGCACTCTGTGGCAGGCCCAGTCTTCCTGTAATTCACCACAGTTGAGAATAACCAATTCAGACAAAGAAATAGTTTCAAAATCTTCAAACAACTGTCACGAGAACACTATATATTGGTGAGGTATATACTGAGGAATCACATGTTCAACACCGCTCAGCTGACTTTTAAGCTGATCCGTGAGCCTAAAACAGCGACAGTGAATGGAAGCAGCTTAAAGTCTCACTTTTTTACATTTACTGGGTCAGCGAAGTTAAAATACTGAAATATATGTGCCACTGCTCTTCATTAATGAGTAAAAATGCAAATTAAGAGAGCTTATCAGGTGCTCTATCAGCTCCAAAAACCATTTGAAACTGTTCAGCACGATGTTTCAGCTCTCAGCTAGTTTTGAATGCTAAAAAAAAACCAAAACATCCCCAACTTAGTCTTTTAATCTTCCATCTGTCACCACTCTTCAAGGTTCGGAGATTGAATTAGTGTCATAAAATTACTAAGGAATCGTAACTAAATATTGTTTGCTTCTAGTCTCGCATCAAAACCAAAGCATAAACTCTCTACAGCAAAAATAAAATGACTCAACTGCTACTTCTATGTCTTTGTTTAATTAAGACAATGAAATTTATGACTCTTCACAGCACTTGCTTGCTGCCATGGAGTCTACAATGGAGCTTTGAGATTCATCTTAAACTTTAAAACTCAGACCATCCAATGCAAGAACACAGCGTGGCCTGATGAGTCTGCTTTGTCAGTGAAAAGTTTAAATTATTGACATATCCTTGTTAAACTAGGTATTTTTGCTCTCTACTTTTTAAATTTTAAATCCAAAATTAAAAATAAAGTGCAGGAAATAAAGAAAAATGTAAATACTCACATCCCAAATTACTTGGGATTATTGTCCCATTTGAAGGTATTTTCTTCCCAGGATTCTGATTGAATCCAGGTAACTTGAGGTTTCCAGTTCCTGAGGAAGCAATGTAGCCCCAGAGCATCACTGAGCCACCGCCTTGCTCCACAGCTCTTTTTAGATGGCTAATTCTTCCTAATCCAGAATTACTGCTGATCCATCAGCATAGAAATATTCATAAGCATGGCTTATTTATATAGTTGTGAGCAAATTGTAACTGGCTTTGTTGCTCTTCTGGGATCAGTTGTGGTGTACATCTTGAAGTTCGGACCTTGAGCCCTTCAGCATGTGCGAAACCAAAACCTCAGTGAGGTGCTGCCACCAGGTCTTGCTGCAGGTCTGTGGCAGTCAGCAGTCAGAACATGTGGTTCCTCAGAAATCTGATGGCAGTGGTTCATAACTTCCTCATTCTGCCACATCCAGGAGGCATTTTCACCATCCTTTAAGTTCAGACTTGTGGACTATACTTCCAGCTGTCCATGGTATCCATGGCCTTTCTATCTTTTTGGATTTTTTTCCCCTTGTTGCTGCAAGTCAGTGATCTCTGTATTCCTAACATGTAATTAAAACAGTTCAGGTATTTAGGTTGTTTTATCTCAGGCACACCTGACTGGTGCATGAGACCACACCTGATTTGTAAATCTGTGCTTTTATAAAGAGCTGTATGCGGATCAATGTTTTGTAACATAGCTTTGTTTAAACATTTGTTCTTGTCAAATTTGTTAATTGCAAACACCCAAACAATGTGGACCTAATTTACAGTGGTGGGTTGAATAATTTTAGGAGCAACTGTATGTGGACCTTTTAATATATTCCATTCCTCCTGTAAAGTTATAAAACCAGCTGGGACAATTCTAACCCATAAAAGATGCTTGAGTTCTTACCGTATGCGTAGTTCATGGTGCAGAAGAGTTTACTGTTGGTCAGCGTTTGCTCTTTGCATTTGCACTTCTCTGCAGGGAACAGACACAAGCAACGATTTGTAACATAATCAAATAACTTGCATGTGTGGCGTGTTCCTGTGAGGTCTCGGACAGCTTATGTGGCGTCTTGAGAATGCAAGCAACAGAGTATGTGTCCAGTGAGGAATGTGCCAATAAAAGCTGCAGTTACAGGGAGGCGGTGATGAGAAAAGAAGCACTGGTGATACTCTGAGGTCACCTGAAGGCTTCTATAACTTAACCGTTAATGCTCTGTCACTGGATTTGCTGGATTGTTGTGAAGGGATGAATCTCACCAGAGTAGTGGAGAGCAGAAAATAGTTCATGTGGGCTGAAGATCCTGACTGGCTCACTCGAGTTTCCATCCAGGCTGTACAGTTCCAGATCTGAGCTATAAGGCAACACCACACACGTCAAATTGAATCTATACAGCTGGAGAACACATGTTGTAAAGAAAAACATAGATTTCTAGCCTGCTGAATGCCTGGAGATATTCTGTTTTTCCAGACCGCTTGCTCAAAATGTAAAGTTCCAGTGAGGTTTTGTCACTTCATCTGGGGTTTGAATGTTGTTCATTTTGGGCTTTAAGTAATTTATTTAAACCGTTTTTTGCAGAGTGGTACAATTATAAAACATGAAGAAACAAGAACCTGGTCCATAAAATTTGAATTTATTGAGAATTTTCTGTAATCCATATGGGCCAAAAATATACAAACAAGCTCAAATATAACATAAATATTTGGTAAATGCCTGTCAGCATGTTACATCTCGACTACCCACTTTTTGTAGCCATCAACAAGCTTCTGTACAAATTCTGGCTGGATATCTGACCATGCTTCTTCAAAATTGGTAGAATCGATTTAAGTGGTTGGTTTCCTGTCGCATACTTAGCTTATAATCAGGATCAATCACTCTTTATCCAATCAGGATTGGATGGAGTATGTGTTTGAACATCAATTAATTATCGCAGATTCTCTGTTGGATTGTACAGGGGTTGAACAATGAAACTGAAACACCTGTCATTTTAGTGTGGGAGGTTTCATGGCTAAATTGGACCAGCCTGGTAGCCAGTCTTCATTGATTGCACATTGCACCAGTAAGAGCAGAGTGTGAAGGTTCAATTAGCAGGGTAAGAGCACAGTTTTGCTCAAAATATTGAAATGCACACAACATTATGGGTGACATACCAGAGTTTAAAAGAGGACAAATTGTTGGTGAACGTCTTGCTGGCGCATCTGTGACCAAGACAGCAAGTCTTTGTGATGTATCAAGAGCCACGGTATCCAGGGTAATGTCAGCATACCACCAAGAAGGACGAACCACATCTAACAGGATTAACTGTGGACGCAAGAGGAAGCTGTCTGAAAGGGATGTTCGGGTGCTAACCCGGATTGTATCCAAAAAAAATATAAAACCACGGCTGCCCAAATCACGGCAGAATTAAATGTGCACCTCAACTCTCCTGTTTCCACCAGAACTGTCCGTCTGGAGCTCCACAGGATCAATATACACGGCCGGGCTGCTATAGCCAAACCTTTGGTCACTCATGCCAATGCCAAACGTCGGTTTCAATGGTGCAAGGAGCGCAAATTTTGGGCTGTGGACAATGTGAAACATGTATTGTTCTCTGATGAGTCCACCTTTACTGTTTTCCCCACATCCGGGAGAGTTACGGTGTGGAGAAGCCCCAAAGAAGCGTACCACCCAGACTGTTGCATGCCCAGAGTGAAGCATGGGGGTGGATCAGTGATGGTTTGGGCTGCCATATCATGGCATTCCCTTGGCCCAATACTTGTGCTACATGGGCGCGTCACTGCCAAGGACTACCGAACCATTCTTGAGGACCATGTGCATCCAATGGTTCAAACATTGTATCCTGAAGGCGGTGCCATGTATCAGGATGACAATGCACCAATACACACAGCAAGACTGGTGAAAGATTGGTTTGATGAACATGAAAGTGAAGTTGAACATCTCCCATGGCCTGCACAGTCACCAGATCTAAATATTATTGAGCCACTTTGGGGGGTTTTGGAGGAGCGAGTCAGGAAACGTTTTCCTCCACCAGTATCACATAGTGACCTGGCCACTATCCTGCAGGAAGAATGGCTTAAAATCCCTCTGACCACTGTGCAGGACTTGTATATGTCATTCCCAAGACGAATTGACGCTGTATTGTCCGCAAAAGGAGGCCCTACACCATACTAATAAATTATTGTGGTCTAAAACCAGGTGTTTCAGTTTCATTGTCCAACCCCTGTAGGTCTGGACTTGGACTGAACCATTGACTGAACACATGAATTTGATTTGATCTGAACTAGGGGCCTCAAGCTCCAGTGCTTGAGTGCTGGTGTCCTGTAACCTTTTTGGTTGAAGACACGTGGAAATGGCTGAATTACCTCCTTAGGATGCATTCAAGTTTTACAGAGCTCTACTAATAACCTAATTATATTTCATTAAAACAGAAATGTATCTAACAAGTTGCAGGAAGCAGGCTCTTAAGTACTTAAGTTTAAGACTTTTGATCTAAATAAATTCACTGTACATCTGGCTGAATGTTTAGGGTTGTTGTTCTGCTGGAAGGTAAACCTCCACTGCAGTCACAAGCCTTTTGAAGGCTTTAACTTGTTTTCCACCAGGACTGCTCTGTCTTTAGTTACACACATCTCACCATCAACCTAAAGCAGGATCCCTGTCCCTGCTGAAGAAAAACATGATACTCCCACCACCATGTTTTACTGTGGGAAAGGTGTTTTCTGATGGACAGTGCTTATTTTCTACACAACACTGTGTTCTGCATGTAGGGCAGAAAGTTAAATTTAGGTCTCTTCTGATCAAGGCACCCTCTTCTGCCAACATGACTTCTCAAGGCTTTCTTTCAACAGCCCGATTTGTGGACTGTACAACTAATAATTGTCCTGAGGACAGAAACCAGAGATCCATAACAGAGCTGTGGATCTACATAGCTCCTCCAGAGTTACCGTTGGGATCCTAGTTGCTTCTCTGATTACTGTTTTCCTTGCCAGCCTGTTAGTTTAGGTGGAGGGTCATGTCTTGGTAGTTTTGAAGTTGGGCCAAACGCTTTCCACTTTTAGATGATAGACTGAACAGAGCTCAGTGAGTTCAAATCTTGGGATATTGTTTTATAACCTAATCCAGGTTTAAACCTCCTACCTGATCCGTCTACTGTGTTCCTTGATCTTCATGATGCTTTTTGTTCTTCAATGTTCTCTACGAAACCTCTGAGGCCTTCACAGAACAGCTGCATTTATAATCAGACTGTATTACTTCCGGTGGACTCTACTTACTAATTCAGTGACTTCTGAGGAAAACTGGTCGCACTTAATTTTATTTATAGATATACGATTAAAGAGGGGTAAGTACAAATTCTAATGTGTATAAAAAAAGTAAATTACAGTTGTGTGGGTTATCTAATAAATGTGAACAAATATGACAACGTTCAAGAGGTGTGAATACTTTAGCAAGGCGCTGTATGTAATCTGATCAGAACCAGATTTATGGATTTGAATTAAATGTGGGCAGCGCTGCATTGTATGTGATTGGCTACGAATTTGACCTGCTGCTCTTGTAAAATGCATTTTACCGTGAAACAATGCAACACAAAACTGAACAGTATTAAATATGTGATAGATATTTGGCACACTGCACAGAGTTGTACTGCATTTTGCAATTCTATGACAAAAGGTAAACATCGGCTGCAAACTGTTAACGTAATCAGTAAACATCTGCTAGCACCAATATTGTAAGTATTAGTGGAATACAATTTTTTGTTTTTTCTTACCCATACCCATTTATGCAGTCGCCAGTAAACGGGTCGCAGTCTCCTGCACAGTCGCATGGGCGGCAGCCATACTCATGAAATCCCCAGTATCCCACCATGCACCTGTCGCACTGCGCTCCGCCGACTCCAGGTTTGCAAATACAGTTTCCGTTGGAAGGGTCGCACAAAGACCCGTCAGTAACGTGAAAGGGCATGGAGCCCATTGGGTGACAGTTGCAAGCTGAAAAGTGACAAAAGTAAAAAAACGTTTGATTGAAAGACATAAAATCATCATGATACACAATGTAAGGAAAACAGAATCAAGAGCAAAAATCATTAAAATAGCACAAAAATACATTTATTTGTAAGAAATAAACCAAGTTGGCAATAAACACAAAGTCTAAAGGTCTTTTAGGCACATTATCATAATTTATGACCAGCAGTTAGTTGTTTTATCACTCAACAGCTGCACTATTGTTTGCCTGGTGTTGTAGAAGACAATGCTGTTATCTTTTTGTTATCCAACAAACGTTTGTAGTTCATTCTTTATGACATAATAAACATCACAAACAAAGACTGCTTGCTTTGACCTGAAACAAGCTTTCTGAAAATCTGTCCAAAACCTAAATACCAGCCAACCAAGGACAAAAACTCCAGACAAACATTCAAGTCCAAGTATTACAGCTCTCCCTTTCACCACTCTCTCTCCCTTGTGTTGCCTAATTTTGTGCTGACATGGTGTTTTTTAAACAACCTCCAAAAACAATATTTTTTACATAAACACTGTAATGTCCACCCAGGTTTCTGCTGGCCGTTTGAGAAAACTTCTGTCTTCAGGGATTTTAGGACCTGGGAGGATGCCAGGCCTGCTGCATAAATCTGATCTGGAGGGAAAACAGGGAGCCAGTAGGCGAGGTAGGGGGACATAAATATGAGTTTCTGAAGCTATTTCTTTCTGGTAAATGGTGCTTGTAATTGCACTGATAGAAACAGGTGTTGTGCTGTAAACATATGAGCCTTTTAAAACTATTTAGCACAAGAAGTTAGGAAATTTGTATTTGGTTTATGTAACCATGCTTCTTTTAAACCTTTTAAAAAGCTTGTTTACTTCCTAGTAAAAATGCATGTGGGTCCCTAGCTTGGTCACGCACTGCTGTGGGATGGCATCCCATTCTTCAACCAGCCAATTGCACAATGCGGTTGAAGTCAGGTGGAAGTCATTTCAAATCCTCCACTCCCAAATCCTGGAGGTAGTCCCTGATAAATCCTGCTCAGTGTGGGGTGTGCCGTGGCATCTTGGAGGATGGAGTGGAGATATTGAGTTGCAGGAACTCATTTTGATATTTTTCTGCACTGATATTGCCTCCAATAATGACAAGCCTCGTTTTCCAGTAAGTGGATACCAACCCCCACAGGCCCATCACACCACCTCCTTTAAACGTTGTTTGGCATTGGTACAACCCATAAATGCATTTTCCTTACAAATGTAGCATTATTTCAGTTGACATATACAGGCATTGCCATGGTGTGAGATTTATAGCCAAGAAGCATTTTTACCACACCGATAAAACTGACCAAACACAATTTAGTTTAGTTCTGTTTTTGACGCTCAAATTTGGGGAACACAGTGCATCACCAATATATACTCAACATTCACTGCAAATGACTGTTTGAAATAAAATAATTGTAGGCTAATATTATATATATATTCCAAGTGCTGTAAATATGCATTTTATATGCTAGTAAGATATTCAGCCCCTTTGGATGGAGTCTCACTGCTGTTGATGTTTTTGCACTACAGGTAAAAATCTGCTCTGTGGCACAAGCTGTCAATTTTTGATGTGTTTTCTTCCCTCCTTACTTTAGGTATATATATATTTTTTTATCCGTCAGGGTTTTTTTATTTTTGGGTTTATACTGTTATAGGAGTTTGAAGGTAATATTATGCTTTCTGGTCCCAAATGCTAAATTACAGGCAGAATCTGATGACTCTGGGGAGGACAAGTCTATCTGAAGTCTGTCTGAAGCAACCTCTGCTCTCCTGAGCAGAGGTTGCTTCAGAAGCTAAAGACCGCCTTGGTGGCACGGGACCAGGAGTGGGCGTTGTTCAACTTGACCAATTCTCAAACCTTAAATTTATGAGGGTCATGGTACTTTGTCTTATGTAATTCAACAGTAGACCAGATATTTACCCTGGTATACTACAAGTAGATCATAGAAATTTAATGGTGCAGTCCACATGTGTTTTGAGGATCTTGAGGAGGTTTTCCCAAAGACTTTCTGTGGTGGGTGCTGTGAAAGTATTGTCTATCCATTTTCTGTGTAACCAAAGTAAAAGCTGTCTCCAAATTCTCTGAAAAAAGAGGAGCTTGGTTTTGGACTCACCCAGAGGTGCTACTTGTTACTGATTATGTTTGTGGTGTTTATTGACAGGATCGCAAGGTGGAGAGGAGGTTTTGTGGCTAGGGAACGTCAGCGTCCTAAATTAGCTATTTTGCAGACTATATTGTCCTGTTGGTGTCTTTAAATCACGTTCCTCAGCAAGCACTGGTGCTGTTAATAGTCAACTGTAAAGCGACCAGGATGAGGTCCCCAGGTTATGAAAGACTTTCTACCTCAAGTTAAGAAATCCAAGGATCTTAGTGTCTTGCTTTCAAGTAGCAGGAGGGAAGATTTTAAAAGGATTGATGGATTGTGGTGCTCAGAGCTGAGCTGAAAGGCAAAGCCTTTGATTTAAGGGTTCATCTAGGTTCCATCCCTCATTTTTGGTCAAGAGATATGAATCCTGACTGAAAGAATAAGATGATGAATACAAGTGGCTGCAATGTGGTTTCTCTGTAGGCTGCCTGGGCTCGGTCATCCATGGGAAAGTAGAGCCCTTGCTCCTCCAGATTAGGAATAGTCAGCTAAAGGTTGTTCAGGCATCTGATATAGATCTCTTATGGAAGCTTCCCTTTCGATTTCTGGATACATGACAATGGAAGGTCGGGGAAGATCTTGTCCCTTCTGGCCTGGAAACATTTTGGGATATACCAGGAGGAGCTAGGTAGTGTCAAGAGGGAGAAGGATGTCTTGGTTTCCTTTCTGAACCTGTGCCTCCCACTATCCAACCTCAAATGTGTGGAAGACAATGGCTTCTACTCATCTGACTACTTGTTACTTCTTTGATTTGCATCATAATGAACTGGTAATCTCAATTGTAAAATCTGAGCTTGTTCTCACCAACCACTTTATTATGTACCTCTTGCTAGTAGCGGATTGGATGCCTTGTCCTTTCTGTATTCTGCTAGTTCTTCATAACATAGATTAAACAATGTGTCAGGAACATTCCTCAGAGATTGTGGTCCATATTGACACAATAGCATTGCACAGTTCCTGCAGATTTGCTAAACATCTGTTCCACATCCCAAAGGCGCTTTGTAGAACTGACATCTGGTGACTGTAAAGGCCACTGGTGTAGGGTGAACTTACTGTCAGGTTCAAGAAACCAGTTGAGATGATTTTCACTTTGTGAATGGTGCAGTATCCTCCTGGAAGTAGCCATCAGAAGATGGGAACAGTGTGGTCATAAAGCGATGGACATGGTCAGCAACAATAAATACTCACACCAACAATGCTATCGTTGATACTAGGCTGGATGGCGGAGTTGTTGTTTATGCCAAATTCTGACCCTACTATCGTAATGTCACGGCTGAAATCAAGACTGATCAGGCCAGCCTGTAGGGACTTCAGCCCTGGTTTCCTGTTCTGAGCTGACACCTGGTGAGGTATTTCGCTGCTGTAGCCCATCTGCTTCAAGGTTCAATGTCTGCCCTTTCATTTTTGACCTGAGACATCATCAAGGCATTTTTTCCCACACAAATGGTTGATTTATCTTCTTTGGACAATTTTCTGTAAACCTGAGAGATGGTTTACAGAGATAAGTGAATCAGCAGTTCCTGAAATACAGCCTCATCTGGCACCAACACCAATTTCAAAGTCCCTTAAAATCCCTTTTCTACCCATTCTGATGCTCAGTTTGAACTTTAACACATTGACCTTTCCACACCTAAAGACCTAAATGCATCATGTTGATGCCATGTGATTGGTGAACTGTACCTAATGAACCACAGTGTCACTGCCTTCTTTTGAACGATGTCATATTTATTTTCCTCAACATCAAACCAGACAGTTATTCAGATCAACCATCCAGGACTGTGAAGATAAGAAAAACTTTATCATAAGACCGAGCTGAGTACAGTATCCATAAAATCATAAAGATATCACATCTGTATACCTTACAGCCACACAGGGCGACGTCTGTTTTTTTTTTTGTAGTGAACAGCAAGGTAATATTTAACAGATCATGCCTTGGTTTGAAGTAAAGCTCCAATGCGTGCACTTGGTGATGGTATTGTGAGAATAAACGAGCACATAAATAGGTCAACACTTCACTATGAGTAAATATGTGTGCATCTAGAAAAGCTGTCAGCTCCAAGAGGGTAGACAATGAAAACCTCATGAGCGTAACATGACGAGGAACACAAGCTTAAAACACGCACTGTAACCCTACCTTCAAGGGTGTGCATTTATGAGAACATTTCTTTCCAGGGCCTCTCAGAGGTTGGTATGAAAAAAATGTTCCTCAGAACAGAGGGAAATTCCTGTTTTTGTCAGTGAAACTGCAGTCTGATTACACAACCTATACCTTCAACTCAGGGGTGCTCCAAGCATGCAGACACTCCTTTTTCCCCTCATCAATCAGCCATCAGTGAGTTATCACACAGGTGATACCTCAGCTGAGGCAAATGTGCACAACACCCAACTTAATCACTAAAATGCAATTCTGACAGTCTTACAGCTGCAGTAAAGAAGGTGGTGCATCTGTTTTTGTGACCTTATCAGAGACACAGAGATACCAGGAAGACGCATTATGGAAAATACCTTCAAGTTCATGTGCAATTCATCAGTCATCACTGTTACTGAATGCAAAGCAGGGCCTCCCTTTGTAATAAAAAGCTGAAACAGAACTAAATGACCGCATCAAGAGAAAACATGAGCAGCAATGTAAAATGTTATGTGAAGTAAGATTTTCATTTTTCCCCCCTTAGTTAGAAATAGCTTTTGTTATTTTTCCCAGATCGTGGACATTTTGCGCCTCGGTCACAGCTTTGTCCAGATGATCCATGTTACCAAATTAAAGATGGAATAGAATTAGTTAAATAATTTGTTCAATAAAATTATTAACTTCTAGGTGTATTTTCTTGGAAGCACGATGGCAGGTCATAGTGCAAGAAGAGTCAAAGGCAACATGATGTTTTCAGATTTTCTGGCTTTCTGCCCAGATTTAATCCTTATCCCGATGTCTCAAAGGTCCGTTCGTCCCAAGACGTGCAAACTGACATATTTTCCAGCATCCCTTGTCTGACTGATATCATCATCTCCTCTATATTATTTAATGGTCTGCTACAGTTTGATTGTTTTGAGCTCAATGAGATGTACATTGATGAACATAAACACATACGTGTGGGAGTAGGAATGAGCTCACTTTGTCAAATCTGACAGATAATCAGAAGGTGAATGTAGCCACCGCTCCGTTTATGGATGGCTATCTCATGTTTACTTAAGAGTCGCCTCATCAGCGCAGGGCAGCACGCCCGTTTACAAACCCTTGCAGGAAAAAGGACCCTCACACATTTACAGCTCCAGACAATAATAATCCCCGAGCTACCTGAGCTCTGAGTCACGTCTGAAAAATTGCAAAACAAGCCAACGTGGACAAGCGGGAGCCTTGTGTTGAGCCTCTAGTCAAGAAGGAGGAATGCCGCCATCTGATGATTAACTACGATGTTTACCGTGGATAAAGCGTGGGTCGTCTACCGCCTCACACACACATTCAGAGACAGGTACCCGTCAGGACTGAGCCTAATTCAACAGGTCCTGGCTTGTGATCCCAGGCTTCCTTCAGCATTCTTTCAGAGAATGAGAGTGCTATGCTAGTGTAGGTGTGCACGAGGTTAATGTTATGATTCACACCAGCAACATTTTGTCAGGCAGGGTATAATTAATCATGCCCACCAGTTCATGTTGTGAGTTCCAGGATGTCATTTTGCCAAACTATTTACTCTAATATATTTACAGGTGAGCATTTCTTAACTCATTTTATCTAAACACAATATTTATATTGTAAATATACAGTTTTCATTTTGCACAGCATCAATATTTGACAGTGATGTGAAAATGTATTTGCCATCTAACAGATTTCTTCAGTTTTGTTTTTTTTGTCACTTTTTTTGTACAGCTTAAACAAATATTAATATCAGATTTGATTTATTTACATTTCATTTATTAGTGGAAAAATGTGTCTAAACCAGCCTGGTCCTATGTGAAAAAATAGATCTGTAGAATCAACAAATGCTTAAATAGAACATGTCTGACAACATGAAGTAGATCAAGCCAATCTGAAATGGAAGCACATCATGCCCTGGTCTAAAGAAATCCAAAAAACAGATGAGAAATAAAGTCATGGACATCCATCAGTCTGTACATTTTTACAAAGCCATCTTTTAAGGCTTTCGGACCCCAGAGAACTACAGCGAGAACCATTATCCATAACTGGAGAAAACATGGAACAGTGGTGAATCTTCTAAGGAGAGGGCAGCCTACCATAACTACTAGCATCAGTAACTCATAAAGGAGGTCACAAGAACTCAAAACATGTGAAGCTCTGCAGGCTTTACTTGCCACAGCTAAGGTTAGTGTTCATAATTTAACAATAAGAAATAGGCTGGCTAAAAACGGTTCTCATGGGTGAGCTTCAAGGTCAAAACTAATGCTGACCAGAAAAAGACCTGTGTCATCTTGATGTTCTTTAAGACTTGTTGGAAAATATTCTGTGGACTGCCAAGACAAAAGAGGAACTTTTTCAAAGGTGTGAGTCCCATTACCCTCAGGCATAAATATAAAATCTTTCAAAAAGAACAGCACACCAGGAGAGAAATATGGTGGTGGTAGTGTGCTGGTCTGGGACTGCGTCGCTTATTCAGGACCTGAACAACTTGCTCTCATTGACTGAGCCATAAAATTAGCTCTCTACTAGTTAAATCCTGAAGGAGAATGTCTCACCAACAGCTGGTGACCTTCAGCTTGAGCTTACTTGGGTTATGTGGCAGGACAATGATCTGAAGCACACCAGCAAGTTCACATCTCAGTGGCTCAAAAATGAAGGTTCTGGAATGGTCTAGTCAAAGTCCAGACTTAAGCCGCATCAAGATGCTGTAGCATGATTTTAAACACGTTCATGATTAAAAAGCTCTGCAATGTGCCTAAATTAAAACAATTATGCTAAGAATAGAAGGACAAAATTCCTCCAGATTAAAAGACTCATTGCTTGTTACTGCTTACTCTTGACAGCACCTGCTGTGGTCATTTACAGACGGGGCTTGGTTGTTTTAGATATTTTCTTTTCCTTAATAAATAAAAAAAGTATAAAACATATTTTGTATTCACAAAGGTTATCTTTGATAAATAAAATTTGCTTCATCTGCAACATTAAGGTGTAATAAAAAGCAAAAACAGACGAAATCTGTGAGGAGGCAAACACTGTATCTTTCACAATAAGCTTAGCACCAGCAGTCACTCAGTCAAGCTCTTATCAACTCCGCTGCTCATGTTTGTTCGTCTTGGAAACAAAAAATCTTCTTGTTTATCAAGCGTTATGCTCAGCAGTATGTTTGTTATTCTTACGTTTGCATGAGTCTGGAGCCGTGTGAGGCCGCTGTGGGTCTCTGTAGAAGCCAGCTTTGCATTTCTCACACTGACGCCCATCAGTGTTGTGCAGACAGTCGCACACGCCTCCGCTTCTCTGGCCAGACTCGCGCCACACCGTCCAATCAAAACTGCAGCTTTGAGCATGTCCGTTACACTTACATTCTGGTGGGCATATAAGAATCAACAAATTGACCATACTTTTACTGGAGTTTGGACTTGTCAGATAACTGGTTATATAACTTACAGGTAAAACAATGCTTCCACTAAGAAATGCACCGATCAGAATTTTACATCTGATTCCAAGTTTCAGGTTTTTGTAAAGCTCCAACCTGCTGATACTGATATTAGTAGATTCAGAATTTTCTTTAAGAACCTTATTTTACAGCTATTTAAAAAAATTATCTAGCCTTGATGCACTGATTGGTAAGTTATTACGAATATTAGGGGCAGATGTGCTGTAAAACAAGATATGAATATAATTTTGAAGCCAAAATAATACTGGAGTTAACATTTTAAGTTGGGTTTATTATCTTATATCGGCAATAACTTTTAGTAAAGCTAATTCCTAAAACAAATTGGTCTCGGAAAGTTCAAAAGGATAAAACAAAAAATCTTTGCTTTAGCCTTCCTATTGTCTGCAGAAGGTTTTGCTCTCTCTCGTAGCCTGTATGAATTTTAGGCATGTTTCTTCATGTTGTAGAAAATGCTATCTTCTCTCATGTAGCTACATCTCTCCTTCAGTTTTCTTTATCAACAGTGTTGTTGTCAGCCTGTCCTGGTAGTGCTAAAGTCGGACAAGGTAATCGGACTGACTCCAATCAATAGTCCATTTTCTGTGAATCTCTATTTCTATTCTGGTTTAAAATTTCACACTTTATTGACATTTTGTAGACAATTAATGATGGTAGTAAACATAACATTGGTTTTTCACAGATAAATGGTCTAAGCATGTTTGTCCAGCTTACTGCGACATTCGTGTGGTGCTCCCGTCAGACCGTCGGCGGGCTGCCAGGGTCGATCATTGTAAAGAGGAGCGCAACGCTCACAGTGATCCCCTGCAGTGTTGTGTCTGCACACACATCTTCCATGAATCTGTAATAAAAAAGACAAAGCTTGTTAGCAAGAGGCAAGCTGATGGCAAGATAGTAAGTAAAGACACAAAGAGAACAAAGTTTTCTTCTGTTTCTCCTTTAAGACATTTACGTTTCCCCTTTCTATAATCTTTTCTTCTCTGTTTATCCTATAATTTTATTACAAATACAAAATCCAACAATTTAGGACATCGACACCATCATATTATTGTAGAAAAACAGAACATATTTTAGATAGATAAGAAGTTGTGATTGCAATATTTCAAAACAGCAATATTTAGGATTTTCAAGGCACAAAACTGAGCAGATAATCTGTTTCTCAATAAATTTGAGAAACATTTTAAAACAATGTTTTATTAAAGAACGACCAAAGAAAATTAAGTCCAAAGTGTAAAGGATGATTACGTTCTAATAGATGTTCCTATAGATGGCACTACATTAAGAAATGTCAATCAGTAGCTTCTAGAACCACAAGGACTTGGGAAATATAAAGTTTGTTAATTTATACCGTGCCAACTCGCAACACGTCATCTCAAGTGACTTTACAAAAAACGTTTATTCAAGCCAATCGTACAGACAGATTCCAAGACAATAACACACATTTCAAATTGATCCTAGTTATCAAACAATGCAGCTAAGTTCAGTTTAACAAACCTTAAATAAAGAACTGGGTGCACAATTTGGAAAATATTATATACTTCATCTAATCCACACGGGTTATACAATTACACATAGACCCCCACAAGTATTTGGTTAAATTCTGTCCAAGGCAAGGCTTTTAAGCATAATCCTGACATTTTTAATAGAGCTAAGGTCAGCTTTGGGAAATGACATTCCAGAAGCTCAATGTTCTGATGTGCGTTTGGGATCATTGGCCTATGGAAACACCTAACTGTCTGCAAGACCAAGCGATCAGCCTGAGGCAAAAGGGAATGTGTTAGGATGTTAAAGAACGACTCAGGAACCCCCAAGGCTCAAGCCTGTAATGAACTAGAAGATGTTGGAATACCAGTGATTGTCCACAGTGAAGTGCGTTTATACACCCTTGGACTGAGAAGATGCTGACTTAGCAAGAAGCCCCTGCTCCAAAATCGACTGAAATTTACAGCTGCCCGACTGGACAAGCCAAATGACTAATAGAGAAAAGGTTTTCTGTAAGGCCTAACAAAGATTGAGTTGTTGTGCCGAGAAAGCTGTTTAGAGAACCCAAAGTCGGGCTTCAAACTTAACATCATACCAACTATCAAGCATGGCGGTGGCAACATCATGCTTCGGGGTTGTTTCACTACCAGTGGTACTGGTGCATTACATGAGGTGGATGTAACAATGACGAAAGAATCATTTCCAAATTCTTCAACTTCAGCTCAAGGTTGTGTGAACAAAGGTCACTTGGAACATTACAGAGTGAATAAAAATGAGTTATGTAACCTTTGGAGGGTGCATCCCTGAGTGGCTTGTGGTCAGTATTCCAGATCTTTTTTAGAAGAAATAGATGCCGTCCGCTCCAGAGTAAAGAAAAGGAGCATCCGGACTGTTCTCAGCAGTGAGACTGAATTATTTCACATTGATTACGATTCATCAAAACAAAGTTTGGGTTTGGAAAACCTACAGAGAACCTTAGATTAATCAAAAAGAGCCAAGTAGATGAATCGGTTCTGTTCTCATTCTCAGGCACAGAAAGAGGGGCTTGCCCAGGTCGGCATTCATGCAAGAACCACCACTGCCTGTCCTCAAAGAATTTTAGTCAATTTTAAAGCCAAACATGTTAAACCACACTTTTTCACACCAAAGGTTATGTTTGCAAGAGGAATAGAACAAGAAAACCATCAGTGCTTCATCAGATGAGTTCATACTGTAAATAAAACATTTTTTTATCATATCACATGATAGCCATTTTTCATTAGCACAGTCATCACATTTTCTTTTTTTCAGCATTTCTCTTCCAAAATTAGGGACTGAGGGGTAATTATTTTTGCTTCATTGCTGGAAATAAAAACAGGCCACTGCTCTGAAAGGCCTGTGTGTGCGTTGATAAGTATGTGTGTATGAGAAGAGTACAAGTATGCAGTGCAGAGAGCCACAATAACAATCTCCTTGTCATTCCTTTGAGCTGGAATGCCATGCATGCTGGATAATGATTGAAGGGGGAAGGTGGGGGGGCAAAGCATCTGAGGAAGCTCTTTATTTGTTTGCGTTACACTGTGGAACTGTAATGTAGGACACACAATTATACAATAATTAGGTAGCCACTAATCAACGAGCATGCAAGCGCTGCCAAAGCTGCAAACGCACATTGAGTGCTACTTTTGTGTCCCACAGCGAGCAATGCGCGATACGTTGATCTGAGAGCAGCCTTAAACACATCCACATGCTATAGGAACGAGCCGTAAACAACACCCCCTGTGCATGAATCAGCACCACACGGTCGCTTTTACATACATTTCACTCACAGTAACAAGGGGGAGCAGTTGCACAATAAGAGGTCCAGACCGGCGAGGGGCCGGAGACCTAATGACACGTTTCACAAAAATGGAGGGGTGATTAATTAGTGAAGAGGGAGGGCAGAGATGAGAGGAAGGGGGAGATATGAAGGAGAAAAAGCCAGACAGTGGGTATTTAAACTAATTTCACATGTTTACCATCCTGTGATAGGGAATGTACACACTGAAAGACGCATACACCCAGTCACTTAAACTGAACAAGGTTTGTTTCATAGTACTGACACAGGATTAAAGTGATTTGCAAATTTATGAATTCCTCCTTGAACCTTTCTACATTTTGTCATTTTAAAAGTTCAAACTTCATTGTACTTTAGTGGATTTCTTTTATGATAGACCAATACAGCACTGAAATTTGATGTGCATTCGTATTCAGCCACCCTGAATGATTATTTTTTCATAACAACCTTTTACGTCAATTACAGCTGCAATTCTTTTTGGGAATGTCTTGACCTGACTTGCACAAATTAATTTCCCCCCATTCCTCTTTGCAGAATAGCTCAAGCTCTGTTAGATTGGATGAACAGCATCTGCAAACATCAAATTTCAAATCTTGCCCCAGATTCTCAATTGGATTAATATCTGGACTTTGACTGGGCCATTCCAACACACCTGTATGCTTGGATCTAAACTAGTGGTGTTCAAAATTTGTCCTCAAGGATGGGTATCCTGCATGTTTCTGATCTTTTTCCTCTGGAGAGGGTACTTCAACTATTTGAAACAGCTAGGTTGGACCAGGGACACATACAAAGCATGTAGAAAACAAGGACTGAAGTTGGATAAACCTGATCCAAACTCTGCAATGTGAACCTCTGCCCCTCGGTCTTGATTTTAGCTCAGTCCATCGTCCCAGCAACTCTGACCGGTCCCTGCTGAAGTAAAGCACCCCCACAACACGATGCTGGCATCGCCATGTTCAACTGTGATCAATGGTGTGTTCAGGGTGATGTGCAGTGTTAGTTTTTTGCCACACATAACATTTTGCACGGAGACCAAAAAGTTTAAATGTGGTTTCATCTGACCAGAGCACATTTCTCTACGTCCCCAACATGGCTTATGAAAATCTGCAAACTAAAAAATTATGTTTTTAGGTTTTATTAAACAGTAATTATCCTTCTCCACTCTTCCATAAAGGCCAGATTTGTGGAGTCCACAAAAAATAGTTATTCTTTTAACAGATTCTATGACCTCAGGTGTGGACCTCTGCAGCTCCTCCAGAGTTACGATTTGCTTCCTGCCTGCTTCTGAGACTAATGCGCTCCTTGTCCAGCTTGTCAGTTCAAGTGGATAGCCATATTTTGGTAGATTTACAGCTCTGCCAGAAACCAAAGTGGCTGCCCAAATAGCAACCACAAATTTAGTGATTTTATTTTTGTATGTCCCCCTGAAAATATACCTTAAACAACTGAACAACAAAAGGAGGCAAAGCATTCGGAAGGTGGCATTAAAAGAAAGAAGCATGGACTTAGGAGCAAAACGAAGTAAGACTAGTCTCAATTAGTGGACTAATTGCTAGTAATGTAACAGTAGCGGACCGTGGATGTTACTGAGTGTGTGTTGGCTTTGTGGCTAACCATCAGACAGTGTAATCACCCTGAACCGCAAACCCCTGTGGAGGGACAACAAACAAACGAGCCCTTTTCGTCTTAGTGTCTGAGCAGTAATGACTGTTGGGGCAACTTTCTCTGCTGATTACTGCACAAGTGGTCACACTTGGGGAAGACAAAACATTGCATTCCTTAGATTACAGGAGATAGACAAAAACAGGCCCAGCTATGAGTAACGTTTATGCAACATGGAAAGAAAGAATTCAGAGTCCTGAAATTGTATTTAAAAATATCATAAACTGAATAAACCCCCAACCCTTTTTGTCTTTCTTGGATTTAGTTTTAATATCTGCTCTCATCTCATGTCTTGTGCTGCTCAACTTGTTTGGGTTTTGCCAGAACCCCCAGTTAACACGGAGGCATGAAGCAAATTGCTAATTGGCAGAAAAATATATTTATATAACCTGTGTGTGTTTACCGAATGGTCCTGCACAGCACATGTTACAGTCCAACGCTCTGACGTAATATGTGAGGAATGTGAAAGACTATTTAACATTTTAAATCTTAGGTTCAGCAAGATACATTTCTGTGAAAAGGCAAATTAGTATTTTTATGACCAGAGTTATTTTGACATGTAGAGGAGGGTTTTAGAGTCTTGCGGCTTAGAGGCCGGATTTTCTGCCCTCAAAGGAAGGAAATCCTTGTGAAAACCAAAGCGCTACTTGGAATTTCTTGGCATGGCAATAGTCAGATTTTAAGATTTAAAGGGCTGTGCTCAATAAATCAGATATCAGCAGCTTTAGTTTCAGCAAAGGAAACGCATGAATTGTCCTGTGTATTCATCATGTAAAATATGCCAAAAATGTTCTCAAATTGAAAGATAAAAACATTTCAGTTGCTTGTATCTGGGACTGGTATGTAGTATTTTTTTTAAGATTGTTTTGGCACTAGTGACCTTTTTTGACAGTAGCCTGAAAGGAAACGGGCAGAGAAGATGGGAAGACATGCAGCAAAGATCTCAAGGTTGGGAGTCAAACTGTGGACGGTGCCTGCTCTACCTCTACACTACACAACACCCCTCTTTGCTGTATTTCAATAACTAAAGGATTGGCCGATGATAGGTATAGGCTATGGAAACATGTTGCTGCTAGATCAAAATGTGGTTCAATCATAAAAACCTATGAACAACTTTTTTTTTTTACAATGTTTTTGAATTAAAACATGAGAAAAAAGTTTAACATTTAATATTCAAAGTACCAATACAGTATTTTGGTAAATTAAGTTTTATTCCTGTTAGCAACACTATCGGGTCAATTAGCAAACTGCAATAGCAAAGAGATATCCATCACCATTTTGGGGTAACGTAACAGGCTATTCTAATAATTAATGCCTGACTCCAACAGTAAGTAATAAATATAAAAGTTAACATGCAGAAGCATGGACCTGCAGAAGCAATGCTCTTTAGCGGTCTGCACTACAAGCTAAATGCTAACAGTAGGTATTAATGCTATTTAGCTGAAGCTAAGATGTTTTGCTGCTTTCCATTTGCCTCTGAAGTCAGAAGTGGTTTGTAGGAATAATGTTCTGTCCAATTTAACAATTCAAAAAGTCATAAACAGTCTATTGAGTGACAAGGAGGCTTCAATTTGCAATACATGCTAACAATGAAATTATCTTCATACTATGTAAATGCTAAAGCTAAATATTTGCTGACAGATGTTGTACAGTATTCTTAGTGCAAATGATACAAACTGCAAATAAATAGTTTATTACCGCAACTATTACACACTACTATATTATGAGTGGCAGCCATATTGGATTTTGACGCCTGAATTCTGATGCTGAAAGACGTCTCTGGCGAGTTTTCTGATGAGGAACTTGGATGCTTATGACATTTTCATACACATTAGTGCAATTCAGAGTCTCCAATTAAAATAATAAGAATGTTTTTCCACTTTAGGAGGAAAGTTGAGTACCCAAGAAAAGCTAGGCCATCTAGTGCAGTATTCCCACCTACTTTTCCAGCCCATCAGTCACTATGAAACGATCAACTGTATCTAACGCAGCATTGAAATCCATTAATACGAAGGCTGAGGTTTTTGATGCATCGCTTTTAGTACAAGTGGTTTAAAACCAATGCAATCTCTGTGCTGAGATATACTGATACACTTTGCATTGAGCTTACAAAGCATGTTGTTTGCATTCCATTAAAGTAAACAAAAGATTTGTATCACAAATGATTATTTTTTTAACACATCTGAAAAGAAATTCAAGCCTAACAGTTGATGCAGTGATATTGTTTATCGTGAGAAGTAACTTTTCTTATTTGGTGGTTTGCAAAGAAACTATCACTTTTATGTTGAGCTTTGCTGGTTTCAGAAAAACAGACAGGTTATGTGTCCTAAATATGTGTGGAGATTTAACGATTGATTGGATCTCCACCGTGACACACTCATGGGTAGATCTTAAGCCAAAACATTGCCTTTTCACACCTTCATCAACAAACACATATTTCCATCTCTTGAACTTGTTATAAACAAAGAGGCAGATGTGTATCTGACCAAAGGAAGCAGAAAAAACGGAAAGGTGACCCCTCCTTGAGAATGTTATAAACAAAACAGCCGACACAATGAAAACGAGTTATGTTTTTGAAGTATCTGGTCCTAAAATCTTGATTTCTCCAAAATGTGAAAAAAATCTCCACAGGGTGTGACTACTACAAGATAATGATCAAAGACTGAAAAACAATGTGTCAGTTTGTCTAAACAAGATGAAAAAGAAAGAGTGTTGCTATAAGCACAAATCCTGATAGGTTTATTAGCACTGGGATGGTAATTACTGGCTAGAAATAAAGTTTCACTACATATTTTTCAGTCAAGAATCCAGGATTAGAATAAACTCACAAAGCTTGATTACAGGTTCTTGTTTGATGGAGAGCTTATACACCTAAACTACTGTATGTGCAAAAGCCTTTAAGCAACACGGTACATCCACAGAGACAGTTATTACTGCTTAAAAAAGTGTATATTTGAAGCAGTAATAGTAGTAAATTATATGTCACAGCTAAGTTTAAGCAAAGAAAATATTTCAACATGTCACAGCCTAAAAACTGAAAATTGCACATAGTGCTGTGTAAAAAGTATTTGTCTCCATAGAGATATCTTCTGTTTTTGCTTTTTTGTCACACTTTCATGTTTCAGAACAACTTCTATTATCAGACAAAGTGAACCTGAATATATACTAAATGCAGTTTTAAAACAATGATTTGGTTTATTAAGGTTAAAATAACTATCCGAAACAACCTTTTCCTGTGTAAAGAGAAAAAAATGTTCAAGAGACTGGTTGTGCCAACTTTTGGCAAAAACAGCTAGCATCTTAATGAGATTTAATTCCCGACTTTGGCTAGGCCACTCAAAATATTGGTTTTAGTGGGTTTTGCCAGTGTGGTTTAGATCAATGTCCTGCATAACCCAAGTGCATTGGACCTTGAGGTCACAAGTAATGGGTGGACAGTCTCCTTCAGGATTTTCTGGGGTAGTGCAGAATTCAAGGTTACATAAGCTTTGTTCATTTGAATATATAAAAAAAATGGTTGATCTAAAACATGCAAGTGTGACCATAGAGCAGGTTTGTCTAGGGGGCAAATTTCATAGCACTGCAAACTGTTCTTGCCTTACCACATGGTTGGTTCGGTCTCTGGTGGGCTGGTATTTAGGTGCAGGGACGCACTGCTCCGCGTGGCCGTTACAGAAGCAGCTTCCCTTAACTATCAGGTCATAAATGGCAAAGTGTCGAGCAGGAAGCGCTTTCCTTGTAGAGGCGAGAGCTTTGGCCTGGCAGGGGCACTGCTGGTACTTTATCAGCCGGATTCGGATGTTGGTCACCCGCAGCTGCTGCTGGCCTTCCAACCCAAATGGATCCAGCGCCTGCCACTTTGGGAGGGTTCGATATATCACCTAACAGTCAGAGGGAGACAGGGTAAGTTAATGTTGTGGATTAATACCTACTAACTGCTGTTAAAAAAGAAAACCTGATGAAACTTGACAGGCTTTGATGCAACTTTCTTCCTATGATTGAAATACCCGGGCATCCTCATGCCCCATTAACATCTGATAATAGTCAGACTGTCCAAAAAAAACAGATTTGTATGGCAAATACCTCAAATTTAATGGTCTAGTAACACTTGTCATTCACAATATATGGGAGGACTGATGTTTGTTTTGAAATAATTCAACAGAAGACATTGGTTGGAGGATGTTTAAGTTTGACCCATAGTCTGATTGTGCAATAGTTTAATTCCTCAAGTGCATCCCAAAAACTCAAGGCAAAACCCTCCCCATTTTTTCTTTTCTTGAGCAATATGTTGCCTGGTTTGAACCCCTGGGCTCTTTCTGAATAAAATCAGCATTTTCTCCATGTGAATGAGAGGGTTCTTTCTGGGCACTCCAGCTTCTTTCCACAGTCCAGAAACATGAATCCTACATTTGTTATGTTTTAGAGTTTTTTTTAATACTCTGGTGGAGTCTGTGTAGAAAAATGTCCTTCTGATGTATGAATGAATGACAATAAAGTGGCATTGTTAGCACAATATTTTCTCAAACCACCTATTGGAATACTTAATATTTGCAATTTGTACAGGTAAAAACAAAGCAACAGTGTAGTGAACCTGGAAGTCTCATTTTTTTACACATGAAAAATTAATAGGAGGGTGTTTGAGTGTTTCCTCAACATAAGAGTGTCAGATTATGCAATAGATGAAATAAATAAGCCATTAGACTCTTGAACTCAAAATAACTTGAGCAAATCTTAACTATTCTATTCTTTTACATGTCAATAGTGATCCCTGTTTGCCTATAATTCACCACAATCCTGAACAGTGATGAAAATTGAAAATCAAAAACAAGAATTATGAAAGTATGCAAGATGCACTTTGTAATTTCTGCTTCTGTTCTGACCAGCACTGGTCTGATGCAGCACTCCCATTATTGTTTGAATAGTTCATACTGGCAAGCCCTACAGTGGTTGCATAAAACACAGCAGCAGTGAATGGAAGCAGCTAAAAGTCTCACATTTGTAAACGCACTAAGTCTGGATTTTACTGGTGATGGTTAAACTGCACTACAGCAATGTAAATGTCAATGTTTTTTGAAGGACACTGACTTTCGTGCCATTCAAACTCTAAAAGTCTGTCTGCGATTACCTTAGTTTTCTCACATCTTGTTTTTTGTCCTAAAAATAACTTCAAGCCAATTATAGGGCAGACAGACATTTTTGAGTGTTTGGTTAGAAGAAATTGGTAGAAAGGTGTTTTAGGTTTTCAATAATATTTTATTTCACCTAATGTACCACCAGAAACCACTACACCAGGCTTCTATAATCTATTTTTGAAAATGTTCAATACTTTTGGACCTGAAATGCCTCTTCCTTCCTTTTGAAGATGTATAACAAAGAAATACTATTATATCTATGTGATTACCTTCCTTGATAGACTTTTTTTTATTTCAAGACTCTAGGTTGTAGACCACAGTTCAAGAAATGAGACGATGTCTTCTGCAACTCCACATTATAATTTAGAGGTATAATTAAACCTCTTTATTCAATCAAACACAATGGTCCAGCTCATGCCACTACATCTGGTTCAGAATCATTTGGGCCCTGATTTATGACTTTACACTCCAGCATCATTGGATGTGACCTTGAAGTTGCTGGGCATCCTTGCACGACTGCATTCCCCATTCTCTCTTTGTCTCATGTCCCTGTATGTTCCCTGAAAATCCTTTAAATCGACTATCCCTTTATGGCCTGCCATTGCCATGGCTATTGCTGCTACTAGCAACTAACACTACTGCTGTTGTTGAGGGGGGAGTTGGTGTCAGTTCCAAACCTGGCTGTGTAATTAAATGTGCTTGCAGAGTACCTCTTTACAAGTTGTTATCATTTATATTTTGGCTGAGATGCAAGAAAAGCCTTGGTACTCTACCCTGATGAATGACTGACTGGAAGCATGATGGGAGGAGCACTATTAACTTCCTCGTTGCTGGAGGAGGTCATAGGGACACAGCATTGTGATCCACGATTAAGAGAACACGACAAATAGGATGAGGGGGCACCAGGTCCACGGGAGAGCACGAAGAGCGGTGCAGCACAAAGGCTGGGATGAAGATGCAGTTCCACATAACTCAGGGCTGGACAAAAAGCCTATGACAGCCCAGCAACGCCGCAGCAACATGAGCACACCCATACACCCCTGTTGGCATGCACTCAAACACACACTGACAAATCACGCCAGCATTAGGGTCTACTTTATGCTTTTAATCAGAATTATTATTTACGGTGTTGTTAAAGTAAAAGTCGGTATTTATACTGATGACGCTTGTGTTTTTCTCAGTGCATTACTGTGAAAAGAGCTCAGTAGTGTAGTGCCATGTCTCCTTGGTTTGAGAAGTTTTACATTTTATAGGGCTTTCAGGGAATTGTAATATTCATTTCCTCATCCAAAATACATGCGGCCTAAAATAAAAATATGAGTATAAGGACATCAAAATATGCATCTAAAAGATGACTGATGACAGTGTGCAGAAATTATTAGTGTCCAGCTTGACTGAACTCATGATTTAAATTGTAGTTTTTGCATATGCTGATTTCAGGAAGCAGAGGCCAAAAGAAAGTCCAAGAACCAGTATCTTGGAGACCTAACAGACCATCATGCTACCCAGGAATTTAAAAGTGCTCAGAGCGGCACAGGAAGAGACCAACTAAGATGGTTTTGGAGGGTCAGCTCTGTCCTGGGCTGCCCACTTGACTCTGTGGAGGTGTTGGGCCAGAGGAGGATGTTAGCCAAGCTCACATCCATCATCGACATAACCTCTCACCCACTGCACCGGACTGTAGAGGAGCTGAGCAGCTCCTTCAGTGGCCGACTGAGACACCCTCAGTGCAGGAATGAGCGCTACCGCAGGTCCTTCCCTTCATCCCCACCGCTGTCAGACTGCTAAATTCTACTGTGTAACTGGCACAACAACCTCTGTATTTGTAAATGCAATTATCTATCTATCTATCTATCTATCTATCTATCTATCTATCTATCTATCTATCTATCTATCTATCTATCTATCTATCTATCTATCTATCTATCTATCTATCTATCTATCTATCTATCTATCTATCTATCTATCTATCTATCTATCTATCTATCTATCTATCTATCTATCTATCTATCTATCTATCTATCTATCTATCTATCTATCTATCTATCTATCTATCTATCTATCTATCTATCTATCTATCTATCTATCTATCTATCTATCTATCTATCTATCTATCTATCTATCTATCTATCTATCTATCTATCTATCTATCTATCTATCTATCTATCTATCTATCTATCTATCTATCTATCTATCTATCTATCTATCTATCTATCTATCTATCTATCTATCTATCTATAGTTGGTTTTCTTACAACCACATAATGTTTGTCCTTTAAAAGTCACTTTAATCTAATGCTACTATGTGGTGATATACAATTAGATGGCCGCTGGAGTCAAACTTTCTCTGATTCATTTTGCTCAGACACTGAGAAAAAAGCAACTTCCTGCAGAAGTTAATTATTATGGATAAAACTATGTAGGAGCGAGGTTTGAAGAGAGCAGTTATTGATTTATTTGATAAAGCGACGAGTGGACGATTGTGATTTATGTGCCAACAAGTGATATCAAGATTAGAAGCTTTTTAGGCATTGAAAATAAAAATAAAAACTTTTTATGAAAAGGAAGGTACTACATTTTCGTACATTTTTAGGCAATCGTTAAGTGACTACTGAACGAACCAATGTTGACTGCTTCTATTTTAAAGGTGTCTCTTTCATTATTTGACAAATATCTTGACAATAATCGAGAACAGGGGGTCCACCGGCTTGTAAAAACGAGATTGTTAAAAAGCTTGGCTTATCGACCTTGAAAGGGTCAGGTGTTTTAGTTGTGTTTTAACCGGTCATGCAAGCAATTTGTCCTTCACTGCACTAATCATGCAATACCAAATAAGAAGTGGTTGTGTAAAACATAGCGGCAGTGAATGGAAGAAGCTGAAAGTCTCCATTTTCTGCACATAAGACATGGGTAGAAAGGATCTATCTTGTTCGACTCCTGAAGGAGAGAGTAAATTTTATTCTATTCTGTACAAATTAACAAAACTCATAAAAACAATATATGTAAATATCCAACACATTAAAAGTAAAGCAACCAAGATGCCACTGTGTATTTACAAGTAGGTATAAATATTGTATTTAAATATGACTTCTTTCATTGTCAGTCATTCAATACAGTGGGGTTTACTATCATTTTAATAATCTCAAGCATTTAATTACTTCTCTGTCCAAGAAAATAGAATACTAAACAGCTGGAAAACAAAATATCAAAGTTTTCTTTGATCTGATCTGATAAAACATAAAGATTCCTACATTTATCAAAATAAAATCTATGCACAAAGACACCCTAGAGATCTTCAGGGGCTTTAATTAACAGACTAGTAAGACATTTAAAGTTCAAATCAATTAGTTTATTTGGTTTTTGACAATTGGAACTGCTTACTGCTTGTAAACTTGATTTAAAAGGAAGCTACAGACATTTTGTAGCCTAATTGTGTTGCTGCCATTGTTGAGCTGTGTGAACAGAGGAAGAATCTCGTTTACTGTAAATAGGGGTGAGAAATGTCCTCCACAGGCTTTTCAAGCCTGGGAAACAAAATCTGGGTGAAAAACAATATCATGTTCATGTGTGCCAGTTTTTAAACTTTATACTAAAGGTTTTAGGAATTTATTGATATTTTATCCTTTTTCATGTTTCAAAACATTACACATTCATTATCGAGATGTAGAGGTACTCTGTGGAGGAAATCAACTATTAACGTCTTTTTTGAAGGTTGAAAAGACCGAATGGGTCGACTGTGTTCAAAGCACCTTTTGGAGATGAAAAGCTTTCACACCTGCCATTAAAAAATGCGACAGATTTCAGGCTGTGCGCACCCTGAGGTTGTGAGTTCACTGCGGGACACTGAATATCTTTCTTCCTGTTTCAGTCTGCAAAGTAAAGTAAGCCCAGCTTTAACAGGCCTAATTCCATCAAAGCACTGTGGACTGTAATCTGGTAAACAGGCACAATGGGCATTGATGGAAGCAGAAAGACTGAGAGAGAGAAATGCAGAGAAGGGGGGGTGGGGTGGTGGGTGTCTAGCCAATGGTACCGACATCCATCGGAGCAACGGCACTTCCTTCCCACCAGACAGACGGAGAGCGACTGTATGCGTGTATCTGATAGGGCATGGGCCAGGGTGTGTGTGTTTGAAGTACAGAAAATGGAAACACGTATGTGTGTGTGTCTACTAGAGTGGTCTGTGTCTTCCCTAAGGAGGTCAGACTCTGTAACAAACACTTGCATTCTTACAGCCCAGCTGACCTCATAAATACAGCACAGAGCTGTGAATACTTTCTCTCCGAGTCTCTCAACCATCAACCTTTCCCCACATCGCAGGTGAACACGAAAAGCTTTCAGCACATGAGATGACATGCTTTTATGTTGGCCAGAGAAAGGGGAGAAGCAGAAAACCGAGAATACCTGATGCCTGCAATCGCTCCGGGCAACACCCCCCCTCCCTCTCTCCAACAACCTGCTCCAAACCTTCAGTCTCACTTATCTGATCCCAGGAGCTCACATACAGCCCTGAGAGCTTTGATGCATGCTAAAACAGCACATCGAGCCTCATTTTAGGGCAGTCAAAATGTTATTTTTCTATCACGTTGATGCAAGTGGAAGCTAGTTCTTACTGATATAGCCTTTGTTCTGCATAACCATCGTAATGTCATGACTTTTTACTGTGTTAAATATTCATTTAGCCTCATAGCTTAAACATTGTAGTTGATGACAAGAACAGGACTAATAAACTGATCCTGCGAGCTGATGCTATAGGTCTAATCTTTCATTAAAAACATGGACTAAAGGATTTAACTAAAACCTGTCCCACATCTTGAAAGTATACTTGTTCTGTTTTTGATAGTAGCTCTTTAGTGAGAATCTGGTAATGCTTTCGGAACAACTCTGGTGCTCTTTGGTTCCGGCACTAGTTCGATTTTATGACAAGCATATTTTCTACTATATTATTTAGCATTCTGTGTCTGTTAGGCTATTGTTGTCTTTGTTTTTCTCTCCCATATAAAATACTCCTGTCTTCTGTTATATCTTTCCTGACTAGAGCTATTGCTTCTTCAAAAGGAGATATTAGATGAATTGAGAAAGAGGCAAGTTACAATTTCTACAAAATGTATTTAGTGAAAAATCTTCACTAAATGCAGTAAGATAAACCACGAATATCTTGTTTGCAGATCACTGAAAAAGTGAGGCTATAGATGTACTGAAGGTGGATGACTTTAAGTACCGGGGTCAGCCATTCAAAGCTGCTGTTGGTTCACAAAAGAGGTGAAGAAGAAGAAAGTGAGCCGTGTGGAGTGGATAGACAAGACTGTCAGGTGATTTGTGACAGAGACACAAAGCTGCAAGAGTGAAAAGGAAGATTTACAAGATGGCAGTTAGATCTGTTCTCTATAATTTCGAGATGGTGTCACTCACAAAAAGATCAGAGGCGGTGCAGAAGATGTTAGGATTTTTATAGGGAGTGAGCAAATTTAACGGGAATATAAATGATTGCATCAGACATTCAAAGGCTAAATAAGATGTTCCTGGATGCAATATGTTGAATTTCTGTGCAGCTGTGAATGAACAAACAACAAACCGAACAACTTAAATAACTTCCTTGGTGAAAGATACTGAAAATCTCTGCAGCTGTCCTGGTTTTGCATGGGCAAGCTCCTGAGCCTACAGTTTACAGGTAATGTATAATTACAGAGGTAGAGAAAATGTGGACATCTGATCAGCAGGAAAAAAAAACAGCTGGTCTGTCAGAGTGCTGCTTAACCTCTTTTTAGATATGGGTCATCAGCTGAGGTATCAGAGGTCAAAGGTCAGGCTCCCTGCACAACTGGCTCACGCTAACACATGAAATCCAAGAAGCAAAGAAGGAATACAAAACAGAGCCCCAACAGCTGCCACAAATACTTTGTAGTAATTTTAAACACAATTATGAAATCACCGCAAGGTTGCCAGAAAAGCAACATGCCTAGCATGATCCTTCGCACATCTGCAAAGCAGCTCCTGACACACACTGCTCCAATTAAACATCAATGGATATCAGGAAGCTCTCCAGTGCTATAGTCAATGTGCGCGTATTAAACACTCTATCATGCACCCAGCAGAGCCTTAGACCCACCTGGCTTTGTTCTCACTCTGCTTCCTACACAGTTCGTTTGTTGCGTGATTTGTTCCAGAAGCGGCCGACTCTTCCGGTGACTGATCCAACACGGGGAAAAAAAACCACACTGGATTACCGTCCACACGCGACAGGTAAATTATCTCATCAGTCATCAGTAGAGCTTTTTTTCCCAAAATGCTGTCACACCTCCAACATTTTCACCACAGGTGTGGATCCGCCCATCGCTCCACCTGCTTCCTGAGTAAGCTAGATGTGTTTGGAGTGGAAGAAAGGTGGGATTTCACTGCCTGATATAAATCTGATCATCCAAATAGCTTTCAAAGAGAAAAGCTGCCTTCAGTCTGTTTCTGCATGAGGCAACTGGTGACAATTTAGTGATTTGGATGTCACCACCACATATACGAATAATGGACTTTGAGACAAAAAAACAATCTAGTTCTGTATGATGACTGAATGAATAATGAGGGGTAAATATACAGGGCCTTGCGAAAGTACTTGGCCCCCTTGAACTGGTCAACCTCTTGCCACATTTCAGGCTTCAAACATAAAGATATAAAATTCTAATTTTTTGTGAAGAATCAACAACAAGTGGGACACAATCGTGAAGTGGAATGAAATTTATTGGATGTGTCAAACATTTTTAACAAATAAAAAACTGAAAAGTGGGGCGTGCAATATTATTTGGCCCCTTTACTTTCAGTGCAGCAAACTCACTCCAGAAGTTCAGTGAGGATCTCTGAATGATCCAATGTTGTCCCAAATGACTGATGATGATAAATAGAATCCACCTGTGTGTAATCAAGTCTCCGTATAAATGCACCTGCTCTGTGATAGTCTCAGGGTTCTCTTCAAAGCGCAGAGAGCATCATGAAGACCAAGGAACACACCAGGCAGGTCCAAGATACTGTTGTGGAGAAGTTTAAAGACGGATTTGGATACAAAAAGATTTCCCAAGCTTTAAACATCCCAAGGAGCACTGTGCAAGCAATCATATTGAAATGGAAGGAGTATCAGACCACTGCAAATCTACCAAGACCCGGCCGTCCCTCTAAACTTTCATCTCGAACAAGGAGAAGACTGATCAGAGATGCAGCCAAGAGGCCCATGATCACTCTGGATGAACTGCAGAGATCTACAGTTGAGGTGGGAGAGTCTGTCCATAGGACAACAATCAGTCATACACTGCACAAATCTGGTCTTATGGAAGAGTGGCAAGAAGAAATCCATATCTCAAAGATATCCATAAAAAGTCTTGTTTAAAGTTTGCCACAAGCCACCTGGGAGACACACCAAACATATGGAAGAAGGTGCTCTGGTCAGATGACACCAAAATCAAACTGTTTGGCCACAATGCAAAACGATATGTTTGGCATAAAAGCAACACAGCTCACCACCCTGAACACACCATCCCCACTGTCAAACATGGTGGTGGCAGCATCATGGTTCGGGCCTGCTTTTCGTCAGCAGGGACAGGGAAGATGGTCAAAATGGATGGGAAGATGGATGGGGCCAAATACAGGACCATTCTGGAAGAAAACCTGTTGGAGTCTGCAAGAGACCTGAGACTGGGATTAAGATTTATCTTCCAACAAGACAATGATCCAAAACATAAACCCAAATCTACAATGTAATGGTTCACAAATAAACGTATCCAGGTGTTGGAATGGCCAAGTCAAAGTCCAGACCTGAATCCAGTCGAGAATCTGTGGAAAGAGCTGAAGACTGCTGTTCATGAACGCTCTCCATCCAACCTCACTGAGCTCCAGCTGTTTTTCAAGGAAGAATGGGCAAGAATTTCAGTCTCTCCATGTGCAAAACTGATAGAGACAAACCCCAAGCAACTTGCAGCTGTAATTGCAGTAAAGGGTGGCGCTACAAAGTATTAACGCAAGGGGGCCAAATAATATTGCACGCCCCACTTTTCAGTTTTTTATTTGTTAAACAAGTTTGACACATCCAATAAATTTCATTCCACTTTACGATTGTGTCCCACTTGTTGTTGATTCTTCACAAAAAATTTGAATTTTATATCTTTATGTTTGAAGCCTGAAATGTGGCAAGAGGTTGAAAAGTTCAAGGGGGCCGAATACTTTCGCAAGGCACTGTATATTTAGCTGACCAGACCAGGTTTCAGGAGACGAGACATGGTTTTAGCTCAATTTGTGGGAAAATGGTGAACCCATCCAATATTGTGTTTTTGGAAACACTGAAAATGTTTTACAAACACAAACTCTCAAATCTACCAGGTCAGCATGAGAGTCTTGTACTATAACCTTGAAACTCCAGTGTGTCATGGTATTGAAAGCAAACGTTTTAAATAAAAAATGTTGTAATTTCTCTATCTTAATTAAAAACAAATTGCTACAAAAATAAAATAGCCTAAACATTGTTTTAGTTACATTATTTTCTATAAACAATTATGTGTTAATTTGATTATAATAGAAAGCTTTAGGCAATTTATAAAATAAACACCAATTAATTTTAGGAGTGTTCAAATGCCTTTAGTATACATTATCCCTCTTTACTTTTTTTGCCTTTATAGAGTGAAACAGGTCAATAATTAGTCTATAGAGGCAATAGTTGGCTGCGTTAAAGTGTTAAAGTCATCTTCCAGCAAACTGACCAGCAGTGCACAGCAATACGTAGGAAAGCAACAGCAGTGCGTTACATCCTGATATACACAGTTGACAAAATCTCCAGTCTCTCTGTCAATTTGGCATTTCCTGAAGAGGATTTTAAACAGTAGCAATGCAGTGATGGGACACTTTTAGAACCTTGGTTTGGCTTGATGCTGGTAACTGGCCTAGATTTTACTAGACCATATTTTGTGGTTTAATCTGAAGATTAAGTCCTTTTTTGAGTTTTCATAAATAAAGCAAGGGTTTTATAAATCTTCACATCTCTTCGGTGTAGGAATCAGGGTTCCTTCACATTTTTCACACTTTTCCAGACTCAAACTTCCAGAGCTCTCTATCCTTACTTCCCATTTTTAAACATTAAATACAAAGTTTACTATAAATATGTGGGACATATTTGTAAAGAGGGAAGGTTTTAAATATGATCCTGCAAATTTAGCAGGAAAGACCTGAGGGAAGGGAGGTAGGACACAAGGAATCATGGAAAAAGAAAAATGAGTAGGAAGAAAAGAGAGAAAGAAGGAAACGACAGAAGGGAGGAATGAAGAAGGATACAAGGAAGGAAGGAAAAAAGAACACGAGGAAGAAAGAAAGGAAGGAAGGGAGGGAGGACTTCATGAGCTAAGGGGATGGGGTAGAAAAAGAAAGAAATACAGAAATAACGGAAAAATAAAAGGAAAGAAAAGAGAGACCTGGAAAAGAAGGACCTAATATTATAAGAGGATAGGGTATAAAGTCAAATGTTTTTCCATGATTATTAGTCCATACATTTCCAGACCTGTAAAATCCTAAAGTCCAAACTTTTCCAGAATAGTTTGGTATTCTGACAATTTTCCAGTTCAGGTTTGCTCAATGGAAGCATTTAAGTGCTTACACCTGGGACTCTTGAAATAAGAGCGTTACGATACAGTGTTGCTAGTTCTATCAGCTCCAGACAATTACAGGTCCTTCTCAAAATATTAGCATATTGTGATAAAGTTCATTATTTTCCATAATGTCATGATGAAAATTTAACATTCATATATTTTAGATTCATTGCACACTAACTGAAATATTTCAGGTCTTTCATTGTCTTAATACGGATGATTTTGGCATACAGCTCATAAAACCCCAAAATTCCTATCTCACAAAATTAGCATATTTCATCTGACCAATAAAAGAAAAGTGTTTTTAATACAAAAAACGTCAACCTTCAAATAATCATGTACAGTTATGCACTCAATACTTGGTCAGGAATCCTTTTGCAGAAATGACTGCTTCAATGCGGCGTGGCATGGAGGCAATCAGCCTGTGGCACTGCTGAGGTCTTATGGAGGCCCAGGATGCTTCGATAGCGGCCTTTAGCTCATCCAGAGTGTTGGGTCTTGAGTCTCTCAACGTTCTCTTCACAATATCCCACAGATTCTTTATGGGGTTCAGGTCAGAAGAGTTGGCAGGCCAATTGAGCACAGTGATACCATGGTCAGTAAACCATTTACCAGTGGTTTTGGCACTGTGAGCAGGTGCCAGGTCGTGCTGAAATATGAAATCTTCATCTCCATAAAGCTTTTCAGCAGATGGAAGCATGAAGTGCTCCAAAATCTCCTGATAGCTAGCTGCATTGACCCTGCCCTTGATAAAACACAGTGGACCAACACCAGCAGCTGACACGGCACCCCAGACCATCACTGACTGTGGGTACTTGACACTGGACTTCTGGCATTTTGGCATTTCCTTCTCCCCAGTCTTCCTCCAGACTCTGGCACCTTGATTTCTGAATGACATGCAGAATTTGCTTTCATTGGAAAAAAGTACTTTGGACCACTGAGCAACAGTCCAATGCTGCTTCTCTGTAGCCCAGGTCAGGCGCTTCTGCCGCTGTTTCTGGTTCAAAAGTGGCTTGACCTGAGGAATGCGGCACCTGTAGCCCATTTCCTGCACACGCCTGTGCACGGTGGCTCTGGATGTTTCTACTCCAGACTCAGTCCACTGCTTCCGCAGGTCCCCCAAGGTCTGGAATCGGCCCTTCTCCACAATCTTCCTCAGGGTCCGGTCACCTCTTCTCGTTGTGCAGCGTTTTCTGCCACACTTTTTCCTTCCCACAGACTTCCCACTGAGGTGCCTTGATACAGCACTCTGGGAACAGCCTATTCGTTCAGAAATTTCTTTCTGTGTCTTACCCTCTTGCTTGAGGGTGTCAATAGTGGCCTTCTGGACAGCAGTCAGGTCGGCAGTCTTACCCATGATTGGGGTTTTGAGTGATGAACCAGGCTGGGAGTTTTAAAGGCCTCAGGAATCTTTTGCAGGTGTTTAGAGTTAACTCGTTGATTCAGATGATTAGGTTCATAGCTCGTTTAGAGACCCTTTTAATAATATGCTAATTTTGTGAGATAGGAATTTTGGGTTTTCATGAGCTGTTTGCCAAAATCATCCGTATTAAGACAATAAAAGACCTGAAATATTTCAGTTAGTGTGCAATGAATCTAAAATATATGAATGTTAAATTTTCATCATGACATTATGGAAAATAATGAACTTTATCACAATATGCTAATATTTTGAGAAGGACCAGTATACTCAGGATGAGGCGACAATTGACCAGTTAATTTTGATCCATACATTTTATTTTTTTTGCTGTGGCCGGTGCCTTTAATTTAGCAACATGGGAATCAGTGCACACTCTTGCACCCCAGAGTGCAGCAACCAATTTTTCTTTGTGTACTTTTGCTGGTGAATAAACAAAGTAAAAACCTGTGACTTTCGTACAATTATTTAACTGCCAAATACATGTTTTACCTTTGCATTTATATGCAAAATTAAAACTAAAAGCACATTTTCCACAGCTATACCTCTCTGCCTACAGAGAGGCACCAAAAAGATTTGGCAAACAAATTTGCACAGTGTCCAGTATGAATCCATTTTAAACGTAGGTCAACTCCAGCAACATCAAAAGCATTTGAAATAAACAAATATAAATGCACAGACAGGCTATTTCTATTCAAGACTATTCAAGCAGAGTTATTAGAAAAGTCAAGACCCAGAGCTTCACCTCACCTCCCCTCGGCTGCAGGGATAAGCTCCAGAGTACTTGGAGGTGCAGCTGGCCCCATCCCGGCCCCCACTTGCTGTTCCCTCCTCCAGTCCGAAGGTGGCGCTGCAGTTACTGGCGTAGTACTGCAACATCTTCCATGTTTGTCCAAAGTCCTGCGAGCGCTCCAGGGTCATGGCAGCAGGCCGTGGTGAGCGAAACACGAGGATGAGATGTGTAAAGTAAAACTCCGTCTCCAGGTCCAGCTGGACCATCTCCGACTCCACACTTTCTGCAGACTGCCACCAAGTGTTAGGGTGGCGGAAAGAGGAGTCGGACATGGCCCCTGCCAGGTGGGACAGTGGGGGTAGGGCGGCGTTGCATTTGGAGCATTTGGGGTCACCACAGGCCAGGTTGCCGTTGGGGTCAGAGTAGGAGCAGTAGAGCTCTGTTCCATTGTTCCCGCAAACGGACTGTGTCAGGACCCGCCGACCCAGGGCGAGGTTTCCCATACGGGGGTTGCAGGCCCTGCTCTCACAGCGGGGGGCCACACCTGCTCGAAACACCTCCACCGAAACACCTGGGTAGAGGAAAAAAGGTTGCTTAGATACAGTATCTTCACATTGTTACAGACAGGATTTTCTACCCCATGCACCTGAACTTAATGGGTAATTTAATACAAAAACTCAATAAGGCCCATTTCTCACAATATTATTTAATAATGGTACAACACCTGATGACATCAGCATGATTTGATAGTGCCTGGGGCTCATTATACTTGTTCATCTCAGACCAATTGGTTTGAAAGTGTTTGTCCACATCAATTTACAAGTCTTGCAACAGATTTTAAATTGGATTTAGGTCTGGACTTTGACCGGGCCATTCCAAAGCCTGAATATGCTTTGAACCAAACTAGTGCATTTAGCTCATTTACAGGCAACGTCTTGTTAAAAGGTGATCCTCCTCCGCCTCCTCCGCTATTTTGAAACCGCCATGTTTCAAAATAGGGATAGTGTGTTCAGGGTGATGCGACAAATACAAAGTTTTCTTCCAGATTTTACAAATTTAACTCCATCCATCTTTTTATCAGCTCTGACCAGCTTCCCTATCCCTGCTGAAGACAACCATCCCCACAGCATAATGCTGTCACCACCACGTTTCTCCATTGGGATTTTTTTTCAATGTGCCACACAGTTTTCTAATGTTGGCCAAAATTACACAAAAAAAGTGGACATGTTAATTACATGACATCTAAAGTCAACTGGTTACACTGGATTTGGTCTAGGTTTACCAGTGTAAAGGGAACTAAATACAAATGCACTGATTTTCATTAGTAAAAAAAATCTGAAACTCCATTTATGTTAGTCAAACAGATAAAATCCCGTTAAAATATCTTGAGTTGTGTGGTATGAATACATTTGCAAGGCACACTAAAAATACAGTCTGGGAGAGAGGGTTTGAGTGACTCACTGTGTCTATGAACACAACTCAAGTGATTTACCTCGATCGGATATGTTATGCAAAAACGGATAATGGAGGCCTTGTGCACCTGCCTGCCATAGACTGCAGCCAGCGTGGTCTCTGACACAGATAAAGTTTTGCAGCTATAGAGAAGGATGAGCAGCATTCAGACGCCTTCCAGACTCCCTCCAGGGACACAGTGTCAGGTTCCACTGTAAATGCATTATCCTGAACCTGCAGTTCTGGCAAGAAAACCTCAAATATTGTCTCAAAATAAGATTACATGGATTACTTTTTGGACTTTTGACTCAGGCAGCTTTTTAGATAATGTGGCTGAATGCTGAGACAGAGAGAAATAATAATTGGACTAACCTGCATCTGACAACACTGCCACACTGATCATAAATAATATCAGCATATCTCCTCGACGCAGCGATAATCCAAAATCTGCGAGGAAGAAAACTGAGCCAGAGGATCTGGTGGAGGTATTCAGACAGAAAAGCATGCGAAGATCTAAGAAGGTTCTTCAGATCCAGTGTGGACTTTCTCTTTCACTCAGCAGCGACCCAATGAGGCGATAATAACGCAGCCCTCTGAGAAAGCAGCATGATCCCGGACGCTGTGTGATGTCCCGCTGAGAGGGTAGAAGACCAGCAGAGGTGCAGGAGGAGGAGGAGGAGGAGGAGGAGGGACAGACGGGTCGGCTCGGCTCTTCTGCAGCTCTGGGACCTGCAGCGTGGTTCATCTCCACGCAGTCTGACTCCGCCGCCCGAACATCTATTTTTATGGAGCGCACAGACGCGGAGGGGTTGTTTAGCGACAGTGAGGCGCTGCAGCTCCGCCTCTCTCTTTGCATTTTTTTTTTTATCGCGCTTAAAGGAACACTCAGATTTACGCTTCAAACCGTTGAACGAGCACTTTCAACAAAAAAGTTTTCACACCCCTGCAATAATCCACAGATCAGGACAAAGAAACTGTGGATAGGACAATTACGGTATTAGTTGTGCCAACCACAAATATAGGTTTTATGGAAGAGTGGCAGAATGAAAGCTTTGAGAAATCCCATTTGCGGTTTTCCACAAGCCATGCCGAGGACACAGTAAACATGTGCAACAAGCTTCTCTGGTCAGATGAGACCTACATTGAAGACTGAAGGTTTTGCCCTGCATGCACTCCCCATTACCCTGAAAACACCATCCTCACCGTGAAACGTGGTAGTGGCAGCATCATGCTGTGGGGATGCCATTTGTTTTTTATAGCAGGAACAGGAAAGCTGGAGAGAGGGATGAAGCTGAATGCTTGGCTATCCTGGGAGAAAACCTGTTGGGGGCTGCCAAAGACCTGAGGCCTGGAGTGGAGGCTCACCTTCCAGGGGGACACAAACTGAAACATACACTCACATTACAGCAAACCTATCATCACAAAGGAAAATGTAGCTCCAGTTTTCTTCTAAGTATTAGCTGAGATGTGTCACAAAAGCATTTTATTTCAACCTTTGCATGCAAATACCATCTGCATCCACAGATGTATATAGCCTGTAAAAGACCAAGAGGCGTTATTTTACCAAAACATCTTGCTGTGTCGCCTACATTATGTGTGGCTGACTACAGACAGGTCTCTCTGTGGCTTAATTTTTCCCAGTTCCCCACACAATTTTTATAAACCTAGAGATGTTTGAACAAGTGAGATGTTAAAAGCTTGGGATATTACTTTACAATCTAATCAACTAAGCAACTTTCTCACTGAGCTGTCTGTTGGATTCTTTGGTCTTCATGACGCTGTTTGTTCATTAAATTCTCTCAAGTATCTCAACAGACCAGCTGGATGAGAGAACATTACACACACGGACATTTTTATTTACAGATATTAGAGTAAATGGGGCAAAATACAAATGTAAGATTTTAATCCATTTCTATTTACGTCACAATTGTGCAATTTTCTGTTTTGGTCTGTCACAAAGAATCTCAATAAAATACACTGAGGTGTGAGGTTGCAATGTGAAAAAAAGGGCTTTGAATACTTTTGCAAGGCAGTGTAGATGGTTTAAAGCCAAAATGAGGACAGGTTATTACATAAAGAGTTGTGTAATTTCCTCAACTGCTCACAGTTTTGGAGCAACACATGGATTCCCAGTCAAAAGCTGATATGTAACCGAACGTCCGTACCCTCATTTCTGAGTAATTGTCTAACAAAGTGATGCTGCATGAGTTGCTGACGCATTTCAAGGTACGCTGATTGATCGCTCTGCTGAGAGCCCCGGCCGCCTCCTTTTGTTGATGACAATGTTGGTGTCTATGCAAAACCAGTGAAACAGGCAGCCCGTTTGCAATGTGGAAACTCTCCCAGTCCAGTTCTGTTTTCAACACAAGCCTCTGCTCTCAATAATAGTTGCTATATAAGACCCGAGAAGTGCTTAAGGGCCTTTTCAGGCATTTTAAACCAGATTTACTGGGACCTTCAAGTGTACAGATTCAAATTTTGAGTCAGCAAGTTTTATAGTCAAGTCAAGTTTATTTATATAGCGCTTTTCAGCAACAAGGCACTCAAAGCGCTTTACATGAGGAAAAACATTACATGGATACAGAAAATCAAACACAGAAAAACAAATCAAATGACACTAATAATCCTTGGGAGTTTACTGGTAAGAGCTGGTTCTGATCCAATCTTTCTAATAGAGGTAATCAGCTCATAAAGTCCTCTGTGGTAAGGACTTCATCCGGTGGTGGAAGAAAAATGATACTTTTAATCCTTGAGGTCGCTGGTATGAGCCAGTTGTGGTCCCGTCATTCAAATAAGCTGGGTCACTGGTATAAAATAGTTTTAGTCCAAATTTTTTAATACTAATAACGTTTGGCTGTCACTGGTATGATATAATTGTAATACTTTATAGCGCCCCCATCTGTTCAACAATGGTATCTAAACCTCCACTCCCAAGTGTTTGTCTTCTCTGCCTCCTGAGTAATTGAAACATGACCTGCTTTTTTGTGGATCTGACCCGTGTCCAATAAGCAATGAATTAAACTATCTCACCTGTTCCCTCGGTTCTGTTTGTCTTTGCGTTCAGTCAGGTGGTCCTGCTCCCCCTCAAGGAGACATCTCTGCTCCTCCAAACAATGTTTGCAGCCTCACAGCTAAGCATCCTGGAGGCTTTTACATTGGACAATAAAGTTTATAGTTCCAACAGGGTTCACTGGGCTAAAATGGGCTAACTGACTCTAAATCTAAAATGCATTTAAGCCTCCATGTTGGTCATAAACCAAAGTATGGGATGCATTTACACATGGTTGGCTTTGTCAGCTCCATGCCTCATCCACATCCTTCCTTTTATCTACTCCAAAGGTTCAGCTTTGGTCTCCTCTGCAAGCTTCAAAGGCTCGATCAGTCAGCAGACTGGAAAATTCCCTCTCACTTCCTGAACAAAGTCAGTTCTTTCCAAATGATGACGTCAACAAACGCAAGACTGACAAGCCAAAGGAGTTATGAGAATCAATGCCAAGTAAATGACTTGGAATCCTATCATATTGAGACCATATTGCTGTAAAGAGCTGTGGTTGAAACCCCAAAATAGTTAAACAATAAACCTTTTTTGTTCATTGTTTATGAACCTTTTTACTACCATTGTTCAGCTGCATGGTTCTTTCTTTCTTTCTTATGTATATGCTTTTGTCATTTTAATACCTTGCTTTGTTGATTTGTATTATTATTATTTTTTCATTATAATGGGCTTTTTAAATAACTGTCTATTTGGTAATCGGCAATAAATCTTTTAAAATGATTTTAGACATAATGAGTTCACAGCTCTTTTAGGTAATTTATTTAGGTTTGAAATGTATTGAGATGTTTATGTTGACATGTAGTCCCTATTATTAGCAATTTGTTTTTATTTTTGGTGAAATTACAGAAGTGGTTAAGTAAAGACAGTTGGTACTTTAGACTGACTTGGCATTCCTCCGACCCTTTGAACACATGAACACTGTCTTCTCCCATAGCTGAGACTCTCTGATGGATGGGTTAATTACATGTAGGGGAAGCTTAAGTAAATAAGCTCGGTGATGTGAGGATAGAAATATTTCAAACATGTTAAGAAAATTCTAGACCAATTTCACAGGAATTTCTCTGAAAGAACTCACCTGTTCCTCTGAAATCAGATTTTTCTTTATTTACCTATCAGGTTGGAACTTGTCTGTGTGCGTCATTAATTGATCAACGCTTCATAGCGGGAAAAAAAACAGCATTTACCACATTGTGCTGCATGTGTCTGAAGAAAAAACGTCGCAGAGACAGAACTTGCACGACCCAGATTGGAGATTCATATCAAATCTGTTGGTTGCCTTAGCAGGTCACAGTTTACAATTCATCCAAATCCTGTAACTTTTATGTCAAAGTGAAAGAAACAGAGCAGACGGCATAATCAAGTTCAGATCAATCGAGATGGATTATTCTGTAGAAATAGAATAGAACAGAGTAGAATAGAATACGATAGAGATGGACCAAAATGGGAAAGAACAGAGTACAGCACAACTTAAATTGAGTAGTATAGGTTACTAACCTATTAAATAGAATAGAATAAAACAGAATATTAGTCTTTGAATATCCCATGACATGGTTGCATTGTTGTAGAAGCAAAGTGATTCAACAAACAAAGACTATAAAAGAACAATATCAAAAACAGCTAAACCATGGAACAAAAAGGAAAAATATTTTAAAAAGTGTCCAAACCAAACTTAACATGAACGTAGAAGATACCATTTTATGCCACAAACTGATAAATATAGAGATTTAATATTGGAAGATAAGAAATGCAACAAATGAAATTGCACCGCAAACTGAGATAGTCCCTCAAAAGACAAGTGAAAATCTTGGATTTTTCTTCTCTCTCTTTTAGTTTTACTATAGTTTTTTTATTTTCTTTTATTAAGATTTGTTCCTTAATGGACGCTTTTTTCTTTTTAGGTGTGCTTTTGTCTCTGTTCAGCAGAGTGTATTTACTGTATTATGTAAGCAAAGCAGAGCTTTAAATGAACTCTGTTGCAGTGCACACATCTGCCCGCTATGTGGCGATGCGAAAAAAAAGACGGACTCAAAGTCACCGTCAGAGTGACGTACTTCCTGTCGGCGGTAAAGCGTGCTGTTGGTTGTTTGAACCTTAAACGTTATCGTGACGAAAATACTACAGTTTCTACTTTTGTGCAAAATTAACAATTGAAACGAAATAAGTATGGTGAGTAAATCTTTCGTGGGTTCTTTCAACATCACGGATATTACGTAGGATACTTCTTGTTTGTCTAATTCCTTTTGTGTAGCATTAGCATCGTTAGCGTCCAAACGCTGAAAGCTGCTAGTTCTTCAAACAGTGTTTGAACGGTCGCGTTTGCTGTTTAGTTGTCATTTTAATTTGTATAAAAATGTCTCCAATGGAAAGAAGTAGTTCCTTAATACTGTATTTAAGTTGGAGGAAGTAATGCTTATTTTTTTAAATTTTGGAGCAGAACTGGGATACTACGGTAAGATGGTACACCAACAGGATGTTAAGCCTTTCCTAGTGTGATTTTATATCAGGAAATGTCAAAAACCAATAAAACACGTCCCTTACCCCAAATAGAATAAAAACTTTATAATGTATTTGCCGGGTTTTAACTGTTGGATTTAACTTTTTTTTTTGTCTCCAGGAAAATCGTTCTTTTAAAATTGCAATAGCAATGTTGTGTATTTTTTCCCCCAAAAAAGTTATTCATTATTATTAACTTTAGGCCTTTGCATACATACCTAATAATTATAAATATGTATATTTATATACACTTATATATTTTCAGAGGCTTTGATTCTAATTTTTGCTACGTATTAGCTGTTAAAAAAAGAACTCAAGTTTTCTTATTTTATCCTATACAGGCACATAGGTTTACAGTACAGATGAAACATAAAATTTTCAGTGTCATGTCAATGCAGTTTTAATGGAGACCAGATAACAGAAAAGATCCCAAGGCGTCATGTGTTGCTCTGTTTAGTTTAAAAGGCATATGAAAGACTACAGCAACATGAAATACCTAAAGTACACAACATGCTCCTATTTTATTCCATTTGCATCAACACAGACAAGGCAATGTGAAAATTAAATTAAAAAAAAAATGAACTCGAAATGGTTGAATAATTACGTTTAACCTAGGACAGTTCAGTTGAAATTTAAAAAATGTTTTCCTCTTTTTCTGATTGCATACATTTTTACAAAGGGTTATAGTTATGTGGCAGTAGCTCTCCAAGCAAAATGTTACCAATGTCTTATTTTTGCCTCTGATTTACTTAGTAGTTTGTAATAAACCAGAGTTCTTCATCTCCTCCAGAGTTTACCTCTGAATCCAAAGCCTTTCCTGAATGGCCTGACAGGAAAACCTGTGATGGTAAAGCTGAAGTGGGGGATGGAGTATAAAGGCTACCTGGTGTCTGTGGATGGATACATGAACATGCAGGTGGGAACAATGTTTCATTATTTGTCATGTGTGTAGTCACACTAATGCAACACACAATGAAATAAATCCTGAACTGTTTTCTTATAGGCTGTGCAAAGAATGGGAGTAAATAATACCAAATCAAGATTAAATTCATACGCATTTAAAACAAAGCATTGAAAACTGACACCTGCTCAGATTGTGCAGAAAGCTGCTTTAGACTTATTTTGCTCTAAATTCCAGCAGGGGGCGCTCCAATATCATCTTCATTTTGATCCTCTGACATTTGAGTAATAATCTGAAATCTCTCACAAAATGGTGATTGTTGATGTATTAAGTTTGTCTTGAAAGGACATACATAATACCCAGACCTGTCTGATCAGTTGTTATGAACTAACCTGGTTGTTGTACCAAAGGCGTGCTATCTTTGTTTGTTTTCTTTACTTAAGGAGTTTGGGAAACTACTTTCTTAGGTCTTAACACGTATGGAAAACAAAATAGCTCGGAAAATATTTGTATTGTAAGAATTTATCCCCTATCCCATTGTCTAAAAGTTGTATCCATCTGTCAGTCAAACCTTCCATCAATATATTTGTCTAAGTATTGTATGTCCCTCTGTCTGTTCATTCATTCATCAACCTGTCCAGTAATGCATGTGTACTGTTCTTTAACAATTGGCTAAAAAGGACTGTGAACATTGTAAAGTGTGTTGTAACCATGTTAAGTCATGGAAAAAATGAAACCATTTTACAATAACCCTAAAAAGCAGTTGCATCCAAGTTTCTTAAAAGAAACATGACATGCAAGCGATGCAGGTTAGATATACCTGATAACCCTCCACTGTCTGCATGAGCTCAGCGGAGTGTTTCATATTGGTCTTATCAAGAGTTTTAGAGAAAATATGTTTGTGCTGCTCATAAAGAGCTTTGGTTAATACCTGTCAGTAAAGTACGTCTCTATTTAACACAGATAAATTAACTACAATGATGAAAACCAATAAAAAACATTTTGCTGATATATTTATTTTATAAAAACTAATGAGATAATTATTGGCAAATTTGTTTTGTATTAATATCCAAGTGAACTTTCATTTTCTAACGGCTCCTATTTCTTGGTAAATTTTTTACCAAGAAGGGTGTTTGTTTTTCTCTGTGGTGCCTTTTAAACTGGATGACGTGGGCCAGGAAAGCATGGTGTATACGTTCTCGCAGACATTTACCTTGTTAAAACGAGGGAGAAAACCGAACACAAACATCCTGTTCCATTAATGGCTTTGTGACCTGTTTATGCATGATTTCCAACAGTTGGCGAACACAGAAGAGTATGTTGATGGAGCGTTGGCAGGGCATCTTGGTGAAGTGCTGATCAGGTATGTAATAAACCCGTTTTTTTCTTACTTATTTACAGCACCCTCCATATTGATTTGATCAGATTAAGGTGTGTAAAAAGGTTAAAAAATACAACATTGTACTGCAGTAGCACAGTCTCACTCACAAATGTAGAAAAAAATCTATTTTTTATAAAATATATGCTACTGAAGCATTTTGTACTTCATGTTTTTGAAAGCTGATCAGTGTTAGGGACTTTTGTGTAATATTCATGACATTTCTGATGTTTAAAAGTGACTCAGAGGCTAATATCTCCTAACCACTCTTCAAAGATTACTGGCGGAGAACCGTAGAAAGGATTAGAGTCTTGGGGTCAAATCGCTACAACTACAAGGGCTGCACAATGTTAGCTTGCAATGTCGATATGAGCATCTGCTGCAGCCAGACTCCACTCAACAGGCTGAAGATCCTATTGACATGCATAATGTAAACTTGTCATCTGGAACATACAGGTCCTTCTCAAAATATTAGCATATTGTGATAAAGTTCATTATTTTCCATAATGTCATGATGAAAATTTAACATTCATATATTTTAGATTCATTGCACACTAACTGAAATATTTCAGGTCTTTTATTGTCTTAATACGGATGATTTTGGCATACAGCTCATGAAAACCCAAAATTCCTATCTCACAAAATTAGCATATTTCATCCGACCAATAAAAGAAAAGTGTTTTTAATACAAAAAACGTCAACCTTCAAATAATCATGTACAGTTATGCACTCAATACTTGGTCGGGAATCCTTTGGCAGAAATGACTGCTTCAATGCGGCGTGGCATGGAGGCAATCAGCCTGTGGCACTGCTGAGGTCTTATGGAGGCCCAGGATGCTTCGATAGCGGCCTTTAGCTCATCCAGAGTGTTGGGTCTTGAGTCTCTCAACGTTCTCATCACAATATCCCACAGATTCTCTATGGGGTTCAGGTCAGGAGAGTTGGCAGGCCAATTGAGCACAGTGATACCATGGTCAGTAAACCATTTACCAGTGGTTTTGGCACTGTGAGCAGGTACCAGGTCGTGCTGAAAAATGAAATCTTCATCTCCATAAAGCTTTTCAGCAGATGGAAGCATGAAGTGCTCCAAAATCTCCTGATAGCTAGCTGCATTGACCCTGCCCTTGATAAAACACAGTGGACCAACACCAGCAGCTGACACGGCACCCCAGACCATCACTGACTGTGGGTACTTGGCACTGGATTTCTGGCATTTCCTTCTCCCCAGTCTTCCTCCAGACTCTGGCACCTTGATTTCCGAATGATATGCAGAATTTGCTTTCATCTGAAAGAAGTACTTTGGACCACTGAGCAACAGTCCAGTGCTGCTTCTCTGTAGCCCGGGTCTGGGGAATGCGGCACCTGAAGCCCATTTCCTGCACACGCCTGTGCACGGTGGCTCTGGATGTTTCTACTCCAGACTCAGTCCACTGCTTCCACAGATCCCCCAAGGTCTGGAATCGGCCCTTCTCCACAATCTTCCTCAGGGTCCGGTCACCTCTTCTCGTTATGCAGCGTTTTCTGCCACACTTTTTCCTTCCCACAGACTTCCCACTGAGGTGCCTTGATACAGCACTCTGGGAACAGCCTATTCATTCAGAAATTTCTTTCTGTGTCTTACCCTCTTGCTTGAGGGTGTCAATAGTGACCTTCTGGACAGCAGTCAGGTCGGCAGTCTTACCCATGATTGGGGTTTTGAGTGATGAACCAGGCTGGGAGTTTTAAAGGCCTCAGGAATCCTTTGCAGGTGTTTAGAGTTAACTCGTTGATTCAGATGATTAGGTTCATAGCTCGTTTAGAGACCCTTTTAATGATATGCTAATTTTGTGAGATAGGAATTTTGGGTTTTCATGAGTTGTATGCCAAAATCATCCGTATTAAGACAATAAAAGACCTGAAATATTTCAGTTAGTGTGCAATGAATCTAAAATATATGAATGTTAAATTTTCATCATGACATTATGGAAAATAATGAACTTTATCACAATATGCTAATATTTTGAGAAGGACCAGTATTAGGAAATAGTTATCGTTCCAATATTAATTATATTGCACATATTGATGTTGCGACAACAGTCTGTTTGCAGTATGTCCACATGATATTTATTTTTTAGGCATGCATGCCAGAAAAAAGTATTTTATCTCCTACCAGGAAAAAAGTTTTGACTGGAAATGTCTGTTCTGGTCAGATGAGACTAAGATTGGGTTTTTCAGCGATAAACTGTCCAGGAGGGGTCTGAAATAAAACAAAGGAGGACTATGCTAAATGCACGGCAGAGGTTTCGTTATGGCATTTGATTCTCTTCCAAATACCCTGGAAACATTGTCTGGATGCAAAACATTATTTTAATTTAAATCTCTGCCCAAAACCTAAAAACCGGTCATCAGTTTGTCCTTTTGTTTGTACAAGATAATGATCTGAAACCAGAACAGTAGAGAAATGGTTACCAAACACAAATAACACAAACTCAGTCTTCTTTCATAGCCATATCAGTCCCCAGACCTAACTTCATCATGAAGACCTGTGGGCCATTCTGGAGATAGGACACAAGAGATGATCCGTTTTTATTTACAGCGGCAGCAGAAAACAGGAGTCCTAACTAACATTTGTTAATGATTAAATGTGGTTTCTGCAGGAAACGGTGTTTGTGAATGACTGTATTTTTCCCACACAGGTGCAACAATGTTTTATACATCCGAGGCGTAGAAGAAGAGGAAGAAGATGGAGAAATGAGAGAGTGATGATGATGATTAAGTTTTTTCCCAGTTGTACCTGGTGGTTGAGTTGATGTGTGTTTGCGTTTTCACCATGTGAAACAAATGTTTTTCTTTTTTACTATGATGCTTGTTTGCATGCTGGATGCAGACACAATAAAATGATTATTGTAACATTTCTTAAAGCGAGTTTGTCCTTCTTTTGTTCCCGTCTGTGAATCTTATTTTATTTGAGCACCGCCCCACTGTGCACTTTGACCTCTGCTCTCTTGGACAAATATTTGCCCTGTTTCCAACCCAAAGTAGTCTGAGCGTTGCTTTCAAAGAGTGAAAATGTCCAGAAATCACAAGTTGCTGGTGAAAAATGCCAAACAGGTGGTTTTAATCTGCAACAACGGGGAGAAGTACCTGACCAAGCATGGGATGACCAACCTGAGTGTGATTGAAAAGGCCAGCGTTGTCATTGGAAGGTGAGATTTCACACAGAAATAATTTTTAATAAAAAAAAAAAAACTTTTCCTGATGAATACAGCCGATTGAACTTGAATGTGACTGATTTGCTCCACCAAGAGATCAGATTTCACTATAATGTTGCTCGTTTAGTTTATCCGTTGGCGCCCTCTGCAGGATGTGGTTGCTAATCACATTTTTTTTAAGTTGGATATTTCCTAATTACAGCTTTTAAGTTTGACTTTCAGTACTGTGCAAAAGTTTTGAACCACACGTAATGCTCTCATGTTCTGCGAAGCAGCTAAACTCGAATAATAGATCTCCAGGCTTCTAAGGGACTTTTGCTGTATTTGCTCTTGTTTTCAGTCAAATTCGTGGATGGCACTTTGTGCAAAGTAACAGGGAAATTACAGGACACTCTGTCCCTTAGGAATAAAAAAAACAAAAAAAAAAAAACAGCAAAGGCTTGACAGAGGACTCAATATTCCTCAGTTGAGCATCTGCTGAATGCCTGGAGAGCTGTTCATGAAGACCATTTATTTTTGGGTAGTGCATGGAAGGACCCCAAACTTTTACACATTTTTCCTTTAGCCTCAGTTGCGGTCTTTCAAAGTTGGTCCTTTCATTAATGTGAGTCCTTTTTCCATGCAGTGATGGTCTGATTAGAGCGGTGGGTCCTGCAGAAACCATCAGAGCTCGGTACTCCGAGTCCTCCTTCGATAATGTGATCGATGCTACAGGGATGTGTGTTCTTCCTGGTGAGTATCAGCTGCAGCTTGTAGCACACCCAGACTGCTCCAGTTTTAAGTGCTTTGTTTGGATTGTCCATCTTTTCAGGGTACATAAAATGCACCTTCTCAAACACCTCTATATCAGTCTCAAACTGTCTACAAGAAGAGTTTTTTTTAGTCCCTAATATTTATGCTTCAAATCTAAACAGAAGCTATAATTTAAGCATGTTTTTAGACAGACTAATGGGGAAAATACCTTCAGTGTAAAAGCTTTATCTGTTTTATTAAAGATCAAAATGTGCTCGTATTTTGTTTTTAAAGATGCAGGAACCTTTAATAACACTGTATGTACATATGAGACTAATACTTAAATATCTAAAAGTAAACATTTAAGTATTTTGAACTTTTTAGTTTAAATTTAATATATTAGCTTTCTGCAAATAGTCTCTTATTTGATGTCATAATTATTGGTGAGTGATTAATGGAGAGGACAATCATTAAAATGGTGTGAATTTTAGGTTCATATGTGAAGGTTTTTTGTTTTTAAAAATGTTCTTTTACTGAATGGTAGATTTTTTTTAATGGCTTCAATTTATCCAAAACTGATTCATTGGGCCCCAGCAGCATAAAAAAGATGAAAAAAGCCGCGTCTTTGTAGTCTTCAAAGTGTGCGTTTCTGTGTGGGTGAGAATATGTGGAAGTTTAAAACTAAAAGCTGCTGCACCATTGCTGTACTCTGAGGAGGCAGGGTGGTTTACTTGTATCATCAATAATTAAATCTTTTGTTGTTTCAGGGCTTGTTGATGCTCACACCCATCCAGTCTGGGCTGGAGACAGAGTTCATGAATTTGCCATGAAGGTACCTCATCATGCCACAGAGCATTTTCATTTCACTTCCAAAGCTTTATCCAGGGCATCTTTGCTATCTTGGAAAGTCAGGAATTCATAGTTTTGATTACTTTAGTCCCTGTTCCACTTTGTAAATGTTGCATCCATTCGTCCATCTATCAGTCCATCCCTCTATCATTCTATTCACCCGTCTTTTTATTTATCCAGCCTACGGTGTTTTTGAATATCTCATGTTTAAAGCCTGACCAGTAGAGAAATATTGGTAGTTGACTAAAAGTGAGCTTTTGTTTCTATCGTAGAGTTAAGATAGATGGAAATTTAAAAGTGGAGCCTGTTAGTTAAAAGTAGTGAACACCTTCCTCCTGCAGCTGGCTGGGGCCACCTACATGGAGGTGCACCGTGTCGGAGGAGGAATCCACTACACGGTGGAGCACACTCAAGCTGCCGCCGCCTCGGACCTCCTGACCTCCCTGAGGAGCAGGCTGCAGCGGATGCAGCGAGCCGGAACCACCCTGGTGGAATGTAAGAGCGGATACGGCCTGGAGCTCCAGACTGAGCTGAAGATGCTGGAGGTGATCGAGGAAGCGAGGAGCTCGCTTCCCATCAACATTTCCTCCACCTACTGTGGAGCCCACGCGGTGCCCAAGTAAGAATCCTCCTCCTCCTCCTTCAGTCTGTACAATTTTGCCCTGTGGTGGCATTGCTTCTCTCGCCATCAGAGGTAAGACGGTTGCAGAAGCCACAGAGGACATCCTGCAGGTTCAGCTGCCTCGGCTGAAGGAGCTGATGTCTGCTGGGAGACTCCAGGTCCACAACATTGACGTGTTCTGCGAGCAGGGTGTGTTTGATCTTGTCTCAACCCGTGCCATCCTGCAGGCCGGGAAGGAAATGGGTCTCAACATCAACTTCCATGGAGACGAGCTGCACCCCATGAACTCTGCAGAGGTATTTCCCATAATTAGAACCAACTGCATGGGTCGAATTTAACACTTGGAAAATATTTTAGTGGCTTTAAGAAACCCCAAATACGATTAAACCAGACAACTGTTCATTTTTTATTACGATTTTAATGAAATCACATGAAAGAAGCTTCTATATCTCAGATGGGAGCAGAGCTTGGAGCCTTGGCCATCAGTCATCTTGAGGAGGTTACAGATGAAGGGATGGTTGCCATGGCGAAAGCAAAAACTGCTGCCGTCCTCCTTCCGACCACAGCTTACATCCTGCGGTACTGAAGCACACTCTGACACACCCTCTCCGTCTCTGTGAACTGTAGTTGAAGGATATTTTTGCACATTTAGTTTGCCTCAGCCTCGAGCCAGAGACATGCTGGACGCTGGAGTAATCGTTGCCCTCGGTAGCGACTTCAACCCAAACGCCTACTGCTGCTCCATGGTGAGAACACCACCAGTGCTGGTTGTTTGCTTCCTCTCCTTTATAACTCTCTCTCCTCATGTTAGGCTTTTATATATATTTATGTTTTATTCCAGCCGGTAGTCATGCATCTAGCCTGCGTCAACATGAGGCTGTCCATGACTGAGGCTTTGGCCGCAGCTACCATCAATGCTGCTTTCGCTCTTGGCCACTCTGACACGCATGGATCCCTGGAGGTGAACAAACACGGAGACCTGCTGATCCTGAACGCAACACGGTAAATGACCCTACACTGATCATTTACCCACAAGAGCTTTACTTCCACTCGATCCATTTTCAACAGAATTCAGTTCAGGTATTTGGGAAGACCATTGTTTATGCCTGCTGAGGATTATCCAGTTGGAACAACCAATTGTGTCCAAGTTTCCCACAGCATGTTCTTGTTGTTGTGGCCTAAACAGCTCCGTCTTTGTCCCGTCTGACCAGAAGGCTGCAGGTTTTTGTTGAGCTCGAAGATGTTAATTGTGGAGCAGTGCTTCTTTCTCTGCCGACTGCCTATCAGTCTGTGGTGATGTAAAACTTCACTGTGTATAGTCACTGGGGTTTGATGGGACTCTAGTTCCAAACATTACTATCAATTACTTTCCGTCTGATGGGTACAGTTTAGTTAAAGCTTGGAAGTAGGTCACTGTGTCAGCATCATACTGTCGAACTGTTCCATTGCACAAAGGGGAAGGTCTACCTTTAGGTTCATCGACAGCTAGATGAACACACAGGAAACCTGGCCATCATTAAACTTGATGTTAACAATGTGGGCTATGTTTAAAAACTAGGTTGATGTAAAGATTCCTACCTAATTTTACATAAAGAGTGGTCAGACCTATGTAGTCCAACACATTTGTATGTTGTTATCTATATATATATTTTTAACAACTCAGGGTGCCGTTTGCAGGTGGGAGCACCTCATTTACCAGCTGGGGGGACATCAGGAGGTCATCCGGTTTGTGGTCATTGGAGGGAACGTCGTGTATGATAATGACAAAACGCTGGACCTCTGACACTGAAGAAACTCCCAGCAGTGTCAGATAAATGGAGGTACGGTCTAAAGAAACAGTTAAAGCTTGCACCCAGCTAGATGTCCTTCCAGTTTTTTCATCAAGTAGTCGAACCAATTTCTTCTCTCTGTACTGGAGGTTAAAACCATCGGTAGTGGCTGGAAAACAAAACTGCACTAAAGAAAGAACCCATTCTGCCAAGAAAGGTCTGCTGTAGCATATGAACGAAAGTCTGTTAAAAGTCAGTTAAAGATCATTTTCTCACCATCGATGAAGTTATCTGTAAAATTGAAGACTGCAGCAAGGACAAACTCCTCTGATTGGTGACAAATATTGGTCTTTATTTAACACGTTAGTTGATAATAGTCATTTACCACAGGCAGGGCTTTAAACCCGCTCTACTGTCAGTCAACGTTTATTAATGAAAAACAAAAGAATAAGAACGATATTCAAAACAATAATGGAGTAGATAAGACAAAAATGGTAACAATGGCACGCATGATAACTGGCTTTTTTCAGTACCCGAGCTGATCTGGAAAGGGTCTAAATCATGTCAAGCTTGGTATTTCTTTCCTGCACGGTGGATCTGTTGGTAAAGCGTCATGGAGAAAGCCATGCCCAGCAGCTGAAAGAAAAGTTTTCCTTTAATTCACTGAACAACACAGATGCAAACAGATGTTTTCTAAATGTCACCAAAATAAGAAAAGTGATATGTTTGGTAAATAGCAGTTTTGACTTAGTCGTAATTACTTTATATACCAATATCAGGAAACAGTTCATTTTCAGTTAAGCAGTGAGTTTAAGGCCCTGTGCATGCTGTAGTATGTAAGCCAGGCCCATTGGTGGCGCTTTGACACTGCCTCTGGGTGGACAAGTCAGAAATCCGAAAAAAAATAACCTTCTCACCTGTATGACCAACACACACATGGCGATAGTTCCCAGCAGGTGTTTGTTCTCATCCACCCACTGCTCCACCTTGTCATAGCAGCCCTGAGCACAGACAGCCTTTGTTAGTCAATCATGTAAACTTTTATGCAATCTGAAATTCTTTGTTCTGTATTTCTTCTAGGTGAATCAGGACTGTTTTGAGATCGGGTCGCCACACCCATCCACGTTTAAAAAGGCGGTTCTGTGCTGAGAAACCAAAGATGCAGCAGGAATTCTTTTGTTTCTGTTCAATGTTGCAACTAATGATTATATAGAAATATTGCTGTTAATCATCACAATCTAAACAGTCACTGCATGAACGCTTCTGGTTGCTTTTCTGTAATTCTATTTCTGGATCCTGCACAATAAGCAGTTATTCCATCAATCCCCCCTGGTTTGGCTGTGGTTAATTAAACATTTACTAATATCTTATGTTTATTAAAATTGTCTTAAGATGACTGTAAATAAAATTGGGTTTCTTCAGTTTTAAACCTGTGTTTGTGGTTCGATGTAAAATTATTGGCTACTTACGTGTGCCCAGAAGGAGTTGGATGCATTGCGTCCACAGTTCAGATAAACCTGCTGGCAGCAGCTGTCTGGTACAACGTTCTCCAGCATGAAGCTGGACCAATCGTCTGGTTTTGTCACACCACAGCACCTCCACTTTGAAAGAGCAAAGAGTTATTAATCAAACCGATGAAATAAAGCCTCAGATATCTGACGTGATCTACCCCTCTTTGTATGGTGTTCCATGCGTCCCTCAGGCCTGCATTGCTTTCTGTGTTGTAGAGCATCAGCCCTTCTTTCAGGTCCTGTCTGGCATTTTCCCTCACCTAGGATTACAGGGGGTGGGGGATGATTATGCATGTGCACACACACAAGAGCACAAATAATAGCTATCAAATTTTACCTCGTCTGTGTACACGAAGAAAAGGATGAGGAGGATCAGCTCAGCCAAAAGGATGATCAACAGAACAATGAAAAACTGTTTGAAGACAGGAACAAAAGTTTCATAAATGCTATAATTCAATGAATGCACGAGAAATCCTGCACGTTTCTCATGTGTCCCTGCTTCAACACAGCAGCTAGGACCTTGTAATCAGCCACTCATATGAGTCAGCTGCTGAGTCAGGGGAGCATCCAACACTTGGCTTCAGCAGCCTGGATCTGTGTGGTAGGTTGGCCCAGAGGTTAAAGACACTGTGCTTTGGATCGGGTGGTTGTGAGATCAAAACAGGGAAGCTACGGCGAGGGGGAGCCAGGACGATGGGGCAGGGGTGGGGATCTATTATTATCCCCACAATCAGAGTAGGTATTTTGACATTTAACAAAGTACATAGCTATGTAAATAGGAAACCCATGCTTAACAAAAATAATGTAGCACAGACTTGACTGATACCTGATGAACATGATTGATTTGTGTACTTGACTACCACTGACTAGACACTTTTAAACTAGGTTTAGAGGTAAAACAAGCATGGGTTTCCAACATATGGTTAGTAGTAAACTTAACATTAATCTATTATGTTCCTTTGATTGGTTCATTCAAATTTTTTTTTTTCTAAGTACTACTTAAGTAGCTGTCAGTGAAGAAGATCTACTCACACTTAGCAGCAGACACTTGTTCTCCTTGATGGCACCCAGACAGCCAAAGAAACCTGTTACCATAACAACAGTGCCCAGTGTGATGACAAGGTTGGCGGCAGAGAGCGAGGGGAACGAGGGAGACAGGGTGGCAAAGCTACCCTGGGAAACAGAAAGCCAAACTCCAACCCCCAACAAACCACAGCCGCCCAGCTGTAACAAAGGCCAGAAACAAGAAAACAAAATATTGTGATTGTTCCCAAAAAAAATCACCAATAATACTAGTAAAAACTTACCCAGAAAAAGAGGTTAAAGAGGAAGAGCATGTACTTAACACAGCAAATGCAACCTCGAGCCATGACTGAATACTAACCAGGATCTAGAAAGAGCACACAAGATTATTTTGCCACGTAATCGAGCCAAAATGCTGCAGATTCCTGCATGACCAGAAACACTTATGCTTCTTTGTTGTTAACGTGGTTTCTAGTGGACCACAAAACATGAACACACTCACCACTTAGAAGAAGACAACTCAGCAGTTCTGAATGTGTTTCTGGGGGGTTGGAAAAAAAAAAACCCACACATATCCATCAAGGATTCAAGTTTGTGGCTCTAATCTCAAACTAACGCATTAATCTGTATTCTTCTCTCAAATTTATTAGTGCGGTAAATAACAATACAAACTAGACCATGTGTTGATTTTACATGCTCATTAGAGACTACTCTCAAGTACTTTCTATAACTAAACGAATGTAACCACTAACTACGTAGAAAAGCAAACCATTTTCAAACACTCAGGCTTTAAAGGAGTCTTTTTAAAGGGTGAATATGCTATTAATTTCAGCAGTGATGTCTAAAAGATTTTCTTTATGCTTCTTCTTCTATTTCTTTAATCATTAAGGCCAAACAAATATTATAGAGAAAAGATAGCAATGATTGGATAATTAGTTCTGAGATTTTTTTTTTTTAAAAGAAACTTGTTTTTTTTTTAAATTACCTACAATTTATCGAGTTATCGTAGACGTGACGTCACCCCGTTGCGCATCAGATTTCTACGTTCATCAAAAGTTTCGGCAAAAAATAAATAAATAAATAAAAATCGCACGAGCACTCACTAAACACCGTTTTAAAACAGCTTGGTTTATTTATCTTCAGACATAGTTAAACGTGATGTTTTCTGATTAAAGCAACCTAACCACGTCGGGCCGTTTGCTTTCATGTCCATGCAGCCCAAAAAAAACGAAAAAAGTGACGAAGAGGGAAAAAAAAATCTCACCGTTGGCTACGAACTGGCGTCCATCTTCCCGCTTAAAGTCCGGCGTATTTTATGGCAGAAACCCTTACATTCTGGTCCCCCGAACACCAGAAGTTGGTTTTAAAATACTAACCCAGTAACGTTAAAATAGAAAGGTAGCTTTCGAGGTTCGTCGGGCGGCTGGAAATGAGTAGACTGTTTCCAGGCGGAGGGCGGAGTCGGACAGGAGGCCTGGCCATTCTGCCCGCCCCGTAACAGGCAGCCGGCGTACAACCCGGGTACAGCGGCGTTTATACCGACGGGAGGCGCCCCCTTCCTAAATCAGGGACAAGTTTTAAATTAACTACATCCCTAACAGCCTATATTATAGGCAAGAGAGAAAGGCAACTACTACAGATCACATTGCTGGCCAATGAGAAGAAAGTCATATCAGGGCCGTTAATAACTTACCTTCCTTGGGTTTCTTCTTTTTCTGGTAGTTAAATAGAATAATGGATATTTTCTTTTAGCAGGCAGCTGAAAATTATTGAAATCACAATATCAAAACCTTTTCCTGGTCCCAATTTAACATTAACAAACAAGAGAAAACTACATTTAGGATATCAAGGGAATATGGCAATAGTTAAAGCTAGAAACTGTAATATTTTGATTTATCAATACAACTTCACACTAGAAGCTTTACAGCAGATAAACTACAAGTTACGTACTCACATAGGGAGCAATCTAGAGGTTGTACTTGTGTTACAGAGAAGGTACCAAATAAGAAACTTCCAGGTAACATTTCATGGGGGCAATTTTTGGGAACTTACATTCAGGAATCCTCTTTGTCCTATTTTAAACATTATTTCAGTTTGTATCATTAAAAGCTAACATTAGTGATCTCACATAAAAACAAGGCTTTTTGCATTTAAATATTGTCCAACCCAGCATCATTAATAAATACTGGATTGAATGCATGTTCCTGCTCTGCTTTTACATGCCAACTAATGTAGGTAATTGTCCAACTTATATCTTCTTAACACACTTCTGATATAAAGCAATTGTATCTTAACTTAAAGAGAAACCAAACTGATTAAGGTTGAAAGACATTAACTTCAGATATCTTTTTATAAAGTCAAACAGGACTTTAATAAAGGTTCTTTTTCATAACAATATAAATACATGACCCTCAACAGAAAGTAACATAAAATACAAAACATACAAAAACCATTAAAAGGACTTTTGTCTTTTGGTGCAGTTAGTGCATCCATGGTGTTAAAGTGTGGGGAAATATGAAGATTTAGGAAGAAATTCATTGTCCAAGCTGTCCTCAAACAAGCGTCTGCAGTTCATCCCCCTACAATAGAAAAAAAAAAAAGGACATGTAGGACTTCGGACAGTGACTGTATCGCCGTTCATCAGTTTATCCCAGGACCCATCGGTTGGCCTGAGAGGAGTTCAGCTGCACCGACTCGCTGCTCTCTCCATCCTCATGCTGATGAAACACAAATCACATCGGATTAATAAATCATGCAAATAAGCGTCCGGCAGGTGTCATTAAATGTTTCTGCACACCTTGTTGGCAATGGCCCTGAGTTTCCCCAGCAGGGTGGGTTTCTGGGTGTAGACCACGTCGTCTTCGGGTTCCTCTCCTTCAGCCAGGGCACAGCTGTCTGCAGCTGGCAGCTCACACTCCTTGTTGGCAGACATCACCAGACGAGAGTATTTGTACTCCAACCTGGATGCAAACATCGCAGCGACCGAGTCACAGAAGAACGACAAATCTTTCAGCACAGGCAGCATCTAAGAAAACATCTTTCCTTGATAAAACAAAAAAGACTGGGCTCTGCTAAATAATAACATCCAGGTTGATTGTTTCTAGAAAATAAAGATCTTCCCATTATTTTTGTGATAATTCGTTACACATTTCTTTAAGAAATATTACATTTTAAAGAACTTACATGTAATGAATATATCAAATTTCAATATTGGTAAGAATAAAACTTGCTAGAATTGTTTGTCTCATGTAAGTCAAGTTTTGTTTTCTTTATATTTGTGGAAATATTTTGAGCAACCCTAAAAATGTAATGCATTCCCGTGCATCCATGCATTTTGGAAATCCTAACATCCCTCTCTACAGCAATGGGCCAAAATTCCAGCCAAATATTAGGTGAAGCCATATCTTCCAACCGCGGTTCTACAAATTACATAAAGAAATGGAGACAAATTTCTTACATCAATGAAAGTAAAAAGACAAAAAAATGTTCTTGCTCATTATTCTGACATTTAGCAAACAGAAATAACTTTGGTAATCCCAACTGACCTCAAGCAGGAAAACTTGAGTCATATTTATGTCTATACAAAGGTTTAGGTTCCCTAAAATGAAATAAAACAGTAACAGCAAATCTTTTCCAGTCCATCCCAACCCTGTCATTACTGCCCCTGACAAACAGATGGTGACACGTTCACCTTTAAATAACCTTTGAGTCAGATCTTAACGAGCACTTCGCTTCGTGCCGGGTCTGCTTGTTGGGAACAAAATAGACAGGTGTTTCACACCTCTTGTTTTTCTTCCAGAAATAGAAGGTGAGGGAGACGAGCAGCATGGCGACAAAAGCTCCGACTCCGAGTCCGACCTTTAGCCACACAGCGATGACCTCACAGGGGGCAGAGCTTCGAGGAGGCAGCGCCACACCTTTGGTGCACAGCTTTGGCTCGTTCCACAAATACAGACTTTCCTGAAAAAAAGTTGTTTTAACTCCTGATTAAAATTTTACTTTCTCTTTAACATTAACCCTAAGATTAAGGAAGGTTAAAGTGCTGTGTAAAGTGGAGATGTTTGTCTCCGTTACCTGGACCCCTCCTCTGCAGGCTCCCTCTATCTGGTGGTAGTCGGCCTCGCTGCAGCGTGGACAGGCGCTGGCGCTCTCCCACAGGAAGTGAAACGTGCATCCATCACACGTTCCTGCAGGACAGGAGCTGCACAAACCCTCACAAGTCATGTTTGTGTTTAAATTATAAAATCCAGAGTCAGGGTTAAAAAACAAAAGCTTTTTGTGCATGTAAAACTTTATTGCTCAATTATTTGTTTTGAGTAACTTTAAACTACATCAAATGATGGTAATCTTTCAGATTTAACTAAAATATTTAGCAGTTTAATAGTGAAATTATTTAGATTTTTGCCTCTGAGATTGCTTAATTACGCGATTCAATTACTTTTATTATTATCACAAAGAATGCAAACATCAAAGCAATGAATCAAAGATAACTAAAGAAATTGAAAAACCTAAGCCTGAAAGATCAGGATCACCACATATCTGACATGTCGGCATTTTCTATTTATAGAGTCTGATAGAGTTCCAACTCCTTTTTAACACTTTTTAAAAGTATAAAGAGAAAATATGTCTATGAATCTGTTGTAGAGGTTTCTACAGGAATCAATGAACAGAACTTTAACAATGAATGGATGGACAGACAGAAGAATATGAAATCAGATCTAGAATGTGATGGTTAATAAAGTCTGGGAATACAAATATTTTCCATTTTATTCTTCTAACTTTATCCAAACCTGCAGAACACTTAAATAAAAGTCCAACTTCACAGACTCTGTCAGAACTGTGACAGATGTACCTGGGCACAGATAGTTGACCTCGATCAGACTCGTCTGGATTACAGCGAACCGTGATGACAGAACTTCGACCCTGATCACAGGAGGCCGTCGCCTGCGTTGACCTAAAGGAAATAAACTCAATATCTGAAAATGACCGGAACCATTAAAAATTCACTCCATCTTTCTTTCTTCACCTGTAGAAGAAGTTGATGTCAGGGATATCCTTTGGATTTTCTGGGAACAGATCCGGCTTGGCGTTCACTCCATTGAGAACGGTGTCCACTGTCGCTCCTGAACAGACAGCCGTGTAAGATTAGTTTTTAACAGCAGGGGACGCTACAAAGCGGATGTGCAGATCCAAAGTACCAAGGAAGGTGTCTGCAAGGCTGATTGACTGTGAGGAAATGGCCACCCGGAAGCCCCGCCCATCTCCGGGGATGATCGTGGACTGGCAGAGGAAGCTGTCCACAATGTTGACAAACTGAGACGGGTCACTCGGGTCATCTTTGCTGGACACGTCGGTGACGTTGTCGGTGCAGATGGCAGCTCTGTTTCCCTGAGAGGAAAGGAAAACCGCATGAAAATTATTTATTAGTTTGTAGTTTAGTTCAAGACTTGGAGTGAAAATATATTTTTACATCTTCAAAATAATTTATAGAACAAATGAGTTTGAAAAATGTTCCGTCCCTGTGGTTTTGGACAGCTAGAGGATTTTGGACCATAGATGATGCTTCTCTTTTATTTACCCTAAACAAATTTATTTCTGTAACTTATTCCACTGTCCATGTTGTCTTTAATGAAATCATACTACATTTCTATTTAATTGTGAGCTGCTTGTTTGAATTTATTTAATTTATTATTGAATTTATTTAATTTCCCTTTGGGATTAATAAAGTATTTTTGAATTGAATTGAACTGAATTGTTGCAACTCTTTCCTCTATTCTTCTTTACACAAGACATTTTATTTCTGAGTTTAGTTTTAAGATTTTGGGAAATGAAGGACAGAAGGAAGCAGTGAAAGAGAAAAATAAATATACACTCAGAGTGATAAAAATGTGAAGAGAATGAAAACACTGAAGTCCTAGAGAAATAAAAAAAAATGAACAGTTCGGCATAAAAATTGTCTGCAAACAGATAAAAACAACCAAATAAAACAGGGATTTTACGTTTATTTTGCCAGTTTTTGTCATAAATATTTCATCCTCCCTGTATGTGGGCAACTTTCTAAAGTCAGAGGGAAAATAATTCAAATTTTATGTACTAGGACAATATAAACACAGATTCTATAGAAATGAAGAATAAAGAGAAAAAAAACTAAGTACACCCCTGCTGCTTTGATAGAATTTAAAAAGAAAAGAAGCAGCCAGGTGCTGCAAATCAAATGAACTTGACAAGTTTATCATCTGTGTGATCATCTTTGTAAATGCAGGAGTTTAAGCAGTTTGCCACAAAGGAGACATCAGCAATGAGCTTAAAGAAGAGCGTCTTACTGAACATCAATCTGGGAACAGCTATAAGAACATTTGCAAACTATTTGAAATAAGAGAAAGATTATTTATAAGTGCAAACCCTTTTAGAAAAATTTTAACTCACTGCAAATTCATTCAAAACTCAGACCATGGGATTCTTAAAGAAAAACACTAAGAGCTCCATCTGAGACTCTGCAGGCCTCAGTTATCATATTAAATGTTAAAGTTCATGACAGGATAATTAGAAGACAAAAAAAAAAAAGGACTAAACTATGGCTTGTTTGAAAGGGCTGCAAGAGAAAACCTCCCATGTCTACAAAGAATACAACAGCACACGTTAGCACTTCTGGTACCAGGTCCATCAGAAAAATGAGACCCGAGGGGAGACGTTTAGAGATGATGCACAGCACCATCCTAGGAGAGAGACGAGCATACCAGAACCAAAACTTCCCACCTGCATTCAAGCATGGCAGTGGCCGAGATAAAGTTAAATGATACAACCGCACAACTGCTTGGCTAGCTTAGGAAGAGTTTAGGAAGTTACCTCGTGGCCACAGAGGCTGATGTTGAACAGGTGAAGATACTTTGTGCCTTTAGAGGTGAAACTCGGCCCCAATATCAGCGAAGCCACATTACTCAAGGGCCTGAGGTCAAAGGTCAGTGTTCTGTTGTTCTCTGTGTGGATGAAAGAGCAGTCGCTGAAGCAGCGGGAATGTTCCTGAAAGAAAAACAGGATCACAAATAAGATCACGAAAGCAGCAGCAAGACAACTGGAGAACAGTTGGTGTGTTCTGCCACTTGGTGGGTTCTACGCCACAAAAGACATGTTTTGTTACTGATTTGCATATATCCAAGGTGGGCATTAAGGCCCATAAGGAGTCTGGAACCAACCTTTGGAATACCTTTATTAGGAAAAAAAAAATTGTTTTAAAAAGCATATGTGAGTTTTAATTTGATAGGCCAAGAGAATTGCATCTAGTTTAGACCCAAACGTAAAGTAGACCCCAGTTTTACAATAATCTGGAACAATAAAAGGTTTATTTTTTATTTCAAAGACTATTTTGAAAAGCCAACACAGTTCCTTTTTCATTAAACATTTAGATCCATTAGTGCTTCGCAACCTTAGTGTTGTAACAGTCAATGACCAGAGTGCAAAAACTGGATTTTCTGATTGGAGGATTTCTCTTTAGATAAGAGAACAAGTGTGGCGGCTCAGATTTGTCTGCAAGAAAGTACCACCCCTTGTTGTGAAAGATAACTTGATAAAAAACAAAATCTCAGGTTTGCTGGGAAAATATCAAGCATAACCTTTTGTGTGAAGTTTACATCTTTGGTCCGAAAGAATAAGATCTTTGTTTTGTAGAGTTTCTCTGACTCTTATTTTGAAAGGCAACCATAATGCCTTTTTTGCCACACATTTAGTTCCACTAGTGACATGACACCTAGTTAAGCAATAACCTAACTTCTGAAATAAATTAAGCTTTTGTTTTGAAGAGTTTTTGTAATCTTATATCGAGAATCCAAATTACAAACCCTGCTGATTGCTGGTTTAGGCCTATTAGATATTTGAAAACTGCTTTGCTAATAATCCAACATATAGGTATAACAGTTTATTTTTTGGAGTGTATCTGTTAGTTTTATTGTAAAAGTCCAATTTAAACCCCCTCGCTGATAACGGACATAGGCCAGGGGTCTGGCACACTGTGGCTCTGGAGCCGCAAGAGGCTTTTCCACAATGGCTCTTAATAACTTGGGCTAAAAATGATATTTAGCTAATAAACTCAAAGACCTGAAAAGGTTTCCTGAGTCTGGGTCAGTAGGGCTAGACAACACTGGGGAAGACTGCTGACTTGACAGATGTCCAGAAGACACCCTCCACAAGAGACACTACGCACAGATGAATCCTACACATGGGCTGCAAACATCTTACCTGGGCTAAGGAGAGGTCTAAAGTACTCTTTTCAGATAAAAGTAAAGTTTGAATTTGGAATTTAAGGTCCCAGAATTTGGAGGAAGAGTTGAGAAGCACATATTTTACATTGCTTGAAGTCCAGAGTGAAGTTTCCACAGTCAGTGATGATTTAGGGTGCCATGTCATCTCCTGGTGTTGGTCCACTGTGTTTTCTGAGGTCCACAGTCAACGCAGCCATCTACCAGAACATTGAAGAGCACCTCTTTCTTCTGCTGACAAGCTACATGGAGACTACATTTCTCAGTAGGACTTGGTACCGGCCCACACTGCCAAATCTTCCAAAAACTGGTTTAATGACCAGTGTTCCTGTTCTTGATTGGCCGGCAAACTCACCTGACCTGAACCTCATAGAGAATCTGTGGAGTATTATCAAGAGTAAGATGAGAGGCACCAGGCACCTGATCTCTAAGCCACAGAGCATTGATGCAGTAATTCATGCAAAAGGAGCCCCAACCAAGTATTGAGTGCATAAAAATGAACATACTTCTCAGAAGCCTTTTTCAAATGTTCTGAAACACTGATTTTTGGGTTTTCGTTATCTGTAAGCCACATAATCAAAATTGCACCAAATAAAGGGTTGAAATATTTCACTCTGTGTAATTAAAATTTCACTTTTGGAAATGACAGACAAAAAAATATTCAAATTTGTCTAGATGTACCTGTAGTGTAACACGAAATGCAGATTTAAGCAGTTTTTCCATAGAATAATTACATTGAATGTCCACAACAGAATGACACTAAAACTACCACTAATATTTTTCTTGTCATTAGGTTGGAAACCATATACATCATTTTCCACAAATAACATCCTATAGAAGAAAATGTTTCCATCATCTTTTAAAAAACAAAAAGTTTTATTTTTTTTATTTTAATGCCGAAAAATAGAAGTAAAATAGGGGTTCTTTAAAAATCACAACAAATCACCTATAGTATTTATGAAAGAAATTGTCTTTTTTCAAAGGGTCATGTAACATTTGCAACTCTAAACGAGTTTTATTGAGCTGAACTGAAGACAAAATGGCTCTTTGCATTGCAAAGGTGGCAGACACTTGGTATAGATCAATTAGAATCTCAAGATCTAGTATATACCTTTAAAAAACAGATATTTACATACACTAAAAAACAACCAAAACCATTTGTTCTCACCGACATTAAATCAGCCTGAACTCTGTGGGAGTAGAACATCTCTCTACCTTGTTGCTGATACTTCCAGGTCCACAGGCAATGCATGCGTCCTTGCCGTAGGTGTGTCGCCCAGCCAGGTGTGTGTTGGGCGGACACTCCTGGCATCTATTGGTGTCCCTGTCGATGAAGAAACCAGCGGGGCAGGGAACGCAGGAGGAGCCGGCCCGCTGGGAGTTCTGCGGAATGAGAGCACAGGCCCGGCACGCCGATGCCACCCCGTCCACCACGTTGGTCACACTGATGGAGTAGATCTTCGCCGTGTCACTGACGTATCGACGAACCTACAGATATAATCTACTGGTTTCAAGCAAGCGATGAATAAGGTGGAGCTGGTTATCTTGCTGATGTGTGAAGGTTGAACTCACATCCTGAGCGTGGTTGGTCCTCTGGAAGGCCCACGTGTACGTAACAGAGGCGTTTCTGGTCATGCTGTGGGAGAATGCCTGTTTCCCTTTACTGCCCTCCCAGGACTCCACCACCGTGGTGCTCTTCCTGTTCACATCCTACAAGGGGCGACCAAGAAAAGTAAGAGAGAGCCTCCATGCACAATTGCTCATTTCTACTGCCTACTCCTAACCAACACACACACTGAGACACACACCATCATGAAGTAGAGCTCACAGTCAGCAGAGCAGATGGTCTCAAACACAAAGGTGATCCTTCCAAACTCTCCACCGGTCATCCCTGAGAGCGAGGCCGGCACCCTGAAAACCAAAAAAAACATGCATAATTGTACTCCAAGCACTGTCGCCGTACAGGGATTTTTATCACTAGTTCAAACTTTCTCAGGAGTTTCTGTAGAGCACCTTCAACATTTTTAGGACATGTTCACACTTGGCACAAACATGGTTTCTGGTCCGATCATGTCCAGACAGTACAGTTGTGAACATACTAAAGATGCTTTGGGGACGGTTGTCCTCAGGCTACGATCAGAGGTGACCTTGAACACTTGTGTCCACATTATTTTGGGAGTCTGAATACAATTCGTCCTGGGACAAAAAGACCACCCACTGCCCTGGGATGACTCCCGTCAAGCATCAGAGTTACCTGAACAGCTCTCAGTAAGAAAAACAAACCACCATCCATCTTTCATGACTGGATATCAGGACGCTGATGATGTATATGGTACCAAAGGGAAACAGGGAGGGACCAAATGGCAATACTTGGATATGAAATGGAGTAATAAATTGACAAAGAGGTGAATTATAAAGGACAACAGTCTTACTTAAATCCAGGCACATGCAGACTGAGGATGAGGTAATCATTATCTGAACTTCCTGCCCCACTGCGAACGTGATCTCCAGCGACCTCCCATCCTGAGGAGCAATACACCACTATATGTTTAATCTGGACCCAGTTAATGTTTACTTCATGAAGGAGAAAAATGTTCCTCAGAGTTGATTTTTAATAGTTTCACTAAGGAGCACAGCTGTGACTATAACATCTAAAGCACCAACAGAGATGCTAATATAGTTTTGTTGAAACTTTTAAAAACATTTCAAAATGCATTCCAACTTGAAGTTAGAGCTTAGTAATAAATAAATGTCAGCAAATAATAGAATTTGTTTTACAGAGATATTTTTTGGGGAATAAGTAATTTTGAACCTTTTCTCTTTCACTTTTTATCACAATACCAACACAAACTTTAATGTATTTCATGCGATTTTTATGTGACAAAACACAAAGTAGTACAGATTTCTGAATTGGGAAAGAAAATTATACATTGTTTTTATTTTATTTTTACTAATAATCTGAAAAAGTGTAGCATGCATTTATATTTGGTCACCTTTAATCTGATACCCGTAAATAAAATTTAGTGCAGCCAACTAACTGCCTTCAAAAGTAGCCTAATTAGTAAATAAACTCCACCTGTTGTGTAATTTAATCTCAGTATAAAAGGAACACAAAAGACAGGTTAAAGTTGTGAAGTTTAAAGCAGAGTTGGGTTATAAAACAAAATCCCAAACTTTTAACATCTCATATCACCATCATCAAATACAGTATGGTACCACAAACCAAGACAGCCATGCACCCAAACACACAGGCTGGGCAAGAAAAGCATCAATTAACAAAGCAGCCAAGAGGCCCATGGCAACTCTGGAGGGGCTGCAGAGATCCACAGCCTAGATGGGAGAGTCTGTTGACAGGACAATCATTATTCATACACTCCACAAATCCGGAAGAAGTTGTTCTGTCAAGATGAATGAAATATAGAGATTTTTTACTCAGAGTAGCTTGAAGGGCCAGGTAACTCTGGAGGAGCTGCAGAGATCCATAGCTCAGGCAGAAGAATCCGTTGACAGGACAAGAATTTGTTGAGGAAAACAAGGAAGCCACAATAAATCCTGTTGGCAGTTTGTCATGAGCCATATAGGCAGCACAGCAAACATGTAGAAGAAGGTGCTCTGGTCAGGTAAGACCCAAAGTTAAACTTAATGGTCTAACTGAAAAAATGTGTGGTGAAAAACTGACACTACCCAGAACAAACCTTCCCTACTGTGACTCTTTGTGGTGGCAGCATCATGGTGTGGGGAAACCTCTCTTCAACAGGGACAGAGAAGGTGGTCAGACTTGATGGAATAATGGGAGATCTTGGAAGAAAACCTGTTAGAGCCTGTAGAAACTTGACACTCAGACTTGACACTGGGGTGGAGGTTCATCTTCCTACAGGGCAATTATGCCTGAACTTTAGCTATTTTGCAAAGAAGAATGGACAAAAATGTCAGTCTTTAGATGAGCAAAGCTGGCAGAGACATACTGCAGAAGCCTTGCATGATGAAAAGCAGTTCTTCAAAGTCATTTTTGAGATTTATTTGTGAAAATGTCGAAAACCATGTACAATTTTATCTCCACCTCACAGTTATGCGCTACTTTGTGTTGGTCACATAAAAAAATCCAATAAAACACCTTGAAGTAGGAGGTTGCAACGTTCCAAAATGAGAAAAAGCAATGCACCCTGTTTCTGTATGCTACTTCTTTTACATGATTTTCTGAAGAGAGCGGGTGTTAATGTGCTCACCGTTCATGTCGTCACATTTGGAGTTCCCCACGTTGAAACAAGAGGTCTTCATGTTGGAAGGCAGAACATTCCACCATTTGTACTCGTAACCCAACACGGGTTCAGTACCTGCGGGGCACTCAACGCACGCTGATGCAGACCCAAATATGACATCCAGAAATCAATTCAGACACACAATGATAAAAACCTGCAGGCTACAATGCTGTCTTTGAACAAGAACCCTCTGTTCAAGGGTGGATTAACCAGCTGTGTCAACAATTTAATACAAGGGATAGATGGACTGACCTTTAGTATTATATTAGTTCCACCCTGGCTCCCTAAACAACTTACGAAACAATTCTCATTGAAGTCTTACAAGGTTGTGGGTTACAGGATAAAACTGGCCTACAGCAACATTAATAATTAAAATCACTCATAATAAAAGCATGAAGAGATAATAAAAGGCATGGCTGAGCAACCGGAGCCAGGTGTATTTGTTTTTTTTTTTTTTTTACCATAAGTCCCATCAGAGTGTGTTCCAGGTGGGCAGGGCAGACAGGTGGAGTCGTTGCTGTTGTAGTAGCCGGGGTTGCAGGGAGGGCAGGGCTCTCTCTGTCCTGTCACAGGCAGCTCGTCAGCTCCCGTGACGTTTTCCACGCAGATTTTTGGCTCCACCCAGCGATACAGCACCTGTGTCTGTAACCAAATCACAGGGGTCAATCGAAACAGACTGAGGGCCTAAATGATAAATGACACCTGAAACCTCTTTCTTGAGCTTGCTTATCCTACAGCAGGCAAAAATGTCAGTGTTGGCAAAATGTGAAACTTCTGACCTTTCCCTCGCTGTCGCAGGCTGTGTGAATCTGGAAGTAATCCTTCTCCGAGCACGGCGGTCTGACCTTACATTCAGCCCATCCCTCATCTGAGCAAAAAAGATTCAAACACAGACGCTAATGAGCACCATGCAGGGATGCAACACAAAAATCAATGACATGAATCAGACATTAACGTACTCTGCTATGCTCCAAAACAATCTTTTTATGTGTTCACTGACAGATTTTTCCCCACTTCCCTCCTTTAACTACGATGGTTCTCAAAATTAGCCTGTTAAAATGATACAACAATAAATAATTTCCACATTTCAGATTTTTTGAGTTCTCACCTCCCACAAATTGTAACAAATTAAATTAGCCTAAAGTCAAATTCAGTTCTCCACACAAGGCTTTCCTCACATTAAATCATTTGCATCCTTCAGCTAAACCCATAGGCTTCAGAGAGGTTACAAGAGATAATTATTATCTCTGTGTACATCGACGAGGGTTGGATGAGATCTCAAAAACCTACACGTATAGCCTGATTTAAAGATTATTAAGAACAGGTGAGAAACAAAGTTATTGAAATCTATCAGTCAGTAAGGGGTACAAATAGAGACAACATAGAACGGTGGTGAACCTTCCAGGGAGTGGTAGGCCTATCAAAAAGACTCCAAGAGCAAATCAATACATCCAGGAGGTCACAACAATACTAACGTCATCATCCAAACTACTGCAGCCTCACCTGCTTTATTTAAGGTCAGTGTCGATTACTGAGCAATAAAAAAAAAGGAGTTTAAAAAGTGAAAACCCACTGCTGACCAAAACCAAGTTGCATCTAACATTTGCCAAAAAAAAAACATCCTGATGAGGGCTTTAGGATGTTGGAACTTTTTGAAAGGAGATTTTTTCCCCATTTCATTTGTAAAACTAACAGCATTTCAAACATGGTGGTCTGGGGCTGCTTTGTTGCGATGGAGCCATGAATTCTCAAGCAGAAAATCCTGAAGGAGAATTTCCAGCCATCGGTTCATTACCTTAAGCTCTAGAGCATTTGGGTTATGCAGCAGCACAATAATCTAGAGCACACCAGCAAGTCTAGCTAGCATCAACATTCAAGGTGCTGCAGCAATTCCCAGCAAGTACCGGTAGTGTTCTAGACGCGACAAATTCCTGTATTTGCCATGCGTATGGAAGCCATCTATTCAATGTCAACATCAAGGTCTGGCTAAAATCACCCAAAACGTTGGTGGAGAACATGTTCTAGTCTGAAGAAACCAAGGCTGAACTTTTGGGCCATAAACATTAAAAGCAAACTATATTTTTTCAGACTGATACGACTTAATTTTCCACTTTAAGCTTTCATGATAAAAAAAACCTCACAAACCTGCTTCTGCCAAATGTTCTGATCCACAAATCAGTTTTATTGTTTGGTCTTTCCAGAGGCTTCGAGTGTGTGCTGGGCATTCTGGATTTGCATAAAGATGCCGTAGGCCTATAAATGAAGGTCACTCGAGTTGAAGCCTTGTTTCATGAAACATGATGTTCTGCAGCTTTTTACATGCAAATGAGTGACCTTGTATCATAAGAGAAATCTGATTCTATCGTTTCCTTATGTAGCATATTCATGGTACCCTAAAGTTAAAAAAAGGAATAAAATATGATCAAGTGGGCTCCCAACTGAAGAGGACTTTTGTGACTAAACTGACTAAATAGTATTAAATTAGATGGATTAGACTTGGACCTGTATGTTTAAATGCCTTGAGAGTACTTTAGTTCTCCTGGGTACATACGGGAGTAGTAGTGTTCAGGGCAGGCTGAACAGGTGGACGCTCCCTTTCCGGAATAGGTGTTGCTTGGGCACGCTTGGCAGGATGAGGAACCGGGTGTCGGGCTGAACCAACCGGGCCGACATGGAAAACACTCTGACGTGTAGGCGACACCTGCAGCGACACGCTCGACTGAGCTTTTAAATATTCTAATATTTTAATTTATTTTGTCTGCCACAAGAGCACGGCTTATTTTACCCTCTATTTGGATGTTCTTCAGCAGCACCGGCTTCACCATCTTTCCTCCCACCAGTATCCCTGTTGTTCTCCAGTACAGGATGTTTGTACCCGACTTCAGGTTCACCTGGACAAGAGACATTCACGTGAGGAACTCACACAATTTCCAAAAGTACTCCGCTGATGCAAATCAGCAGAACCATTAGCTCACTGTATGTGTGCCCCATTCTCCACTGCTCGTGATTGCAATCCACTTCTGGTCGTCAGTCTGGGACATCTCCTGGCACTGCTCGTTCTGGACCTGGACACATAAAATCAGAATAAGTGAGCCTTGTGTATTTAGAGTCAGAGCATGCCATCTTGTAGGTTTCATTAGCGTTGCTTACGTAGAACTCAAACAAAATGTTGTTGTCTGGATACTGATAGGTGAAAGAGACAGATCCCCGTTTTTCCAGATGGACAGCATAAACTAGGGACACGGTGCACTCGTCGCGGTTGGACTCCAGGTACACACCCTGCGGCATCCACGATGAGCTGAAACCAAGACACTGCAATCATAAACTTCACGTTTCAGTGTTTAAAACATCTTTACATTCTTTACATTCCCTTGTTACCTGTTACAGGCCTGAATGTCCTCTCCATTTGGTCCAGGATCTAAAAAGCTGGCCAGGCTTGTGAAGCCAGCAGGAATGGCATCCCATTGGTCGAACCTCAGACCGCTGCCCAGAGAGTAAGATCCAGCCGCACACGGTGTGCACAACTGGGAGGACATCTCCAGAAACATCCCAGCTGGACAGGAGAAGGCTGAAGGGAAGATGAAGGTTATCTTTATGCAAATAGAGAAACAAGTTTGAAGAGGAAACACTAAAGCTGGGCTCACAGCAGTCTGTTCCTCTGGTTGGAGAGGGGAGGTCCAAACAGGAGCCTGGGCTGAGAGGGATGGCGACCCTCCATCTCGACCCTGTGCTGTCACACTCTGTGTACTGGTAGTAGTAGTCGCTCTGTGGAAACCATATAAAACACAAAGGATCAATAACCCATCCAATTTCCATCAAGTTAGCAGAGCAGTTCTGTGGATGTAAATGATGCTGTTACAGGACAACAACAAATCTGCTTTTTGTTTCTGGTACCATTTTCTTCTTTGGTAACTTGTACAGCACTTTATTAAAAAGCACTTTAACTAGCACTTTATTTAGCACCGCACTTCAAGCATACATTTCAACATCAATATCTATTTGAACACACAAGGTTTTAATTATTTCTTCAATATTTGTTTTAATAATTATTAGCATGTAGCCTTTTGTTCCAGGCCTTGCACAGGTGCTCTTAACGAGAGATGTGTGATAGTTACCTGGGAGGAGGAAAGAGTCGCTACTTGGAGCAAATAAGGTTTACTGTTTAATAAAACTAAAGCAAATGCTGGTGTGTAAAGTCTAGTGTAAAAAAGTTTCTTGCTAAAATGTGGTTACTCTCCTTTCTTTTCTGTGTCCTCTCCAGGGTGTTTGTAAAATGCTTTCCCAGGGGTCCGGACACCATTTGAAGGTTCCGGTAGAGGCCATGGGTTAAGAGAGTGTGGGGGATTTCTGTTCAACGTGTCTTTATCTAAAGATTTTTATAATGATGGAAGGGTAAAATATCAAATGTTTCTTTATTTATAGTAAGTTGTAAATATTTGTCTTTGTTCAAATGTATGTATATAGATGGTGGAAAATCCACCTGTGAGGGAATGGTGGTTCAGTCCTTTTACAGCTGAGACCATTTAAGGCTGCCCTATGTCATTAGCAGCCTTGAGATAGCATTGATGGTCCACCGAGGTGTGCCATAGGTGGGCAAGTTAACCACTGACACATCGCCTCAGTTCCTCCGTGTGTGCTTGGGAACAAACAGTTACAGTAACAGACTTTTGAAAACAATTGTCGATACATAAAACTTAAAACCGATACTTTGCAAAGTTGTTTGGTGTCAGTACAACAATGGCTCATCCTGAATTTTGTCCAAATTTAAGACTGGGTTCCTTCGCAGATTTATATTTTGATATTTTTCACACAGGTTCTCCCACATTTAAACAATGCTTATACAAAAAAAAACATGCAATGAATTTAAAGCAGATATTTCTACAATGGTAAAGTTTTAAATGTGTGAACTGGAATGGATAGATGGAGGAATGAATAGACAGTTGAATGAAATTACTAATCTTTTCCCATACTGTATTACCACATACTTTCTCTATATTCATGCTCACATGAGAGCACCCAAATTAAATTTCAAACCTTTAAACCCCTTTCAGAACTGTAAAGAAGTCCTCTTGTGGATCTTCTGACATTTCTGTTTTTTGTTACTTTGACTGACCATAGTGATTTTCACCAGTTTTAAAATGAAATAAAGACACACGTGCAAATACTTTAAAACACCAGCTTCCAGAGTCTTTGTTTTCAATTCAACTGAAAACTCTACTTTGCTGTTTTCAATCGTTAATTCTAGTTAGAAATTGGAACCTTTTTTAGAAACTTTGCTTTATTTACATATACAGTAGGACACAGACTGAATGAACCCAGGGAGAAAATAGGAAATGTGGTAAAACCTGGGAGAATAACACTGGACACATGTCTTAGTAAGATAACAGTACTTCATACAATCATCATACAAAAGACAACATGAATAGCTGTTGGTGGCTGACCCTGATCGCCATGGCAACCTCTAATGGGTCCATTATGAGCACAACAGTAAGTCATCTGGTTTCTTGTCAAGGACAACTGGTTGTCACTTACCATTCAAATTCAGCAAACCTTTATTGAGATGTCCTCTGATACAACTCTCAGCCACCATGTGGATGAGATGGCCAGGTTTGTGGTACATTCAAATCTTCTTGTTCTTAAAGTTTCCATGACTGTCATCCTAGTCAAGATCAAAAACTAAGTACAGCCCATAACTAAACTATCTTGTAGAACCAGGTTCTCCAGACGGAGCTCTCAGTAGTTGCTTCCACCATGACCCAGTTTGTGCCAAGCTTCAGCTGTCAGACAGAGCCTCAGATCTGACTCTCAAAGCCTGCATCAATTTTGTATGTCATGCTTGCTTAAGATCACTTAATCATGGATATTTTTATACGATTTGATCCAAACTAACTCTTTAAAAAGGAACCACACCAGTTGGTTACTTGAAAGGAAATGCCAGAATGTATTGGGATCAAATAAGCTCTCCCTGTTCTAAGCGGACTCTGAGGTGAATGATGGTTCATTCTCTGTTGGACCGTAATCCTGGAAATTAAATGTTTCTACTCCCATTCTAACCTCCCATCTACTAGAGTCAAATATGAAGAAAACAGACAACTCAGAAATCCATTATTGGTCATCGGTTATCATGAGCTGTACAATAAAATCCAAACAAATGTCCTGCTTTCAATGAAAATCCAAGGTATTGCTCCAGCACATTTCTGTCTTGTCCCCTGAAACCCTCACAGGCATCAGACTGCAGCAGAGCAGTGATGAATATTTACTTCACTGCCAATTAATCCAAATATGCAAATATGAATGGCAAAGCATCTGCAGGGAAATTAATTAGCAACAGGGAGGCTGTTCAGAAGCAGGTCAGGTGTAAATGTGTAGCCAAAACAAGCTGCAATAACTATTCATAGTGAACATCCATCTCTCCTTCCCCAACACAAATAAACTGATTGTTGGTGTGCTTTGAGTGTGGAAGACGTCATGTAAACATTTAATTAACATGTAAAAAGGCAACCTGCACTGCCATTGTTATTTCACTGTTGACAGTGCAGAAACAAAAAGGTAAGACTGTGAAAAAGGACATGGACTACTCCGTTTCACTGGTCGCCAGGGTGATTCCTTCTGGCTGTCATGGAGACCGGAGGCTGGAAGCGAGATGGTAAAATTTAGCTCTTGAACACACCAGTCATGAGGTTTCAAGATGAATACTAATCTTTTACAGCTGTGGCTGAAAATATCAATTTAAAATACCATGAGAATGAGAAAACTTCAGCTGAGCATTTATTTTCTTCTTTTGGGTTCAGGTTATCTCCACTAAGACACTGTGGCTACTGTTTACACACAACGTTGTTTGCCAGACGTTGTTATGTTGTTTGAGAACAACACTTAAAACGAATCTTGAACTTCTGCGTTCTATGTCCATGAAGGGTGCACAAGAAAGTATCTGGTATGTTTGAGAAAGTAGAGGGAAGGCAGGTTGCCATAGTGCGATATGTTCATTTGTTTCCAACAGTGTAGCTGACTGCTCTGGCTGTGAGGTGTTCATTGGATTCATCGATTTTTCATTGATAATTCTCTTTTTGCGCTTTTTTTTTTTACATAGTTTTTCATTGATTATCCCTTTTTTCAATAAAATCCCTCCTGTTGGGGACAAAGAAACACAATTTAGTCAGATTTCTTTTAATTTGATTGATTTCATGCTGTGCATAATGGCACATTTTTATTATACACAGGGTAAAGATACATATATAGCTGATAGACATTTGTTAGATGTGTGTTGTTGCTTTAATAATTGTTTCATAACTTTTGTTTTGTAGTGTCTGCAAAAATGATGAAGTCACAATCCTTTGTGGATCCAGCAGACATTGAGGGGCAGAAGGTTGTTGCAGATCTTATCCGATTGACTCCAGATGTGTGGAATGATTTACATTGTTTTAACCTTGCTGAGTGTGATGAAAAGAATTACTTGATCTAATGGAAAAGTCGACTAAAAAGATTTGGATTTCAGATGTTGTTGGTCGGTTTACCTTGTTGTATCAGCAGAAGTCACAACTGGAAGCTTAACAAAATTTTAGTTGCAGTCCAACCATCAGATGACCCTTCAAAGATATAATGCTGCAAAACCTGAGCTGTCAAAGACTGAGGTGAGAATTGAGGATTTAGAAGTAAAGTCAGAGCATCTGAAGGCAGGTGAGCTCAGGGAGGCTGCGATGCAAAAGGGGGAAGAAGCCCCAACCGCTGAGGTAAAATCTTTGCATAATCACTCCCAGCAGCAGCCTCAGTGACAGGAAACAGACTCAGCTCTAGGTTCTGTGTTATACCCTGGATACCTGTTGTCTGAGTCAACCTTCGATAAATTTAGTACACAGACTCCAAATGTTCAGAAAACCCAGTGTAGTTCCAAAGATCTTAAAGGAAGTGTTGGATGTCAGACTGGTTCGGTGGTGCCCTGCCCCATCCCACTGCTGTGGACAACCACCAAGAGAATCACGAGCCGGACTCAGCAGTCGCAAATGGTCCAAATTGGAAGCCTCCCAACCCGACTCGCACCACTCTCCTTTCAGACTCCGTCACCCCCTAGGTGCCGGGAGAGTCACACGTGGTTCTCAGGTGACTCAATCCAACCTGACTAGCCACCACATGCACGAGTCCACAAATTGGAAAGCTCTCAATTAAATCATGAGACATTTCCTTTACTTTCCCAAAGGTTAAATTAGAATTTTCCACCATTCCATGAACATAGCCACCTTGACCTTTCAGATGGACATGGTCCACCTTCTGAGTATGGCCAACTTGAGTCCCTTGCTCGGGACATAAAGGCTTTTAATCCAGATAATCATTAGTTAAACTTTAATTATTACCTGCGAGAAGTTGAAGATTGTCTCCTTGACCTGCCCTTTTCCTCTCCTCATGAGAAACTAAATCTCATTTGGAAAACAACAGCTAGAAGTGTCCACGTCTTTATAAAAGCTCCTTCCTCAGAGGTCCCTTACAGGTAAAGGTTTCCCATCAACACTGACATAAAAATCCACAATGGCTGCCAGCAGCTTATTTCTTCAGCTAAGAGAACGTTCTGAATGAGCAGCAGCCAGAATGAATTTTAAGGTCGGAGCTGGTAAGAACCAGATGCCCACATAACCAAGGAAGCTCGAGGTTTCTAACCAATCAGGACATCAAAATCCAATATGGCTGACACACAAACAAACCATTTATTAATGCAGCCGTCTACGTTCTGATTGCATTGCAGCCATGAAAATTGAGATCAGGGTTGGTAGGTATTATTCAACCTCTCGAGGAATCCCAGCTGAAGTTTATCCTGTTTGTACAGAACAATCTGTACAAACACCTTGTTAATGCAGCTATTTTAAAGTCTAAATGCCTGGTGGATGTCGTAAAGACTTCAGTGCTTCTTTTGCAATTACATCGACTGTCTGCTGGACAACTGTCAATTCAGCAGACCCATGAGAATGTAGGCCAGGACATCATTTCTGTATTAACCATTCTGTTTTATTTCAAAACTTGATATAAAAATGAAACACCACAGCCGTAAAAAGACACAGCATATAATTGCTGCTAACGCCAAATTCTGAAACAGTGTGAACCATACATCCTAAGGGTCTGGGCTGGTTAGAGTTCCTACTGGTTTTCTGACCTGCAGCAGGAAAAGCATCAGCATCTAAAACGGCTCTTTGAGGAAACCTTCATAATATGAGCTATAACAACATTTAATTTCCCTTTGGGATTAATAAAGTATTTTTGAATTGAATTGAAAATGGTAAAGTTTGATGTGACGTCACTGTTACAGATGGAACGCAGCTGTGCTCCTGCGCACTGCCTGCGCTGCTGGGGTCTGCTTTGGGTTCGGTGACGCGGTTGCTCGGACTCGCAGGCGCAGACCGGGTCTTTTCGGAGGACGGCGAGTTTATCGTCAAAGAAACGCGTTTTAGGCCGATCAGCACCACCGAAAAGAAAAGCGCCCCAATAATAATAATAAAAAAAAAAACATAAGCAAGAACTGAAGCTTTTAAACGAATTAGGATAAAGTAAAATATGGACAATTAATAAGATAGGATTCGGATAAAAAAATATAGGGACACGCATTCGTGCTTGTAAAAGTCCAAACGGCGTGAGTAGATAATAATAAAAAGACTCCCACCTTGTCGCACGGCTGCAGGGCTCCTTCGGTTGATGCTGCTGATCTGTGAGCGCCGATGATGAGGAGGAAGAGGTGGATGGAAGAGAGGGGACCGTGCAGCGGGAGAAGCGGGAGGTGCGCACCTGCTCCCACATCCTCAGCTCGGATCACAGACAGCAGGCTGCTCGCTGCCGGGACCCACGAACGTGAAACAGGCCGAGCGGTGATTGTTTGACTGCTGTCCCTGTCATTGAAGCGACAGCCTTCCTCCTCCTATATCAACACCACCGATGCACAAAGTGCAACAGCAGTCCCTTCATCCTGAAATTTCAAAATAAAGGCACCAATTTAGAATAAAACATTCTTTGTTATGATCCACGTCCTTTGCTGTATTATTTATTATATTAACGCATTTATTTTTGTTTTAGAATTTGGTTTTCATTCTTTTTTCATCAGATTTTTTTGTTATTTTATTGAATTCTGTTTTTTTCCAGAGCAATTAAGTGTCTTATTTTTTAATATCATATCTTTATTACTTTGAAGTTAACACAGACAACAAAACAGCAAGGCCACAGGAAATAACATCACCAGCTACCTGTTCATACCTATCCATATAGAAACACTCAGTCCCATTATAATTGACACCCAAGTAGCACAAACATATTGAATTCTTCCTTTGATTTTAATGTTCTTATTTTTAATTGGAAGCAGTGTGTTACAATTATTTTATTTATTACTTTTATTATTATTATTATTATTATAAGCACGATTATACTAACAAGCTTTAAGGAGAAGCTCGGGTTTTTGTTTTGAAAGCACCACTTCCTGTCCAGGCTGGTAAATTTCTTGGAGCTTTTCTTCATCTCCTTAAACCTTTTAAATCCTCAGGCTGACGCCACCATTGTGGTAGCAAGCCTTATCTTGAATGACAGCAGGAGACGCGCAAATGATTTTTTATTTTTTTTAACCATGAAGAAACTAGGCAGAACACTGTGAAATATTACTGAATATGTTTAAACTACTTGGTAATGTTAATTTTCTGTGAGTATTAATATTGTCACGTACAATGCTCGAGGGCCACCTATTGGTAACAATCAACGTGTTAAATTGCGACGCTTAGTGTGAAGAAATTCTTGGCGACTTGTGATACGCCGTGTGTTCAAGAGGCTTTTTAAAAAAAAAAACTGAAATAAGACTTGGAAAGACTTCATTCCCTGCAAAACGACTTCCATGGTGCGGATGAATCTACCATTAACTTGACTGGAGGAATAGTTTATGGTAGAATACCTGCTGGTGTTGCTACTCTGTGGCGTAAACGGCAAGATCAGCTGGTCAAGGTGGGCAGATTAAAGGTTGAATGGGCCATTTATATTTATATATATGCACAAATTACTTAATGCAATTGTGATTTTTTTTCTAGTAAAGTGATTTTACCTGATGATAACTTCACTCATGTAATGGGGCATAATTTCATCAATTTCATGCCTAGATCACTGCTTTAGTACAGGCGATACGCACCAGTCCAGAGAGTCGATGAGGATTTATTATGAGCCTACCACTTCTGACCACATGCCTTTATTGTTATCTATAAACTTACCTGTTAAAATTACCTGTTATTGTGTCTGTTCACAATAATGTGAGTGTTGGCAAAATAGGCAGGTCTAACTTGACCGAGGAGGACCTTGAAGTATATATATTTAGCTCAGTCTGACACCTTGTTGAGTAGTATTGAACTACCACAGGATGCTGCAGCATGTCATGATATTACCTGTAAAAACCCACAACATGGTGCTGCTTATTGTATTAAAGTATTGTGGAGTCTTTTAGTCTCATCTCTAGTACACCACTCTATAAGACTAAGTTATACAAAGCTAAACCAGGCTGGAATTAGCATGTTAAGGAGCTTCATGCTGAGGCTAGATGGTCTTTCAAGGCTTGGGTTGAGGCATGAAGACAGAAACATGGTCTTCTCTTTAAATATAGGAATCAGGCAAATGGCAATTTTAAACATGCCCTGCATTTTATAAAAATGAATGAAGACACAATGAAGTCAAATTTGCTTGCGAGGACAATGCAAAACAAACGCACACATGATTTTTAAAAAGGAAAGAAAGGTAATTAATAATTATAAAACATGTCTGCCAACAATTATTAAATGTGTAAATGGTGCAGAAGAAATTACTCACTTGCGGCAGAAGCACTGCTATGAACTATTTACCTGTCTTAAAAGTTTCTCGTTTATGGTGGGCAGCATTGATGATGATGAAGATCAGAGAGTTTCTGCTCAATTAATTAATGATGAAGTCATGAGCCAAAAGATCAATAAGGTGGTAAGGGTGATATATCTGCAGAACATTTAAAATGCTCAGGCAGAAAACTCTCAATTTGCTTGCCTTTTTTAGTCCATGGCATTTTTCCTGACTCACTTTTATCTGTTATATTAGTGCCTATTATAAAAGATAAAGCTGACAAAATAAATCCCAAGGATAATTATTGGCCCATTGTTTTAACCAGTGTGGTGTCTAAGGTTTTAGAGAGAGTGCAAAACATTAAAAGTTATGTTTTCTAAGTTATATAACAGAAATTGATTTTTTCAGATTTATCTTGATCTAGTGCCGTTCTTAAAGTGTGTGCTGCTGCTGAATACCGGGGACATTATACAACTGATGATGTGGCTGTTGACAGACATTTACAGGCAACGCCACTTAATGTATGCACAAGTTAATATGCTTGTAAGCAAATTTAGGATGTGTTCTGTCTCTGTGAAAGTGGCCCCTTTTAAAGCATACTGTACCCCTTTGTATACTGCCCACAGAGGCGCTACAAGTAAAGCAGCATGCAGAAACTCAAAGTTGCATTTAATGACGGAATAAGGATGCTGCTAAGGATGCCAAGATGGACTAGTACAAGTCAGTTATTTGTTGGAGTTGCCACTTTTTATGCTGTATTATGTAACCTTATGTAAAGATGTATGTTTAGATTAGCTGACTAAAAATAACATCATTCTATCACTGGTGCACCCTGCACAAAGCTCAGTCAGGTTTCAGTCTAGAATGTGTAACATTGGCATTAGCATTTTTTTCTTTAAATTTGTGGTTTGTATTTTCACACTCACTCATTTTTCTGTGTATTCTTTCTATTAATTTTCTTTTTATATGGACCTACCTGTGTCTTTAATAAAAGGGATCTCTCTCAAATAAATGGAAATGTCTTGTGTGCTGATAAACAAAGCAACTTTCCTCAAAGGAACCCAATATTGGTTCCATCCATCCCATCTAATTCTAGAGTATAAAAAATAACAAATCACTCAGTTAATTTTTTTGATTCTTTCTTTGTGTTTTTAGACGTGTCAGATTTGCAGATGAGGTGCTATTCTACAACATATCGGTAGGGGGCAGCAGCGCACAAGCGCATCTCAACACAGCAGGCAACACATTGGCGAATAAGTAAAGAATCAAAACAGTCGTTTCTGACAATTTGTTCGCGCTAGACCATGAAAAGTTGAAAAATAATTTTAAATGTTTAAAATACTCACTAGTATTGCGCGGATATGTTTGTGGTCTAGGGACTCTTTTTACCGGAGTTCGTACGAATGTTTAACCGAGAGGTATTGCTGTTTTTTCTCCTAGCTGCTCCGTCAGCCGTTAGCCGGGTAGTTTTCCTTGCTCAGGACCAGCTCCATGGGAACTATGGGATGAACATGACCATATATAGACCGGACACGGAGCTGCCCAGCCGGTGAACTGTAAACTCATCCCGGAGGTTGACAAACAGCAGAAATAACATGTCAGCTGACCAGATTATAGCCATCGTGGTGGACGACAGAACCTACGAGGTGAATAAAAAGAAGCTGATAGAGAAAAGCGACTACTTTCGAGCGCTCTACAGCTCCGGGATGCGGGAGTCCACGGAGGACTCCGTTCAGTTGCAAGGGCTCAGCGTACCGGGACTGGAAATGGTCCTGGAGTTCATCAACACCTCAAAAGTTCAGGTGGTCAACGAGACCCTTGAGGATCTGATCGAGACTGCCTCCTTCCTGCAGGTCACATCCATCCTGAAGCTGTTGAGCTCAGAGATCCGGCCAGAAAACTGTGTCGAGCTGTACAGCCTCTCTGAAGTGTACGGGACCCACGATCTGCGGAACGCCTGCTTCAAGTACATGAGCTGCTACTACCACCCCATGCTACGACGGCCTGAGTTCCACAGTCTGCCCCCAGCTGTGAGGGATCAGGTCCGGGAGATGCGCATGAAGGGCGCCGCTACCCTGGTGGCCATCGGAGACTTCACCTGTCTGTCCCTGGATGTGCCCGATCAGGACGAGCCCTGGTCCATGCTCAGGTATGGAGAGGTTGAGCAGCGCTGGAAGCCGCTGGCGAACAACCTGCCTCCGGACATGATCAACGTCAGGGGATACGGATCGGCCGTCCTCGACAACTACCTGTTCATAGCAGGCGGGTACAGGATGACCAGCCAGGAGATCTCCGCGGTGCACTGCTACAACCCCTGCAGGAACGAGTGGAACCAGGTTGCTCCTCTCAATCAGAAGAGGTAGCCCTCCTCTCACAGATCACAAACTTCACAACTTTTATTGGGTTATGGTAGTTTTTTGTTGGGGATTAACTACTGTTACTTTGAGGGTTGTGTTGGTCTATTAAAAAAATGGAAGGAAAAAGATACCAGTTTTAAAAAAAAAAGTATGCCATACATTGCATTGACTGCCTCCAGCTTATTCTGATGCTTCTAAAGGAAATCTACTGCACCCAGCTACCTTTTTGAAGGCCTGTGATTAGTAAGTAGTCCAATATATAATTTCATTTTACCATGAGTCAAGTCTTAGAGGTATGTTAGAGAACATTAGTGAACAAAAAAGCATCATGGAGACCAAGGAACACAGCAGACAGGCCAGAGAGAAAGATGTAGAGAAGTTTAGAGAAGGATTAGGTTATGAAACAATATCCCAGGTATTCAACATCTCAGAGAGGAACCTTTAATCATCTGTAAATAGAAGTATGGTCACAACTCCACACATGTCAGGCCACCAAAACTAACCGGGGTGGGGAAGGAGTAGTCATGTTTGCAGTTCGTCACATGCCGTATAGAAGACAAGGCAAATCTGTTGAAGGAGGTACCCTGCGCAGGTGAAATAAAAATTACATGTTTCTGACATTAAGCTATTTTGCAAAGAAGAAAGAGCAAAAAATTCAACCTCTAGATATTCAAAACTGGTACCCAAAAAAACCTGCAGCTGTAATTTGCTCTGAAATGTGCTTCTACAAAGTATTGACTTAGGGAGGATATTTACAAATACACACCACATTTTTCAGATTTGTATTTGTAACTACATTTGAAAACTGCATGTCACTTTCCTTGCAGTTCACAGTTATGCACTATTGATCATAGCATTTAATCTCTATAAAATAAATAGAAGGTTGTAACATGATGATGATTGTTTCACTGTCCCTCCTATCCAGGTCCAACTTCAAGCTGCTGGCGGTGCAGGGGAAGCTGTACGCTGTGGGAGGCCAGTGCCTGGGCACGGTGGAGTGTTATGGCCCTGAGCAGGACTGGTGGACCTGTGTGTCCTCTATGCCTGATCCTTTGGTTGAGTTCTCAGCTTGTGAGTGTCAGGGTATGATCTACATCATGGGTGGATACACTGCAAGAGGTTTGTATCCCAAAAGACAGATCTGCAATTCAGGTCCTCTTAGGTTCTGCATGTTTTAGATGGGACTTTATTTTTTCTGACAGATAGAAACACCAGCGTGCTGCGCTACTGCCCGTCCTCCGACACCTGGACGGTGTTCCAGACGTGTCCGGCTCACATCCGCAAGCAGCAGATGCTGTCGGTGGAGGACACCATCTACCTGGTGGGCGGCTACACCCACGAGCTGGAGGCAGGCCGGCGACAGCTGCGTCCAAGCCAGACGGAGGACGTTCTGACGGTGCAGTCGTTCAACGTATCAACAGGGGAGTGGATCCAGCTGAAGGAGAACACGTCCAAGTCGGGCCTGAACCTAACGTGCACGCTGCACAACGACGGCATCTACATCATGAGCCGAGACATTGGGCTACCCACCAGCCTGGAGCACCGCGTCTTCCTCAAGTACAACATCTTCTCCGACGCCTGGGAGGCCTTCAGACGCTTCCCGGCTCTGGGGCAGAACATGCTGCTCTGTTCACTTTACCTCCCCAATACGGTATGAACAAAAAGGGACCCGACCAGAGGAACCCTTGGATCCTGTTGCACTAAACAAGGCTGTGTTTCAGTGGGAAGATGTCAGGTGACCTCTGTGCCTCCAAATAAACACTGCTGTGGAGAAATTAGAGACGTACAGAATAATTAGCTGGTGATCGGAAACAGACCAAACTCAAAAAGCCCCATCTTTTTCCAGTCAGTGGACGCACCCTATATGAGTGCTAAGATGTCAGACACCAGGCAGCGCTCAATGTGGATGAGGGGGATGAAGAATCAAAGTTAGCCATTTTCTCTGTCTGTGGGATGTTAAAAAATAAAGTCCAAAAGGTGTAAGAAGTCATTTAAAAGAAGCGATACTTTTGTTGGCCGTTTGTTCATGCAGCTACAACAGAGAACCAAACTTCGCCGATTGTTCGTTATTTCACTCCTTCTCTGTTTTGTAATAATAATAATAAATGTATTGCTCCAGACTTTTTCAAGGTGGGAAACAGTTTCCTTCAGTAATGACATTCACACCGAAGAATGTTCTTATTAGCGCAACTTTGCAGTGCTTAGTATGGTGCCTTTAGTGACTGGAAAAAAGAGGTCTTTGCTCTCTGACCAGCTGATCATCGGTCAGGGTCCGTAAAGCTTAAAATCGCCTAACCTAAAGGGGTACAAACATAATTGTTTTATTATTATTTCCATAATTCATCAAACCACTGAATAAACTGCTGTAGCTTTAGAAGAGGAGAACAAACATGTTGGTTTACAGGTAAAAAACTGAAGCAGGATTGGACAAAGTGGGGATATGAATTGACCTCCAGCTTCACATCTACACTAATGTTTACAGTTACAAATGCTACTAATGCTAATCGCTAACACAAGAAGCTACAGAGTTAAAAATGTGACCTCCATAATTATTTTGTCTGTCTTAAAATAAGCCAACCAGGTTTTAATGCAGCGACTCATTACAAAGACTTGTTGAAATTAGCTGCAAGTCTCTGATTGGTGCATCTCTGATAGGAGCTCATGTGCCTCCAACTGCTGAGCTGAATTAAAACATTTCTGCATCCAGAAGGCCTTTGAAGAGCAGCATAGACTACCCAACCTCCTGCCTTGAGCAGGCCAAAACATTCCTGATGATTACACTCCAAATATGGCATAATGCTACATGCTTATGTTCCGCCACAGAGCTTAAAACTACACTTTAACGGGAATGGGAGATCCATGAAAGCTTCAGGAAATGAAGCAGCTTGCTCAGTTTTATTTGTCCTGAGATACACTAAATAGAGCTCAAAGCATAGTCCCACATGTGCCTTTTGTAACCTCAGTAAGATCGTAGGATCTTTAAGGAAAAAGCATGAAATGCAAAACTGTTATCACCAGCATTTGACCAAAACTGCTGTTTTTATTTAATCTTTTTGTTAAAGTGGATTTTGTTTTTATTGAGGTAGATTTTGCTCATTTATGAAAATATGGGCTGAGCAGTGAAATAAACCTCTAAGTGTTCTGTGTAATAAATGCAGCATTTGTTGTGATTGTATTGGAGTTCACAATTTGTTGCTTGTTTGGAGATTGAGAATAAAGATGATGTTTAGGCATCTGGTTTGATGTCTTCAGTTTTCTTCATTTGTTTAAGAAGCAACATTGAATTGATGGACCTACATACCTACATACATACATACAGACTGTTGCATGCCCAGAGTGAAGCATGGGGGTGGATCAGTGATGGTTTGGGCTGCCATATCATGGCATTCCCTTGGCCCAATACTTGTGCTCGATGGGTGCGTCACTGCCAAGGACTACCGAACCATTCTTGAGGACCATGTGCATCCAATGGTTCAAACATTGTATCCTGAAGGCGGTGCCGTGTATCAGGATGACAATGCACCAATACACACAGCAAGACTGGTGAAAGATTGGTTTGATGAACATGAAAGTGAAGTTGAACATCTCCCATGGCCTGCACAGTTACCAGATCTAAATATTATTGAGCCACTTTGGGGTGTTTTGGAGGAGCGAGTCAGGAAACGTTTTCCTCCACCAGTATCACGTAGTGACCTGGCCACTATCCTGCAAGAAGAATGGCTTAAAATCCCTCTGACCACTGTGCAGGACTTGTATATGTCATTCCTAAGATGAATTGACGCAAAAAGAGGCCCTACACCATACTAATAAATTATTGTGGCCTACCTACCTACCTACCTACCTACCCATATATATATATATATACACACTGCTCAAAAAAATAAAGGGAACACTTAAACAACACAATATAACTCCAAGTACATCAAATTTCTGTGAAATCAAACTGTCCACTTAGGAAGCAACACTGATTGACAATCAATTTCTCATGCTGTTGTTCAAATGAAATAGACAACAGGGGGAAATCTTTGGTGATTAGCAAGACACTCAATAAAGGAGTGGTTCTGCAGGTGGGGACCACAGACCACTTCTCAGTACCTATACTTTCTGGCTGATGTTTTAGTCACTTTTGAATGTTGGTGGTACTTTCACACTCATGGTAGCATGAGACGGACTCTACAACCCACACAAGTGGCTCAGGTAGTGCAGCTCATCCAGGACGGCACATCAATGCGAGCTGTGGCAAGAAGGTTTGCTGTGTCTGTCAGCGTAGTGTCCAGAGCCTGGAGGCGCTACCAGGAGACAGGCCAGTACACCAGGAGACGTGGAGGAGGCCGAATGGAGGGCAACAACCCAGCAGCAGGACCACTACCTCCACCTTTGAGCAAGGAGGAACAGGAGAAGTGCCAGAGTCCTGCAAAATGACCTCCAGCAGGCCACAAATGTGCATGTGTCTGCACAAACGGTTAGAAACCAACTCCATGAGGATGGTATGAGGCCCTGACGTCCACAAATGGAGGTTGTGCTCACAGCCCAACACCGTGCAGGACGCTTGGCATTTGCCAGAGAACACCAGGATTGGCAAATTCACCACTGGCACCCTGTGCTCTTCACAGATGAAAGCAGGTTCACACTGAGCACATGTGACAGACGTGACAGAGTCTGGAGACACCGTGGAGAGAGATCTGCTGCCTGCAACATCCTTCAGCATGACCGGTTTGGCAGTGGGTCAGTAATGGTGTGGGGTGGCATTTCTTTGGAGGGCTGCATGGCCCTCCGTGTGCTCGCCAGAGGTAGCCTAACTGCCATTAGGTACCGAGATGAGATCCTCAGACCCCTTGTGAGACCATATGCTGGTGCGGTTGGCCCTGGGTTCCCCCTAATGCAGGACAATGCTAGACCTCATGTGGCTGGAGTGTGTCAGCATTTCCTGCAAGATGAAGACATTGAAGCTATGGACTGGCCCGCCTGTTCCCCAGACCTGAATCCAATTGAGCACATCTGGGACATCATGTCTCGCTCCATCCACCAATGTCACGTTGCACCACAGACTGTCCAGGAGTTGGCGGATGCTTTAGTCCAGGTCTGGGAGGAGATCCCTCAGGAGACCATCCTCCGTCTCATCAGGAGCATGCCCAGGTGTTGTAGGGAGGTCATACAGACACATGGAGGTCACACACAATACTGAGCCTCATTTTGACCTGTTTTAAGAATATTACATCAAAGTTGGATCAGCCTCTAGTGTGTTTTTCCACTTTAATTTTGTGTGTGACTCCAAATCCAGGCCTCCATTGGTTAATAAATTTAATTTCCATTGATGATTTTTGTGTGATTTTGTTGTCAGCACATTCAACTTTGTACAGAACAAAGTATTCAATGAGAATATTTCATTCATTCAGATCTAGGATGTTATTTGAGTGTTCCCTTAATTTTTTTAGCAGTACATATATATATATATATATATACACACGTACACACACACACACACACAAAGAATGTATGTGGTAGGGCTTTACATAAAAAATAAATAAATAAATAATAAAAAATAAAGTTTTTATTATTATAAACAATAAAAAAAAGAAAAAAAAGGTAATTTAAGCAATTCTTCTGTTTTTTTTGTTGCAATATCTGCATAGAATATCTACAACCGCAGGGCGCCAATTGTACGAGGTTTTTTAGCTTCAAACTGACCTATAGGGCTCACTCAGCTGGCCACATTCGAACAAATAGTTTTGTCCTTTGTGAAAGAGAGGATTAATTTTGTTCTAAAGTCTGAAAAAAAACATCTTAAGAAAATCGTTTTTGTGGTTCCAGACAAATTTTATTTTGTTGTACAGGCAAACGCGACTCTTTGAATTGAGAATGTTGCGCACCCTTGGCATTGATGGATCTACGTATGGGACAAATTTATTGAAGAATGCATCGCTCCGATGCATGTACATGAGCGGAAGGATACAGAAATTACTGGAAAGATGGACAAAAAAATGGATGGACTGAAACAAAAGAAGGGATGGATGGAGGGATGGATGAACCATCACATATATGAACAGATGTAACCAGCAGGGGGCAGCAGTTGCTTTTAAATAATTCCTCATCTTTGAATGCACTATTTTCACCTTCGCAAGGACTCTATTTAAAAACCATTCTGTAACCTAAGAAGGAAACGTTTTACATTCATGTTGTTTTGTTTATGTTACCATTTCTTATTAAAACCGTCCTCACGTGAGCTGCAGCAACAGGTCATCGTCTAGAGGTCACGGACAATGCTTGGATGAGATATTTATAGCATTGGGTGGTGAATGAATGGATGGAAGAAATTGGATTTTGTCTTTAACTGTGACACTCAAACGGGGGACACACAAAATCAATATCTGCCATTGTTGGACCAGATTGATCATCATTGTGAGGTCAGATCACAGTGATCTCCCTCACACGTCCACATAAGGATGAACAGAACTAATCCAGCTGCACAAACAAGGCATGCAGCATGATTTTTGTTTTTTTAAACAACACGGTGCATAAGGAGCTATAATCTATCTATAAAGTCAGACGAGATGTGCTCTGAATGGTTAGCGAACAGAAAGAGGAGGGCTCAGAGGAGAAAACCCTGAGAAGAGGTGTATTTGAGAGATCCAAGAACAGACAGCACTGAGGGGAGGGCAGAAAACACGCGCACACAGACTTAGTCCCACCTATTTCTTATTCTCAGACAGAGTGGGAACAGATCTCACTGAGGAAGATGCATCTCTACATCCAAGGAGCGCTCAGGAAAAGTACATGAGGAAAGAGGAGCAGGATTTGACAAGACAGAGAGGGACATCTGCATATTTATTCTGCAGCAAAGGACACTAAAACAGCAGCCCTAAACCCTGACATCCACTCTGTCTCCTGCAAAGAACGCTTCTCAGTCTGTGACCATGAGCGAGGCGAAGAAAGGTGAGCTAGCCATCCGGGACAAAGCCATCCTGCACCAGCAGAGACGTCTTAAACAGGCCACCCAGTTCACACACAAGGACTCGGCTGACCTGCTGCCCCTGGATGGACTCAAGAGACTCGGCACCTCCAAAGACCTGGTGAGTCCCGCATTTTCTAACAGCAGAGAGGCTGCCGCAGGTTCAGCAATTGTTAAAGGCTGAGAAGGTCTTCTCCCCAAATTAATACTATCAGTAACTTTAGTTGCTTTTGATGAAATACAGGCCATTACTTTCATCATCACCACTTCTGTAATAGCAGGAGTTCTGGTAGCTGCTTTGGGGAATGTAGGTTTAAAACAACATCAGGGCAGAAAGACATTAGCAATGACTTAAGAGAAGCAATTGTTGCTTCTCTAAAGTCAATCTGGTAAGGGGTTATAGGAGCATTTCCAAACATTTGATAGTTAATCTTTTTACATAGGTATCCACACCAGCAGAAAATATTTCAGTGATATCCCAATATCTCCTAGAAATGAATGAAAAAAACTTTCCCATGGGCAGCCTGTGCAATGCTTTGAGAAATCATAAAAATAAAAGTTAATGACAGGACAATTAAAAAAGGCTGAACAAGTGTAAAAAGACAGGTGGATTGGTTGATGTATGAGTGGATCTGGAGCAAACAGGTGCATGTTATATCAATGTCAAACTGGAAGGATATTAATATTGCTTTAAAGAAGCCCATCTATCTGGGAAAGATAAAAGCAGCTGCTAATCTTCCCAGGAGTGAACCACCCACCAAGGTCAGACCATGTAATGCTCAAAGAAATGTGAAAATGCTTCAAAAGCTCCATCATTCCAGGCCTTAGTTAGTATGCTAAATGTTAAGGTTCAGACTATCTGGTCAACAGCTGGGTTTGCATTCTCAACGTAACTTTAGTGGGGCTGCTTCTTGTCTCTGATCTCGTTTGTGGTGACCAAAAACATCAGCTGAAACAAGGTCCCTTTGGAGATTTTCCAGCCATGTCCTTTAGTGTGTCCAGAAGATGAGGCTCTATATATCCCTTCAGAAAGATGGGATCCTGCAGAATAATCTGTAGTGTTATGGGGGAAAGGTATTTTTTGATTTCTCTCTAAAATCCTATACCGCTGCACTTCGATCACAGATAAGCAGAAGACAATGGATAGATGGAAGTCAAAGTTTATGACAGTACAACTAAAGAAAGATTTTTAAAAAATGGCTTGCTTGGACAGCTGAAGGAGAAAGTCTCTAAAAAAGAATCTGGCTGCATGACTTCTGGAACAACGGTCTTGTAACAAATCAGATTGAAGTAGAGATGCTTGATGAAAACAAAGCATATCAGCACAAACACTCCATACCAACTGTCAAGCACGGTAGTGGAGGACTGGTTTTGGCTTGTTTTGAAGGCACAGGACCCTATTACCTAGCAGTCATTAAATCAACCGTGACCTCTCTGCAAGTATTTGAGAGTCAAATATGAGGCTTTATTTCTGACAGCTGAAGCTTGGTCAGGATGGGACAATGGTCCCAATGGCAGAAAATTAATAATAGAATGGCTAAAAAAGAAATAATAAAAGGTGTTGCAATGACCCAGTCAAAGTCCAGACCCAAAGCTTAGTGAAATGTAGTGACTGTTTTATCATAGATATTTTCTTCATTTGTACATGACTGTATACTTCTTTTGAGTGTTTTGGCAAGATTTCATTAGAAAAGTTGGTAAACGTCATGTTTATGGTAAATTTACACCAACGTTTCTGCAGCGGCTGTAGGTCAAAATAATTCAGCTTAAATATCTGTCTATTGTAAAGCATCTAACAGGCTGTGTTTTCAAACATTTTCTTTGGGTTACCCATCATATGACCCATACAGCAGAAAAGAGAATAACACGGTGCCAGAAAGTATGAGCCACTACTGCATTACTTTACTGTGTAAACTGGGTTGTTTTAACGTGCCAGGGAAATCTGCAGAAAAAAAGAATGAATGCTGCTTGCAGAGTCTTGCACACAGAAGAAGAAATGTCAAAGCTAGTTACGGTTCACTGTGCAGCTCCTCTCACATTTTATAGGATGAAACACAGTCCTGCATATAAAGTGGAACTTGTCCAACATCCTAACTTCCTCTTCCCCCAGAAGCCTTCTCAAGCCAAGCGGTTATGTACACTCTGGAGGAACTCCCTGTAATAATTCCCACAATTTATTGCTCCTCTAACAGGGTTCTGGTTTAATGGCTGCATCCCAGATTCCCCTGAGCTTTTTCAACAACTTCAATACATCGCTCTGGCAAGGAGAAACAGCCTTCACAGAGCTGTGTGCTCTGAAAATACCACTCTGAGTCTGAAGCTCTCATGTCTACCAGATTTTCATAGACATTTGCTTTAAGAAAAACATTCAACCCACATCTTCTCGTTCTTTAGCTGGGTTTTATTTATTATAATCAGTCTAATGATACATACGTTTCCTTCCTCATTTCATTTGCATGCGTTTCTTGGGTACAGACATAATTTTTACATATCTTGACACAAAGACTGTTTTCAGTAACTTTTAATCTTTGTGTTTATTCAGTCTAATCACTGACAAACAAACATAATGGCTCAAAAACGGCAACAATATTCAAAGTGACTAAAAACGGTCCTGTAAAATCTCTCAAAAACAAGCAAGACATGATTTACACACAACAAAATTACCCAAACCGCATATCAATGATACAAAAATTTTAACATTAAGAAATACTGTGACCCAAACAGCTCATCATGAACCTATAAAACCATACCTAAATGACTCAGACATTACAATTGAACACAGGTAACCATAAAACAGAGACTACACATAAAACTAAACAGTAAAACAAACAAAAAACAAATCAGTGCCACTCCAAGAAGACACAAAATGATTCAACTAAAATCATTCAAAAACAGCTACAGATATGACAGTAAGGACATAAAATACATCAAGCTACATAACAAAAAGTACAAAAGCCTTACAAATGACTACAGACACAAAATGTCAAATACCTCCAGATAAAATGACTTAAAATGGACACAAAAATGTTTTAAAAACAACCACAAATCATTCTACATTACTACTACTACTACTACACAACAAAGACTTAAATCTCTACAATAAGGCACAAACAACTGTAAAAGATGCAAAATAATGTGTATCTTCTGCATAAAGATGCAAAATAATGCAGACCTTCAGCAAAAAGGTGCAAAATGATGCAAACTTGCACAAAAAATGCACAAAGACAAAAGTGGGACCTTTTGGAAAGTGAGTGTGATGTTACATGTGGCGTAAACCTAACAGCATTTCAGAAAAACATGGTGTGATGGTGTGGGCCTGTTTTGCTGCTAAAAGACCTAATTGACTCAGTTAATGATAGAACCAAGATTTTAAGCACACCAGCAAGTCCATATCTGAATGGCTCAAAAAAACAACAAAAAACAAAGGTTTTGGAGTGCCTAGTCAAAGTCTGGCCCTAAATCCAAATGAGATGCTGTGGTATAACCTTAAACAGGCTGTTCATGTTTGAAATCTATCCAGTGTGGCTGAAATAAAACAAAAAAGAGGGGGCACATTTTTCTGCAGTGATGTTAAAAGATTCATTGCGAGTTATCACAAACACTTGATGGCAGTTGTTGCTGTCAATCAGCTATTAGGGTAAGGGGGCTATTACTTTTACACACAGGGGGCAGGTTGGTTTGGCTTTTCAACCCCTAAATAAAAGAAAATATCATTTCAAGACAGCTTATGTATTTACTCAGGTCATCTTTGTCTGATATTAAAATTTGTTTTCTGATGTGAAACTTTCAGGTGTTTCAAAAAAAGCAATAACTGTAATTTTCTTTGAGATGTTAGATTACCCTGAAAACTAGGTGCTAAACCAAGCAGATTGGTAATTTTTTGGGAATAAAGTATTAAGAATGTGCCGCTCAGACACCAAACAATGCTAAAAAACGTAAAACATCTTTATCTAAAGCGTTAAAAAACTCCACACTTACCTGTAAATGATGATAATCAGCTATATTCTTACTTCAGCAATTGGTTCCCTGTGTGATCCAACTGTATGGGCCAGGTGGTTCTGCAGTAAGAGGCACAGGTGATATATCAAGCCAAATGATTTGCAGGTGCCTTCGAACTCACTAACAAAGGAACAAGAGTGTTTCGAAATTGTTTTCCTCATTTTCATGGAACCTCCAGCTGCAGATAAAAGCTGTTTGCTCTGCACATGGAGATTTGAAACCAAACAAGCATTACAAAATACAAATCTGGGAGCTCATTATATTTTTATGAAACCAAGACAATTTTCCTACTTGCTTTATTATATGCCACCAAGTATGGCTGCAGTCTCTGGCAGGCAGATGAGTTTAACACAACCACAATTCAAAGAGATTAGTGTAACAGTCATCATTCTGCAGGGAACCTAAAACCTTCATATTATAAGACCTTTTTTCTCCTCTATAATAACAAATTACTGTTCAGCTCTGAGCAAAAACACCATCTGATAAAGAGATGTGACCATAGGGAAAGCAAAACTTTCATTGCAGAAAAGTGGTTCAGAAGATGTTATTCTGGGGGGTGGGATTTCAGGCCAACCATTCACAGATTTATAACCTCATCAAAATAGGAATTATCTTTTAAAAGGTTAATGATATTTTCTATTCAGGAGTGCATGAACCTGTTGCTGGGGGAAGCATTTAAGACAATGGTAGCACTTAGACATTTGGAATGAACCTTAGCATTGTGTGTCAAATTACAGCAACTGAGTCATAAAAACTATTTTCATTATAAATCTGCTGCTAATGATTTGGGCTTGTTCTAAAGCCCAAATCAGTAATTGTATACTAAAGTACTGCAGGGTTTAATGCAAGGATGTCTGTTTGTCCCTAACTGGGTCATAAACAGGACAACAATCACAAACAATAAATGTACAACAGAATGCCTGAAAAAGATTTAAGCTGTTTCTAGCTAAACTCACTGAAAGCTGTGCCCAGACAATGTTTGTTTATGTTATTCTCTTGAAGCAATGCTATAAAGAAAGACAGGATTTAATGACTCCACAGTGACATGGAAGGCTAAGGTCATGCAGAAACCTTTTCTTCAAGATACTGCAGCAAAATGTGGTTGAAAAAAGTTGATAAATCTAAATATGTAGTTTTTAAATGTATTTCTTTTACATTTTACTTAGTCTTGTGACATAAAAAGGTTTAACTACTATTCTTAATTTACAGTTTTTAAATATATATAAATATATTTAAACAGGTAAAAACAAAAAAAACAGATCTGTCTTTGATACAATCTCACATATAAAACCTCTTTCTCCTATGACTGTAGCTATATTCCTGCATGTTTCAAGACTAAAAAGCATCACTTGTGTCTTTGGTGTTTCATGCAGGAGCAGCTTTTATGAATCTCATTTGTACAGTATAGAACATGAAGGTAACGCAATAATCTGAGTCATGCTGGGCTCAGGTGTTGGATGTTCTCTGAACAGATTTTTCAACCCAACAGACAAACTCATACGCTCAGAAATCCCCCATGATGCATTATATTCACATGGAACCCTATTGCCTAAACAAGGCCAGCTACACTGCATCTCCTCCCTGAATCCACCTCCAGCTTTTTATTCCCTTCCTCTCCATTGCTCTTGTGTAATAGAATTGGATTTTGCCCTTTTCGAGCCCTGACTTTGCAGCAGAACATGGCTATAGTGCTGCTGCTGCTGCTTAGAGTGAGAGCACCTCAGGCTAAAGAGCAGCAAAACAAACTGAGTCTGACGTAAGAGCTGAGTTACACAGTGGACAGGACAGGCCAGCAAACATAAATGGGCAGGAATGTAAATCAGGCTACAGCAAAGAATATGATGAATGTTTACATTTCTTTAAAGGAGGCATTTTTAAAATAAACTATTTTCTATTTTAGTTATCAACTAATTGAATCCTTATAGGAAAGCTCTGATTACAGTACCCATGCATGGCAGCAGTAACTCGCTGTTACATCTGATTTTATCAGTCTCTCACATCTTTGTTGAGGCACAAATGGTTTTAATTCTTACATATTTAAAGGTTTTTGAGCATTAACGACCTGATTAAGATCATGCTACAATATCTCAGTCAGATTTAAGTCCAAACTTTGACTAGCCCACTCCAAAACCTTAAATTTCATGTTTTTAAACCATTCGCAAATGGACCTGCTGGTGTGCCTTGGATCATCATCCTGCTGCAATACCCAACTGGGCCTGCGCTTAAAATGGGCCCATCGATTCAGCAAGTTGTCCAGGTTCTGAAGAAAGACACAAGCCCCAGATCATCACGCCACCGACATTATGTTTGACTGTTCTGAAATGCTGGGTTAGTCTTACACCAGATATAACAGGACATACACCTTTTAATATGTTCCACGTTTGTCTCATCAGGTCTTGGAATCATCAAGATGTTTTTAGGCAAACATGAAATGGACCTCTTGAAACTTGAAACTCTCCCATGGCTGCCGTTTATGCCCAGTGTCTTTCTTATTGTCGAACTCAGACCATTTTTGAGGCAAGTGAAGGCTTGCAGTTCTTTAGATCTTGTTCTGGGTTCCTTTTTGACCTTGTGGGTGAGATGTCAATGTGTTCTTCTAGTGATTTTGGTAGCCGCCACTCCAGGGAAGATTCACCACTGCTCCATGTTTTCTACATCTGTAGATAATAGCTCCATGATTAACTGGAGTCCTAATGGCTTTGTAAACATTTACAGACTGATAACTGTCAATGACTTGAATTTCTTCAGATGAACGCATCATGTATTGTTTTTTTAGAGCTTTTGGCATACTTCATGTTGTCATACTGATCGTATTTAAGTCATTTCAATTATACAGGTATGGCAGTAATCAGGCCCTGGGTATGGCCGGTAATATTTAACTCAGCTTTCCAAAAAAAAATTTTGTTAATCAGAGTTAATTCTTGATTTAAACAGGATCACATGGGATCAGGTTGGTTTGGATGGTTTTTCTCCCTCAATAAATGAGGTCATTTGGAAACTGATCTTTTTATTTACTCAGGCTGTCTTTCTCTCATACTTAAATGTTTATAACAAAGCAAAAACAGAAGAAATCTAGAAGGGTGTGAATACATTTTCAGAGCACAATATGCTTCGAACACAATAATAATAGAAAGTAGGTGAAAGAGTGAACGTTTGAAACACACCTTTTAAACAAACCCTCTGAAAAAGACGGTAATCATGGAGTAAAGGGTCCAACAAAGCCCCCTATAATCAGATGCAAAGAAATTAGCTAAAAAGAAAGGCTATGGAAAAAATCTTGGTACTGGGGTCCAGCTGTATTTTGACTGAATCAATAAATATTTTAGAACCTGAGGATGTTGTAAAAATATCTCTTTAAAAAAAAAAAAGAAAATTCATACTTCTAAGTTATTGTCATGGTTTCTAGGAGAACATCAGGATAAAAGCAAAAACAAATTAAAGCATTATAATGCGCACTAATGCGGTGTTTCTAGACATTAAGCATCTCTGCTGCTGCTGTATCCATGGTTTTGCCCTACATTCTAGATGTCTGTTTCTTCAAGTGTAACTCTAACAGATGAGTGAATCTGAAAGGTTTGTGTGTGTTCAGGACGACCTGTCTGTAGGTACATCTGAGCCTAATCAAAAGCTACTGGTCTGGGCTTGGATAGATGGGAACTAGCATCATTTAACAACAGGAAACCACAATGGATAGGTGTCATTCTGAATAGATTATCCTTATTTGTCATTATATAGACATGAAACAAAAGTGGTCGGCATTACCACATAATTGAGTTAATTTGAAAATAATAAAAAAGGAAAGCTACAAAAGCTGCTTAATCTACTTCCCTTTCTAGAAGCTATAAATCTGTGTGAGCAATCAATGGAGTCCATGCATATCCCCCAAAATTTTCCTTAATCGGGTATTTCTTAACCATATTTGTTTATCATGAGGGTGGAGCTGCTCTCCAGAGGAAAAGATTGCTAACCTCCAGTGGGTTTGCCTGTTCCTACACTTAAACATGCTGTGTGAAATCGGTTCAGATGCAGGCTTTATTTTTAGCTCCAGGACAATTAGAAGGCTTAGACCTGTCTCACTCCCTGTCATCTGGAGCTGTGGATGGGCGGTGAACCTCCCTCAGCTGCCCCCCTCGGTCCTGGGCAGGAAGACAGGAGGATAAAAATACCCGGCAAAACAAAAACAACCAACAAGAACAGAGAACATAAATATTTGTTCAGTAAGTCATACAGTGAGGAGAACATGCATTTGATACACTGCAGATTTTGCAGGTTTGACAACTTGCAAAGCATATAGAAGTCTTTAATTTGTTTCATAGGTGCTCTTCAACTATGAATGATGGAATCTAAAACAAAAATCCAGGAAATCCCATTGTAAGATTTTTAAGTTATTAATTGGCATTTTATTGCACAAGTATTTGATACATCAGAAAAACAAAATGTAACATTTGTACAGAAACCTTTGTTCGTAATTACAGATATCAGACATTTCTTGTAGTTCTTGATGAGGTTTGCAGACACTACAGCAGGGATTTTGGACCACTCCTCCATACAGATCTTCTCCAGGTCCTTCAGGTTTCGGGCTGGTTCAGGTCTGGAGACTGGCTAGGCCACTACAGGACCTTGAGATGCTTCTTATGGAGCCACTCCTTAGTAGCCCTGAGTGTGTGCTTCGGGTCGTTGTCATGCTGGAAGACCCAGCCACGGCCCATCTTCAATGCCCTTACTGAGGGAAGGAGGTTGTTGGTCAAGATTTCCTGATATATGGCCCCATCCATCCTCCCCTCAATACGGTGCAGTCATCCTGTCCCGTTTGCAGAAAGGCATCCCCAAAGAATGATGTTTCCACTTCCATGCTTCACTGTAAGCCTGTGAGAGCCGGGATTATTACTGTGTTGTGATTATTAATCTGAGATTATTATTTAATATTTAATATTAATACTTTAATATTTTATCAAATAATATTACGGTCTGTTGAGGGTTAACTTGTGAATAACAGCCCAGTAAGGCGATGGTATTAGGACAAAATAGAAAGGTGTGAGACGAGCTCTGACATTATTGAACAGCAAAACTCTGCAGAAACATGGGATGAATTCACACAATTTCTTAAAATACAAGAATTTATCAACAAAAATAAGTCAACTTAAAGTCAAACATATTTCAATCAACAAACTCTTTACTTTGCTAAAACAATCCAACTAAACTACCAAGCAGAATTAAAGAATAACGAAGACTAATGGGCTATGTACAATATAAACAAGTTGATTAAAGATGATTGGAAATTATGACCAAAAGAGTGATGCAACATTACCATGCAATGTTTATGTTTGAGAACCAAGGATTATCTTGAAGAATCTGGAAATGAAGTTAAGTTAGTCTTGGAACCAACTTAGGCAATAATCAGCAAACGTTTAGACAACCCTTCACAATGCAAGATCAGATAAAATATTATTTTAATAAAAAAATGTTTTAAATAATGATCTCCTGAATAAAACCAACCTCCTGGATGACTAATTCTCAATGGTGTCTCATTAGCTGCCTTTATTTATTGAAATGATATTTAAAGAAATATTATTAAAGGAAATGGTCAAATATTTAAGGGAATATTTTGGAAAAGAGCCAAATCTTTCTGGAGAAATGGGGCTTAATGGTATTTACTTAGTTATCAAATTTTGTAAAACGATGTAAGGGACACATTATTTACTGGATTGAAAACTAAACCTTTCTGGGTAGATAATATTTGGCAGCAAGCACTGTCCTTACCTGTTAGCAGTTGAAGCTAACAAAGAAGCTGATAGCTTAGCACCAGAATCAAAACACACACCTTTAAAAATACCGTCAATAAAAGGGTTGTCGTCCTTTCAGACCGGGAAAACCGCTCCACTCGGCTTAGTAGAGACAGCGTCTCTACGGGGAATCCTCTGGGACACAGTTTGCTTCTGCAGGCCTCAGAGACAAAGTAAAGCAATAAATATACCTTAATTTCCTCTCTTTATGAATGAAATCACCGGGTACACAAACAGTGATTCATTCGTACTTAACTTTGCATATGATCGCGTGATCTTATGACACCCTTGGATCCAGTTTGAAGAGTTTATGTCTTTTTACCAGCAAAGAGACATTAGCGTGCTGTCTCACCGGCCAGCCTCGAACAGAGTCCGGATGGTAGAGATCGGACCATTGGGGGAAGTTCGCCGTTACCCCCAATTCCTAAGTTGTGCCAGAAGTAGGTTAATGCAATTTATTTTGAAAGTTCCAGAAAAGTCCGTACCGCATTTCCTGTTGTAACTCATGGCTGTGGGTCCCAACAACTGGTTGTTAGGTGATCATGCACCTAACAACCAGGGGGGGGGTCCTGCCTCAAGTGGAGGAGTTCAAGTATCTTGGGGTCTTGCTCACGAATGAGGGAAAAGTTGAGCGGGAGATCGATAGACGGATTGGTGCTGTGTCAGCAGTAATGCAGGCACTGTACCGGTCTATCATAGTGAAGAAAGAGCTCAGTGAAAAAGCGAAGCTCTCGATTTACAGGTCGATTTACGTTCCTACCCTTATCTATAGTCATGAGCTTTGGGTCATGACCGAAAGAACGAGATCATGGATACAAGCGGCCGAAATGAGTTTCCTCCGCAGGGTGTCTGGGCTCTCCTTTAGAGATAGGGTGAGAAGCTCGGTTATCCGGGAGGGACTCAGAGTAGAGCCGCTGCTTCTCCTCTTCCAGAGGAGCCAGTTGAGGTGGCTCGGCAAACTGGTTAGGATGCCTCTTTGACGTCTCCCTGATTAGGTGTCCCTGGTGAGGCCCAGAGGAAGACCCAGGACACGCTGGAGTGACTTTGTTTCTCAGCTGGCCTGGGAATGCCTTGGGATTCCCCTCGGACAAGCTGGCCCAAGTGGCTGGGGAGAGAGTCTCTCTGCTTAGGCCGCTGCCCCCGGATAAGCAGAAGACAATGGATGGATGGATGGCATTATACAATTTATTTGATAAAATCCTTGACCCTTATAGGTAAGCTGCAGTACATGGTGATGTTTTGGTTCCAATTTAAAGGAGCCATCAGTTTCTGCATATCTCAAGTTTTTTAGGAAATTGTTTCCAGAGCTGCGGAGCCTAGAAACTAAATGTTGCTTCCAGTTTGTAAAGAAAACGTTTATTTATATAGCACCTTCACAGATTGTTATCAATGAAAGTGCTCTAAGACCCCACAGGTTTTAGATTACCTGGTTATTAACTAACCTGCAACTCTGACACGTATTTATGCCAAAGACCATTCAGTATTATTAAAAACTATCCTTTCACCAACAGGCAGCCAGTGCGCTTATTTAAGGGGTGATGTAATATGAATAATTTTCCTGGTGTTTCATCAGGATGAACCACAGCTGCCTGTAAAGACACCATTACAATAATCTAACCAAATGAAAATAAAAGTGTTCTCTGAATCAAGCCTTACTTCAAACTGACACCAAGGTGTCTAGCATGCTGTAGGGTGTTTAGCTACATTCAAACTAGCTGAATGTCAGAATAACTTCTGGGTTTTCTGGAGGCCATTCTGACCCATCTGCTCATAGATGTTTCAGACAGACTGGCTGTGATTGTAATGGACTGTAGTCATGTGGTGACATAGAAATATGAAGTTATGTGTCATCCGTATAGGCATGGAGAGAGATGACATAGTATCTCTATGTCTGCATAATCTAAAATGGGAGAGCAAAAGGATGTTAAATAAAATGTGGCCTGGGAATAGAGCCTTGTAGAACCCCACATGTAATCAAAACATGAAGATCACATAAAATGAAATGACAGAAAGTAGTCCTGGTCTGCCAAAAATGATCTGAAGAAATCTAGAACACTAAACAATCGCACCTACTTTTTATTGATTCCATCAATCCGATTATGTTGTGATAAATTGTGTTAAAAGTAGCAACTAGATCCAGTAACAACACAGAACTTTTGGATAGATCATTTTAGACACATACAATTTAAAACCTTTAGCAATGTAGTTCCAGTGGCTGAAAACATGGATGCAATTGATGGATTCAACATTTAGACAATAGGAAAGGAATTAAAGTTTGGCAATAGAAATATTTTTCTATATCTTATTTTTTCCTACATATATGTAGTCACAACATTCATACAGCATTACACAACTCAGAAGGCGTTTGGGGTAAAGTGCCTTGCCCAAGGGCACATGGAGATTTGGCTGGGGAGGAAGCTGCAACTTTTAGCGTATGCATTACTACGCTTCTCAGTAATAATCCCGGACAGGAAAAATACTTGAACTCTACACGTTTCTGGACTGCGTAAGAACCATGTGTGCTGTAAAGAATATGCAACCTTGTAGGCTGGTGTAATAAAATTCAGCAGTCCTGATTCCCCATAATATACATAAATGTGTAACATTGTTGACAAGCCAAAATGAGAATATGGGTCATGCAGTGTGTCCAGCAAAGCAACTATATAAATTAACTTTAAATGACCTTGCATCACAAACCTATCCTAGAGTCTAATTAAGTGTACACCGGTTAATCTTCACTCTCTCCTAAGAATTAGTCATTTCTAAGTACGGACAGAAGTTGGCTCCCCTGAAACATCTTGCACATCTTTTTATAAAGCATCAGCAATGGTTTCAGCTTTTCACCTTGAATCAGACTCAAACGTTGACGTTTCCAGCTGCAGACATCTCTTTTCATACACCTCACGCCAACCAGAGGAACTGGTCATGAATAAATCAGAACTTATGTAAATACAATCTCTACCAAGCAGTTGGAGGACAGAGAGCTCAGGAAAAATTATAGCTTTAGAAACTCAGACAACGAGGTGGGCCATCTATTTTTTCCCAGGGGCAAATGTTTACAGAGAAATCACAGGGGCACACGTTGCATTTAAAAGAAGACAATACAATTGTGCATAAAAGTAAATCAGATTTACAAAATGTTGTTAAACACAGGCTGAATATAATTTACAAGTGCTACAGCTATGCTTTTGACAGTCACAGATCCCTTTAATGTAAACAGACAGGACATGTTCCACTTTGCTGTCCAATCACTTATGAGGTCTTCAACAGACAGTGGCAAACAATGCTATTTGTTTGTTGTTTACTCTTGAAAAATCTCCATTCAAATGAAAGAAACAGCAAGAAATTACTAGTTTAAAGTGTGAACGCACCAAACATACTAACACTAGTGTTTGAGATGAAGCTCTTTTCTTCACAAACTTTCTAAGCATTGCACACTGTGATCTGGAGGAAATCGCCTAAAATGCTGACTCCTTAAAATGTTTCCACTTGAATAATCATTATCACAGTGAAATGATGGACTTCAAACATTTTAAAAACACAGTCTAGGAACAGTCTTATAACAAACTGCCAAAACTCTTCCTATTTTAGCCATAGTCAGCTCTCCATTTTGGCTCCATCTTTGTTCTGCTGTTGGTTTTTGTAAGCTTGAGTTTAGATTTAAATAATTATAGAACCTGGTAAAGATCTGATGATTTTCCATTATGTCCAGATGCAAAAAAAGCTGTGTACATCCTCGTCAAAATAACATTTTTTGTTTAAGTCCTTACTAAACCGTCAAATAAAACTCTAGGTATTTTTAGGTCAAACAAACAGCTGTAAACAGGTAAAGAGAATATAAAAACATTTAAGGACCATTAAAAATAATATTTTAAACTCTCTGAGTTGTGCTGTTTGTATTTAAGCACACTTGGGGTTGGATTTAGATGCCCCTGTGGGCTTTGAATGCATTTTTTTAAGTATATAATGTAAAACATTCATATTTTACCTCATTTACAGTCTGGACCAGTAAACTGGAAAAAATTAAGACCCTATAGTGACCAATGCCACGCTCAGTGGGCGTTTGCAATCTAGATCTAGAGGCTTCAACTCTAGAATCTCTGCCCTAACAAAGCCTGAGTGAAAATGATAGCAAAAATGTCCAGGAAGCAGATCGTATGTACCCCGAGGAGCCCTGCTGGAGACCACGTGAGCAGTTTATTCTGTCACCAGAGATTTATTCGCCACAGATAGTCCATGTGGGATGTCAGCCCGTGATGAAGACCATTACAGGTTTATTACAGCTGGAGAGGTTATATGTGCATAAAAAATAAGAAGGAAATGGAGGGAAAGGCAGGCCTACTGATCGCTGTGATGGGATGTCAACAGCTGGAGACATGCATTAGAATAAGAAAGAGGGCATTAGAAAGCTCATGTGAATGGCTGGATGAGAGAAATGAGCCTGTTGCAGTCAGATAATTAGTCCACATGGCAATCAGCCTCTAATCTGACTCAGAGGGAGACATGCAGAGGAAAGACACAGATCCAAATAGACAGTGATTTAGAGGAGGAGGAGGATCTCTGGTGTTGAACATTAACAGTCTTTCTGACCTGCTGGGGAGACTGGTTTGAACTGGTTGGAACTCAGAGGTCACCACAGGACACACACAAGCCAAATCAGCAGCAGGACATGTATGAACAGAAAACAAAAAGGAACACAGTTGACCGTTTTCAGACTGAATCATGAGCACATTTCTAGTCAAACTGAATACGTGGTGCGAATGTATGGGTTTCTGAAGGTGTCCGAACATTTTCCTTTGGACTTTGTCTGATTTGTCACCTTTCTAGTCCAGTCCTTGTATCTGCTAAGAACAGTAAAATATACTGATCAAACATTATGATAAAAAAGAAGTTAGAGCACAAGTTTGTTAATTCTCCAAGGTACAGGACAGTAAAATAAACCTACACAACAATAAAACAGCATAAATAGTAATAAAATATGAAATATAAAAAAAAAATTAAGTTTAATGAAATATTTGTATTAGAATTAGTAAAGAATAATGATTATAGATATTGGGGAACTTCAACATGTTATGCATCGGGTGACTGATTTATTGTTGGACAACAAATTCTGTGTAGGTATTCAAAAGGTTATTTAACTTGTTTGAGGGCTTTTTTCCCCCCAAAGTCATTGGTGTAGCTGGAGTAGAAGGTGATGATGCAGTTGGTCAAAATGCTTTTTATTTTGAATTTAAAAAAGCTGTTGCTCTTTGTCCATGATTGCTCTGGTGTAGCCAGTCAGGAGAGGTCCTCTATGATCGTAACTCCCCAGCCTCTGTTTTGATGGTTTCCTTGTTCCTAAAAACACTATAATTTTGTTTTCTCCAAAAAACTGCTTATTGGTGTGACAATGCTGCCAGATAGAAGGTGTTTCATTGTTGTTTGAAATTAGCCTAATGACAGTTGCATACCCAACACATTTCAGTTTCATGTTTGGTTTCTGAATGTGTGAAATTTGATGAGAGGAGTAGGCTTGGTAGGAGTACCCAGATAGAACCAAGACATGCACGAAGAGAAATCAATGCAGGAAGACCCCAGGTCAGGATTCAAACCCATGAGATTTTTGCTGCAAGGCAACAGTGCTTCCACCTCCTCAGGCCTGCAGCCCAGTTATCAAGATGAGCACATTAAGACATTTCTTTTTTTTACAAGAATTTTACCTTTGGCTTTTCTGCAAAGAGCTCTGCAGAAATAAATCTGGTTAAGTGTAAAAATGCACCATAAGACATATATATACTCACACTAAAATGTCACAGATCTACAAAAATGGAAGTATTAGCTGCTGGTGATCAAATTTCTGTCTAGCATCAAAAACTGGTAGACTACATTAGCAAAAAGACAAAAGTGTTTAGATGGTACCTTTGCAGCATGAATAAATGATATATATCGAAAACCAATGAAAGCTTAAGAAAGACAATCTGCAATCAGGAAAAATTAATGTTTAGAATATCTCTGCACAGTATAGTCAGATTTACTCTTCATAGCAAACCGCTGTCTGCTGATTGCATCACATTCCTCTGCAAAACACATCAGGATGTATCATTGATGCTGCTTTACATGCTCTCAGTCTGATAGCAGAGAGAGGTGAGAAAATGTGCTAAAATCTCGAGATGCGTCACTGGGGAGGGAATTTGTCACACTTGACAGTTTGTGAAGAGAGTCTCCAAAGATTGCAGAAAATGCACAGAGTGACTTGTTCTGAGTCTGTCACTGTCAGTCCTACTCAGATGGCAAAGTAAAAGTGCACAATTTAAAAAGAAAGGTAAATTAGCTATGTCAATAATAATGATTTTAGTGTGAACTAATGGCTGAAGTTGAAAGTTTCAACAGATTAAAGGCTTGTCCTCTGGCTGGTGTTGTGGAAAAATTTGTTTTTACCAAGACAGAGACTGATGATTGTCACTCAGAATCAGCTTTATTATAATCTTGCAAGAGAGAAGGATTTTTTACAGCATTGGAGATGCGCTCAGTAGTGCTGCCAAATCGTTCTGACTAGACAAAGCAAAGGTTCTCCTTATAAGCTACAACAGTTTTCAAGGTAACTCATGAGACCCAGAGAGACGAGGTGAAACCTGTTGTCCTAGACATGTTGACAATGGAAATGGAACCTTACACAGTGTGGCACACATGTTATCTCATACAAGTGAATAGGAGAAGGTCTAAAAACCATCTCTGTAAGACTAAACAGATCCATCTGTCCTAACCCTGGAGGCAGAAGAGAATAACACAGAAGGATTTGAATACTTTTATCAGTATACCTAGTATCTAGTAGAAAAGAAAGCAAGTCACTAAAATTTTCCATAACACTTGTTTATGGTTAGTTTCAGTTATTTACACAAAAATTGAAGATAGTTCAATATGAAGCTTTCAAATGTGTGAAAACTAGCAAAATAAACAGCAAATTACTGTGATATCTGTTTCTGTTTTTATGGAAATTATCTTACAGCTGCCATCAGTAGACATTAAATTATCTCAGAGGAAAAAACCAAAGTGAACGTCAGCCATTTAAAGAGTAGACTAGGTCAGGTTCATGATCCTCGTTCTTCAACGTTACCATGTACTGAACATATATAAAAATAAGATTAAAAACGGCAGAGAAACATCCTGGTCTGACGTAGGTTGAGCAGTAATGCAAACTGTGGCTGAATAATATGCTGAAAATTGCAATAATTTCCTTCAGCTGCTTTCAGGTTTCTCCATCTGCAGTAAAGCTTGAAGATGCGTCACGGCTTTAGATGTCACACTTGTGTGCACCTGTATTACAGATGAGGAGATGAAATTGGATTGACTCAAAGGGAAAAAGTGACAGATGTAAGGTTTTAGTTCCTATCGACTGTATTTTGGGCCATGTTTGAATCATTTTTAATTTTCGAGAGGATTTAGGTCTGGGAACTATAATGGCCACTAAATTGATAATACAGGTCCTTCTCAAAATATTAGCATATTGTGATAAAGTTCATTATTTTCCATAATGTCATGATGAAAATTTAACATTCATATATTTTAGATTCATTGCACACTAACTGAAATATTTCAGGTCTTTTATTGTCTTAATACGGATGATTTTGGCATACAGCTCATGAAAACCCAAAATTCCTATCTCACAAAATTAGCATATCATTAAAAGGGTCTCTAAACGAGCTATGAACCTAATCATCTGAATCAACGAGTTAACTCTAAACACCTGCAAAAGATTCCTGAGGCCTTTAAAACTCCCAGCCTGGTTCATCACTCAAAATCCCAATCATGGGTAAGACTGCCGACCTGACTGCTGTCCAGAAGGCCACTATTGACACCCTCAAGCAAGAGGGTAAGACACAGAAAGACATTTCTGAACGAATAGGCTGTTCCCAGAGTGCTGTATCAAGGCACCTCAGTGGGAAGTCTGTGGGAAGGAAAAAGTGTGGCAGAAAATGCTGCACAACGAGAAGAGGTGACCGGACCCTGAGGAAGATTGTGGAGAAGGGCCGATTCCAGACCTTGGAGGACCTGTGGAAGCAGTGGACTGAGTCTGGAGTAGAAACATCCAGAGCCACCGTGCACAGGCGTGTGCAGGAAATGGGCTACAGGTGCTGCATTCCCCAGACCCGGGCTACAGAGAAGCAGCACTGGACTGTTGCTCAGTGGTCCAAAGTACTTTTTTCGGATGAAAGCAAATTCTGCATGTCATTCGGAAATCAAGGTGCCAGAGTCTGGAGGAAGACTGGGGAGAAGGAAATGCCAAAATGCCAGAAGTCCAGTGTCAAGTACCCACAGTCAGTGATGGTCCGGGGTGCCGTGTCAGCTGCTGGTGTTGGTCCACTGTGTTTTATCAAGGGCAGGGTCAATGCAGCTAGCTATCAGGAGATTTTGGAGCACTTCATGCTTCCATCTGCTGAAAAGCTTTATGGAGATGAAGATTTCATTTTTCAGCACGACCTGGTACCTGCTCACAGTGCCAAAACCACTGGTAAATGGTTTACTGACCATGGTATCACTGTGCTCAATTGGCCTGCCAACTCTCCTGACCTGAACCCAATAGAGAATCTGTGGGAGATTGTGAAGAGAACGTTGAGAGACTCAAGACCCAACACTCTGGATGAGCTAAAGGCCGCTATCGAAGCATCCTGGGCCTCCATAAGACCTCAGCAGTGCCACAGGCTGATTGCCTCCATGCCACGCTGCATTGAAGCAGTCATTTCTGCAAAAGGATTCCCGACCAAGTATTGAGTGCATAACTGTACATGATTATTTGAAGGTTGACGTTTTTTGTATTAAAAACACTTTTCTTTTATTGGTCAGATGAAATATGCTAATTTTGTGAGATAGGAATTTCTGGTTTTCATGAGCTGTATGCCAAAATCATCCGTATTAAGACAATAAAAGACCTGAAATATTTCAGTTAGTGTGCAATGAATCTAAAATATATGAATGTTAAATTTTCATCATGACATTATAGAAAATAATGAACTTTATCACAATATGCTAATATTTTGAGAAGGACCTGTATAGTGTTAAATCGTAATTCTGCTACAACTCCAAATGACAATTTTTAGCTTTTTGGGAAAGGCTACCAGCTTTTTATTCATAATCTTCTGGTATTTCAAAGAGTTCATAATGCCGTTTTTGCTAATATGGACCGAGAGGCATCCCACAGTTCCAGTTAGAGTCCCAGTAGAGATCAGCCTGTGGTGGAAAGGAAATTTCTTTTTTCTTGGAATTGCTCCCAAGCACCTGCTTGGCATTTAGATGAAATCTAATGCTTGTTATGGAAACCGGGGGAGCTCAGGATGCCACTATTTAAAAGTGAACTTTGGAGATAGTCTTTTCTACCTCCCCTACCATCCTGTGCATGGTCTGGCTTTATTTCACAGTTCCACCTATTTTAAGCTTTGATATGGAGACATTTAGGTAGAAGATCCACAAACATCTGAGTTACTTGAATGGCATATTCCTCTGTCTTTCCCATTTTGAGGAATGGCTAAGAGAAATTGTGCTCTGTGGTCCATTAATACCCCAGGAACACAGGATGTCATGTATTGCTGCTTAAAAGTTCCTAGACAATCTGATGACAGTATTTGGGGAACCTGAACAAACATACTTAAGTTAAAGGCTGTTTTGCCTCTGCAATAAACGATACATTTATATTTTTAAGGATTTTTACAAATCTTTACTTGAGGTGCTAATAGATCTCTAAACAGGACGTCAGATGATCCCACGTGAGTATCCTAAAACACATTTAGTGGGAAACATAGCCATTGCACTTCTGGTGTGTCCAAAATGTGGCCCAGGGGCCACTTGTGGCCCTTGGAATGATTTTCTGAGCCTCCGACTGCAGTTCAAGAAATGTACAAATGTGGCCTGCCAGCACATGCAGTTGATGTAGAAATATTTTTACTCACAAATCAAAATGTTCTTAACATGGAAACTTTTCTTAATAAATTCTTTTTTTTATTTTTTTATTTCAGGACACCAGAAGCTTTTAGTGACTATTACTCAATAGCAGACTTGGGCGCCTCCATTTATTAAAGTTGCCTAAATATAAAAATGTTTTTGAAGAAAGAGTGACCCAAATACCATTTTTTTTGCTAAACATACTCAGTTTGTTTTTGTAGACCAACAAAATGGAAAACAACTGACCCAAAAAATCTATCTGACTATGTCAGTTTATTGTTGAGCAGTTACAAATAAATAATAAAACAAAATCACAACAAAATTGACGTTTTCTGGCCTGCGAGTACGTCTAATTTGTTTGGTCACCACTGTTCTAGTTTATTGGGTCAGAGTTGACTCCACTATAGTTTTCCTTTAGTCTCTTCCTAATTGTTTGTGTTTGAGCAGGTTTCTCCAGACATGTCTAACTGTACATCTCTACTCTGTTTCGCTTTTCAACTCTGAAATCAAACCAAACAGCAAAAATCAATCCTGCGTCCGATAATGTGGCAGAAACTCTAATATATTAACGTCTCCCTGGAAAAGCACTGCTGCTGCTAAACTAATTTGCTCAATAGCTGACCCCAGAGCAGTCAGGGCTAACAATAGGAAAACACATGGAAACACTAATAGATATTAGGAGTTTGCTTCCGTGGAGGCTGATAAAACCACTTTAGTGGATCTCTCAAGTGGTTTTCATTTAAATTATTGTGTTTGAACCTTTGTTGCTGCTAAACCTTTTCATCTCTTAGCTGTGTGTAGTATCAAAATGAAGATTGTGTGTTAAAGATGTCTTCTTTCGCTTTTACAAATATATTACATACACCCCATGCTAGTTTTTGGTTAAATGTGTCTTAGCAAATTGCAACTAAACAAGCCATTAATCTTCTGGCATAAATTTAGAAAAATATTTGAGCTTATTAAAACCAGTTAGATTTATTTCACTGACATTTCTGTAGGTATTTGCAAAAAGTGCCATTCCTGAAGCTCAGTGTTGGTCTGCTTCTCAATTCCTAAACCAGATAATTTATGTTGGAAGACTCAACTGGATTTAAATTGCACCAATCTGGGTGGAACAGTTTCCCTCAGATGACAGGAAGTTGGTTAGGATGTAAGTAAGTACGTAAAATTTTATTTATATAGCACCTCTCAAGACACAGATCACAAAGTGCTTCACAACACTAAAACAAATTACAATTTGAATAATATATTTATATATGTAAAATAAAAGATAAAATCAAAAATAAACTAACCAAACGCAAGCCTAAAAAGATGAGTTTTTAGCTGTTTTTTAAAAGACACCACCGAATCCGCAGTCCTTATACACAAGGGAATAGAGTTCCAGAGTTGGGGAGCTACTGTTGCAAAAGCTCTATCACCCTTAGTTTTCAGCCTTGTGTGATGTACAGCCAGTAGGACTTTATCGCATGACCTCAGAGACCTGGAGGGATTGTACGGATATAAGAGTTCACTGATATAAGTTGGGGCTTGACCATGAAGACCTCTATAAGTCAGGACCAGAATCTTAAACTGAGCTCTGAAATTAATGGGGAGCCAGTGCAGCTGGATGAGTAACGGTATGGAGTGGGAATACTTAGAAGATTTTGTTAGAAGTCTAGCAGCAGCATTCTGCACAACCTGGAGACGTTCCAGGGAGTTTTTGCTAAGACAGGTAAATAAAGCATTACAGTAATCCAAACGTGAGGAAATAAATGCATGGATAGCAATCTCAAGTTCAGAACGTGACACAATGGGACTTAACTTAGCAAGGTTCCGTAAATGATAAAAACAAGAGTGAACCAGAGATTTGATGTGGGTATCTAAGGAGAAAGCAGAGTCAAAGGTTACACCAAGGTTCCTGATGGAAGATTTAGCAAATTTGCCAAGAGGACCAAGAGCTTCCATTATCCTGGGTATAAATCTATCAGGGGCACAAACAAGGACTTCAGTTTTTTCATCATTAAGTTGGAGAAAGTTATCAGCCATCCAACTTTTGATAGATTCAAAACATACAATCAGCAACTGTAACTTAAAAACATGTTCAGGCTTAAAGGAAATATACAGCTGAATGTCGTCGGCATAACAGTGATAAGAAATGCCCTCAAAAGTGCTCAGGATATGCTGTAAAAGAAGCAAATACAATAAAAACAACAAGGGCCCTAGGACAGAACCTTGGGGGACACCACAAGAAAAGGAGGCTGGAGAGGACCTGTACCTAGAGGCAACCACACAGAAGCATCGTTCAGATAGATATGAAATGAACCACTCTAAAGCAGAATCAGATACACCCACCCAATGTCTCAGCCTATCGAGCAAGATTTGATGGTCAACAGTATCGAAGGCAGAAGTAAGGTCCAACATCAGCACAACAGAACACTCTCCTGCATCACTACGCAACAAGATATTGCTAGAAACTCTAACAAGAGCTGTTTCTGTGGAATGAAACCTACGAAAACCAGATGTCACTTGCCCCGCTCCAAAATGGCCACCTTCTACCTCAACCGAAATGTGCAGCTGCCCACATGGAAAAGCCAAATGTCTTTTCCAGAGATGTAATTTTTTCAACAGACAAGACAAACATTGAGCTATTTGCCACAATAAAGAGAAGCATGTTTGGAGGAGTCAAAGGGAAGCTTTCAAACCATAGAAAGCTGTTAAACACAATTGCGGCGGCATTATACTATGGGGGTTTTACACTGCCGCCAATTCGGGTAGATAGCAAAAAGTAGGTGGGATAATTATTATTCTTCAAATTCTTTAATTTCACCTGAAATTAAAAGTTGGGTGGTTGAAACTTGCCAATAATTGTAGACACTCATCAAAAGTTGTTTTGGAAAAAGACAAAAATCAGGTTAAACTTAGGCTTCTACAATAACCTCGACCTCAAAACTACTAAAAATGTTTGGGCTATGCCTGAAAAATCAGCTCTATACGAGGAAAAATCAATTTCAAGTGGCCAATTCTGCAAAGAAGAGTGGTCACAAATTCTGCCGAAGTAGAGATGTATGAACATATTTGACCTGGTGGAGATTATTAATTGCAGTTGTACGTTGTATTATCAATCCACTCTAGTAAAAGAACTGCTCAAACAAAAGATTTAAATAATAACAATGATGCAGATGAGTGAATATATGTAATTTTCTGATGGGGACTATACATTGTGATAAAAATTAATTTCATGCCCAGAATAAAGCTGTAATGTCATAAAAGAAACATAATAATAAATATATCAAAAGAACAGAAGCTTCAGCCAGAGTTCAATAACTTACAATTTGCTTTATCTTGTAAATTTGACTGAAACATACTTTAAAACATGTTTTCAGTATCTATCACATATTCTGTATTACTATGTGTTTTTGACTGTGCAAAAACAGCCTAAAGGCCAAACCAAAATGCCTGCTGAAGCCATGCTGATGGGGTAGTAAAATGAGGGATTAACATGTTGTGCTAAGATCTGCGTGTTTATATTAGTGGCTCATCATAAGAACTGAGGATGTTATGTTCAGATGCTTTTATATTAATGTAAGCAGTGCATGTTTGAGAGAGATTTTTTTAATGGCTGCCTTCTTGCTAATTTCAAACATCTGAAGGAAGCATCAGCAGCCTCAAAATCTTTGGCTACAAATTTGGCTACTTAGAGGAGGCTGGGCTTTCTAGGTGCTGATCCTTATAGAAGAGAGGACCTGAAATGCAGGATTTTGAACAAAAGGTGACAAGGTGTTGCAGACATTGCTGTACATTTTATTAATAAATCAGGCACACAATGTTTCTCCTAATAAAACCTGTAAACAAGTGTAATACAGACTCGTGGGCTTACTCCAGAGGGCAGAGGTGGGAAAAGAGTTTAGCTGAAATGCAAATTAATGAAGAGGAACCTGGTGGATTGGAAGAAAAGGGCAACAGTGGAAACACTCAGAAGAGCTTCTTTCATTAGATTGCACATTTTTAGCTCTCATCTCTTCTGCATTTTCTCCATATTATGATGCAAACACTGCATATGCAGTATATACAAAAAGCCTGTGGAAGGATACACAAGACATTTCATCTGATTTAAAGAGTTTGAACCGAAAATCTCAAATACTAAAGAAATGTGACCTACAAATATCTAAAACATTCTCATTAGACTTACATTTAGCAAAAAGAAATTACTTTGGCAATTATAACAGAGCTAAAAGAGCTAAAATGTGTGTCTTATTATACAGTGTGTCCAGATCTGGTTTCAACTGCATGCTTCAGCCTGAAAATTAAATATTACCTAGTATTGCTCTTTAAGGAAACGAGAATTAAGAGAATTATATAATGAAGGAAATGAAAGATAAAATAGGTTAGAGCAGTTCAAAAAGGTAAAGGATTGTATAAACAAGAGTAGAGGAGAAAAATATAAATAGAACAAGTTGAGAATCAATGAAAAAATGGTAAAAAGGAGTCAAGCGGGTGCAGTAATCACATAGGAAAAGAGGAGAGGTGTAAAGACAAAATGAGGCCATCATCAACATCTGCTCAGGCCCAGCTGGAGATCAGACAAAAGGCTAAATCGAACTCGGTGACCCAGGTGGTTATTAACTGCTGGAGTGTTTTCTAGCAAGCCTGACACACAACTCTGAAAATCAACAATCAAATGCAGAAACCTAGTTTTACTTACCACATTTTCTGGTTTATAGATGCCAAGAAAGTGCATGAATCTCCGCCACAAAGAGAGAGTGAAGCCACAGAGACCGAGGCAGGCACGAGATGACAGTATCATCTCCATGTTAGGGTTACACAACCTTGTCTCCTAGGCCCTGATCCCATTTTTCCTTATTTAATCAGCATCCATATTTTCATTTCCATAAAGTTCTTCTGGTCTAATTCCTTTCAGGAATAATTCTATAAGAGACCAGATCATAAAACCATGCTTGTTAATCAGTGCAACAAGACTAAAATAATGACAACCGAGGTTAAAGAAAAAGGGAGGAAAACAAAAAGGTTCAGTATTGACAATTTACATGAAATACATACATAACCCGGGACTTAATATGGTTAAAAGCTGGACAATAATAAATGCTCAACTGATTGCCTAATCATGCAGAATATTAACCAAAAGCCCATCCGAACGCATTAGTGCTGATTCTCAAAAACACCCTATTCTAATAGATGAGGGAGCTCCCATGAGATGAACAGCCTAAAAGAGAGCAGCAGCAACAAAAACAACAATGCTTGGACAGCCGTTTTTATCTCTGGGAACATGGCGAGGACGAACCGAACACTTTCTCTAAAGGTGGAATAGCTGCAAGCTTGTTAATGCAATAAAAAGAGGTGAAAGATGCAAGAGGACAAAATAGGTTGGACAACAGACGGCACAGATACAGTCTATTTTAAACAACTGATTGATAAATATTGCTGTAATCCAGAGAATCCTTCAGTTGATTGCTCAAAACAATCCATGTATACTCATGTTTGTGTCCATGAATTATTAATTCATTTTATTGTGCATTTCCTGTCCTGGCAAAGGCCTACAAGTGTTTTTTCCTCTCCAGACTTGGTTGCAGAACTAGACTTGTGCAGGCATTTATTTTCTTTTCAAACTGATTTATAGAACAGTTCTAAAACTCCACATTATTTCACACACATTTCTACAACTGGACGGATGGACAGACAGACAGACAAACTGAATGACAGATGACATCTTTTGTCCCACATCTCTGTCAATGTACCTTCTTCAAATGAGTTTAATAATCCAGCCAGTCGCTCCAGCACAACATCTGCAGACCTATTTGCATAATTACGACTGTGCATGTATTTGTTCTAGAAATGCAAATTACAAGTGAGGCCGTATTTGTTTTTCCCGCCACTTCACCTGAAAAAACCCAAAAACATTGTGCTATTAATTAAAACAATCTTATTTTTATTTGAGGAAGGTTTTATAAAAAAAGCTACAAATCTTAAGCTTTGTAGCTTAAGATTTGAACAACGAAATATTGTGATTATAACGCAGCTAAATAAATCTTCTAAGAGTAGTAGCTGGTTATTCTTAATCGGGGAATGTACATCTGTAGCTAAGCTGTAGCAGGAAATGGAGGCAGGGGTTGGCTGAAGCTCCAATAGCTTATTTTTAAATAATTAAAATTGAATCGTTTTGGTGGAAGCAACTCAACAGTTTCAAAGGAGAGATGCCTCAAGCCTGTTTATATACAGCCTAGGATTATCACTGTAGCAGAGCTAGCTGCAACAGGAAGTTAGAAAAGTAGCAGCTGGAACTATTGGTTCAAAAGGTATTCTTTGCAGGGTTTCCACGAGATAATAATTTAGGCAAGTGTGTTTGTACATTTTTAGTATTGGTCTTACTGAGTACATATCAAAGGTCCTACAGCAATGACTCATTTACTGCCGGTGTTACTTTAAAACTACCTTCTAACTTACTTTAAAAAGATGTTCTTATCAAATTAAGAGATAATATCAGTTTAGATCTCTGCAAATGGTACCTTCTTGACTCTACATTGTAAACAGTTTGAGTAAAAAAACAATATAATGCTCAGGGAACCCTTGAAGAAAAGAACAAAAGCTTTCAGCTTTACTATTGCAGCGACTCTGTTACATATTGCAGGTCTGCACTGCTCAAAGAGCAATGAGACTAGGGAGCAACAGACTGCTTAGATACAATTTTCAGTTAATATGATACAGAGAGAACAGGGAGCCATTGGCGACATGTTCGTTTCAATCTGTGGAAGCCTGGCATTAATTTTGGGTCAACACAAAAACACTGAATCTGTGGTATGAAAGCAAATGTTACTTCAGACAGTGGTAGACTAAGAGCGTACAACAAGTGATAAAAAGTGCTTTGATCGCAAATGTCATAACACCTTAAAACCTTTTAAGTTCAAAGCTTGTCTAAATAAATCCCCTCTCGAATATCCTTTAGCTCCTGTTGACAGAAACAAGCTTGTATATGCAGATTTAAGCTGAAAAATCAAACCAAACAGCAGAGCAAAAGCCACAAGACTGAGGCACCTTGCAGTCATTGAATTGACCATCAACTTGAGTCACATGTGAAGCCATCTGTCCAAAAGCTGAAGTTTGGGCCAAGCTTGGTTGTGATCAGGACAGTGATCCCAAACACCGCAGGAAATCTGTAACAGAATGACTGAAAAAGAATGAAGGCTTTTAAATGGTTTAGTCAAAGTCCAGATATCAACTTGATTGAAATGCTACAGTGAAACCTTAATGGTGTAAAAGGAACTGAAACGTAGGAAAGAGTGGACCTGCGTTCCTCCATAACAATGTGAGAAAGTGATAAAGTCAGAAAACTGCTGGCAGTTGATTCAGCTGAAAGTGGTTCTTTGAGCCCTTTTATCACAGGATGAATTTAGTATTTTAAAAAACTATATGTTTATTTTGAATTCTTCGGCAACATTGTCAGAAGCACTAGTAAGATACATTTTTAAAGCTGGCCATTTAAAAAAAATAAATCATGACTGAAGTCTATTGTGGGTTTTTCTACACTTCAGTTTAGATTTTCATGATTTTGCAACCTGGTAAAGACCGCTCTGGTTTCTTATATCCTGTAATGTAAAACCCTGATTTTTAAAGAGGCAGTACATTCGGTTTTAACATAACTGTACTTTGTAAAAACATGTCACATGGACCCTCCTTCCAGCACAGAAGTGTAGAGCGGACGTTTCGAAGACTCAGGCGAACAGAAATCTAATTTAGTTGGTCTCAGCTCTGGACCAGTTAAATTACTCTGGAGATTAATTTGAGAAAACATATTTGACTTGTGTTCTAATGTAATCACTTGGATTATAATAAAACCTGCTACAGCCCACAGAAAGACAATCTAACTCCAGTCATTCTCTATGTGGTAATATCTCAATATGAACTTCTAATGAAACAATTTCACAAAAAACGCCACAAAAGGCAAAATAAATTAATAAATAAATACTACAGGAATGAGTTTGTTGGTGCAGGAGTTTAGCATCCTACAGCTTGACATATTGACTGCATCTTTGCACTGATATGCAACACTTACACTGTTTTGCAAAGTTAATAATAAACCTTAAAGTTGTCAAACTTGTCTTATTGAAACCATAAACCTAAGAGTATTTTATTGTGATTTTATGTTTCAGACCACCACATAATTTTGAAGTGAAAAGGCAATGGTACATGGTTGTTACATTTCTTTACCCCCCAATACTTTGTAGTACTACCTTATACCATAGCTACACCTATAGGGTATGTCTCTTTTTCTTTGAAAACTAGCTCAAGATTCACAACTAGATCTAGGTCTAGACTTTGACCGGGTCATTCTAATACAAGAACATGCTTTCATTTAAACCAGTCCAGTGTAGCTCTGGTTCTGTGCTTGGGGTTTCTGTCCTGCTGGAAGGTGTAGCTCCTCATTAGTCTCAAGTCTTTTGGAGCCTCTAACATGTCTTCTAGGATCTATTGAGCCCTATCAATCTTCACAGCCCCTATTGAAGAAAAGCATTCCCACAGCATGATGCTTCCACCACCATGTTTCATCATGGGCATTGTGTGTTCAGGATGGTATGCAGTTACTGTGTTTCTGTAGTTAAACTCTCATCATCTCTATATTTCTATCTAAAATCCATTTTGTTTTTCCTTTTAGCAACCCCACAGCATCGTCCAGCGGCGCCTGCTGGAGGGAAACATCACGCGGCTCCGAGGGGAAGCAAGGGACCCTAGCACTAGGGTTCGTTCACCATTGGCTGACACCAAGGATGGACCTGCGGATGCTGAGGAGAGGAGTGAGAGCACAGCAGATGACTCAACCGAGGAGAGGGAGTCTCTGGAGGAGAGCGAGAGAAGCCTCCGATCAGACGAGGAGGATGATAACAGCGATGCTGGAGCCAGACATTCAGCCGAGAAGTCAGAGAGCACGGACAGCTCGACCTGCCTCACAGCTTTAATTATCCAATGCAAGGTACCACGCACAATAAAACACAGTCTGCCTGCATACATTCACCCACATGTAACTGCAAGCAAACTGCAAACAAAAGGAGACGGACTCCATTGTGCTCCTGTGACTCATAACTTAGAGCTCATTTTCACTTGAGAACATATGAAAAGCTCTGCAGAACCCAGCAGCTTTCAGATCAGATCAGAATCACAGATAAGTGAGTCACAGTGATTAAAAGTACAAGCTGGTCCACAATGGAGAACAATAATACATTTACTGCAGGGTATTTCAAACATAAATAGGTTGTGGTATAAAATAAACAATTTCTGTGGGTTTCAGCGTAAAATATGAAAAAACGTGATCAGTCATTGAGGTTTCAGCTGCACCAATTTGTTCCCTTAATCTGCAACCAAATCTAAGCTTTAATCTGGCTGGATGGTATCTGGTATTATTGCATAGACTTATTTGGCTGTTTTAAAAATTCGTTTTTAAATGTTGGTAAATGATGTATTTTTTCTGTTGGCATTTTCCTTGTGTCATGATGCATTGTTTGTAATCAGGTGTCTGCCAGCTAACTTAGAATAGATTATTTTCTATCCTCTGGTTTCTCTGCATCTACATTTGAATATTGCACAATTCTCTCAAAAGCTGCTCATTTACAGATGTTTCTAAGATTTTTGCCAGAAGGCAAAAAGAGCCCTGAATTTGCAGTGAAAAAGCATCGTGCTAATAGCATGAGATAGTTTAACAAAATCTGAAACCTACTTCTACAAAACTTGAAGATGTTTGCTTTTTAATTCTGGTATTTACATATATGATGACCAGGAAAAAGTTAGGCGCAATCTGAGGTTTCATAGTTTCTTTCTTCCATCTGTTCTTTTCTACAGAGATCTACTCCAGTATAGGTCCAGAGTATAAGTAGGGTGTATTTATAATTAAACTGAAAGTGTGGGAAATATATAAGAACATAATTGTCTTATATTGAATAGAACAGAAATCAGGCAGCATCTGTTATATAAACAGTTTTAGCCTCTGTATTGAAATGAATCAAAGTATGACATTTTAATAGTTTAAACCAAATTGACACTTTTTGAGATTTTAGTCCAAAAGTGGCTCGCATTTAAACCTTAACCAGGGGCAAAAGGAGCTCATATTTTCCTGTTTTTATCCTTGAAAGAAATCAATACTAAGATCAAACAGCTCTTGTTCCCTGTGGCGTTTAAATAATGCATCGCTGTGAATACTTCCAATCTGTGAATATTTAAAATGATTCGTTCACTTTTTCAGCACATTCAGCATTCTCCGTTACTCTGAGTTGCTGGGTTTTTATCATCAACTCATTAACAGCTAAGTGTTTCTCTGTTACTCATTCAGCTGCTATTTTTAAACGTCTGGGATTTTAGTGGGACCAAGACTCAGAAGAAAGAGCAAGTTTGTGTATCTGCTGATAAGCCTTCAAGAACAAAACAGGCTTGCTCAGCCGTCTCCGTTTGTACCGAGTGAGGAGAATCACAATATAAATAGAAACTCACTGTGCTTCTTTCCAGAGGGGTGGTGGATAGCGGTCGGTGAAGTGGATATGGAAGTAGTGAATGTTAAACTGATGCTTGAATTGTAGTTTATATGAGACTTTATAAACGATAAAATAGCTAATACAGCTTAGCCCCATTTCTAGTTTATCCTGAAAAATATCTAAATTATGCACAGTTCGGGGTTGGTGTCACCACACTGCTTATCACACACACCTGCAGAGCAACCATATGCTCAGAATAGATCCCAAACTCTTGCATTGATGTTTCTTTACTGGCACCGACTTAAAGGTTTGCAGAGGACCTCAGAGGCAGCACTTAACATAACCCATTCCAGGCTGCTGCACTATAGAAACATATCTTTATGACATGCAATTCCTTACAGGCAGCAGAGGAAACTGAAGAAAAGAACAAAATAAATGTCAGTGAAAATAGCCCAAGCTGCCTGCTTGAACTGCTACCGTTACACCTTACCTTGAGAAAAATCAGTATTAACGAAATGGCATATGTGTGACCAATAAATGCATTTTTCTTTAGTGTTACATAAAAATACCCAAGAAAAAGGCTACATCCATTAATCATAATTAGATTCAGCATCATGAAGTGAGGAACATGTAGGTTAAAAAATTTCGAAAAGAATTATTAGAGTTGAAGGTTAAATTGGAGTATTTTTTATAATTGGACAGACAAAGGATCTCACAATGTCTCTGTGGTTATACTTTGCACCAACAAAGCCAAACAAAACGTACTCCACAGCTGCATTTGGTTGAATCATTGGATTCTTAAAGCCGAGGCAAATACCTCAGTAAATAAGTGACTACTTAGCTTTTGTTTTGTCTTTTATCTTTTGTTTTTAAATCTATTGGTATGTTTTTATAACTATAATCACATCTTGCATTTTCTTTTACTTCTGTTATGCTTCAATTAGCATTTATGTATAAGTTTATTTTTTATGTCCCATAATTTTTATAATGACTATATTTTATTTGATACAGTCATCTGTGACTATGTCTGTGAAAAGTGAACAGAAATTTCTGTTGATTTCACAATTTTCACTGGGGAAAACTAGTGCTTTTTCCTAACATGCTTCAGTCAATACACATTAATTTTTCAGAGTGGATTCTGATAAAAGCTGTGAGATTAAATCAAGATTACATTAAAGCTGAAACTCATTAAATAGCTATATAGCTAATGGAGAATGCAGGATTGACTGCTAATTATCCATTATTACCACATTTTACAGTAATTTAGTCGTTTTGTATGAGATAAATGGTTGTAATAGATGCAAGGCAATGAGTTGTGCAAATGGAATCTGATGTTATTCTTATTCAAAAACATTACCTAAGGTTTGGATAAAGAATTGTGCCATGGCGCAAACAAATCGTGTCATTTGTTTTTCCACTTCACTGTGCAGCAGTTTGCAATTTGTTAAATTTGCACAAATTACTCACTTGCTTAATATTTAATGGTTTATGGTGCATAAACCGGAAAATTCAAAGTGCATTCAGCAAACGGAGGAATCAGCATCTCCTGTCAGCAAAATGTGTATTAATATTCAGTCTAAACATTCAAAAACATCTTTACACATACATAGAAGACTATAGATTAGTTATATTTTAACTTGACTTGCTCTATACAAAATAAATGCAAACCAAGCCACAGCAACATTCAACCCTTGGATGGAAATTCTCCACTAATAAGGTTTACTTTGTTTCTTGACAGCTGGTTCAATTTTATTTTCAAAGTTAGAAGTTTCATAAGCACATGGCAGTCAGACAGATTTGTGCAAAAGAGGGAAGAGATTAATTTTGTAAAACTCCCTAAAGCTGCTGCCATGTGCTGCTGTGACAAACTGTTTTCTTGTGTGCAGTAGCATCAATGCAAATTGGAAAATCCCCCTATGACACCAAAATCCCGCCCTCTCTCTCTTCTAACAGTGCTGCGAAACTGAAGTCAAGGCATCCATCAACACTGGCAGCCTACACAACCACATCTCCACCTCCTGCTGCCAGAGGCTGGGGTAAGAAACAACCAGCTCAACACAGGACACACACACACACACACAGTAATACTTGCTTTTTTTAGACAAACGAACTGCTAACAAAGATCAAGTTCTAATAAAAGAGACATTAAACCATAAAAAGGGGTGTATTTAAACAGCTTGTATCATATTTTTACGAGTTCATTTTTTCAGTAATGTTTTTATATTATGATGGTTTTATTAATGTCCATTTGTGAAATTAAGAAATATATATAAAAAAGCATACAAGATTATTGCTTAAGTTAGTTCCAAGACTAACTTAACTTCACTTCCAGATTCTTCAAGATAATCCTTGGTTCTCAAACATAAACATTGCATGGTAATGTTGCATCACTCTTTTGGTCATGATTTTCAATCATCTTTAATCAACTTGTTTATATTGTACATAGCCCATTAGTCTTCCCTATTCTTTAATTCTGCTTGGTAGTTTAGTTGGATTGTTTTAGCATAGTAAAGAGTTGATTGAAATATGTTTAACTTTGAGTTGACTTATTTTTGTTAATAAATTCTTGTATTTTAAGAAATTGTGTGAATTCATTCCATATATGTGCAGAGTTTATGCTGTTCAATAATGTCAGAGCTTGGCTCATCCCTTTCTATTTTGTGCTAATACCATCGTCCAAAGACATGCCTGTTAGGTTAATTGGTCACTCTAAATTGCCCTTAGGTGAATGAGTGTGTGCTTGGTTGTTTGTGTGTTGCCCTGCGATGGACTGGCGACCTGTCCAGGGTGTACCCTGCCTCTCGCCCATAGACTGCTGGAGATAGGCACCAGCTCCCCCGCGACCTACTATGGAATAAGCAGTAGAAAATGACTGACTGACTGACAAGAAAGAAAGTGAACAAAGAATACAGCCTAAAGTTGCTGAATGAAATGACTTTGGCTGCACATGGTACACCAAATGTGGGCATCGATGCATACCACAATGGCAACCCAGCTAATGTTAGACATGTGGTGGTTAAACAGGAAGTCAATGCATTGTTTGCATCATTTGTGTGGCTCAGATACTGAGAAAAAACAGGTTGCTGCACAAGAAACATTTGAAGAATTCTCAACATTTGGAGAGCTGTTGTACTAACAATGTACAGTGAAAGCCATGACGCCTGAGAAACTTTATGCTAACAAACAACACCCACATTGCCTCAGTGGTCTGGCTGCTGACTTACTGCTAGAATTATCCATCACTGCTGTGGCATGACCTGTGTTGTGTCCTCATTGGCCTTGGGTTATTCCTTCCCTTAAAGCCAAGATTCCAATTGTTTCATTATCCTGGTGCCAAATGTGTTTCAAATGAAGTGACTATTTAGGTGAATGAAAATAAATCTCTTCAACTATTTACTGTCATGGATCTCACATTTTTTCAAGCCAGATTTTTAGGACAGGACAATTGCTCACTCCATCTGTGCTGTGTCACCAGTAAGCAGCCACACATCCGTTTGACATATTCCTAATCGAAAGGCATTTTTTGTCATCATTCAATTTTCTATTAACAAAGTAAGTAGTCATGCTCTGTGGTTGCAGATAACAGCTTCATCCATACATGGTAACGACTTACTGCTTAGGAGACCAATCCAAGTTTTTTTTGTCTCAAAAAAGTAATTTCTCTCAACAGTCTCCCCGAGAGAATTTCAAAACATAATCAGTCTGGATTTTACTTGTAAGGGGTTAACTGCACTATAATAATAGAACTGTGAACTCGTTATTCTGAGGACACAGGATCCTCCTGGAAGTTAATTTTCTCTTTTAAAGCTGATACTATGCAAGTGTTGATTGGAAACAAAATTGAAATAATGGGAAAGGTTCTGTTACTTGGCTCAGTCACTGAGACAAGACAAGTCACTGCTTTAGCTAATTATTGTAAGTAAAACAATGCAGGAAGAACCTTTGGTGAGCAAACTCACTGATTTGGAGCTATAAACCAATACACACACATCAGCAGATGTCCGTGGTCGCATGAAAACTAAAAACCAAGGTAAAAAATATTTTCTTACCTAAGAAACTTTATTCTGGGCAAACTCTTGCACTGATGGTCTGGCTGCTGACTCTCTGCTTGGGTTATCTGTTGTGGCATGAATGCCGTTTTGTCCTCCTTCAGCTGAGGGTTTTCCTTCAGTTGAAGCCACCTCTCCAGTTTTTACACTATCCTAGGGCAAAACATGTTTTGAAGTATAAAGGATCTTTGTAGAAAGTAGAAATGCTCACTCCGTTAAGTTTCATCCATTCGATTCAAATGTTACCCGATAGGGTTATCATGACACACTGTAGTCCATATATGGTAATTATATTTCTGTTTTAAAGAGATGAGCCTCAAAATACTTTTTGTGTTAGAAAAGGCAGTTGTTAAATTACCTTTCTTTGAAAAGCAATGAAAACCATTTGAGATTTATGTTTCATTCTTGTAAGATTTTTCAGTTTTTCTGACCCTAAACTACAATGTCTCCTGATATCAAGAGAAATTTATTAACAACAAAGAAGCTACTATTCCATTTTCTTCATGTCACCTAAATGGCTAGCAGCTTTCAAAAATGTGTTTTGTTTTACTTATTGAGTAATTTGAGTTCTTGCTCTTGTTCTGAAATGTTAAATTATAGCATTATTACAGTATTTTAAGCATTATGACAGTGTATTTTCACAAGTATTATATTGTTGTTCTGTATGAGTTTTTACATATGTTCTAACAGATCTCTCTTGTAAATGAGAACTCATGTCTCAATGAAACCACCTGTATAAATAAAAGGTTTCATACTACCACTACTACTACTAATAATAATAAGAATAATTTCAAATCTGCTTCTAAAGTGACTGATAAAAAGACAAACCTTTGCTAAACCTTTGAAATAATCCCATGTCTGCTGAAATTTTGAGTCGATTGAAAGTGAAAACTGGAAATGGAAGGTAGCTACAGCAGCCAGTTCAACATCCTTATTATTGAAGTTACTGAGGGTGATTGTGTGTCTGTGTTTTCTTAGACTGGTGCCCAGTAAGGACAGTTCCCCATGTGGCGTTACCAGCTCAGTGAAGGGTCTGCAGCTACAGCTGGGCAGACAGACTGTCCGGTGTTCAGCATATGTGAAAGGTAGGGAGATAAAGCGATATAAAGAAGCTTAGAACCATTTTGAGAATTTGAATGTCTTTCTTCTGTTTCTGCTCTCTTAAAAAAAATAAAAATAAAAAAATTAGGTAACTTCAGTTAATACAGCAGTTTCCAAATGATTTTGCACATTAAGGGAAAAAGCTATAGCTATAGCTTGGATATATCCAAGTTAACCTGTCTCTATGTGAAAAAGTAATTCCCCTTCTTGTTAAGTCATGAATTAGATGTGATTAACTGCATTTTTGGTTTCACTAGCCACAGCTAGGCCTAATTACTGCCAGAGATGTAATGGTGGCTCTACAAAGTACGAACTGTAAGGGGGTGGACAGTTATGCACGCTGTAGCTTCCTGTTAATTTGTCATATTTGGTGTTTGCTTCACAATGAAAAAAATATACATCAACAAAGTTGTAGGCATGTTCTGTAAATAAAATGGTGCCGACTCTCAAATGATCCCTTTTAATTCTGGTTGCAAGGCAAGAACAAATGAAAAATGCCAAGGGGGGTGAATACTTTTGCAAGACACTATATCTTGAAGGAAATGTATGATCTTTCATCTCTCAGCACAGATCAAAGATTTGGGTTAATACGTTTGCATATCAAGAAGTGCTTCTTCAAGCCAAGGCTTTTAAAAATCCTAAGTGGTCTTAATGAAGCTAAAGGAAAAATTATGCCACTCTATATGGACTTCATTCATGTGAATCAGTGAAGAACAGCTAATTCAGGCCAAATATTTTGTTCCACACTCCGAAATATTAAATTTTTATAATACAACACTAACACCCAGCTTCACAAGTACAAGCTTAACGGCTCATTAACATACGAAGGAATATTTTAGTAGAACTTCAGTCTAATTTATGCATATTTAGATAAGGTTGTTAAATTGCTTTTGTAAAGCAGTTCTATAATACATTTTATTTTCCCTGCATTTGCTCTGCCCTCATCTTTCCTCCTTCATTTCCCTTTTAGAGGATGAGGTGTTTGAACTGTGCTTGGGTTTGCAGACACTGTTGGAACTGAAGGTAAGGTCCTCATTTGCTTTCCAGATTCTTTGTGAATCGTGGTCGGAATGTGTCTAAATCGTCACCCATTTTAAAACTAAAAAGCTAAATGGAAAAAAAGCTGAAATTGCTTTAAAAACATGGAGACACAATGAAAGAAATTTGGGTCTTGCACAGAGGGAAAACAAAGTGAGGTCATTCTAGCAGCAAATCCTGTTATCAGCTCCTTGCTGTGCAGCTCAAACCCAGATAAGAGCAAACTCAGGACATTATCTGAGATTTTGCTTTTGTGCACATTTTAACATTTAATAGCAAATAAAAGACTACGTTTGAAGGCTGTGCATGTGTGTTTTGCATGTGCCATGTCTTGTGTTGTTAAAAGTTTAATTAGAAAGGCACAATCTGAAAAGAATATGAATTCAAATTCAGTCAGTGCATAATATGGAACATGATTTTAACCTCAAGCCCATTTTCATCAAAATGTAATTAAATACAATTAGTAGCCTGAAGTACAAGAAGTCTAATTAAAATGTTGTTTAAAAGTGTAGCTCCTCTGATAGATCATGTCGTCACTTATATTAGAAAGGAATTACATTTCGAAGCCAGCAGTTATATCATGCCCTCACAGGCATGGCAAAAAGAAAGTACAACCTCTTTCAGTGCAATGGGTAAAAGTGGGCGTACCCCTAAGAGCACCTCATGTTGCTCCCTTAGCAGCAGTAACTCTTTGATATTGTTTTGATCTGATTTTCATCAGCTTGCTCTTTTTTACAATATTGCTTCAGGTCACCGATGCTTGCAAGCAATTTCTTAACCCACAGCTTTCTGACAATCTCTTAAGGTATTTCAGTAAGGTTGATGTCTGGACTTTGACAGGGCCATTGCATTCTTTTTTAGCCCATATCATCATCCCTCCACCACCATATTTGATGGTTAGTGTGTGTAATTTTCTTGCCTTGATTTTTATCGTTTTTAACGTTCCAGTCTAAACTATGATCTAAGAAGGTCTAGATCCTACTTAAATTTACTGAGGGAAAAAACTGAGGAGAATAACATGTAAAAAATAAACTAAATTTAAGTGAAGAAATTATCTCAGAATATAATGTTACTAGATTCATTAGGGCCCCATAAAAAGTACCTGAATGAAAAGTTTAACAAAACAGAGTTGGGTTATGGGAAACAACAGGTACATGTTTTCACTGACATCTTACGGAGGTGGTGTGCATTGCTCGACTCTTGCTGCCATTTCCTTTCTAAAAAGTAGTCATTCACCTGGCAACCCTTTCATCAACCCTGTCATTTTCTAACTGTCCTGTCAGGAATTTTAACATTTAACATGTTTAATGTGGCCTGTAGAGTCAGAGCTCAGGTTCTTTTGGAGTTTGGTTGAATTTCCTGGAATGTTCACTCCTGGGAAGATCTTTTTAGATTCACCTAGAAATAATCTCATCAGGTTTATCAACTCAGATTCCTGACTGGCAGATCAAACACTTGAAAATGTGATCTTTTTCCCTGTCAGTGAATGCATCATCCTAAGTGCTACATGGTTGTGCTGACAACAATCATGGATGTGAGTGCTGTTACTGAGGGAAGAACATTCAAGGTTACAATTTTACAGCATCAGTGGAGTTTTAAAATATGCAATCAGAGGAACCCTTATTTTCTAGGACATGTGACGTGTCTGCAGTTCATTTAGGCCAGGAAAAAAAAACAGACATAAAACAACAGGAACCCGCTTGATTTGCAGTTACACGAGGTTTACATTCTCTACAATAAAACACACAGAGACGTTGTAACGCTGACATCCTAATTGCTAATATACTAAAGCCAGGGGAAAATATGAACTCTAATCAGATAACTGTCAAACACTGTTTTACAGCAACTGCTCAGTCCAAGTCCACATGGTGCAATAATATCGCTGGTCGAACTGTAAATGATTAATGTCCACTCACAGCAGGACAGGCTGGAAAAAATATTTACAATACTGTTCTTATGGTTCTAAAAGGAAAATCAGAATTGTATAAAATATTGGAATATGAAGCTTATGATTAAATTGGTCACAAAATTGTGATCCCTTGTGGTGCATGTCTAATCCAGCTAGCCAGGCTGGCGTTCAGGAATAGTTGATCTTCTAAGGTTATTACTGATATTTTTCCACCCTGGCATTGTGTTAACATACAAGCAAACTAGCTGGTCTCACTGATTATTGTTAAATAATCAAGTGTTTTTAATTTGAAAAACCTGGCTGTTAATTTTCCTCTTGAATCCTTTGAGAGCAGCAAGGGTGTACTTTGGCTTTTAACACACAGGTTTTGCGTTTTAGATTCATATTTATTAAACTATAGTGTAGATTATGATGTTCGTTTTGTAGACTTGAGGTTATATTTAAATAATTAAAGAACATGGTCAAGGCAATTTTATATTAGGCTGTGATACTTGAAAAAAAGAGGATATGCTTTTATTTTACCATGACTCGAGGAACAGAGGGTAGAAAAGGAGAAAATAAATCACTTATAAAAATATAGAAATCATTCAAAAGTAATCGACATAAATGTCCTAAACTAGTTGAGAGGGTTCCTTTTGGATGATTTATAACTGAACCTTTCCAACAACCCTTGGATTAGTCTCCTGAAGTCAGGTTGGCAGTCTGTTTAAATTATTTAGCACACTAATTATGTCTCACCATGTGAATCCTCCCTCAGTGCTGCTTGGATCTGAATAGTCAGGTTCTGAAGCTCCAAAGCTGCGACGAGGAGCTTCCCTTCCTGAACACTGTAACCGACGGCCAGTGCCAACACGACACCAACAAAAACCTGTGAGCCGGCTCCACATCAGCTGTCAAAGTCTTCATCGTTAACAGGCTTCAGCTGTGTGAAACGAAGCCCTTTGTTGTTGTCCCTCACTGCCAGAACATGGATGAGCATTCACCTCTGTTTTTCTCAAGTTTACATCTTTGTTTGCTTATATTTGTCTGCAGATTTAATTTTTTTTTTTTAGATTATGTTGATTCCTCTGTTTTGCTGCTTACTAAAACAGAAAACATTTATAATAATTAAAAGTGAATTTATGTAGAATCTGCTGTGATTTGACTACTAAAGGATTATTTTGATTTACACCTCAATTGCAAATTGATTTTTTATCTATTAAGTTGATGTAAAAATGTGGTTTTATATGTTAGGGTGTGACAACAACAAAAAATGCCTGCACTACCTTTAAAACTCAATATACTGTATAACGCATTCAGGTCTATAAACAGTGATGTGTGCTGTTTAAAAGTTGCATTTTTTGGAACGATAGTCACTCAAACTGATAGAGCAAATAGGAGTCAACAAACACATGGATTAAACCAGTGCTTTCCAACCATTTTAGCCTTTTGGGTCCGCTCATATTTATAACTTTATTTACAACAACTCAAAACAATTTTTAATAATTTAAGTTTAGTTAGAGCAGGCAAATTTATACGTACAATCAGCTGGAGTGCCAGAAGCGCAACATATCCACACATTTATGGCATTAAAGCTGTGTTTTATATTCAACTGCATGCCCAATCGTATATAATTAAATAAAAACGGTGGTTTATAATGGTATTTAAGCTACAACGTATCAGTTATGTTTGTTGTTGTTTTATCATCAGTGTCTATAATAACTTTTTATCAATTTTAACAGTTGAAATGTTTTCCAGTTTATCCTTTCTTTTGTTTAGCAGTTAAACTTCTCATGAGGAAGTCAGGACTCAACCAGCTGTGTTCCACTTCTAACTACTGTTAGCAAAAAAGCAAATAATACTTCGACATTTAAACACTGAAAAGAACACTATAACAAATTTGTTTTATGATGTACAAACACACAAAAGCACAAACAAACAAAAGCACAAGCACACAAACAAACAAACAAACAAACAAACAGCCAATCACTGCAACTATTACTGCGCTTTATACGTGTAGCAGCCATATTGGATCTTGAGGTCCCGGTTTGACATTCAAGCTCTTCAATGTCAAAGGATATTACAGTTGATTTTCACACCATGGTTAGATGTCACTTTAATGCCTTTTGAAGAGCAATCTTTGGCCTTTTTATTTAGAAAACTAAATATATTATTCATTAAATGTAATAATTTGAAAATCATAACACTCATCAATATGTCTAATTGTACGTACAGAATTAAACAGTGTATTACTGCAATAATCCCAATGCTTTATACCTATAGCAACGATATTGGATTGTTTCCCAGATGAAATTCCTACTCCAAGAGGTTTTGCCCATTTTGATTTTTCCAACTTCGATCTGCGAATGACTGTCTTGTGAGTACAAATGGAAGACACCATTATAGACTACTAAACCTGCAATAAGTGTTATTTAATTGCTCTTCTGGTTGGAAATTACTGGATTAAACAACTGACAAAATGGCAACATCTGGTAATTTGGAGACACTAAACAAGTTTTTGACAAAGTAGAGTAAAAACTTATCCCAAAAATTAACTCCTTCAAGAATTAATCTATAAAGTGGTACTGTGTAAGATGCTTTTTACACCATGTTTGACAAAAATGATGAAATGGCTGAAATGTATTTTAAAACGCTTGGAATTAGGCATGGGTCAGACTAGTTTCTCAAGAGAATATGACTAATTTCTGCACATATAGATATCTAAAAAATACCACAATTCTAACTTTATACAACTTTTTAAAAATAATCATTGTAAGATTGCTTTTTGTGATTTTAACAAACACTCTTCAACCTATCACAGTGGTATGGATTTTATAACAACATTTTCCAGAAAATCCCCAAAAAGCAATCAAACAATGGAAGCAACAACAATGCTAAAACATTCCATCTGCATGACTTTGTCAAGTTCAGCCTTCATATAAACAAGTCTGCATGTGGTGTTGTAGTCAGAATATGTCACGTTGAAAGTCTGTAGGGGCAGGATGTGAGTATGTTTTGTGTGCATGTTTGCGTTTCAACTCACAGCAAGGTTTTGTTCCTTTTTTCGGCTCCTGCTTCACATGGGAAAAAACCAGAATCATTCCAGTTTTCCGCCACTGGGTTCCAAACAGAACACGCTGCCAAAAGTTCACCCCAGCTGCCTTCATTTTCTGCCTCTTTTAGGAGACATTAATTACTTGGCTGTGTCTCAACTCCATGCCAAGGTCTCCTCTTCATGCTAATCTTTCCAGATATGGTCTTTCGAGATATAAATATTTCACATTTTTGGCAGGTCACTTCATTTTTACTGATTTGTCCATAGGAAGTAAGCAAATAGTCATCATCCTGGCAACCTGAATTATATGTTTTAATGGTTCAGAGGACCAAAAACTGTTTTATCAAAGGCTTTAATGCGCTGTTTTGAAAATACATGAGCCCAATCATGCTTTGGACTGTGCTGCACAGTATCCATCCACACGAAGATTGGCAATTTTTGTTTCTTTTAAATGTACTAGTGACCTTCCTATGCTATGTGAAAGAAATTAATGTATTAAAGAAATTTATTTTTGGTGTTTTATCTCTTGTGAATAGTATTTTCTCTGCTTAATAAAATCTGTATTCTGGCTAGCTGTTTTCTTTAATATATGTGAAAATTAATTATAATATAGGCCGATTTTCCTATGTGAAAAAGACTCCCTGTTGTCTATAAAATATGACTAAGCAGAATATTTGTAAGAAGGCTCCAGATGAAAGACTCAGAGCGACCCATTATGTTGATTCCCATAGACAAACTATTTGCCCTTCACTGCCATCCTTCTATATAAAGAACAGAGAAAGCAGATGTTCCCACCGCACCAGAGGGATACAACAATCAGCCAGTTTGATGAACACAGGATCTCATCCTGCTGCATGATTATATTTCTCTATAACAGAAACACAACATAGTACACATCAAGGCCAGAGGTTATTTTCATATCATTATAAAAACAAATTCTAAATAATTGCCATATTTGGAGAAATGCCCAGGTCTCAGAAAGATGTTCAAAGTTATGATTGATTGCAGCTAGTAGCTTCTCTTTGGTAGCATAAAAATAAAGCTTGACTTAAACATGCAGATGCCCACATGCTCAAGCTAAATCCCTTCCATAGAAACGTTTTGTCGTCAGGTAAGACAATATCGAAGCGGTTTAGCCACAATGACAAGTGGATTGTTAGGACAAAGTGTGGTTAGGCTTTAAAATCTAACACTGAACCAGCAGTTAAACATGGTAGTGGTAGCATCATGCTGTGGGGCTGTGAAGGAGTAGGACTACCTATTAATTTTTTACCTTCACCTCAAATCAAAAGCTAGATGGTTGAAATGTGGACACAGATAAGTGTTCCAGCAGGACAATGATTCCAAAAACATCCAAACTGGATTTGCAATGGATAAAGCAGGCTAATAATAGGCTCCTGGAATGGCCTTTGCAAAGCCCTGACCTCAACCCCATTGAACATTTGTGGACTATGTGCCACTTTGTCCACAAAGCAGCCCCCTATTTCGAAAAAACAGGGTCAACCCTAACACTAACATTTCATATTGTAACACAGGGTCGACTCTAATTCTGTCTACTTCACCCTAAACTACCGGTTCAACACTCCCTAATCTGTGGGTTCAAGGATTACTTGTTGTTTACTAGAATCAGTCATGACAATGGTGTTTTTTTTGGGTTCTTTAAAATATCACTATATACTAAACGACTGGTAAACCTATTCAGTGAGCAAGAAATGAGAGTGACAAATTGTAAATAGCCTGCACTTCTATAGGACTACAACCATTCATCCACCCATTCATACAGTCATTCACACACTGACAGTGGTGAGCTACATTGTAGCCACAGCTGCCCTGGGGCAGACTGACAGACGTGGGGCTGCCATACAATCAGCACCACCGGGGCCTCTGATAATGGTAATTTGCCGGGCCCTCGAACTGGCAATCCACCGGTTACAGGATGAGCCCCTACCACTACCACCTGAGCCACCGTCGGCCAAGAAGAACAAGATTGGTTCAAATTCATGGCACAATTCATGCCTATTCTGCAAGCTAAAGCGAGTCAAACACCAAGTAATTTCTTACTGGGGAGGATGTAATTTTATTGGTCCTTTGATGCTAGAGTTTCTTAACAATATCCAAACTGCTTTCAGCTTGTCAGCGCTGTCAAATGATGCTTTATTTCAGTTAGGCTCAGGTGACAGCTGGCTATGGCAGCAAGCCAGGAAATGGGGGGTGTTGAGGGGACATTACAGGAACACAAACCTTGTAAGAGAAGAGCCCCCCCCCCCTTTTTTTTTTTTTTTATCCACCCCCTCTATTGTTTTGAGTCATTTTATACACCCACATCCTGCCAACAGTGCAGCCGATAACACCTCTGGTTGGAAAGTTCAGTTAGTCAGGTACTCTTTCATAAATCACAGTGCAGTTCTGTTTTCTCTCTGCACTGCTGCTTTTGAGATCTAGCTGCTGAAGAGCCAACGTGTCAAAAACCACTCACTATGAAGCAAAAATGAGCAGTTGCTAAATTCAATAACTAAGTTTTACGCATCGGAGCTTGAACATTGAAATGTTTAAACAGCTAAATAAATGTTATCGGACAAAATGACCGTAAATACAAAAAGCTGTTTTTAAATAATGATTTAATTTATTAAGGGAAGGAAGCTATCCAGCCATGCCAGCTCCTAAACTAAATCATTTACTCATCTGTATGTGCATATAATCACATCCAACTCTAACCATTAATTCAGTCTGATCAGTAAAATGTTCTTCAATACTCTACTGATGAAGCACTTAAAATGACAACTTTCTGTAAAATTTTAAGTAGTTTCAGCAGCATATTAACATTCTCACTTGGAATGACTAAAGGACACTTACAGGTCAGTGTGGGCAGAAGGACTTTAACTCTATCTCAGACCTCTGATTTAAGCTTACAGCTACATCCTTCCTGAAAGCCCTAATCACAGGCTGCTCACTCCATGCAAGTCTGTCATGGATGAATTTTACTTTTCCTGCCACCACATATAGTTTCGAATGTCTATTTGCCCTTCATTTGTTGTCGATAGCAACACCTTATTTATATATTTCCACCATCTGCTAAAGAGATTAAAACACACACAGTACATCCATGTGGGTTCCAGTAACACAGTGGGAATGACTCACAATCCGAACCCCGCAGAGTGTGGTCTATTACTGGGATATTGATCGGATCAGGTCTTCTGTGGTGAGGCAGCATGTTCTGGAACACACCGTTCAAGTAAGAGAGATCCTCAAGATGTCATCTAAAATGAAGGTGGAACTCTGGCCAAAAGAGACTTAAACTGATCATATAAAACACAATGTGTGGTGAAAACTAGCACCCCTAGCTCAGCATGGTGGTGGCAGCATTATGCTGTGGGGATACTTGCTGACGGGAAGATGAATGAATATAAATACAAGTCAATCCTGGAAGAAAATCAGACCTGAGACTAGCTGCAACAGTTCAACACCTACAACAGTTTTAAACTTAAATGAAGACTGTGTCCGTTTCTCACTCATACAGTAAATAGTCAGGAGAAGCAATCAGTACATGAAGCTAGCATGAACCTAAGCTAAGCAAACTACTGCTAGCGGGGAAGCCAATCTTGGGTCTGTCCTCATTGTCTAGTGAGATCATTTAGATAGACAGCCTTTTTACCAGAATAAAACAATAAAGAAAGCATAGATGTATAAAATAGATTCTAAAATAAAGCACAGAAATTAGTTAAACAAATATACTGCTGGGCTTACAAAAGGCCCGGCTGAGACATAAACACCAAACCTAGCGTAAAAAAAGTTTTCCTTTTTAAAAAAGGCTGATGATGAAAAACAGTATGGCGTCCAAGAAAGATAGTAAGAATTTTGTAGCAGAAACTAAAATAACACTCAAAGTCAGAAACACTTTGGACTTTTAGCTTATAAAAAACAGCTGAATCTTGTATTTTCAAACCAAAGCATCTGCCTTATCCTGAAAAAACGTACTGCTGTAAAACAGTAACCTTTAAAGAAATGAGTGCATTAATAAATATGTAAACCAGATGCTTTACAGAAATATCTGTGTTTAGTCAAACATACTTTGCTGAACATAAAGTGATTAAACTAGCCTCATCTCAGCGCCGGTGCACTCATGAGGTCAGTTATGACGACAAGGCCGTTCCCCTGGTGCACTCGTGTCACACAGTCAGATATATGAGACATGTTTCATGTACAAAATTCACGTCTGGGCAAAATATTGGAGCAAAAGTCAAAGTCACCCAGGATTTATCATCGCAAACTAGAGATCTCTCTGCATACTAAACTGACATTTTCTCTGGGAAATCAGAACGGTACCAGAAGACCATGTTCATGAAGCCATGAGTACATCTGACAGACTCCATATTAAAAACAACAGCCTGGTCCTGCTTGACCATTAAAGGTCATGAGTCTCAATGAGATCACAGAACAGAAATGCTCACCACTTATAAGGGCAAGCTGCAGCTGAACACAGATGTGTTTTGTTATAGTGGCAAATATTATTATTATAATACCCTACAAGGTTAAAATCCAATTATCTATCAATCAACCCTCAATCCGTTCTTAATTTTCAGTACACACATTAGCCAACTAACCACTGAAGGATGATATTGCTTTATAAAAACTACATCTGTAAAGGCAACAGAGATGATAAAGACTGAACTCATATAATGCTTTTCTTGTCATATCAATGCCTGATGTGACATATTTACTGTTAAAAAAACTGTTATCTTAAGATAATAAGATGGCTTTCCTGTTATCATGACCTGAATTAATTAACAGTTAAAGAGCAAAACAAGCAATCAGAGGTAACTGCAAAGTTTTCATGACAAAACGAGTTCCATAATCTCAAGATAAAAAATAAAACAAGCATCATTACCTCAAAAGAATGCGTTTTCACTACAAAATCAACTCTTTTCTCTTAAATAACTGGGTAATTAATCAGTTATGACACATTTTTTTTAATTTTCAACAATGAAATAGCTTGCATCTTGAAATACTGATATATATGTGAAAACACAAACTCTTATTTCAAAATAATGAGAAGGTAAATAATTACAACAAATTGATTTCTGTAATCTTGAAATAATGACCACACTTGGAAGTTAAAACAAACTCCGATATCTTGATGATGTTGCGATGACGAAACTGTTGTCATGCTGTCAAGCAAGTTCTGGTATCTTGAGATAATGAAATGTTATGTCAAAACAAGTAAAATATATCTTGAGATATGAGATAATTAACTGATTTCATGGCAAAACTGGATCTTTTATCTTTGATATAATGAGATAACTAATTTCTATGCATGTATTTCTGAGAAATTTAACTAAAGGTATGGTTATATTTATCTAAGGTTTTGTATCCGATACTCAGAAATCAAATGTGAAATTATAAGAATTTGGAGTTTCCTCACAAAAAGCAAAGGTTGCAGAACAATTGAACTAATCAGTGAAACTCTTGATGTAGGGTTGAGCGAGTCTCTAAAGGGCAGACACACAGGGTAGATGAGAGGTTGTGGCCTCCCAACACACCTGAACCTTCCCTCAGTTAAACCAAACACAAATCATTTATTTTTCATAAGACAGAGGCAGCCAACATTTATGGTTATAGGATCCTCCCCAGAGGAACAGTGGGTGATCCCCCCCAGCATCACACCCTTCGAGGACATTGCTGCTCAGCTGTGAGACAACACTGCCGTCTTCCTGCCTGTTTTATTATGTAACATATGCTGTATTATGTAACATCTGTAGGCCTTTATATATTTAAGAGAATTCACTAGATAAAAGATCCTGTAGAGGATGAAAAATAGGAGGGGAAATGTTTTACAGCAGTGAGTTAGTGGTGATTTGACAGCAACATAATGGCTGTGTTGATCTTTTTTACTCCAGTAAAAACAGCGGGTTGAACAGCTGAAGCATTTCCCTTGCAATGTGCCTCACGCTTTCATCCTCCCCCTGTCTTGCTAGGAAACAACCTGGGCAGACAGAATACAAATGACAGCAGCAATGTGGAAGTCTGAGATTATGGCCAGCAGCAGCTTATTCAAACACCCAGCCTGACACGTCCTGCTGCAGGTACCACACAAAAAAGACCGGCAGCATGGGGCACAGTCTTTATCAGCACAGTTTTTACATTGGGAAGAGAATATAGAAAATCTGTCGCCGTGCTAAGTGTGTGCATCCTGGTAGAGAACAGTCGCCACCAGATCTCTCACTGCAGACGAATCCTCAGCGTCTGTGGAGACAAAAAGCAAAATGTGGAAATTACTGGAAGCCAGACACAAATGAGGGCTTCCCAAAAGTAGTCCTATCCCATTAACTTTTCCAGATTTTGTTACCTTACAACCTCAGACTTTAGTGTGTTTTATTTGGATTCTTTGAGATAGAACGTAAAGAAGTACATAATTGGGAAGCGGAGGAATATTTATGATTTTCAAAGTTATTCACAATTACACATTTCAAAGATGTGGTGTGCATTTGTATTCAGTCCCCTTTTCTCTGATACTCCAAAATAAAATCCAGTGCAATAAAATCCTTTCAGTAGTCACCTAAGAGTCCAACTGTGTGTAATATATTCTCAGGATAAATCCAGCTGTTCTGTGAGAACCTCAGAGGTTTGTTAGAGAACGTCCTCGAACAATCCGCATCATGAAGACCAACCAACACAGCAAGAATAAGGCTGCTGAAGAGGTTGGAAGCAGGATTTGGTTACAAGCTTTTACATCCTAAGCTTTGATCATCGACACATGGTTATCCACCAAAATAAATACACCTGCAGTAACTGGAGGAGCTGCAAAGGTCCACAGATCAGATGGGAAAATCTGTTGTACTCGTACTCGTCGTCTTCCGCTTATCCGGGACTGGGTCGCGGGGGCAGGAGACTCAGCAGAGACACCCAGACGTCCCCAGACACCTCCTCCAGCTCCTCCAGGGGGAGCCCAAGGCGTTCCCAGGCCAGCCGAGAGACATAGTCCCTCCAGCGTGTCCTGGGTCGTCCCCTGGGCCTCCTCCCAGTGGGACGTGCCTGGAACACCTCCCAAGGAAGGCATCCAGGAGGCATCTGGTATAGATGCCCGAGCCACCTCAACTGGCTCCTCTCAATGGGGAGGAGCAGCGGCTCTACTCCGAGCCCCTCCCGGATAGCCGAGCTCCTCACCCTATCTCTAAGGGAGTGCCCGGCCACCCAACGGAGGAAGCTCATTTCAGCCGCTTGAATCCGGGATCTCGTTCTTTCGGTCATGACCCAAAGTTCATGTCCATAGGTGAGGGTAGGAACGTAGACCGACCAGTAAATTGAAAGCTTTGCTTTTCGACTCAGCTCCTTCTTCACCACGACGGACCGATACAGAGCCCGCATCACTGCGGCAGCTGCACCGATCCGTCTGTCGATCTCCCGGTCCATTCTTCCCTCACTCGTGAACAAGACCCCGAGATACTTAAACTCCTCCACTTGAGGCAGGAACTCCCCTCCAACCTGAAGAGGACAAGCCACCCTTTTCCGGTCGAAAACCATGGCTTCGGACTTGGAGGAGCTGATCTTCATACCAGCTGCTTCACACTCGGCTGCGAACCGCCCCAGTGCATGCTGTAGGTCTTGGCTAGAGGGGGCCAGCAGGATCACATCATCTGCAAAAAGAAGAGACGAAATCCACTGGTCCCCGAACCAGACCCCCTCCGGCCCTTGGCTGCAGTGAAACATGGTGGTGGCAACATTATGCTATGGGTATGTCGTTCATCAGCAGGTACAGGGAAGCTGCTCAAGAGTTAATGGGAAGATTAATGGAGCTAAATATGAGGCAATCCTGTAAGAAAACCTGTTAGAAGCTGCGAAAGGCCCGAGACTGACACGGAGGTTCACCTTCTAGAAGGACGACAACTCTAATCATAAAACCAGAGCTACATAGGAATGTGTTAGATCAAAGCATATTAATCTGTTAAAATGAATCAAAGTCCTAAACTAAATCCAATTGAGAATCTGTGTTAAGACTTAAAAATATATGATCAAAATCATCAATCCAATCTGACTGTGCTTGAGATGTTTTGCGTCCATTCATTCACAAACTTTAATTTTACAAGTGAGTTCCTTTGAGAGGTTTTCTGCTTTGAGAGCTGTTTAAACCAAAGCAGAATGGGCAAAAAAATGTTAACATGCAAAGCTGGTAGAGACATCCTCCAAAAGATGCTGTAATCACAGCAAAGTGTGGTTCTACAAACCCCTCGTTTCATCAAAAGTTGCACTGCTGTGCGAGGTTTTTCATTGCTTCACCTTTTCAGTTTGCTCTGCTCAGACTGGTAGGTTTTCGCCCTACAAGACAGATTTTTAGTGCTCATCTTGGACACCTGACGGTAAAGGACTAATTGCATTTTAAAACCTACCGTTAGCAATAGTCAACTAAATCATCCTTAACAACCCTTTGGCTTTCTTTATTCATTTTAGGACTGCTTTTAATTTTTAAGGAATCTGGAAAAGAATAATCTATGAGTTAAATATATATTTCATTTCAATCAGCACTTCCTGGCGACTTGCAGGAAGGTTCCCCGCTGTCCCATGACTTCTCCATGTGTGGATAATGGCTGTCATTGTCATTTACCATTTCAAGACTGATAGATGCAAATAACTTCCTTATCTTAAAGCCTACTTCAGGTTGTCACAATGGTCATATTGAAGTAATTTCTTGATTCTACAGGCCTGGATGTGGTGGGTGAATCTGAACCTATAAAATAAGCTTAATTACAGTTAGTTAATAATTGAACAAGAAGAGAAACTATATTTTCACACAGAGCCAGGCAGGATGGATAGCTTTTTTTCCCATTATTTCATTTAGAAACTGCATTTTGTATTCTCTCAGGTTATCTTTGTCTGAAATTAAAATTAGTTGTAAGATCTAATTTAAGTGTGGCAAAAAAAGAAGAAATCTATATGGCGGGAAATACTTTTTAAATTGACTGTAAACCAATTATAATCCCCACATAAGGTATCATACAGGACATTGAAAATGCCTGAAAATCTCCTAAATATGGACATTTATTGTAAAAAAAATATCATAGAAGTTAATTTAGTACTCCAGAGACAGACAAGCTGCTCTGGTTCTTCATCTCTCCACTTCTCAACGCCTTAAAAAAGTCCCACGTTCTCTTCAGCCTTGAATCCAATTATAAAATAAACTCAAAGCAAGCACTGTTTCACAGTAAAAATATTCCATATAAGCCCTTTTGGTTTCATCCATTTCTTTTTTCATAAGGTTTCAGTTTGGGCGTTGACAGCAGAGGTCTGATCACGGACAGCACTGAAGTTCAAAGACTATTGTTGGTGTGAACTGGGGCAATTTAACGAGATCCAGTTGAACGAAAAGAACAACACAGAATTACATAATAATTCAAATGAAACTAAATATGCTATATGATTAATACATACATAAAAAGCCTCATGACCACTCCATAACAAGCTTTCCCCCCCGTGAGCTGGTAATTATTTGTGAGATCCTTAAGTGTGTGTCAGGCCTGACAGAAGAGAGATGAGAGACGTCGCACCAAACAACTCAATAAAATAGCAGCTTGTTGCCCCTTTATTAGTCAAATGAAAGTAATATCTGATGGTGAAGTCTTTAAACTGTTTTTTATTTTTGGTGAAATCATGCAATGGAAATGTCAATTTTTCTATCCCTACAAGGCAAATTGTTAGCAATCATCTTGGATAACTATTATTGTTAAAAAAGGAAATGCACGTCTGGCCATTCACCTTAGAGCGTGTGATAGTTATCAACATCTGTCTCAGATGTCCACTTCTGTTGATTCACGGACAAACTTCCTGGAAAACGTCCCTCTCCTCAATTTGAGGAGAGAAATCAGCCAGCTTATCTTTTCTCATTACAAAACTCTTCAGCACTGCACCAAGTTATTGCCTTGAGTTGAAACGAGCAGAGGTCCATCACAAATTAGAAATGTAAGAGCAGATGGCAGTATTTAGAAACCTCTTCCAGTTGCAACAGAAAACCAGAGGCTCTTAATAATCAACGTTTGGCCAAAGGGCATATATTAAAGTAAGACGAAAGAAAGAAGGACAGCAGGGGAGAAGCTGGGGGTTCCTGCTGACATTTCTGTTAGGCTAGATTAGGGAAGCTTACACTCTGAACATCCACAGTACAGAGTTTGGAGTTTAATTTTCCAATTTGTATAGTTCTTTCATTTGTTGCAGCCATTTGGTATCTTTTCAATGAAATCTGTGACAGTTTTTAAGTATTCTTTCTTTAAAGGTTGATCTCCTCTTCCTCACATGGTGCAGCTGACAGGTCAGTCAAACATGCGATGTGTCGTTTGTAATTAGATTGAATCTTTCTGACTCAAAATCACTGAGACAGCAGCGAGATTAATGTTTCACCATGAAAGGCAATTAACAAAAGGAATGAACAGGAAATAAACACCCATGGAGGATTCAGAATAATTAACCAAGTGCTGACTGAAGGTAAATGCTGTGTTTGTGATTAATACAGAGGAGCGGGAAGAGGGCAGAAGTAAAGCAGTCAGAGAGAACGAGCTTTGGAGCTGATGGACAGGCTGCAGATTTGTCTTGTATTTGGACAGGATAAATTTCCCTGCTGACCTCCGCTTTCAGTCAGCATGAGTGTTTTATGATAGAACTGCCGTTACTCTCTTATTAGTTGTTAAATATAATCCAGCAGCAGCATCTGGTTAGCTTCGCTTCACATTAACACTCCAAAAATGGAAAAAACAACCCTGTGATTTAAATTTTTGAAACTTTTAATCCCGATATAATAAAGGTTTGTGATAGATGCCAGGAATACAAACCGAGGAGGTTGATATTTTTATGTAACAGCATCCACTGAATACGCGTTGTTACTGCGATGTGGTGGCATGTAGTTATGGCCCATTAACTGATCAGAAATAGAACCAATGTTTGAGTTTCTGACCAGCCAGTCACCGATATAGCCAATCAGTTAAAAATAAAATCGTCCAGTTATGGTCACCAGATATTTCTCAGCGGATTTCTGCAGTTTAACACAAATTAACTGTCATTTAGTGCATTTCAGAGTAATTGTAGCCTAATTTATGATCACCTGCACCCAATATTTAAATAACCAGCAGCTCATTGATGATTGCCTGGTAAAAATTAAGCATTCAACAAAAAGCCCAACTATGCAAATAAATAAATTCTAACCTAATTTATCTAGTTGTCTCTATTTTTGGACATGAAAACTCCCTGACTGTAGATACTTACTAAAAGCTTGATCCTAGCGCTGTGTTGTGTTATTCTGTTGTTGTTTGAACAAAGCTGAAGGAGATTTTGATCAACTTTAGAGGATCTAGTGTTTGTTCTGGGTGTGTTTCCCCTCGATTGTGTTTTTGAATATATATTTAATTATGTACCTCCTCCCTTATTTACATAAAGATTATTATTACCATTATTATTATGATCCTAATGTGCCCCTACATGTCTACACAAAAATATAATAAAATGAGACATCTATTGACCTGATAATTTGTCTTATTTCTGTCTTTACATTCATGTTGCCCTTCAGTTGCACTTGTTCTCATACATTCTCCACAAAACAATACGTAAATACCATGTATGATTAGTCACAACCCGTGGCTTAAAGCCAGAGGTTGAAGCTTTAATTAAACACTTATAATCTGCTACTGGCTTCTAAAAGATTATGCGTGGGCAGCTGGTTTAGATTAGGAATTTTCTGGTTGGATCTTTGAATTTCACAGACAGATTAAGCAGAAGTGTCAGGTCTGTTTTGCCTCTTCATCAAAGCAAATAATCACAGTTCTGAAAGTGTGTGAGTAAAGTGGGCAGCAAACCTGGTTGGGAATCAGGATTTACTCTCTGTCCTCATTACCATTCATGTCAGAGACTGAGTGCCAACTAAGGACTGAATATTTGTTGGCTGCAAACAGTCACAGTTGGTCTGCTGTTCAAATAAAACCTCCAACTGAGGCAATCTTAGTTAAATTTAATGAATGATACTCTGATCTGAGCTGCTTCCTGTAGACCACCCCTGAGTTGTTTGTGTACTCACCAACTCCCAGAGCCTTCAACTGGCTTTTAAATTCAGGCCTCTCCTCAAGCACTCGCAGCAGGTTGGTGGACTCCATCCGCTCCAGCTCCACCTTCCAGTAGATGTAGATTTTCTGGTTGAAGCTGACGTAGACCAGGCAGGGGCTGTTTTTACCCTCCTTACACGTGTACTGACCTGAAATCACATAGTTTTAAGCCACATTTTGAACCTAAAATTTCTTTAAAACAATCCTCTTGGGCCATTGATCGTTTTGACATTTTGTCAAGTAACATTCTCAATGTTTTGGGGGAACTTTCTGTGATAGACCAACATAAAGTAGTGCTTAACCGAAAAGTGAAAATAAAATAAATAGTGTTCAAATTTTTCACTAGTATAAATCTAAAACCTTTTGCAAGACACCTTTAACACTCTGCTGACGACTGGTCCAAAGGAACATGGAGCAGCGAGAGTCAAGAGTAGAGGAGGACTTCTGTGTTTTTATCTACATGTCAACAAAGTAATAAACCTAGAATAAATAAAACAGTCAATTTCCCATAGAAGAACAGTGGTTGATCAAACAGAACATAGACTGAAGAACAACACTGCCATCTAGTGGTGTACGTCTAATTCATAGACGATTATGTTTTCTACACCTAGGCCATGAATGATACAACCAGGCTACAAAATGTGACAAAGGCCATCCAAAAAGCTAGGTATTTTAAAGCTGGTTTTAATTATTTCAACGCAATACTTGCTTCTAAATATTTCAGCTGATTTAGCACATCTAAACTAATATGATTAGCCATTTGGGAGTAATACCACGACTGATTGTAAGCAGCTGCTTAGAAACACTGCTAGAAGCTACAGAGCAACTTTATTATAATTATTATTAAGAACTGGGCATAAAATGACAGTAAAATTGTTTTTTTCAGATGGGAATGTCTGCTCAGCAGCTTTTCCTGCACCTCTCTGAGAAGAGTTTCATTGATGACAGAGATTAAAGTGATCCAAACCAGATGAGCTTAGTTGGGTAAGAAGGTTCATAGTTTACAGATGGAAGCCTTACACAAATAAACCCAAGCTGTTTGTTTCGTCTTTGTGGACTAGAACCAAATGAGCGCTGGTGTTTTATATAAATTGATATGAGAGAGTTGCTGTATTTATATTCTGAGCAACCTTATCTCTTTCTAAATGTGGTTTCAGGATTTTTAATATAAACTAAATTCTTAAACCCAATTTTACTTTGCTGTGAAAAAGTATTTACTCCCTTACAATTTGAAAAACAAATGTAGTCAATCAGAGTTTGATTTAACAAGGCCAGCAATTACATTGTCCATATTAGAGTTGGTTTGCTTTTCCGCTCAATAAATGATTGATAACTATTGTATATGTATTCTTACAGGTTATGTTTGTCTGATATTAAAATCTATTTGATGATCTGAAATAATGCGACAAAAAAGCAGAAAAAGCAAAAAATATGTCAAGGGGCGAATACATTTTTTACAGCTCTTGCATTGTTTATTTATTTATTTATTATTTCTTTATTCTCTTTGTTCATCCTGAGCTTTAATAGCTTAACAGATATTTACTTTTTAAAACTGAATTTAAAAAAGGTTTAATGTATTGGGTCCAGATGTCCAGAAATACTTAAATTATTTTAAAATACTACATTTGATAACAAACAAAACAATGTTTGGACAATTTCACTTTTTGTTTAAAGATCTTTGCCATCAGTAAGTAACGTACAGCAGCCTGTAGAGGTTGGTACTGGCCAATACTTTTCCTGTTGCAGATGCTGATGGCTGTGGGCAGGAATGACCTCCTGTAGAGGTCAGTATGACTGTAATGTTCTTTATTTTATGAAGGATCCTTCTTTGTACAATTATATCCAGAGGTTATAGAGAGTCCCCCGAACAGAACAGAACAGAACAGAACAGAACCAGCCTTCTTTATCAGCTTGTTCAGCTTTTTTGGGTCACTGACTCTGATGCTGCTTTCCCAATAAATGATTGGTCCTTTTAGTGTTAATTTTATGTATGTGAGTAAGTTTTTGCTTAACTGCTTATTTAAAATAATTATAAATTCCAACAATTTATTGTGTCGTTGTTTTAAAAGCCAAACCTGAGACCAGGTCTGAAAACGAGCTTATGATGTCTGGGAAAAGGTTACTTTATTTAAGGTACAATTGTTTTTTATGTTCCCTTCCTGATAAAATAAAACATTAGCTAAAAATAAAACTTTGAAGTAAACACGGTTGTCTCCTGAGAAACTTAAACTGAGCCCTTTAAAAAAAAAAAACGAGTTTTGACATTTCCTCCTGAAGGTTCTGCTGATTCCTGATCTCTGATCTTGGGACCAAAATCAATAACTTCTGTTTTATCTGTATTACGCTGGGGGGCATTATATCCCCTCCACCCACTGGTATTATGAAGACACTCTCTCAGTGACTGCTGTCATGTGGGGACATGGAAATATTAAATTGGGTCAGCAGCATAGATATAGTAACAAATTATGTAATACCCTATAAGGTGAGCAAGGGGAAGCATATAGATACTGAATAGAAGTGGCCCGAGAACAGACCCTTGTGGAACCCCATCAATGATTTTTATTTGCTCACATTTATAAATGGCAAATAGCACAAAGCCATCTCGGTCTACCAAGTAAGATCAAAACCAGTGTGTTCTTACTGGGTGTTTGCTAAGATACAAAGATTCACAAAAGCATATGAACCTGAAACGTTGGTGACAGCAAACTAATTGAAACATAAAGGAAGCTCATTTAATAAAATTCAACCCACTGGTGAAGATGTTTTGGTACCTGCACAGAAGGCGTTGACGTTCTCGTCAAACTGGAACCGCACCACAGTCCTGTTGTGGTCAATAATGTAGGTCTGACCATCCCAGGCGCAGGCCACCACCTCCTCTCTACCATCTCCCTAGAATTAAACACCCACGCAAACAAATTTTCAAAATTAGCACTGAACATCTAATTTGATGTCTTAGTTAACTTCATAAGATTCCAACAACTATATTTTACTACCTGGGAGGGAGATTATACATTGATTGATTTTGCAGGTAAATTTTCACAGTTACAAATACTCCACAACACTTTAATATTTTACATTTTTTATTATTTTTGTCACCTTATTTCACTTCTTTGACATTACTAAGCATTTTGTTTACTTATGCAATTTAAGTTTTTTTTTTTTTTTACAGAAAATCTATGCAATTTTAACACAAATGGATGCCTCTGCAGTTTGAGAGTTTATTTCTTGTAAGGTTAAGAAGAAGCACAAATGACGAAAGGCTGCATTCAACCTGGAGACGTAGCTCCATGTCTGTTCTGTAACTAGCATGAATAGTTGTTGGATTTCCAGCTTCTTCAGTCATTCTGTTAAAGAGTGTTTAGAATCGTCCTGTTGATCCAGTTTGTGTTTCAACCCTCCGCTGTCAGACAGATGACCTCACTCTGATACACAGAGGAGTTCATGCTCAATGCAGTGACTGCAACGTGTACCCAGGTCTTGTGGGTGTCAAACAAGCCCAAACCATTAACCCTCCACCACCATGCTTAACAGTGGGTATGAGATGTCTGTGGTGACATGCTGCACTTGGTTTTCTCCAAACATGGTGCTGTGCTTTACAGAAAAACATCTTAGTTTTAGACTCATCTGTCTAAACAAAAGAAGTCTTGTGGTTAAATCAGATGCTAATTAGCAAACCTAAGTCATGAAGCCACATTATTCATGGATGTTGCTGTCTTAAAGCTTTTCCACTAGAGAATAATGTCTCTCGGTAGAATGATGGACTTTGAATATTTTGGAAATGAACTGATGTCTTTCCAGCTTGGCATTGTGTTAAACATCTGTGCTCCAGAGAAGGAAACTGCTAAAACTCCTGCTTGTATAGACATGATCCCAGTGATGGTGATCAACTAATCACGTACATTCAATCAACAGTGCAGGGGTGCTACTTAACCCTTCAAATCCCATGAAACTATGCAGAGTGTGTGCCTGAAAGTGTAGTATATCGACTAGATACTAATGGAACTTCGACAAAATAACTGGAAGCCTTCAGAAGACCACAGGAATAACCCACCCAGCAGCTAGATTGGTGTAAAACCAACCAGTGGTTTTACACCATCACAAATCGACTTACAGTGACATCGAGTTTCTGCAGAGCAAACAGCTGATGATCGACCTGAAATGACCACAAGAGCTGCTCTGAGCTGTCCATCAGCTTCAGGGTCCCTGAGGACAGACGAGGGCAAAAAAGGACATGAAACACAAGTGAGATTTAACTTTCATCCACAATTGTTTAATACAAGAAACTCTGCCTTTAATTTGTTTTGAAATGCATCAATGTTCAAACACACCTGAACGAAATCGCTAACTTCACCTCATCAGCATGTCACCAAGCTGTGCAGAGGCCTGCTAACAAGCCATTCATTTAATTCAGGTGTGTTGTACTGTCGGACAATAGCTCTCGAGGACTGGAGCTCGAGACGCCTGCTCTACACTAAGCAGTTATTAGAGTATTTAACACTTTATATTGTTTTATTAGTCCACTGTGTTCTAAAAAACTGTTTGTTTTGTCAAAAAGGACACAAGAAAAGACACAAATTGCTGTCTCACCATCTAAAGTACAAAGTGCAAACAGTCCACGTTTAGAGGATTCCTCTTTTGAACCTGGGAAAAGAAAGAAAAAAAAAACATAAGTTACAGCAATTTAAACCAAAAATTTACAGAGTTTTGACTGGCTTTTGAGACAACGTTTGATTTTTTTGTAGGAACTGGAACAAAATATGAATCACAAACAAGAGGGTCATTATTTATCTGTATAGAAGCAGAGATTTTTTTTAAATCAAAAGTTCTAAATCCTTTTCTTCTATATTTTTTCTTTATGTGATGTGCATTCTCATTTTATTTAGGTAATCATTCACAACAACCTGGACTCAAAACAAGTGATGCACTTTGACTAGGACAGTAACCAACAATGACAGTTAAACAAAAAAAATAGAAGAGATGACTTATTATAAACCAAACTAGCTGTGAAAAAATACTATAACTAATCAGTTGGTAAATAATTTAATCTGCTTGTTACCTTTGCTTATGCTGCCGACAAGATGAGTAGAAACGTTCTTGTTGTGTATCCGTCCGCTGGTCAGGTAGAGAACTACATCTCTGGAAGGCCCCTCGCTGTGAACAGACAACATGCAGCTGACCTTTCTTTAAAGGCTGAACTTGTAATTTTAGTCTGACTGGGTTTACCTGCTGGGCGTGGCAGGGGCGTCATCCTCAGACTCGGTGGAGTCCTGTTGTGTCCAGGTGCAGAGCAGGATGGCGTAGCCGCAGCCCGGCTGGGACACCATGAGCTCGGGTAAACCTTCAGGACCCGGGTTCACAGACAGACTGTCCACCTGCACAGCAAACACCACAACTCGTTAAGGCTTAATTAAATTCAGAAACCATACAGTTCTGGGTGTAAGGTTTACAAGCAAATAAAAAATAAATTTGTGTTCTACACCACTTTAAATGTTCTAATTATGAAATGAAGATTGCTCAAATATCCAGCCAGAATTATACCATAAGACTGTTGATAACTACAAAAAGCATGCGGTACACATATACACATATGTGTAGATGAATACTTACAACTTACAAAGTTCAGCACAACAACTAGGTGACTGAAACTTATAAGTTAAGTATGGATACTTTTGTGCCATAAACAATGTTTAAACACTGCCATGTAGACCTGTCCCTCCAGTAGCCACTTCTTTAGGAGAACCAGCTGACCGGATCCCCCATCCGAGCTGTCTGAGGGCTCCTCCCAGCGGAATGCTCGAACCACTCGGTCTGTGTACCCCACCACCAACTCACAGCGCCCATCTCCATCTGCACACATGGAGAAAGCCACACTGTTATCACATTTTGCATGACATACATTCAATGCAGAAAAATATAAAGCAAGGATTGTACCAATATCACTGATGAGGATGACTTTAGTGTTAGCAGGAATATGTTGGGTGAAGAAGGGTCTCTGATCGTCAGGACATAGGACTTCATGCTGGCTGGAGGAGTCTGATTTGCTCACGCCCGTCAGATCAAAGAGATGGAACCATCCTTCTGCGCCCACAGCTACAACGAGATTCTGGAAAAGATCCAGGAAACTTAGTCAGATCAATCCCAAACATTTCAGCATCCAGTTGCTTCTGATTTTAATCGGCTCACCTTTCCCTTGTTGCAGACATCTCCGACTGCGACACAGGTCAGCTGGAAAACCAAAACACGTTAAGATCATACTTTTTTCCCCAAGTGGTGCTTGCTGCAGACTCAACTTCAACCCCGCCCACCTCATCAACGTTGAGGTTTAGGCAGGGTTCAGGGTTAGAGTTAGGTGGATTTCCACCTTCAATCCCACCCACCCTGACCGTTGGCAGGGTGGGTGGGGTTGAAACCGTATCACCTCCGGCCAAGGTTCTGCAGCCAGTACCCTCTCCACAGTTTTCCAGTTTGATACCAACCATTCCCACACAGATTCTTGTGATCCAGGGCTTGGATTCATCATTCTTGTAAACAAGTAGCTTTCCACTTGTGTCTCCAACAATCAGCTCGTTCAGCTGCAGAGACAGAGGCACAAAGCTTTTTTTTTTTTATCCTGCAGCAGCAAGAACAATTCTTACAAATCATTTTTTTTTTTAAATATGACATTTACTTCAGTTAATAGGTTACATTTAATTCAGATTTTGTCCAACTAGGGTAATAAAAAGAAGACATGATGTTTCACACTTTTCAGTTTTTAATGAACCAAAATTGAGGGTAAATGCAAAATAATCACTGTGTACGTTTAAATATAGCTCAGTATGAGTTTAGGATAATACTTGTAATATAAAATGCACAAGAAGAATACAAACTAAAAACAATATTTGCAAAATCTTTATTTTTAAAATAATTAATAGACTAGTCCTAACCACATAGTACTAGAATTGATCTTCTCTACAGCAGATGAGAAGTCAGGGTTTTGTAAATTATGTTTTGTAGATTTAATAAAACTTTAAGAATGAAAAGGAAATGATCTTTCCTGTTTGGTGTCAGTACTGAGCGTAAATAACGTCTAATAGTAGGAATATTTGATATAAAGATAATATAAGAAGAGGCTCATTACCGAGTCGTTGTCTGCGTCTCCCAGACAGATGGCGTGAGGAAATATGGTTCCTGTAAAGTCCAAACTGACACGCTGCACAAAGTTCAACGACCGCATGACTGCTGGGTTGAAATCTGCAAGCAACCATGTGGAAAACTTTACTTATTCTCAAGCTAAATCAGGTACAGCAGCAAACTCATCCAACGGTAGCTGCACTTCCTAGTAAACAAAACCACGTGACCTAAATCCAACGGAAGCTCTGAAAAGACAAAAATCACATTCGCAGACTAACTTCGGTGTTCAAAGTATTGCATATTTTTCTAAGAAATACAATAAATATATTTATTTACAGCCAAAACTTCGTCTAAGTGTAATTTCGTCCTTTCCAAGGCGACAGCTCAACTTCTTAATAGTATTTGAAGGTGAAATGATGACATCTAGTGGTCACAGGACGCAAAAGGCATTACACGTTTTTGTTTTTTGATTTATGTTTTTCTTATTTTTAGCTATCCATCCATCCATCCATCCATCCATCCATCCTTTATTACTATCAAATCTGTAGAATGGAGAAATCTCTTAAACAGCATTAGAAAAGGATCTTAGAAATAATCATGCCCCGATCGAAGGACATTCAATAAGTCTGGAAAAGTTTATGAATCCATTTCTAAGGCCCTGGGACTCCAGTGAATCACAGTACAGCCAAAACAGTTGGCAACTCTGCTGTGAAACAAAAAACATATTTGCACTTCCACAAACAGCCTTTATTTTAATTATTTTCTTTATCTTTTATTATTTTGTATATATTATAATAATATAAATTCCTCCCATAAAGCAACCAACCCCCCACCAACAGATCCTCTGCCTGCACTAAAGATCTCCGAGGAAGAGGTAAACAGGCTCTTTCAGCACATGAAAACAAAGAAAGCTGGAGGACCTGATAACATCTCCCCATCATGCCTGAAAGCCTGCGCACATCAACTTGCTCCGATCTTCACAAGGATCTTCAACAAGTCACTGGAGAAATGTGAGGTCCCCTCCTGCCTCAAACGATCCACCATCATCCCGGTTCCCAAGAAACCCTCCATCGTAGGATTAAATTACTACAGGCCTGTAGCCCTGATGTCTGTGGTCATGAAATCCTTTGAGCGGCTGGTGTTGAAGCACCTGAAAGACATCACAGGCCCCCTGCTGGACCCCCTGCAGTTTGCTTACCGAGCAAACAGGTCGGCAGATGATGCTGTTAACTTAGGTCTACACTTCATCCTGCAACACCTCGACCATCCAGGGACGTACGCCAGGATCCTGTTTGTAGACTTCAGCTCGGCCTTCAACTCCATCATACCAGACATCCTCCACCAGAAGATCACACAGCTCAACATCCCAGCCTCCACCTGTCAGTGGATCAACAGCTTCCTGAAGGAGTGACAGCAGCAGGTGAGACTGGGGAGCATCTTCTCCCGATCCAGATCAATAAGTACTGGTGCCCCCCAGGGGTGTGTTCTATCCCCACTCCTCTTCTCCCTGTACACAAATGACTGCACCTCATCGGACTCGTCCGTGAAACTCCTCAAGTTTGCAGACGACACCACTGTCATTGGACTGATCCAGGACGATGATGAGTCTGCATACAGACAGGAGGTGGATCGGCTGGTACACTGGTGCGGTCAGAACTACCTTGAACTGAACCCACTCAAGACTGTGGAAATGGTGGTGGACTTTCGGAGGACACCACCCCCATACACCCCCCTCACCATCCTCAACAACACTGTATTGCCCGTGGACCACTTCAGATTCTTAGGAACCACCATCTCTGAGGACCTGAGATGGTCTTCACACATAGACACTGTTCGAAAGAAGGCCCAGCAGAGACTGTACTTCCTGAAGCAACTCAAGAAGTTCAACCTTCCACAGGAGCTGTTGGTCATCTTCTACACTGCCATCGTTCAGTCTGTCCTGTCTTCATCCATCTCAGTGTGGTTTATCTCATCCACAAAACAGGACAGGTCCAGACTGCAACGAATAATCAGGACTGCAGAGAGAATAATCAGGGCTGACCTTCCCTCCATCCAGAACTTATACAGGTCTAGGGTCAGGAAAAGAGCTGCTAAAATCTCTGCAGACCCCACACACCCTGCACATAAACTGTTCAGAGTTTTACCTTCAGGCCGCCGCTACAGAGCACTGTTTACTAAAACCAGCCGCCACAGAGACAGTTTCTTCCCCCAGGCTGTTTCTCTGATGAACATTCAATAGAGTACAAAACAACAGCATACAGATGTTGCAAATGCACCTTTTTATTTATATATGTGTATATTTGTATATTGTATATATGTATATTCTGTAATGCAAAAACAGAACAAAAGAGCAAAGTGTACCGGAGTCAAATTCCTTGTTTGTATGTACGAACTTGGCAATAAAGCTGATTCTGATTCTGGCTGTACTTACACATACATGTTTACAGTTCCTTTTATCCTTACTTTATTTACTCTAAAGTTTATAGATTTATACTAAATGTCTGTATGTTTTGATCAGTTGAAACCGAAGTCCCATTTCTTGTATGTCTTGGCCAATAAAGCTGATTCTGATTCTATTTTGATACATATGACGTCTCACCCGAGTCGCAGTACCGTTGTCCGCTAGAGGGCGGTATTCTATTACAATTGATCCTGTCCAGCAGAAAACAAGTTTTTCTAGCTGCAAGACAAACAGCACAACTTGTTGCCTAAAACGTCATTATGCATTTCTGTATTGTATGTATTTATTTTGTCCATATACAAATATGTATAAAATAGTGAAAATAAGTAATGAGGGGTGATAATTAGATGTTTTTGGTTTTAAAAAAAATAAAAAGACTGTTAGAAAATATAATGTTTACTGCTTTCCACAGTGTTTGTTGGGGGGAAAGCTGTTTTTGATGAGAAACAAATTGGAAAGTAATCCTTCCATCTCTCACAAATTAGTTTTGGTGCTTATAACTTTTGTTGTTTTTATTATCCTCCCGGACAGTAAACCTCAAACAAAAGCAGAAAAACACGGAAAATAGAAAAATGGGAACTTGGGCGCCCAGATGTCATAATAATTATTACACTTAACTTTGACTAGAAAGTTCATCCAAGTGAAGCGAGCGCCCTCCCAGCCTCTGGAAGACCCACAAAGTCCGCACAAAGCGCTAATTGGACCCTGGAAGCAGGCTGACAAGGGGGCATGGATAGGTTTCAGAAAGCCTGGTGATGGGGAAGGGTGTGGGGAGAGGAGTCGGAGACGCTGAATAGAACCCACGCCTCTTTCTCAAAACTCTCTTGCTGGGCCAAAAGGGGGAGGAGGAGAAGAGTGAGGGGGCGAGGAAATAAAAGAAAGTATATAAGTGGGGTGCATACAGGAGTGGGGGTCGCTCAATTGATCCTGAATGCCACTGCCAACAGAAAATGTGCGCAATTTTACAATCCCACTCAACAAGGCGTGCGTGCACAAGCACATGCACGCAAAGGTAGCATAAAGCAACAAAATGGGAGAAGGGGCGCACACACAGACGCACCTTATTTCAGGAGGAGGGGGGGGGGGGTTGTGCGTAAAAACTAGCTGGTTTCTCTGTTTTATTTTCTTCATCGCCGTTTCACCACTCCCCACGTCTCAGAGCAACAATAATTAGCACGGACCCTCCACTGTAACCGCATCGGGTGTGTCAAATCAGCCACAAAACTTCGGATTCTCTGCGCCTCCCCGCAGATTTGCGCCTCGTTGTTCCGCTTGTGCAACCGATTATGATGCGCTCCAGTCAAAGTGGAAAATTGGGCCTCTGATGCACAATAGGTCCTCAAATGAGCCGCATCTGGGAACAATAAAAAGTAGATGTGCTGATTCTGAAGCAGCTGCTCTCAGATAAACTGGAGCATGAAGGTGAGCTCTGTTTTAAAAACACAAAACCTGGAAGAAAAAAAAAAAGAAGAAATAATTCAGAGCCGACCCCATGCATAAGCGAACTAAGTTGCTCTTTAAGGCCCCTAGACAGCCAGCAGAGGGCCGGGGAGAAAGCTTCAATTCCTCCAGAGAATGACCTCGTTGTAATCAAGTTCATTAAGAGTGAGTCAACTTGACAACTCAGAAGTTTAATTCATATTCAAATAAAAGTCTAATCTAATTAAGTTTAACGCTATGAATAAATGATTAAAAATACACTTTAACTGATTTAATATTTAAGATAACTGAAGTCACTGTATTAGTAATGCAGGCTATAGTTCTCTGCAACATAAAATGAAGATGAGCAAGGTGGAGCGACTTCTTCGTGGACAGACCAGTTCATCATCACACATCTCTGTTCAGTCCACTCTGTTACAAAGCCAGAAATGTAACATTAATGGACTTTAAACGATGAGAGAAAAGGTGGTTGCCACAGTCCCAGGATAAAAAGAAAGCTTTTATTTGACTCAAAACTCAGTTTCTCCAGATTAATTCATTGGTTTTATGTCTGTCAACTCTAAGTGTTAGAATAGAAACTCTTATTGGCATCAAAATTTGCAAATAATTTTGATGCAAACCAGTTTGGTTAAAGCTTGTCACATCTGTAGAACATCTCATGGCCCATTTTATTCAATTTGTTTTGATATAATGTTGTATTTTTTTCCCCTCTAAACTTGTTTTTAATCCAAATTCCCTTTCAGATGTTTTAGTTGCATTCTTAAAAATAGCACAAAAACATTTGAGCTGGATCTGAGATCAGCACATGGATTTAAGGAAAAAATTGCTTAAAAAAAAAACAGAAATGGAAGTAGTTTGTGAATAGTAGATATTCATGTGTTTTGATCAACAGTGTACATTTGTTAGAGAAAACAACAAACAGAAAACTCTTACATTTAACTGAGATTTCATTGAACTGGCATATATTGATGGTTTTCGTTTTCTTTTTTTACACAAAGTTAGAGTTTACAAAAAACATCTAGGGATTCCATTTTCAATTTTTCATGCTTGCATGTAAGCAGAACATTTCAAATCATCCATGTTTCTCTTTTAAAGTGTTGCGCAGTGCAGTTAATCAATGCAAGTCACTTATCACATTTGGTTAAACAGCTAATTTAAGGAATTTATTCCTAGCTCACTAGATGAGTTAAATCAAGGTGTGCAAATTATGTCCAAATTCTAAGACTTTAGTGGCTGCAGGGGCTGTTTAAAAAAAGTGAAAATCATATAATATACAGATACATTTCACAAAAAGTTATATAACTGATTAATTTATTTCATTTATTTCTGTTAATTTTGACAATTATGTCTTACACCAAAATTCAGTTTCTGAGAAAATTAGGGTTTTACATTTGACCAATACAAAAGGGACTTTTTGGTACCTCGACTTCATTGTTAGATCTGGTTTCTCTCCTCATCCTCTTGACAATATTCCACAGATTCTCCATAGAGGACTGTCAAGATGGCTGATCACTGAACCACTTTTGGTACCTTCAGGAGAGTGGGCAGGTGACAAGTCCTACTGGAAAATGAAATCAGCATCTCCATAAAGCTTGTCAGCAGAAGGAAGCATAAAGTGCTATAAAATGACCTGGTAGATGGCCGGGTTGACTGTGAACTCCAGAAAACCCAAACCCAAACTTCAGAACTCCCCAAACAGGCTTTCCTCTAAGTGTTGCAGTCATCCCTTTTGCTTATGCGCTTTTTTTCTTCCACACAACCTTTTATTAATGCGTGGATGCTTGGATACAGCACTCTGTGATGCTTCTTTATTTGTGTTATGTAAAATTCTAATGTTCTGGAAATTTAGATTTTGGTCAAATTCAAAAGGCAAATTAGCTGTAAGCCATAACTGTCAGCATTAATAGAGGTAATTGCTTCAGATATATCACTCAGTCTGTAATTAATCTATAAAACAGCTGAAATAATTGATTAACATAATAAAACTTTTTAATTGTGACATTCACTTGGAAACGTCTTCCTTTCGTCTCACATTCTAAACACAAACTATAATTATTGGGAAAAGGTTTCCTTCCGCTCACCTCCTGCCTGGAAACAAACATCTCCGCTCACCGTTTGTTTAATGCTCCAAGTGGCACGCGTCCGGCGTGCGCAACGCACCGGTACCCGATGCAGGAGTCCAAGGTGTATCCACGCGACCAGTGGGCGTGGCCAGCCCTCATCCAAACGCATTGAAAAGCGGTGGAGTCTGTCTTCCAGGACACATTTCAGCTCTGAGAGGCCGACTGCCCCCACCGGAACAAGTGCGCTCGAACCACGTGAACGGCACGAGCGGGACGCGCCGCCTGGAGACTTAAAAGTTTGACCGATTACCTTACCTTCTGGAGATGGACATTACAGCCAAAATGGAAATTAACGTCAGCCAGCAGCAGCTGATTCCGGCCGCCTGCTACTTTTCCGCGCAGAGCATCCAGCTGAGCCCCAGCAGCAGCAGCAGCCAGTGCAGCGGGAAGTCCAAGCAGCCGAAGCGGCAGCGCTCCTCCTCGCCGGAGCTGCTGCGCTGCAAGCGGCGGCTGAACTTCGCGGGATTCGGCTACACGCTCCCGCAGCAGCAGCCCCACGCGGTGGCGCGCAGGAACGAGAGGGAGCGCAATAGGGTGAAGCTGGTCAACAACGGCTTCGCTACCCTGCGGGAGCACGTCCCCAACGGCGCCGCCAACAAGAAGATGAGCAAAGTGGAGACGCTGCGCTCAGCGGTGGAGTACATCCGCGCCCTGCAGCAGCTGCTGGACGAGCACGACGCCGTGAGCGCGGCGTTCCAGTCCGGCGTCCTGTCGCCCAGCATGTCGCAGGGATACTCCGCGGACATGAACTCCATGGCGGGCTCACCTGTGTCCTCCTACTCATCGGACGAGGGCTCGTACGACCCCCTCAGTCCAGAAGAACAGGAACTGCTGGACTTCACCAACTGGTTCTGAGCATCTCTAAGGTAAGATTAGACCGGTTTTTCTGAAACATTTGACGCTTTAATTGAATGCTGGCCTAACTGTTTCTCTTCTCGTTGTTTATCTCACAGAAGTACGGATCAATTCTTCTTACTGTTGTCCGGCGATTGGGATGGTCCCGGAGGAGAACAAGATGCGCTGTTTTAATCCTGCGCCCTTAAAGACTGACCAACTGAAAAGTCCGCAAAGTCCTGAGAACTTTGCGGAGATCAGCGCCAAAGGATTAACGGAGACAGTGTGGGAAAACTCGCTCCTGTGCATCTTCTAAAACAAAAGACCCTGACGTGAATTCATGCTCTTCAGAAAACAAAACATTATTTAATATGCCGCTCTTCATCTATGCTAATCCAATCACACCAACACGTTTTGGTAAACCTCTCAGAAGCTGAATTCAGTTCAAATGCTTCCAAGTTGCGGATTTATTCTAATAAATTCTATATCAGACGCTTTTTGGAAATATATTATGATATTTTTGTATGTAAGAGTTTTATAGATGTTTTGTACACATTCCTTTTGTATATATTTTGTCTATATATCGCGAAGTTATTTCTAATACCTCCTGCCAACGTAGACGTGTAGTCTATTATTCTCTGGCTCTTCTGTTCACGAGGTTTCCAGCAGGGGTTTGACACTCCGAAGTTTTTATTATATAGCACCAATGTGTCTTATTTAATAGCAGAACCATGTTAATGCATTATATCATGTCACGATGATCAAACTTATGCAGCTATTGTCCCAAAAAAAGAGTGCAATAGCCATGCATTGTCTTTATACTGCCAGCTCTTTATCTTCTATTCACAAGCAGATGTTAAATACTTCTTATAACCATATTTTCTACAATATAGTCCAAAAATAAAGAGATTTACTGAATTTCTTTCCATGTCTTTTGTTTTTTGATATTTGCTTTGAAGAGTGGGGTTGGAAAGGGCAGTTTTAGCTGTTATGTGATCAATAATTAAGTACAATAAAAACAAAGAGGGGAAATAAAGGAGTCACAATAATTACAAAAGGGACTATCATTTGATGTTTTATTAGAAAGAAATCTTACTTTAAATCACATTATATGACTTTTGGTAGGTGGATAAAAAAGAAACAGTTTTAACTCTTAATGGATGAGTGGGTGAGTGAAAGGAAAGTGAAGATAAACTAAATCCAGGGTAAAGACAATAGAACAAGGGTTCTTTATAGGCGAACTAACTTTTACGCACAGTTACACACATTTTAAGCACAATTTCTTAGTTTTCTTGGGTTTGGATAGAAAGTTTTAGCAACGGAGGCCATCAGTAAGTGAGTAACAAAAAGAAAAGTAGTGAAACAAGAGATCCACTACAAAAGGACCGGCCCTGGAGCTTTTATTTGAGAAGAAACTAACTTTTACACACGGTAACATACATTTTACACACAATTATTAAGATTTTATGGGCGGGGAAGAAATGGTCCAAGCTTGAGCAATTAAGGGATCAGTAGGTGAGTAGCTAAAAGAAAACAAAGTCTATTTTAGGTTCAAATGGATAAGCACTGGAACGTTTATTTGTAAAGGAATGGATTTTTACGCACAACTTTGCACCTTTTGAGAACGGTTTTTAAGTGTTTATGGAGGGTGGGTCCGAAACGGGTTACAGGTTTTGCTTTAATGGATCAGTGAGTAACTTCAAGACACGTGAAGGGAAATAAAATATCCTATGTAGGTCCAAAAGCAAAAGCTTTACTAGCACTATTAGTTAAAAAATACAATTACGCACATTTTCTTTTACATTATTAAAAACATTCTTTTTTAGCTCTTTCTTGAAAAAATCCTATTATCTGCTTGTATTACACACAGCAAAAACAAAAACAATGAGCATCGAAGCATTTTAAAAGCCCTTTTGTTAATATTTTTATCTATTGCACATCAGGATGTGATTAGGTATTTTGAAAAACATCTTCACAAAATAGCCCATAAACATTATTATTATTATTTACTCTGTTGAGTAATTTAAGCAGCTTAAATCGGTGTAAAAACGGCTCGTTTAACCCAAAAATCAAACTTCAGGTGGATTTCATCCAACGATGCAACATCCTGAATTTATAAGTTCAAATTCTGGCTGAACTCCGACAACAAACGCAAAACGAGGGAAAGAATGCGGTATTAAATCGACAGATGGAGGCGGTGTGAGCGGGGAAAGCAGCAGTTTGTAAGGTGGTCTGTGCGTTTTGGGACAACCGAGTTTGACAGGTAGGGCGGAGGCTGCAGCCAGGACGCGTGTCCGCTGTGATGAGTGAATAGGCTCAGGATGGTGGTCGAGTGGAGACACGGAGCTGAACTGACTGACGGCGTGTGCCTCCTGACAGCAGGAGCTATAGCCGCTGAACACACAGATGAAAAAGGCTTCTGTGTGTCTGAGAGGCACAGGCTGCTTTTCTACTTACTGTGTTGTGCCTTGAATAAAACGCGAACAATTCAAGTTTTCTGATAAGATGTATTATCTTTTATGGCAGCAGCATAATTTCGCATGGAAAAAAAAAAAAGTAAAAAAAAAAGAAAGAAAGCTTTAATTGGAGTACATTTATTCACTGCTAAAAAGTCCCATGCCAGGAACATTTTACATGTAAACTTGTACAATGCTCTTTGGGCAGTAGAACAGCTTTTAGTCTTCTCCTGTAAGAAGTTTGGAGCATGCAGAGATGAGTCTAAGTACTCCGGTTTGGACAATTTCTCTGGAGAGTCCAGAGTCCTGGGTCCTGGACTCTCCATTTGGAAGACCCCATTTAACCTCCTGGCTGATGTCTTGAGATGTTGCTTCCACATAATGTTCTTTTCTCAAAATGCCATCCATTTTGTGAAGTACACAAGTCTCTTCTGGAGCGAAATAAAACCCCCAACACATGATGCTGTCACCCCTGTACTTCACCGTAGGGATGGTATTCTTAAAGATCTTATTCACTCCAAATATAATGGCAGCCATTATGTTCAAACACTTAAATTTTAGTTGCATTGAACCACATGAGACGTCTCTAAAGGTTAAGGCCTTTGTACCTGAGTACATTTCCAAACTGTAACCTAACTTTTTAGGTGGCTTTTGTAGTAGTGCTTTTTTTTAATCATTGAATGGGCTTTAAGTCCATATCTGAACATGACTTGTTTCACTGTGGATAACAACACCTTCTAATCAGCTCCAGCCAGCATCTTCACCAGGTACATTGCCTTTGTTCAGTTAACTATTGTTCAGTTAATCATTAATGTCAATTAATCAAGTTTTTGTAGCATTTTGTGTCATTTTGTAAAACAACCAGCAGACAAACTCCTCTGACAGAAAGTTATTTGATCATGACACATGCAGTCATCGTGTTGTAAACACAACCTGCTCTGTCTGCTGTTTTTTAAACCTGTTTCTTGTTCTCCCTGCTCACATGTTCTCCCAATAACAACTAGCAAATTCCCAACTATAACTGATGGTTTTATCAAATAAACAGCAAATAAGGGTTTTATTTTTGGTATAAATAGAGAAGGCTCAGAACCATGTTTTTAGATCAATTAAAACACCTCCAACGGTAAATATTTTATCTTCAGGATTCTTACGTTCACATCAAGATTTCATAATTTTACAGAATTTAATTCTCAGAGTTCTTCATCCTATTTTTTGCCCTTTTAGTATAAATTCACCATGACCTTATAGCAGTTATTTCCAAATATGTAACCTAGAAAAACAGAGACTGCAAGAGGAGGATACATTAATAGACAATAGCTGGATGGACAAATGGATGGATGGACAATGAATAGATGGAAAGATAGATGGACAACAGAAGAGTGGATGGACAAATGACATTGGAGTGATCGGCAATTGATAAATAGATGGACAATGAGTAGATGGATAGAAGGTAGACTGACAATGGATGCATGGATGGATAGATGGGCAAAAGGATAATTGATGGATTTACTGATGATTGATAGATGTACAATTGATGGATGGATGGATGGATGGATGGATGGAAGAATGGATAATGGATTTATCAATGCATGGATGGACAGACAATGCAATAATGGATGGATGGATGGATGGATGGATGGATGGATGGAAGAATGGATAATGGATTTATCAATGCATGGATGGACAGACAATGCAATAATGGATGGATGGATGGATGGATGGATGGATGGATGGATGGAAGAATGGATAATGGATTTATCAATGCATGGATGGACAGACAATGCAATAATGGATGGATGGATGAATGGATGGATGGATGGATGGATGGATGGATGGATGGATGGATGCTTAGACAAATGGAGAATTGATGTATTGACAGACAATGGATGGATTGATTGGTGATTGATGGATGTGCAATTTATGAATGGATGGATAACATAGATGGACAATGGATGAATGGATGGATGAATAGACAATGGACTGATAATGCATGGATGGACAGACAATAGGGTGATGGATATAGGGATTGATGGATGGATGGAATACAAATAGATGCATAGACAGATTGAGAACTGATGTATTGACAGACAGACAATGGATTGATCAAAAAATAGATGGACATTGGATAGATAGACAGAAAAATGGATGGATGAAAAACTAAATCAAAAATGAATGGACTGATGGATGGATACAAAGATGGATGGACTATATATGGATGAATAGAGACGAAAACAGTCCTTTATTAACAGACAGTTTGTGAATGCTCTTTATAATGCTAACAGATGCTCACGCACCTTTTCATGGGAGGAAAAATATCACCAATGGAGAAATGGATCTTCAGTTACACAAATGCATGATGATCAGAGAGTTGCAATGGGCTGAATGTCTCAATGACTACTTACTTATGACATGTTACTTATGAAATATCAGTGATTTCTACCACTTAAAGAGGATAAAGTCGGTCCAAATGAGTCTCAGATTAAAACGACCGTTCATTTTCAACATTTAACACTTTGTATTATGTTTTCGTGCCATTAGCACAACATTAAAAAGAACTGGGACCTAGTTGGGTGCACTGTTCTGTTGTTAGTAATCTTCTCATTTTCCAGTGATGCTTATTCTAAAGGTATTATTGTAGTCCTATAATTCTGGGTATTTCTGTAAGGGGAAAGTCCTATTCTTCCTACTTTACTCTAGTAGTTTCACTTGACTGGTCCAAGTCTGCTACAGATTCTTTATAACAACATACAATTTTAGGATCACTACAGACCAGTAACACAAACTCCCTTTAACGTTTTTTGTTAGGAATGTGCCAATCGTCTCTGAACGGTGAAGGTGTTGCTGCTGACACCTGAACCAGGAAGTGCAGCTGCAGAGCTCAAATGTGGCTGGAGTCATCGAGCGGATTGGAGATCACTGACTTGTGGATGAGCATGAAGAGCGGCAGGTAGGCCAGGAAGTCCAGTAGGTCCAGTGGGGGAATGCGATGCAGCTCAAGCCTGATGGCTGCCTCCTGCTCCAGATGAATGCCGCCAGCCCTCAGCTCCAGAAGCAGCTGCTCACCGCTGATGAAGCCCCGCTGAGCTCCAGAGATGTCTTGCTGGTCCTCCAGGAGGAACAGGAACAGTTGCTGCAGAGGTCAGGATAATGGTTTTAGATTGAGTCCAGTTTGGAAACCACTAAAGCTCCTGGACTGGTTGGACTTTTGATCCCAGTTTTCCCATCTGGGGTTAAGGGACCTAAAACATGAAAAACTAGCTCCTAATTCGCTCTCAGTTTGTCTATGGGAAAATGTTCATGTTATTGTGTGGTGCAGCCTCAGATTACCACAGTCCTGTTTGGCGCACCTGTTTGCACAGTTAATGCAGTCTAGGTAATAATTGTTGAGAAGAGGGAGGGGCAGGAGAATAGCAATTAGCCCGCAGCCTCCCCCAGCAGCCTCTCCAGTTAACAACCCTATCCCTAACAGCTCTGTAATTACAAGGCCTCCCCTACCTGGCCAGGGGCTCAGTTTTCCCCACCCACAGGCTTTCATGTGCCGCCGGCCTTTCAGTCGCCAGTCATTTCCTTGCTCTCTTGTAGCCAGCTGGTATTGGCTCGTCCCAGTCCTTCCGAGATGAGCCGTGTGTCTCGGGCTGATTACAGGCTGGGGCGGAGTGGACGGCATGTCCACTGCTGGGCCCTTTAATGAGATTAAGGCTGTGCTAATCTATGAAAAAGGAAAAGCGCCCCTCTCCCTTTCTCCAGCTTGCTTCCCTCATTTCCATGCATGAGGGCTGAGTGGCTCTCCAGAAACACGCTTTCAGATCGCTCTACAAAAAGTCGGCCCGTTTGTTTCATTGCAATTATACCTGCAGAGCCACGGAAGAGAGGCGGAGGCGAACCAGGAGGAGATGTTTGGGGCATAAGAGTTAATCTGATGTTACATCGAGGCAATCAAGAGTGCCTTGTGTAATCAAATTCAAGAGCACAAACATGTGGTGCGGAGGGGTTTAAGGGTGGCGTTACCTTCGCTTTAAAGAGACGCACTTCAAGGGAGCGGAAGTCCATGTTGCTGATGAGTGAACGCATAAACTCACTGGAGGAGAGAAAAAAAGAAAAAAAACTAATTTAGTCAAATAACATTTTAAAAAGGATGAGGATGCAAGTAAGACATGAGCAGGAAGGTTATACAACAGATTCTCAATTGGAATTACATCAGGACTTTGACTGGGCCATGAAGATGCTTTGATCTAATCCAGTTGTTTTTAAACATTTTTGAGAATATTGAGTTTTCAAATCCCACCATAACAGATATTTTATAATCTATTGTGTTATCTAAGAACAACAAAAAGAAGGAAAAACATCTTATCCATCGACACTGCATGATTAGCATCCCACCGGACCACAGTTAAGTCGGATCCAGTTTCACCTGGTTCACTAACCTATGCTTTAGTTCAGTGTTTCCCTACCCTGGTGCCCAGGGCCCTTTATGTATTAGATGCATCCCTGCTGGAGCAAACCTCACTGAAATGGTCAGATTACCTCCTCAGCATAGCATCAAGGGCTGGATAAGCCTGTTAATCATTCATTCGTTTAAGTTAGTAGTGCTTCAACAGGGAAAACACCGAAAACATGAAGGACAGGGGGCCCTGACCAGGGTTGAGAACCACTGCTTTAGTTTAGACACACAATCCTGGTTTGAGAAGTTTCTGATGAAGCAATGATGAATGAACTTGAGGAACTTATTGCTTGGCGGCTGGTGTTTTTTTTAATTCTGCCCCACAGTTAATTTAAATTTCACTCACAAATACCTGATCCTATAATGTAAGCAGACAACGTACCAACTGTGGTTCCTGTACCACGTAGTCAAATTACACACAGACTCTAATTATGAATTCGTTGACTTTTGAATGCAATTAGTTGTTTAGGAGTGTTAGACTAAATGGGGCTGAAAACAAATTAAATCTGAATTTTATTTGTGAAACATTATGAAAACCTTGCATCATTTTCCACCCCCCCCATACACTATTCTCAGTTTTGTTATAGTCTAGCACATACAATTAAAGTAAATACACTGAAGCTTGTAGATGAAATGTGACTAAATGGAAAAAGTTTAAGTGGTGTGAAAACATTTTGCAAAGCGATGTTTGTGGAATAGCTCTCTTGATTTTTGGTAACCTTCCATCAAAACACAGAGGGTATTTTGTGTAAAATCAACGCATAAAGGGAACAAATCAACTCCTTTAAGTCGAGTGTTTGTAAATATGAGTCACGTCATGGTTGGTCATTTTTGGCGCCTTTGTCCCGAGCCACCCTGTTGTTGCCAACCCATGATGCTAAAGTGTTTTGAGTCCATTGTGGTTGCTCACAGCAGCCTTGCAGACAAACAATGCGTCGGCACACGGAGACATCCCGCCACATTAACGGATAAAACTGATTTGGGGGACAGAGGGCGTAGAGGGGGGTGGGGGGGGGGGGGGTGGGGTGGCAGTGGGATGAGCAGGATTTGTGTGGAGGGGAATGAGCGGTCGGAGCACACGTTGGTGCAATGTGACCACTTGGAGGCCGACAAAATCTGGGTCCACCAGGATAATAAGAGGCAGAGTGGAGCAATTGTGCTGGGATGGACTTCTCCAGTCCAGCGTGTGGCACAGCAATGGTCATCCTGTCTCTAACGAGCGCCTGGTGTTAATGAGCCCCTCCTCGCCGAGCGCTCAATGACCTGTTAGAGCAAAGAATGGTCAGGCACTAGGCCATTGAGTGCAGTGCATGCCTGAGTGCTCACAGCACTGCAACTGGACCTTGCCCTCCAAACTACGAAGCAGTCTGGGCTTTGATGAGGATGAGGCAGGACAGGGCAGCTAATGATCATTAATTGCACTTCATTTGCAGTAAAAGAGTCCAAATGATGGTGCACAAGCGCACCGGCGAGTTAATGGCAAAGACAACCAGGCAGAGTATGGGGGAGGCAACGGCCATGGACTGCTGCGAGGATAATAACAGCCTAACCCATTTTCTTTTGTCGAATCCCCGCTGTGGCCAACACAGAAGACTTCTCACTTACGTAGAGCCCAACATTTTGGCGGCCTCCTCAGTGGAGAGCCTGCAGACGGTGACGCAAACAGATTTTGACCCAGTTTGATCCAACAAAGCTCAGAGTTGTTTGGCGATATTTTAAGCGGGCCGGTTGAAACAGTATGGGCTCCTATTGTGTAAAAACTTCCACACCACATTTTGGACATTTTTATCGCACCTGACACCTTGACCGATTTTAAAACCAACTACTAACTTCAGTTTGGATTCCAGCCAGGATCAATCCTTACCTGTACACAAGAGATAAATCAGCTTCATCAACTGGATTTCTGAACTTTTTCTTTAGTTTGTTTTGCTACTGTTTCAACCATTGTCACAGGATATGTTTTTGTATTGTTAGTCCGCTTGACTGAGGATAATTCCCAAAGAGCTATTAGATGAAAAATGTTGTGTGGTTCTACAGTGGTGCTAAAAACTGCACACAAACCCTGTTACAATGCCAGGTTTCTGGGAGACAAAAAATGTGACTTTAATATGTTTTTTTAACTTTCTTTTACTTTTAGTTTTTTACTTTTAATGTGCCAATTCTTACAATTAAAACGTAAAACACTAAAAATAAAGATTATCAGGTCCAAACTAACACTTTGTTAAAACAGCTTGTGAATTAATTTCTTGAGTTTACACCTGTCATGTTGTTGTAGCTCATATTATGCAGGTTTCCCCAAAGAGCTGTAGATGCTGATGGCTGTGGGCAAGAAGGATCTCCTTTAGCAGTTTGTCTTACAGCAGATCTGAAGAAGCCTCTGACTGACGAATGTCCCAAATGATTGTGGGAGAATGTGTTGTGATCGAATGAAACCAAAATAAAAATTTTCGGCCACAATTCCAAAAAGCATCACTAACAAATTCTACCGACAGAAGAACATGGTGGTGGCAGCATCATGCTCTGGGGTTACTTTTGTTCAGAGAGAACTGGAGTTTATGCCACAATCCTTTAGATTTTGGTGAACCTTTGCAAGCTAAAGTCAAGATATGAGTCTAATATATGAGTCTGAAAGACATTTTAAGGAAATGTCTTGACCTTTTAAGGAAAACATGATTATATTCTTGAATATTGCCATGACAACACATTACCCATAATTTCCTCACTCTTCTTCTTTCTATCATCAGAATGACCCCATAACTATTCGAGAGTTTTAGCATTTTGACCACTAAGATTTATATCAGGCGTTAACTTAAAAAAACAAAAGTTCATGCCAATGAGAAATAAATTATTGGAAAAGCTGCATCCAATTAGTCCTTTGTAACCGCGGTATTACCATCATTAAGTAATGGGATGGCGAATCGCTGTACTGTGAAGCTCTACTACCGAAGAAGACCAGAAGCTAAAATTCAATCAAAATAGTTAGTTTCAGTGAATTAGGTTAAGGCTACGGTCAATTGTGCAACCCAGTTACTGAAACTCTTGTTTTTTACACAATCACCCACCCACTTCCCACACTGGTTATATTTTTCATTTTAATTGTGCAGGATATTTATCTCATTAATAGGGTTCCAACATATTATCCACATCATCAATGAATGGATGGATGGATGGATTACACTGTTTTGCCTTAAGTATTTTCTCAAGTGCCTTCACTCAAAAACTGGTGACGTCCTGTTCTTCATCCAATGGTTTGAATGCGATGTCAGCCTTCAACTGTTCTGAGAGGGTTTTCCACAAGGCTTGACCACACTTCCTGAAGTGCATTTGTAAAGTCAGACACTGAGGTTGGACGAAAAGGCCTGATTCACTGTCTCCGCTCTAATTCATCCTAATCTTGTTTTAGTGGGTCTAGGTCAGGCAGGTTTTTCCCCACCAAACTCATTCGTCCATGTCTTTGTGGACCTTGCTTTGTGCATGGGTGTGTGGTCAAACTAAAAGGCAGATTACAATTCTTGAAAAGGAGCCCCACACCATAATCTTCCCTCTACCAAACTTTACACTTGACACAATGCAGTCAGGGAAAACAGAATCACTCATTAGATAGTCAAACAGAAAGGCATGAGTCGTCACTCCAGAGCACACATCTGCACTGCCAGCTCAAAATGCCATAAAGAACGTTTAACCTGATGTGTTTGATTACACTGAGGCTTTCCTCAAGGACCCGGATGTGTGACACCACATAACGGAATTTTGTAATTTAAACTGAATCATAAAACTGAAAGTGAAAGTAGTGAAACTGAATTTTCAATACAACAAAATACATTTTCAAAGCAAATAAATTCAGTTTCAAACCATTAAATTCTAGTTTGAATTTAGTGAAATAAAATTTCAAACTAATTCCAAAGCACACTGTTGCATATGGGATGATTGAACCCTCTAAAAATACGGTTTCCAGAAGTGAGAGAGAACATATTCTATTCTGGCAGTTTTTGGTTAGTACCTACAAAAGGTCAAACATTATTTGATCATCAAGCCATTGTTAGAAAGTATTAAAACCCTAACCCCAACACAGGGATGGGATCTTTTTCACAGTTTATCCGCTGGAGGCATGTTGATTCCACACGAACGCTCGCTGACTCATTCAGTCTAGCATTAAGAAGACTTGCAGTAACCCCACACAACGACTGGCATGGCTCCATTGATGCTATTTGGCAACATGCTTTCCTGCCAAACCATGTTATGCGCCCTGAGGGAATGTGACGCTGCGTGAGGAGCACAATGCAACGCGGGGACAGATGGGCCTAAAGCAGCACAGCGCAGAGGGTGACAAGGAGGCAGCAAGAAGAAGGAGTAGATGAAAGACATGCGACAGGTAAAGCTGGGAAGAAAGGAGGAGACAGAAAGGGGAAGGAGGGTCGAAATTGCAAGAAACATGAAAAACAGGGACACACCTCCTCAGATCTCCACATGATCAGAAAGGCTGATTGTGTAACTACTGTAGCGGCTCATTTCTAAAGCAGGATTAGAGACAACAGGATTAAGTGAAACAGGTAAGAGGATCAGTTCAGTTCAGCATGGATGAGATGACAGAGGGATGCTTTTGTTTTCTGCATGTTGGGGAGGTGGCATTATAAACACTGATCAGCTCCCTTCTTATTACTGAAATTGCAAAGAGGAGTTTTGTGTAAAGAGGTTTAATACGGACATTCATTATCATTACGATAATTGCCTCCACACAGAGCAGACACCCTGGTTTTTTGTGCCAGCGCAGCAGTTAGGCTACAGGCTCCTCCAATGCACACCACAAAGCGCTGGCCGTAAATCAGGGGACCCGTGACCCTGGCCCCATCCTTGCTGAGAGGGAGCTCTCAGTCCGGGGTGAAGGCTTTGGGTGCAGGCCTTGACCCCTGGGGACCTCCAGAGTGAGCTTGGCTCCACTTGCTCCAGTCTGTAGGAAGCCTTAGACCCCGGGGCAAAGACAAGAAAAAACAAAACGCCGTGTGTGGGAATCTGGGGCATATGGAGCATAACGTTGGGACACAGAGACGCTGAGGCCAAAGTTTGCCCCAGCAAAGTTCAGCCTTTTCACAACTGATTCACTGGAAGTATTTTTCATAAAATATCAGAGAAACAGTCTGTCCCAGTAGCATCTAAAAACTCAGACATTTTCTCATATGTTTTAAACTGGAAGCAGCACCGTTTTTTTTCATCTAAAAACTATTATAATTGGAATAAAAATATCAGTCATGGGTGAACTTTTATTATTTTTCAATGTATTCAGGCTTTGCTGCCTTTTGAAAAAGACAGTTTGTTTGTTCTCCTTTCGCTGCAGCGATGAACATTTTCAAAATTAAAATGGTTAGGCTGATATAAAATAAAATACATGGCCAAAATTATTCCCTCATCTGTCTTCACAGACACAAGGCCCAGCAGAGACTGTACTTCCTGAGGCAACTCAAGAAGTTCAAAGCATTAAGAGCTTCTTCCATTGGAAATAAGAGACTGAGCCCTACTCCTGAAAAACAGCCTAACACCATAATCCTCCCTCCACCAAACTTTACACTTGACACAGTGCAGCCAGGCAAGTGTTGTTCTCCTGGCAACTGCCAAACCCAGACTCATTCATTGGATTTCCAGACAGAGAGACATGATTCATCACTCCAGAGAACATGTCTCCACTGCTCCAGAATCCAGCTGATACTTTGAATTGCACTTCGTGATGTAAGGTTTGCAGCTGCTCGGCCATGACAAATATTTCACGCATTACTTTATTATAATTTAACATGTTCCACAGAACCCGCAAATCCAAGTCAGCTGGTGCTACTCAGGTATATTTTTGAGTTCAAGTTTAAGTAATTATATCTATATTTACTGTCACACCTGCACTTGTGGCTTTTATTTATTTACTCAGATCTATTCTAGGGTGGTTGAGTCGGGGTTTTGCTTTTTGTTAAAACTGAAAATGACTTTAAATAAAATTTGTTGTATAAAAAATGTATACATTTTTTACTGCTGTAGCACTGAATAAATATATATATATAAAAAAAAAATACAACCTTTGATTCAAACATGTTTAACTGAGGGGCTCCGAGATATGTTTTAACAACATCACTGATATCACAATTAATGCTACGCCGAACAATTTACATGGCTTCCTGTTTCCCAGAATAATATATAATGTAGTTCTGATGCCCCTTTTTCATAGCCCCTCTTTAAAATGGGAAAAGACAAGAGAAATTTCAGGAAAAAGGATTTTCCATCTGACAACATGAAAACATGATGAGTTTGCTATACTCTACTGGGACTTTAACTGGAATTGTGTGTTTTAGTCACATGAGGCTGAGATTTAACTTTTTGACAATAAACACTCCAAATGGATCCTATGTAAAAATAAAAAAAGAGATTAATATGTGGGATAGGCCTCCATGCCTGCTTTTAAGCGCGGCACAGGATGTGGGCCTGTTTCTCTTCCATAGGCTATGGCAGAGTGTATGACATCATGAATTCTGGTTTCTGCCACACAACTGAAAATGAGTCGTCATTGGGTCTTTCAGGAGGATAATGATCCAAAACATATGTCCAAATTAACACAGAAATGGTTCCTCAGATAAAAATCAGCCTTCCTCAATGGTCATCTCAGTCCCCAGCCATGAATCCTACAGAAGACCTGAAGAGAACAGAGCATAAGAGAAGACCTACAACTCTAGACAGGTTGTGTAAAGCGATCCCTTTCTCTGGATGCTCCAACTGTGTGAAATGTGATAGGCTGATTGCTGCCCTATTGGTAAAATGGGTTCACAATATATTAACAGCAAGGATTGTGGAAAGTGTGGCTTTCCACAATCGATGTCCAAAAAAAACAAAGGTTTTCTGTTTCAAAATGTAAAATCTTGAAGGTTTAGGATGGTTTAACCAGGTTTGACTTTGCCTGAAGTTAGTTTTGACTACAAAAAGGCTTTTACCTTGATTATGCAATAAATTTAAAGCATCGCGCCTAATGTTTCTTGCATTTTCACTCATTGAGGTCAAATTGATTAAATTCACACCAGCTTACACTGAAACTTGAGTTATTAGAAATTCTTTGTTGTTTTTCAACAATAATTAACATTCTTTGGCCTTAATATGTCTAAATCGTGAAATAATGTTTCAGTGAGTTCTGTCCTGAAATTGAAATGTAGCAGACTACGCCACAATTACAAGGAAACTCAAAGCTTGGACCTCGAACATCATAAAGAAAATCAAAAGGAATCAAAGAGTCCCACACACGATGCTAAAATCAGTGGAACAAACTTGCATACACACTCCCATTCTTATTTATGGCAGGTCAGTGACTCCTTCTCCAGCTTTATTGAGGAGTGTGTCCGCCTTTTCACTTACTCCATGGAGGCTATTTTCTGTGCCAGGCTCGCAATCACAGCGAACAGCCTAAGGTCCACGATGCCATCTGTCACCCTGAAGTCCACGGTCTCCAGGATCTGAAACAGGATGTTCATGTTACAGCAGGGTGTGAACGGCTGCTGGCCTGCGTGTGATTGTGGCTCAGATCTACCCTGTAGACGTAGATCTCTTCGTTTTCAGACAGCAGCTCAGGAGGAATGATGGTTTTGAGAGCGAGGAGAACCTGCAGGCAGGAGATGTAGCCGTCGCCGTCAATGTCCTCCTGCAAACAGACACCAAGATCCTCATTAATCTCTTGGCTTTATTTGGAGGCGCTACAAGAGTTAAAGAATGAAAAATTTCTATTTCTAACAAAAGATGATGAAAATCTGAATGTTAATTACTTCCTACGCTTCCGAAATTTAATAAAAGTCTATCTAATTTGACAACTGGTGACAATTTCTGTGCCAAAAATGTTTTGTTCTTCCACTTTAAAGTTAATATATAGCATTTCAAAAGTATTCATATACCTTTTTTCACATTTTCTTACAAAAACAAACTGATATAGTTTAGAGAGATTTCATGTGGCAGACCAACACTAGGTAGTGAATAACTGTTAGGTGGAAAGAAAATGATTTTTCTTTTCAATATTCTGGAAAGTATGCCTTGCATTTATGTCCCTCCCCCACACACCTTTTGCTACAGTTATATTTGCAGATATCTTGAGGTATGTCTCTACCAGCTTTATACAATTAGACACTGAAAGTTTTGCTCATTCTTCTCTGCAAAATGGCTCAAGCTTGGCCAGGTTAGGTAGACAGTGTCATCTCATCTGACCAGAGCTCCTTCTTCCACATGTTTGCTGTGTCCCCTAAATTCTGGCTTGTGGTAGACTTTAAGACGAACTTCTTATGGCTTTCTTTGAACAATAGCAAAAAGAAAGCCACATTTGTGCGGTCCTCGGCTAAAAGCTTTCCTGCCGAGAGATTCTCCCACCTGAGCTGTGGATCTCTGCAACTCCTTCAGAGTTACTCTTGGCTGCTACTCTGATCAATGCTCTTCTTAGCTGCAAGTTCAAGTAGTAGGTTTGCAGTTGTGTTATAACTCTTTCCATTGTCAGATGATGGACTGAACCAGGCTCTGTGAGATGTTCAAAGCTTGGGGTATTATTTTAAAATCTAACGCATACTTTAAACTTCTCCACAACTTCATCCCTGACCTGTCTGCTGTGATCCCTGGTCTTCATGATGCTGTTTGGTAACTATTGTTCTCTAACCAACCCCTAAGGCCTTTACAGAATGGCTGGATTAATACTGAGATTAAATTACAGACAGGTTGAATCTACTTACTAATTGGTTTTACAAAATTGTATTTAAAGGTATCAGATTAAAAAGGGGGTAAATAAAAAAAAGACATGCCACACCTTTCAGATTTTTTTGGTATAATATTTTAGTGAATTTTATACATCATTTTTTTTCCACTTCAACATTATGCACTACCTTGCCTTGGTCCATCACATAAAATCCCAGTAAATAACACTGAGGATTGTGTTTTTGTAACGTGACAAAAAGTGAAAAGGTTCAATCTGTATGCACGGCTTAAGCCTGCAGACTCCACACCTTCTCACCGACTGAGAGAGCAACACATACCGCTGAGTGAAACAGAATCTCCTGAAAGAGAAAGAAGAAAAAGGGTTTAAATCGCCCTTCACTTACTGCCTCAAAAGCCCTTTTATACTCAGCCAACTTCTCCTGACTGAAAATGCAGTACTTTGCCAAAAAGTCAACTGGAAAAGACAGAAGAAAACAACATGAGGTCATAGTGTGAAGAAACCCTTTTTAATGTACACATTATTATATTTATTATATGCAGTCAAGTGTGTTTTGTCCCATTTAAAATTAGATATGCACCTTCAATAACAACATTAAGTCTCTCAGTGTGTGTGACTGTGGGGTCGGGGTGGGGGGACACACAAAAGGAGTCCATTTGGACAGGGAATCTAAAGTGCATGGGGGTGGGTCGCACTTGGCTGCTAGGTTCTGTTACAAAAACAAAATGTGAGATGAAAAAATTTTCGTTTTTCTTTTAGAAAAGGAACACATTTCACAAACGATAATGTTTTGTTTTATCCACTTAGGTTTGCAGCCACATCATTTATTTAGGTGAAATGTAAGCACTTGTTCCCACAGTTTAAATCAGAAGTTTACATCTACTCATAATGGCCATGAAACTCTTATTAGAGTTTTGATGATCCATTTAAACTTTGGTTTTTCCAGGGTGGAATAAGAGCGATGATTTTATAAAGACAAGAAGTTGGTGCAAATGTTTGAATTTATTGTTTTTTTCTCCTCTCATCCACACATAGTTTAAATTACAAATTGTGGCTCAAATATATACATACACTGAGTTAAATGTCCCTTAGCAAGCCATCTACAAGCTTCTGCTAGCATTGTGGCTGAAAGTTTGACCCCTCTGTTTGGTATTAATTGGTTGGCTTACTGGTTAATACAAGGGATATAATGGGGTTGAGTTTGGTTGCTTTATTCATTCTACAAGTCTGATGTGTGCTTGGGATACTTTTAGTGCTAAAACATCTAACTCTATCCACAATGTAACCATCTAGGTGTTGATATTAGGTGAAGTTGAATAATTTTACGGTAGTAATTCTTATTCATTGTTCTAGCCCACAGCTTGATGCTGCCACCACCATGCTTGGAAGGTGGTAATGTGTTCTTAATTTTAAAAGACTTGCTATAAAACCCCCAAAAATACTTCTTGACATTGAGCTCAATCTTTACCTCATCTGATCACAAACATATTTTGTTCTAGAAGGCATTTGGGTTGTCCAGGTGGACAGTAGCATATCTAGTTTAGTTTGAAGGTGTAGATTTTGGAGCAGGAGCTATTTTCTTGGTCTGAACCATCTTAATTGCGACACTGGTGTCTCAGCAGTTTCTAGTTCATGGCAGACTTAAGCCATGGTGGCTGCTGGGTTATTATTGAACACACTCACTAATTTGAGGACATTGTGAGTCTTCTCCTAGACCTTGACCAAGTGGTGACACATCTACATTTCTTATAAAAATAATGTGTATGCTGTGAAGAGAAACTACCAGCAGCAGTCTGGCATAAGGACATTCTTGAACCTGCAGAACCACTTAAAATAATCAGTCTATTGGTTCTGAGTAGCAAGCACCACCTCACTAAATTATACAATTTTTGTACTGTCAAATGATTTGGTCTCTCAGTACCAAAATTGGCCAAGCCTACTGGTTTGCTTTGTTTTCAGCACTATTGGCTGTAACGTCAACACCAGTGACTGTCCAATGTCTCTACATGCTCATCCAGGAGGAGTGAATGCTGCAAGTCACTGACTGGATGCAATCTGCTGGGTTTCCTTAGACAGAAAAACTTTTTATCCAATTTGAATAAATAACTAACTTTGACTGCACTGTTCAATGGTTAGGACTAATTGGAATGTATGTACCTGACTTTGTGAAGTGCCTTGAGACAACATGTGTTGTGAATTGGCGCTATATAAATAAAACTGAATTGAAGTGAATTGAATAAAAACAAACAATAAAAACCACAACGTATTATTAGAAGTAATAAAGTAATAAAGACTTTAATACTCAGTTAAATGCCTTAGAAAATCATCAGGTTCTGGGAAAATGGATATTAATGGTCAGAGGAAAACATAATGAAGCTCTATAATTGTCCAGAAATGTCTCTACAACAATGTGAATTATGTTAAATGCTTGTAAAATTACTCATGTATTTCATTTTCTCCCTACAAAAGGTCTTGAAAATAAAATAAAAGCAGAGATAACCAGAGGAGCGCAAACTGAGACAAACCATGAATATTTCATTAGGCAAATTTGGGAGGGAGGAAAAAACCGGCCGCTTTAAAAGGAGCTTTTAAGCTGCTGCCACTTCAATTTAGGAGATGAGAATGAATCTGCTGAATAATGGATCTATTCATGGGATTGCTGAAGAAAGAGGAGCAACAGAGTTGATATCAGTCTGGACTTAAACCTCTGGACCTCTGGGGTTTCTCTGCAATAGCTGGGGTGCCTGTTTGAATCTGCCTTTCATCAGCTCAGGCCTAATCAAATCCAGGCCTTATCCTTTCACATGCAAAATGTTACATTCGCAGCCAGTCAACTTGACTTGTTAAAGCTTGATTGATCAAAAAATCAGCAGGGTGTCTTTATAGCATCTGTTTGCAAATATCCAAGATGAGACGAAGCTGGCAGGATGAGGCAAACATGCAGCCGCAGTGCAGCCTGCATGTGAACACGCAGGGATTTAAAGTCCTGACTCCTCCCTGGTGGCCGGATCAGTGGTCAGTCTGTCGGAGTGAACTGGGCCTTGTTTGAGGCAGTGAATAGATCCTCCTCTTTTTTGACATTATAGAGCTGTAGTTCACTAAACATCTGAAAGAGTGTCAGCAGCTGACCTGTGGTGAGTTTTAGCAGTCAAACACAAAAATATGGACCTCTTTAATAAAATCTTAACATACAAACTCCAAACCTTTCAATTTCCCATCAATCAATGTTTTTAAAGAATTCCATTTTACTGAATTTTATATTTCAAAGACGTTTTACATACATTATTAAGCATATTACATATTAATCATGTGACACAAAAGATAACATTTGTAGCTACCAAAATGCATGTACAAAATCCAAAACGTACTACAGTAATAGGAGAGGTTTCTGCTGTGACATCAATAGTTTTGACCATTATATATATTGCTGCAATGTAAACTTCTGGGCCAAATCCTGTCTGATGGGTTTGGCTTCTGATTTTCCACCTGCTTTCTGAGAACCGTCAACAGGTTCTCTGGGGGTTTAAACTGCGTCCTTGCCACAAGTCTAAAATTTCACAGTGATGATGTTTCAGTCATGTCATTAGCCTTACAACACCAACGTTTTGATTCCACTCTTTATGCATGGCAGGGTTCTTAGGAAGAACTGGGAGGAAGCCCACTGCCTTGAATTGGATCAGAATGCTTCACTGTTGGATGGTAGCAGTCATCTTTTCTTCTTTAGAGAGGATTCATCACAGAGAAGAAATATGCACCAGGTCTTCTAATGTCCATTGTTGTTTTTCCAGCTGAATTTTAGTCTGTCCTTGGTGTTTTTCTGCGACAGAAACGCCCTTCTTGACACAAGAACTGCCAGTTGGAACGAATGAAATCTGCACTCACACACAGTGCGAAACAGGATATAAAACACTGGGATTACAATAATTGGCTCAATAAATTCTCATGTTTCGTGAAACACACAAGTGCTGATGATTTCGCTGCTTCTTTATAACGTAGCAAAAAGCTAAACATTTTAGATTTAAAACATGAAGTGATTGTTTTTTTCAATGTTAGAAGTGACTTTAGACAGCCATAATGCAGTGACTTTGTCATGATTTGAAAGCGTTTGAGATTTGTTTTTGGTTTTTTCTGATCTTGATTATGTATTCCAGATGGTGCTTTAGTTCATTCCTCATGTTTAGTTCCTTAATAATTCTTGTATTTTGTTCATGATGCATTTAGTTTATATTCTGTAAGAACTTCCTTTGGTTAGATTGCTTTCTTGCACCTTTGTTCAGCTCATTCATGTTCTTGTTACCACTCCCTGCCACAGTCAGTTCATAATCAGTTTCATTCAGTCCACCTGCACCATGTTCATCAGTCTCACCTGTATACTCCTCCATACTGTTTTCTTCTTGCTGGTTTATACTGCTTGTTTCATGCCATGTCTGCTCTGTTCCTGCCAAACCTACCCTTATTCATGCCTGTGTTTTTTTGCCCAGACTCCATGTTTTAATTCTTCTCATGCCTACCTGTAAGTTTTTCTGTGATTTTTATCAAATAGTGAATAGCAAATAGGAGATTTAGGAGGAAATTATGTTGAGTACTCAGTTTTTACCAAAATGTAGGCCATATAAAGAACTGCACTTTGTATGCTTTTTGCTCAGCTTCAATAATGTTGAATTAGGATCTGCTCTCAACATCAGCCCTGACTCTGGCCTTTTCTGCACCCTCTGCTGCTGTGGAAGACCCTCACACCCAGCAAAGAGGTGCTGGAGGTGGTCTCAGGCTCAGGGAAGCGCTCCGTCAGGGAATCAGACAGACAAAAGGTTCAGTGGAGTGAAAGACTGGTGGAGGAAGCGACGGTGGGTGGAGGAGCAGGACAAAGCCGAGGCAGCAAAGCCTCCTGCCTGATAGCCTTATCTGATTCCACTCCAGCGCTTGATGGCTTTTTTTTTCAACCTGCCTTTAAAGCACACAGGTTGGGCCTTTGGTGTGAAGCCTAGCAGAAAATGTTAATCAAGAAAGGGACTGTGTGGAAAAAGGCGAGAGAAAGAGGAGAGTCACTCTGCTGAGGCTGTAATCTGTAAAAAGACCGAGGCGATTCAGTTGCGATTGAGAGAGGAAGAATAGGGCAATGATGATGATGATGATGAGCAGGGAGGTTCATGCTTTCACTAGGCGTTTGTTTTTATGTTTTGTTCCTGTTTGCTCAGACTTGCTCCTCCTGCATCTATCTACCGCCTGCAAACAGCCACAGGTCACAACTCATTTAACGCACACTTGGAGCTCGTTTTCAAAACTGCAGCTGACGGATGAAAAACACCTAACTGCTCACCTGACAAGGCCACTCTTCTGATTATGAGTCATATTTTCATTTCTTATGGGCAGGGCCATTCATGCCATGTTTTGACAAACAACTGAAAAATGGCTAAATCTATGGACCCTCTAGTATCGGGTTAGAAAAACTACACTGCTCAAAAAAAAATAAAGAGAACACTTAAACAACAGGCTGCACGGTGGTGCAGTTGGTAGCACTGTTGCCTTGCAGCAAGAAGGTCCTGGGTTTGATTCCCGACCGGGGGTCTTTCTGCATGGAGTTTGCATGTTCTCCCTGTGCATGCGTGGGTTCTCACCGGGTACTCCGGCTTCCTCCCACAGTCCAAAGACATGCCTGTTAGGTTAATTGGTCTCTCTAAATTGACCTTAGGTGTATGAATGAGTGTGTGCATGGTTGTTTGTGTGTTGCCCTGCGATGGACTGGCGACCTGTCCAGGGTGTACCCTGCCTCTCGCCCATAGACTGCTGGAGATAGGCACCAGCTCCCCCGCGACCCACTATGGAATAAGCGGTAGAAAATTACTGACTGACTGACTGACTTAAACAACACAATATAACTCCAAGTAAATCAAACTTCTGTGAAATCAAACTGTCCACTTAGGAAGCAACACTGATCGACAATCAATTTCACAGCTGTTGTGCAAATGAAATAGACAACAGGGGGAAATCTTTGGCGATTAGCAAGACACACTCAATAAAGAAGTGGTTCTGCAGGTGGGGACCACAGACCACTTCTCAGTACCTATGCTTTCTGGCTGATGTTTTGGTCACTTTTGAATGTTGGTGGTGCTTTCACACTCGTGGTAGAATGAGACGGACTCCACAACCCACACAAGTGGCTCAGGTAGTGCAGCTCATCCAGGATGGCACATCAATGTGAACTGTGGCAAGAAGGTTTGCTGTGTCTGTCAGCGTAGTGTCCAGAGCCTGGAAGTGCTACCAGGAGACAGACCAGTACACCAGGAGACGTGGAGGAGGCCGTAGGAGGGCAACAACCCAGCAGCAGGACCACTACCTCCGCCTTTGTGAAAGGAGGAACAGGAGGAGCACTGCCAGAGCCCTGCAAAATGACCTCCAGCAGGCCACAAATGTGCATGTGTCACAAACGGTTAGAAACCAAGTCCATGAGGATGGTATGAGGGCCCGACGTCCACAAATGGGGGTTGTGTTCACAGCCCAACACCGTGCAGGACGCTTGGCATTTGCCAGAGAACACCAGGATTGGCAAATTCGCCACTGGCGCCCTGTGCTCTTCACAGATGAAAGCAGGTTCACACTGAGCACATGTGACAGACGTGACAGAGTCTGGAGACACCGTGGAGAGCGATCTGCTGCCTGCAACTTCCTTCAGCATGACCAGTTTGGCAGTGGGTCGGTAATGGTGTGGGGTGACATTTCTTTGGAGGGACGCATGGCCCTCCATGTGCTCGCCAGAGGTAGCCTGACAGCCATTAGGTACCGAGATGAGATCCTCAGACCCCTTGTGAGACCATATGCTGGTGCGGTTGGCCCTGGGTTCCCCCTAATGCAGGACAATGCTAGACCTCATGTGGCTGGAGTGTGTCAGCAGTTCCTGCAAGATGAAGACATTGAAGCTATGGACTGGCCCGCCCGTTCCCCAGACCTGAATCCGATTGAGCACATCTGGGACATCATGTCTCGCTCCATCCACCAACGTCACGTTGCACCACAGACTGTCCAGGAGTTGGCGGATGCTTTAGTCCAGGTCTGGGAGGAGATCCCTCAGGAGACCATCCCCCATCTCATCAGGAGCATGCCCAGGTGTTGTAGGGAGGTCATACAGCCACGTGGAGGCCACACACAATGCTGAGCCTCATTTTGACTTGTTTTAAGGACATTACATCAAAGTTGGATCAGCCTGTATTGTGTTTTTCCACTTTAATTTTGTGTGTGACTCCAAATCCAGGCCTCCATTGGTTAATAAATTTAATTTCCATTGATGATTTTTGTCTGATTTTGTTGTCAGCACATTCAACTTTGTACAGAACAAAGTATTCAATGAGAATATTTCATTCATTCAGGTCTAGGATGTGTTATTTGAGTGTTCCCTTTATTTTTTTGAGCAGTGTATTTAGTTAAGGTCTTCATACTATTTCCAGAAATCGTATTACATTTTTAACTTTTACTTACAGCATATAGTGCTGTGAAAAAAGTATTTGCCCCATCCTACTTCTGTGTCTGCTTTTTGCCACATTTAAGTGTTTCAGATCATCAATGTAATTTTAATATAGGATAAAGATAACCTGAGTAAATACAAAAGGCGGTTTTCATTTATTAAGGGAACAAAGAGCAATCAAAGCCAACCTGGATTCATGTGAAAAAGTAGTTTCCCCTTGACCTGACTAACTAGTTGTGCCACTAACTCCAAAAACTGACATCAAGAGTTTGGGATAACTGGTAGTGAGCCTTTAATATCTTCACTGAGGAATTTTGTCCCACTCTCCTTTGAAATTAAGTTGAGCGTTTTTGAGTATGAAAGGCCTGTTTAAGGTCATATAAAAAGCTGAATTGTATTTGAGTCGATACCAGGCCACTCATCTTTTTTGAGTCATTCCAAGGTAGCCTTGCCATTGTAAGCTGGATCATTGTCCTGCTGCAGAACCAAAGTGTGTTTGGTCTTAAGGTCCTGTACTGATGGCTGGACAATCTACTGCAGGGTTTTCTGGTAGAGAGTAAAATTCATGACTCCATCAATTTTAGAAAGTCGTCCAGGTCTTGAGGAAGCAAAACTGTCCCACGCCCCTCACACTACCACCAGCATGTTTGGCCGTCAGAATGATGGTCTGTTTCTGAAATGCTGTTAGTTTTAGGTCAGATGTAACATGACCCACACCGTCCAAAAAGCTCCACTTTTGTCAGAAGAAGAATATTTTTCAGTCTTGGAGGATCATCAGAATGTTTTTTGCCAAAATGAAATGGACCTTTGGGTTATTTTTAGTCAGCAGTGGTTTGGCCTTCAAACTCTCACATGAAGGCTATTTGGCCCAGTTTCTCCTTCTTATTGTTAAATTATTAACTTTGACCTTAACCGAGACTAGTGAGGCCTGCAGTGCTTTAGATGTTGTACCTCCTGGTTGAATCGTCGATGGGCTCTTGGAGTAATTTTGATCGACCAGCCACTCCTGGAAGGGTTCACTGCTGCTGTTTTCTCCAGCTGTGTATTATGGCTCTCACTTTAGTTTGCTGCTATCTGAAAGTCTTAGGTTGCATTCTGACTGCTGGTCCGGTTCAGGGATTGGTAAAATGAGAAAATTCACACCTTCAGTTAGAGTTCACAACAGCACAAATGAAAAAATGTCAAAACTTATTTTTGCATTAACTGGGCTTATCAGCCCAACACCGTGCAGGACGCTTGGCATTTGCCAGAGAACACCAGGGTTGGCAAATTCGCCACCGGCACCCTCCTAATGCAGGACAATGCTAGACCTCATGTGGCTGGAGTGTGTCAGCAGTTCCTGCAAGATGAAGACATTGAAGCTATGGACTGGCCCGCCCGTTTCCCAGACCTGAATCCGATTGAGCACATCTGGGACATCATGTCTCGCTCCATCCACCAACATCACGTTGCACCAGACTGTCCAGGAGTTGGCGGATGCTTTAGTCCAGGTCTGGGAGGAGATCCCTCAGGAGACCATCCCCCGTCTCATCAGGAGCATCTCCAGGCGTTGTAGGGAGGTCATACAGTCACATGGAGGTCACACACAATACTGAGCCTCATTGTGACTTGTTTTAAGGACATTACATCAAAGATGGATCAGCCTGTAGTGTGTTTTTCACTTTAATTTTGTGTGTGACTCCAAATCCAGGCCTCCATTGGTTAATAAATTTAATTTCCATTGATGATTTTTGTGTGATTTTATTGTCAGCACATTCAACTTTGTACAGAACAAAGTATTCAATGAGAATATTTAATTCCTTCAGATCTAGGATGTTATTTGAGTGTTCCCTTTATTTTTTTGAGCAGTGTATTTATTAATGTTGCACTGTGAGCCATAATCCTGCTAGTTCTAGTAATTTTCAGACATAGTCCTCTGCTGTGCGTTAGACTTATAAACTCTTCATTGTGTTTATTTAGATTTAATAGGTCAATATTGAAATCTCTACAGATGAACATAACTTCCCATAATTCCTTTAACAAAGATCGCATTGAGCAGTAGAGAGGAGGTGACCTCGTTTTTTTAACAGCTGAAGAATAATGGAGATCATGGCCCACATCCACAGGCATACAACATGTGATTAACATTAACAAAATACATTCCCATACAGAAAGATTAAGAGTCTAAACTGATTTCCAGAAGTATAAAATCTATGAGAGATATGTTTATGGAATGTTCTATGTATTACTCATTATTAATGTGATTATCCTGTGAATTTACTGCTTTAATGCAGTGAAAAAGGTAAGTACAGATGCACACCTTTAATTAGGCCAATTGTATCCTTTCACAGTAGTTTAGAATGAGGTGCTACTGCGCAGTCTTAATCTCATAAAGCTAAATGTAAGTGGAAAAAACACTGGATGAGGCCAGCAGGAGGAGCAGTGGAAGAGTCTCTGCAGGTTTACAGAGTGAAAATCATGGCAACAAAGGTCTGACTATGGATGGAACTATAATACTGCTTGTAAAACAGTGAAAAAGCATTAAACACAAGACTAAAAACAGGTAGGGAGTAGTAACAATATATATTCTGCAGTCATTTAATTTAGCCAGTGAAGGTTAAAAGATTAGGTTTAAATTAGTGCATTAATGTTAAATCAAGACAATCATTTTTAAAGTACAAACAGAGATCATTGAAATGATCATTTATTTTGATAATTTCATTAAAATACATAGATTCATACATAGTGATACATTTCCAGCATTGATTTATTTAGGCAATCAAGTTTAGTTAAATTAGATTATTATGTCTTGCAGCTAATGACAACCAGAAATTCAGTTTTCAGAAAATTCAATACTACTTAAGTCTAATCAAAAATAATTTTTAATGCACAAATTTTATGTTTTGGCCAACACAAACTGCTGACTGAAGAGCTGTTCAACATACAGTCACTGAGAACCTCCACAAAGATGGTAAGCTACAAAAGATCATCCCTAAAGAAGCTGGCTGGTCATAGAATGCTGTGTTCAAACATTTTTTGGAAAGTTTAGTGGAAGGAAAAAGGTGTGTTGGAGAAAGGTAAAATTAAAATCGTGAAAAAAATGCTTCTTCATTCTGACCATGAAGTCTACAGAATGCTTTAGTTTTTAATATTGATCTTTGAGGAATGTTCAGATGAGTTTGAGAAGCAAATTATGCTTCTTCATGTTGTGTAGTTGCTGAATGCAGTGAATCAAGGTCTGAGGTGTAGAACGGTGGTTATCAGTCCTGTTTGGTGTAGCGGAGAAATCTAATCAGAGCAGAATTTGGCAGATTAATCCTGAGTCGGCACCAAATAAAAGGGAACAACTGTGTTTGGCCGCATTCTCCTGCACGCACTGTTTTCTGAAACAAACACAAAACTCTCCAACCCACCCCTTTGCATTTTCTCCAAAAACACCGAGCAGCGAGTGTGTGTGTGTGTGTGTGTGTGTGTGTGTGTATGTGTGTGCTGAGGCGGGTTAAGGCTCTGCTAGCAAAACAAACAAAGACACACGTAGCAGCCACACTCCTGTCTCTGGCTGCATGCCATCCACCTCACCACAAACCACAGCTTACGATTTCTGCACACACACGTACACACATTAAACCAATCAGCTCAGGTCCTCGCTGATGACTCCCAGAGGCCAAAGCATCTGCTTTAATGCAAGAGCAGATCTCCAGAGATAACCTCACAAAGAAAAATCATCTGCTATTATTGCTCCACCGCTCCTTTACTTTGTCCCAGTAATAAAGCCATTGTGAAGGGTGCTCTCTGTTTAGACACCACATAATAGACTCTTTGACAGATTTACTCTGCTCGCTCTCTCTGAAAGCAGCGGGCATATTCAGCACTGCCTCTCATCAATGACGAGCTGTTTGTTTGCCCAGTTATTCTGGACTGATGGTAAACACATAATTCCAGACCAAAGGCTGAGCAAACAGGAGTTACATAAAGGCACTGTACCTGAACAAACTCAGTGAGAGGTGTTTGTGTTCAGGAGGATGTTCTATTACTACAACCTCCTCCCATCTCTCCCTAATCGACAGGGGTTTGTGGTTTGTTGTTTATTTTTGTGTTTCACTGCTTGGAAACAACAGTTCACCCCGATCTACGCTGCTGGTGCTGATAGGTGGGTCATAGTGGAGTTCGCTCAAAGCCGACAGGTGTCCCATATCAACAATGACATTCATTATCAAACCTTGATCCACAGAGTCCCTCACACCGCAGCCGGGCGCTGTCCAACAAGCTCTGTCCTGACGAACCACAAAGGAAACCACATCTTCAAGATGTCTGTATTTTTTTTGGTCTCAGCATGGCTTGTTTCCTGTATTTTAGAGAGAAATTAATAAATGGCCTCGAGATTCTATCAGAGTACAGAAAGATTTTAAATACAGGGGAAGCATTCACACAAACCATATTTTTAGCTTTATTCTGTTGTAATGAGCAATTTTGAATAAATGTTTTTTGTCTGGTGGAGTTGTGCAGCGCAGTCAGTATTTTACAACCAGCAGATAGCAGTCAGAGTAATCTCAGTCTTGAGAAATGGTCCATCAATTCAGGGCCCATTCAAGAACAAATGTCCATCATTGAACACAACTGAAATTCAAAATTTGCCAGTCAGTCAGAAAAAGTTCTTCATTAAGTATTTTTCACATGTTGCTGTTTTTTAAATAGCCACTTAATTTGCAACTGCATAAAATGGCTCATGAAGATATACTCTTACTCAAGACTGAGAAGTAGAAGTAGGCACGCCTGTCTTCATTTCTGCTTCAACTGGTAATTTTTAAACTAATAGAATCGATGTTGTTGCTAACTTTAAAACGTTACCTGCTTCCCTGATATCAAAATGCTCGTTGTCAAAGAGTTTAATGAGAAAAGAGTTTTTTCTAGTAGGTCCCCATTATCTGAAACACCCATAAAGAAACCCATAAAACATCGTTGTGATTCTTGATTGTGACCTTAATTTTTCAGAAATCTGAGCCTTTCTTCTGTCTAGAAAGATCCTTCCTAACACATCCTGACTTTCCAGCAGATGGGAAGATTACTGCCCATCTACATCTACAGATTTTTCTGGATTATCAAAACAATCACTAAAACTTAAACTGATTCAGAATGCTACTGCCAGGCTAATAACCAAAACCAAAAGGGTTAAATACATCACTCCAATCTAGAAATATTTCCACTGGCTTCAATCTGAGCAAAGAATTGATTTAAAAATACTTAATTTTCAAGTTTTAAATGGCTTGGCTCCATACTATGTTCCCGAGATGCTCATTGAATTGATTTTAGACATTACAGAACGTAGAGCTTCTCTTCGACACAGGCTAATGTAAAGACACAGAAGCTGGGTTGGTATTCAAAGCATGCTCCTAAACTCTGTCTTTATAACTACAAATCTAACAGGAACGGGCTGAGGATGATCATTATCCTCTGTTATTTATTACAATAAGACAGAAGGTATTGTACCCTGTAGGTATGCTTACAGCACCTTTAACTGCATAACATACATTTCTGGTGCACCTCGGAGCGAAAACCTGAATCGACATTGGAAGTGGAGCAGCTTTGGCATCAGATGTGGCAAATTTCCAAAAAACAAACAAACAAGCAATAAAAAAAAATCTCAACCCTTTCACGCATAAAACTACAACAGCAAAGCAGGTTTTGTCCTCCAACAGCTTATTTTCCATAAATGGTACGGATGAGTGTTTTCGCCATCTGGCTAAAATTGTGATTAAAAATGTGCATTTGACATATTTCACAATTTTCACTAAGTATTCGTTTCAGTGGTTCAACAACAACAGATCCCATTGCACGTATGGACGGACGGACGGATCATTATTTTAGCTTGAAAATCACTGAAGATACCACAAGTCACTGGAGGGTCACTGAAGTGGAACTGAAGACCAGCTCAATCATGGGTCACCGTTTCTTCATGAAGGCAGCAGCTTTGAGCCACCTCGTAATGAGAAAATGATTCAATCTGCTCTTTGTCCTTGTGTACATACTCACTTTACTCTCTCTTTCCTACATGAATGACTATTGACTTCAAACACGAGACACATGGCAGCTCCTACTAACTGATGCTGACCTGGAAGGTCACTGGGCTGAATGGAAGATGGGTGGCCGAGTACAGGAAGTTACTGGCGTGTGGGTGTACACAGGGGGAGAGATTTTTGGGAATCCACTGGCAGGCAGTCAGTGTTGGATGAAACAAGACCAATTAAAACCCATTGGACCTTTTCAGAGCCTAATGAGGGGCCACAAGAGTCTGGATGGGTGGCAGACGGTGGATTGAAAGACAGAAGCACTTTAATGAACCCACAAGCCAAGCATGAGGACAAAAAAGGACCCTGGTGAAACCAGAGGCAAAAATAAACTACAGGTTGTGTAATTACTAGCTTTATAAATATCGAAAGTCAAATAAACACAAGAACTAACAAAGAGAGTCCATATCTCTTGGCAATAATACACAAAACCTTCACTATTTGTCTATTTGATGGTATGTTAGTGAAAAATAGCCAAAGCTGTGCAGATTTAGAAGCAGCTCCCATCAGTGTGCAAGACTGCCTCAGTAATTTTCTATTACCAGCTACAGCCGCAGCATCTAGTCCATCTATGACTCTACAAGTGCAGTGCCCTCAATCCTTTTTAACCAGGGTAAAATAGTCCAGGATAGGTCTGTGAAATAATCTTTCTTCTTCCACTCAACTTTCTATTAAAATGCGGCAGTAATGCACTCTGTGAACAGCCAGCTTCTTTAGCTGTGACTTTCTGTGGCTTTCCCTCCTTATGGATGGCATCAACGACTGTCTGCAAGATGCCAGTAAGCAATCCCCATGCTTTTGTCTCACAATTGTGGTTTTTATTTTGCTACAATGAAACATTGTTGACTAAACTTCCACTAACAGGGTTTCTGCAGAACGTTCCATCTGAATATGCTTTAAAAACATTATAATTAAAATTTAAGATGCACACAAGTTCCCAAAAACAACCTCAGTATACTTACTAACTTATTCAACTGTATATCCTTACATGTAACTTTAGTAAGACAGGTTTGTCAAGCTGCAGCATGGTTGATGGTGTCAAACTCAAATTTTTAGGGAAACAAATCAAAACGTTCAACAATTTTAAGGCAGAACTCGAACATTTTTAGTTTTTTAATAAGGGAGACAAAATTTCAATGATTTAAAGGTGTGTTATCAAAGTATTCAGGCAGAGTTTCTGAAACTCTACATAGTCTTTGTTTCTAATTGTTGAATTTTAGCACAGGCCGGAAAACCTACAAAAATGCTTCAATAAAAATCCAGACATAAAGCTGCTAATCTTCCAACGTGAAATTACAGGGGAAAAGTATGAAAAAAGGAAAAAATAGCTAGGTATAAATAACAGAGCTCAGATGTAAGACCAGTCACATGCCTGACATATTCACTTAGTATAGAAAATACATCAGTGTTTCAGATTATACTCTGATTATTATGTATTTAGCAATACAATTTATTCATGTTGTACCACGGCGAAATATACTTAAGCATATTTACAGCCTGACTAATTATCAGTATACTTCAAGGTTGTTTGAAGATTATTATGCTTTTTAAAGTTATTTTTAACTACTTTATACTATATAGTATTATTTACGTGCATAAGAGCCTAAATCAAAGAGATTTATTTGTCGATATAAATCTTTAAATGCACATTAGAGATAAATTTCACATACGTTTCTTCGTTCTTCATTAACAAGCACAAAAACAATCAGGGCGCCCTCGTGTGTGTAGAAGAAGAGTGGGCGCCCGTATATGGAGACTATTAGTCTGGGGTTCGATTCCCAACCTCAGGATCTTTTCTGCATGCCTTTTCCCCATTTCTCTCTACCCCTTGCTTGTCTAAAACACTGAATAAAGGCCACTAATCAGCACTAAAAAAGCATAAAGCCACACATGCCGTAATTATTTGCTATTTAGGTTCTCAGAAAACTTGTTTCACATAAGCTTTAAAAGGAGAACTAAACAGTTTGAACTTTATTTTTTTTTTTTCAACTCTAGTGTGAGCAAATCCCTGTGCTAACCTGGCTTTAAGCATGCTCACCAGGTAGATAAACTGCCTTACTGTTAATCTGATTTTCACAAAGAAAAAAAATGGCCACATTTAAATCTGTACTCAGAAAAACACAACATTTTGCTTTAAAATACTGACGCCAGCTGCAGAGATCTCCATCCCCCTTATAATCCGAGTAAAAATCTGCGCAATCAGTCCCATTCATCACGTAACGCTGACCTTACCGACCCATACAGCGAGCCGGCCTCTTCAGACGTGATCTTTGGTGTTGATGATTATTCAGGCCCGGCGCTCTCACACAGGCCAGGATGCCAGAAATTAGGCACTTGAAGGAAACTAGAGACCTCCTGGACAAAATTGCTATTTGTGGAAATAAAGGCTATTCTGAAAATGGAGTGGTGTAATTAAGGGTACGTTTACTGGGTCGAGTGGTGAACACATTGGCGTGTTTTTTTATGAATTGTTTATACAGAAGGTAATGACAGGGCTTGACAGGAAGACGTAACATTTCAACAATGCTTATTGCAACCAGTTAGGAATATTGACATTGTCAAACTAAGTGGTCTTTCTCTATTAAAATGTATAAAAATCTGATGAAAATGTTGTAGAATTTGACATTGGATTTTATGTGCATTCCTAAATGAAGAATGTGTGCTTATATTAAACATAAGATCTAATAGGGATAAGAAATCTGAGAATACAGGTTGGTGAAACACGGTACTCCAGCATTTAATAAGCATGTATATATGTGTTCCCAGTATCGGAAAGGAAAGAAAGTCACAGGATAGGATAAAACAACACTAGGAAGAAAGCAGGAAGGACACAAAAAGGCAAAGAAATGAAGGACAAGAAAGGAGGATACAATCAAGGAACATAAAGAAACACACATGGAAGGAAGAAAGAAAGGAAATGAAAGAAAAGGAGAAGGAAGGAAAAAAGGCAGGACACAGTAGGGGAAGGAAGACAAGAAAGAAAAGAAAGAATGACAAAGAACGGAGGCAGGACACAAAAAGAAAAGAAATGGGAGGAAAAGCATTAATAAGGAAGCTAGGAAGGAAGGACTTTAATTGTACTGGACCTTAAAAGGTCCCATTTACTAGCTTTAAGCTAGTACTAAGGTGTGTTTGATTAAATCTTTGGACTTTGCTTTATTGTTAAGGTCCAATTTGTATTAGAAATGCTTAAATTATTATAATAAACTCACAGTCCTCAAAGTTGGAATGGCTCCTGCTGCTTTTATTCTCACGAGGAGTGTTGTCCTGTAGTTTGGAGAGCATGCTCAATGCCTTGGTTTTCCTCTCCTCCATCCCCTGGTCGCTCTCCTCAATTCGTTCTCCATCCGAACACAGAACATGGCTGTTCCTCTCTGGATGATGGGTTTCCTCCTCAGCAGGGTTCTCATTGTCTGCGTGGGTACATTAAACCTTTAATTTGAACTTGTCCTTTTATTTAAAAGAATGATTACATGTTTGCAATCTTGAATTTAAAAAAAAGTTATATGATCTTCGCATCCGACCAAGTTCTGGATGCAAAGCATGTAACAATCAAGACATCAAACAAATCTTCAAGTCTAAGTGACCTTCGGGTCAGAACGACAGCTTTTTGTGCCAAGATTTCACTGTCTGAAGGCTGAAATGAGACTGGGCACTGAACACCTGGAGTGATCCTTTAAAGTAAAAAGCTTGATATCGGACCACAGTAAGACGCTCTTTTTCTCTGTTCAAGCTTGGTGGTTCTGGTGCTTAAAGACTTTGAATTCCTCTTTCCTTTATGGCGTTCTATTAGATTAGTGTAGGTATTGGCATCTATAATCTCCTGAGAGATGATAAACCCTTGATATATATAAGACATTACATCAGCTATTTTGTTCAATCCTCACTTCATAAAACTTGTCCTTTTAACCTTTAGTAATAGATTTTAAGTTAGAATTAACGTTGGTGTCTGCTTCAATCTTTGTTAGTTTCTTTAGTATAATGAAATCATTTGTTTGATTAATAATAAAGGCATTTCTTATATACAGGTTTATGGTGATTTCTCCCATGAATTTAGAGAGAGAAAGTCTGAATACATCTTTAATTTATTTTTCTTAATATACCTACTACTACCTTCCTCCTTCACCCTTCATTCCGACCTACTCCATCCCTTGTCCTTCTTCCCTAACTCCATCATATGTCATTTTTCTTTTATCCTTACCTGCTTCATCCCTTATCCATAGCTCCCCAATCTCTCATCCCTACACCTCTCTGATTTATTTTCCCAACCTCCTTCATTCTTCAGCCATGATGACTTAACCCTCATCCTTAAATCAATCATCTCTAATGCCTACATCCTTTATTCCCCATTTGTATTGTCCTTAATCCCTTATCCTAACATCTTTCACCCTCCCATCTCTACAACCTTCATTCCTCACCCCTACCTCTACTGTTTCTGATCCATCATCCTACCTCATTCATGCCTCAAACCTTGTCCGTCATCCCTACCTGCTTCATTCCTTGTACCCCATGCATACCTAGCTTATTCCTCCCTCATCTCCACCTCCATCTTCCCTCATTCCTACATTTAACAATATCAAACGATCTCATTACTTTGGCAGCTCGTCAGCACTCTGTTATACTTCAGGATCTAATACTGTAATTTTGCCCACCCCCACATTCCTCATCTCTGCCTTCATCACCTCTTCTCCCAATTCCCTCATCCATACACCCTTCATCTTCTATCGTAACCTCCTTCCTTACTGATTCCTGCTCCTTACTTTTTTACTCCGAACCCTCATCCATACAACCTTTATCTCTCTCCTAGACATGGCAATTGACTGAGCTTCTACTGTGACTAACTCTATGTGCTCTCTTTCAGACTCTAACCTTGAAAACTGGCTCAGAGTTTATCTGTTCTTTCTTTCTAGGTGAAACGACTAAAGGAGCTACATCCATTAACATTTACTTCTCCTTCCCATAGAAAGTACTCCTGGATCAGTGCTTCTTTGTTCTCTTTGTGTCTCTGCTCTGTTCTCTCTAACCCCCAGTCAGTCGTGGCAGATAGTCGCTCACACTGAGCCTGGTTCTGCTGGAGGTTTCTTCCTGTTAAAAGGGAGTTTTTCCTCTCCACTGTCGCTACATGCATGCTCAGTATGAGGGACTGCTGCAAAGTCAATACCAGTGACTGTCCACTGTCTTTACATGCTCATCCAGGAGGAGTGAATGCTGCAAGTCACTGACTGGATGCAATCTGCTGGGTTTCTTTAGATAGAATTATCCAATTAGATTATCCAATTTGAATAAATAACTGAATCTGACTGCACTGTTCATTGATTAGGATTAATTGGAATGTATGTATCTGACTTTTGTGAAGTCCCTTGAGACGACATGTGTTGTGAATTGGCGCTATATGAATAAACTGAATTGAAACTGAATTATACCTAACCCCTTTATCCCTCATGCCTGACTTCTCCTCCTTTACTCCTCATCCTATAGCTCCCTCCTTCTTACATCGTTTATCCCACATAGCTTGTCCCTCATCCCTAACCCCTAGATTCCTCATCATTCTCTTCTTCAACCCTAATCACTTTCATTCATCATTTCAGTTATCTTCACCTTCTTCGTTCCTTGTTCCCCCTACCTTTATCATACCTCATCATTCATCCTCCATCTCTTCCACCATCACCCATCATCCCAACCTACTTCTTCCTTCATCATCCTCACCCTCTGATATATTTTCATCCTCTTGAATAATTTGTTATTCCCTGCTCTGTGTAGCATCTTGGAGGACCTTAATCAACTTCCAGAGACAGAACCTCCCCCGCTGAGTCTCCATCTCTAAATACTCCAGCAGATTCTGTGAAAATCTACTAAACCTCTTCTCCTTCTCCTACAACATCTGATATTCTCTTTAATAAACCTTTCAAACTTAAACTGTAGTGGTGGGCTTCTTGTTACTAAAATTCTAAGGAATGCAGGACATTGTGTGCCCTATCTGAAAGCCATTTAAGGTTGCTATTTTTAAATTAAGCCCAACAACGAACAAAATCCAAAGCAAGAAAAACACATTTGTATTCATGATCTTCTGCATGTAAGTAGCCACTAGAGCCCATTTCTTTTCTCATCTCATTGTTCTCTCAGATGCAAGAGTTACATTTCCATTCAGCCCTTTCAAAGCCACTCTATAGAGAAGCTCTGCCCTTGAAACTTAAACAGCCATCCATTTTTTAAAAGCCCAGCCAATTAAGAGGCCCATTATCTCCCAATTCAACCTCCACAGAATACACTTCTTGGTGCAGAAGTGTGGAGACAAAGAACTCCACCAATGCAGACTCGAGACTAAAGAAGGGATGCATTGTCTTCTACAGCAAGTTTTTTCTTTCTAAAACTACTGTTATTGTACCTGCGCATGTGCAGTAATACTAAATGTGATGCAGTTGAAGATGTTTGCATTCATTAGTATGACCAGTTGAGAAGCAGCCATAGTTTGGATTCATTGAGCTTCTCTAACATGGTGGAGGGAATTCATTTATCCCGGCAGTGAGCGTGCAAAGGTCAGTGGCTCAGATTGATGGAGCCATGTCTCATTTGACAGGAACGTCTTCCACCACGCTGCACACAATCACACGGCTCCATGTCCTGCTGCAGCTCCAGTGTCACCAAAACGGACGATGGGAGTGGGGATTTATTCATCTTTACAGCATAACATTCATCATTCCTTGTCCTGTGCAACACAAAACATCTTCCTGACATGGTGATGAATGACAAATGAAGATATTAATTTTCAAAAGCCAAAAACTTTCCTTGAACCAGTTACATACAGGTGCATCTCAATAAATTAGAATAATTCTGAAGGTCAATTTCCAATTCAAAAAGTGAAACAAGCATTTATTTGTAAAAATTTTGAATAAGAAATATTTTTAATTCAGAAATGTTATGCTATGGCCTTCACAGTCATGGAGAAGACGAAAGTCATCACTAAAGAACCTGGACGTTCACAGAGTGCTATATTCAAGAATATTAAAACGTTTTGGGGAAGGAAAAAATGTGGTAGAAAAAGGTTCACAAGCCAGATGAATAACTCAAGAATTTGGGGGACATTCACAAGGCAAGAACTACAGCTGGAAGCTTCAAGGTGAGACACCAGAAGTGTGTCTATCTCCAGCGATAAGGTACAGTTTCACTTTTTGAACTTAATTAGCTAAATGTATTATCTTTTCAATGATTTTCTAAATTATTGAGATACCTCTGTACAGTAAAACGTGAATATTTCTAGGATATTTTGTTCATTTATCTTGTAAAATGTAAATAAAATTCTCAAAGAAATTAATCTCACAAACTTTACAGTCCTAGACATGAATCATCACGAAAATGGAGAACATTTTCAAATTACTGTTTCAAATTACAATATTTGTGATCTCTGTGGTTATAAACGTCTTATTTAGTTTGTACAACCTCTCTGCGCCAACATGACAACACAAGTCTTCTTCCATCACATTTCACCAGGTTGGAGCAACCCGAGAGAGGGATCATGGATCTTTAATCCTTGCTCAATCTCTGTAGATCGTCAAGAGATCTAGAGGATTTAGGTCTGAGGACGAAAATGGCCGATGGAGAAGATTTTCTGTCTAAGCTATTTCACTCTAGATAAAACGCTGACATGTTTTTGGTGTCAATTGGAGATATTGTTAAATGTCAAATGTCCTGATATTTCAAATATTCTCATGATACCATGAAGTCTAACAATGTTCCTATTGTCTTTGGCCACATTTCACAGTAGGGCTGAGGTATATTCACCATTTGTTCCACACCAGAGCCATTTGAGGTGTTTGTGGCTGAAAAGCTAAAACATGGCCCTTTCTAACGAAAGCAAATACCTCTAGTATGTCCCAGTAGTGTTTAGTAAACTCAGCACGTTTATGTTTGTGATGGTATGGTAGGAAAGCTTTTTTCTGGCTCAGCGTCCTCGTATGGTGGACTCTGCTTACCATGCTTCACTGAGGTTCATTACAAGTTATAAGCCTGTGTTGGAGTTATCCCTAAACTCCTGCATGCTCATTTGTTTGGTAAAGCTAAGACCTCCTATACTGTTATTAATAAAAAACAAAGTAATAAAAGAAACACGGAGACTGCAGTCTTTAGATGCCTGTACAGGGAGAAGATCGTCCGAATCCTTCTGAAACTTCCGAAACTTCTGATTACTTCCCCAAGAACAGCAGTCTTTATTCAAAAGCCAGGCGTATACTTGTACATGAAAAAACATACATTTTAATCGACTGTCTGATTTCATATCTGGAGCTGTCTAACACTCATTCAGCTGACTTTTCGACACTTCCTGTTTTTCTACTTTTGACCTTTATTTACATATGTAGAAATATAAAAATATCTGTTGTCACTGGGCAGAAGTTACCTAAGTCAAACACACACAGGAGCCTGTTAGCAGACCTCCCCTAAATTACACAATACATTTTATTTCACACATTATTAAACATACTTAAGCATAGCCATACCAATCCTATAAGCATAGCATGAATATTTTCCAACACCTGACAAATCACAAAAATTTTAGGTCTTCTGCCCGATAATCCTTCGAAGGATTAATCATTACTCTTTTCAATCCGATAAATATTTGTTTTTGCCGGAACTGAAGTTGGTAAAAGGCCTTTTGTCCATTCTGCTGCTTTTAAATAGAAAAAACAGCAGATTGACTAGAAAATGACAGCTGATGTGCCAAATTATAAGCATTTGATGACAATTCTATTTCATGCATTTGTTTTTAGTAATCCATTTGTACAATTTTTTAAATCATATTTTCTTTATTTGTTTATTTTATGCTTTTAGTGAGATATTTCCTGGATATATTAATGCTAAACAAATAAAAATTTTTTTGCTGCCCCTCTGATGCACAAATGTTTTTTTAAAAAACAATATTTGAGTTGTTTCCTCCATGCAGATATCAGTGTGAGATTATTAAAAGGCGCTGTGTATAACTTTATAAAAAAGAAGCAGAAAATCATTGTTTTTGTAAAAAGTGGAACTGGAGGATGTTTAAATGAAGTAGGCTGATGATTAACATTAACAAAAACCAATCTACTGATTTCAGCTCTAACTAAAATTATTCAGGATTTAAAACATTTCTTTCAAAGCCCTTCTTCCCAAACCTCCAAAATGGTCTAATCCATGAATGTACAGCAGTGATTGTTGGTCAGGTCAAGCTGGAAACAAGAGCTCATCTAAAACCACAGTGAGCAGGTTACCATACCAACAGCAGCATCTGAGTACAGCAGATATCTGGATTTGGTTGCAAGCGGCCGATTCAAATCCCCTCACTGATCCCAGAAAGGCCACCAGGGACATAAAACACAAACACACACACACACACACACACACACACACACACACACACACACACACACACACACACACACACACACACACAGACACACACACCACAAACTGCCCAACCCTTAACATCCAGCACACCAGGCAGAGGCAAGACGGTTGGACTTGTATCTTTTTCTTTGCATGTTTGAGAAAAGGATGAGCATCAGCGAGACAATCGGCATGTTGAGGCTTTTCAATGAAGCCTCCCTGAACCTTAATGGCAGAACAGAAAGAAGGAGGAGTAAAAGGGAAAATCCTGCAAATTATTATTCATGGGTAGGGGATTTTCCTTTCAGGCCTTCTTCATTGATGCCTTTTCCCAACACCTCACCCTCTCCATCAGCCCTGACAAGTGCCAATCATAGGCCTTGAGTCCAGGATTTTTGGGAAATGTTGAAGGATTTCTGAGACAATAGCCGTGGTGGTGGCTTAGAGACAATAGTGACACGGCTACACTGTCAGTGTGTGGTCCTCTAGGGGGGGAAACGATCATTGCTCACTACATGACTAATCTCTGCAAGAATCATCTCTGTCTTTTAACAGCCTAATCTGTCCCGTAGCTTCCTCAGCTTCCCTGCAACAATTCAGCAGGGTCATTTCAGATTAGTGGCCCCGCACATCGCTACATTCATCTGGACGCTAACATCTTTAGTAAGCAGCTGAATGCTAAACCGCGGGCCGAGCAGGGAGTGACTAAGTTGAAGACTAACAACCGTGAAACAAATATGAGGGGAGGGATTATTCCAGCTATGAATGGCTGATGAGCAAACATGGACAAAGCTGTTATCGTGGGGTTGGCTGGGGAGCAGGAGCAACTTATCGCAGCTGGTTTCTGGTTCTGCTTTAGTCTCCCAATCACTCAAACTGTTTCTATCGATCCAAAGAGGTGGGCAACTCACGCCAGCAAAAGACATTCAGGAAAAAAAGAAAAACATTTTACTTTTTCAAAATAGTTGATAAAAAAAGTTTTGCTTATTCTTCTAAACAAGCTGCTATGCATCCTGTTTCAAGAGTTTATTCTCAATTCTTTTTCTAAAAAATATGAATCTTCATATTTAAATACTAATAGTAAAAAAGAACCAAAGTCATGTAAATAATCATTTTAAATGAAAGATGGGCATTATCCTTGCAGGCTGGTGTCCTTGCAGGGAGACCGATGCCTAACTCCAGCAGTCTTAGGGACGAAGGTCTAATTGTAAATGAGCATTTCTGGTTGTTTTTGACTGATTATTGAAAGCAGTCATGATGGGGTCACTCCCTGCATTACTCAGTAGCATTATTGAGATGCTGAACTGCTCACACCTCCTGAGCGAACAAACCTCGCCTTTCCACACAAAGACAAGCCAAGCACTGGGCATCTTTCAGAGGCAGCATGACCTCAAGAGTGACCTCCCCACGCCCTGCCGATGACCCCCTCCCCCAGAGGGTGACCATGCCTTTGGCCTCTAAAAGGTCAGTGCTCAGAAGCAGCCACCAGGGTCCTTTGGGTGATGTCTCTTTCTCCAGGTTTGCATAATTTCTACAGGGTAGTGAAACCAGCAATTACATGTTTTAAAATTCTGTCACCGACCAAAAGGCTGTGGTTTAAAGCTAAAGAGGAATCCACTCATTGTGTTGTTGGATAATAGGTTTAAATTGTACACTTTCAACAAGACCATCAATCACTCTCTACAGGAGATGCACTCAAACTGCCCTAAACTGGTGCAATCATTGTACCCTGTCAAACAGGAGGTAAAGAAAAGTGCTGCACTATCACTAGTCTTAAAGTGTAAATCTAATTTTAAATATAAAATATATAAATTAAAGGTGTTTCTGTAAGTTTCTAAAACCAGCAATCCTACATAAGCTCCACCTTCCTGCAGTGAAACGTAATTATGCTGAGGAGGGAATGTATACTGAATTTACATCAAATTTTGGTTATATTCCTAAAGCCATAAAATCTGATCCATTCTTTTCAACTGCACCAAAAGGAGCAAAGATCGCTAGAATCAGCATATTGAGCGACATGTATTGGTAATAAGTTCTAGATGGCACTCAAACCTTTTAATCCTAGTTTAAAAGCTTGAAACGTTAAGAACATAAATCCAGATTATGATGTGATTTTGAAAATGAAAGTTTTAACAGGTGTTAAAATGATTTAGAAATATACATTTTATGATTATTTTAACAACATACTAATGACAGGTGAATTACAGCATAATATTTGTGTTTTTTGTAGAGATGAACATAGTTTGAGTCTGTAAAACAAAGTAATGCAGTTCTATGAAATCTTTTAAGTTCATGAGCCGATCTGATTATCTGAATTAAAGGCTCTCACTGAATCACTTAGTGTTGTTTTTCACCAGTATGTTGGAAGAGCAAAAATGAATAAACCTTCATGGTCATTGTCAGGTATATTGATGCAACTTTTGCCCAAGGGTCGGCAAGATCTTTTCATGTCTATATAAGCACAACTTATTAAAGGGTTATTGTCTTGAGATGTTGCTTCAAAATGTCCTCATGATGCCATATATTTTGTGAAGTGCACCAGTCCCTCCTTGAGCAAAATATCCGAACATCATGATCCTGCCACTGCCCAACTGTGTTGTGCTCTTCGCGGTGATAAATAAGGTGATATTTGACCACTTTTCTTTGAGGAAAAGCAGCATTATCTCTCTGAGGTTGTTCCAATATATTTCTTCCTCAAAGACCTAAAACAAAAAATTCAGGGTTGTCACCCAAGCCCTCCTCTTCTCTTTTTTTTACTACAGTATAATGTTTACCGTTTTTATATTTAGTTTTGTTATCCTTTACTACTTTACTACTTTTAGAAATGCTTTAGAAATATATGTGACCTTGTCTTTTAGCAGTACTGTGCTCCATGCTGCAGAGAAAAATCAGGGCATTTTCTGCATCACTGCTGCCCTGATCTAACTGTTCAGCTGCAGAGTGACCATAACAAACATTTACTTCAAGCATGATGGATGCAGAAATACAGCAAGCTATGCATCATTAGAGACATGGCAGAATGACTGATCCTGGTCAAGCAGCAGGAAAATAAAAAGCAAGTGGTAATGGTCAGATGGATGTGGCTGAATGATAGCAGGAGATTTCCAGAGTTTGTGGCTCATATTGTAAATGCTGCTTCAGACCCATCGCTCATGAATCTACACTAGGGGGCCATACAGGTGAAATGCAACTCAACAAGCCAGCTGGCCTTGGCAAGGATTAGCGGGCTTAAGTGTACCGGAGGCAAGGGAACACCAAACACAGCGCTGACAGTGAGGAGACAATGGCTCCTAGTAAAGCGGAGCTGACCGGGACTCACTGGGCTTTTATCGGATCAAACCCTAATAGTGAAGATGGGATCTTGCATTGATTAAGTATTGTTGTTAAGCTCTGCAGTGGCGGCCTCAGCACTAAGGCGACATGGTGACAAATGTGTTTTCAGGATAAAATAATAGAAAAAAACCTACTGTGGTTGGACTGGAGGGAAGAATTAGAGGATCCAAGTTTTTCAAGTGAGGGACTCGGGTCAATGATCCAGGAAGACGGAGACCCAGAACCTCCTTCAGACCAGTTCTGGAAAAAAAAAAAGGGGGAGAAAATGTAGTCAGACTTCTGTACCCGAGTAGCATCAGCTTTATTTTCTACACATTCTGTCAGGCAAATGTAATCTGTAGCATATTCAATGGTTGATCTGGTATTTCTGTATCTCGATGAATCATAACTGGAGGTTCTCCAGACACAGATAAATAAAATGAAATTATACAGTAATGTCGGAAGGTTTTGACAGTGATAGAAATGTGCTTTGCAAGGTTTGCACCTTAATCTTTGGTGGTTTTAGGTTATTATGCAGAGTAATCAGATGAGAAGTAATTCAATGCACAGTCCTTCATTAGTTAAAAAATGTTTTGCACAGATCCACCAAATTACATTCAGCAGTCATATCATAAGCAGAGGCGACGTGGTGAAAGCTGATATTACAGACAAACTAAATACCCGATACATTTTTTCTTGTGTTAGCAATGTTAGAATGTAGCGAAGAAGGTGAAAGTGGTCATTATGTCCTCCAGCAGCCTAAGCCTATAGCAGCATAACTACAGAGATAGCTCAGGATAACCTAAGCCACTAACTATAAGCTTTATCAAAAAGGAAAGTTTTAAGCATAGCCTTAAAAGTAGACAGGGTGTCTGCCTCACGGACCAAAACTGGGAGCTGGTTCCACAGGAGAAGAGCCTGATAACTAAAGGATCTGCCTCCCATTCTACTTCTAGAGACTCTAGGAACCACCAGTAAACCTGCAGTCTGAGAACAAAGTGCTCTGTTAGGAACATATGGACCAATCAGATCTCTGATGTATGATGGAGCTAGATCTTTAAGGGCTTTATATGTGAGGAGGAGAATTTTAAATTCTATTCTGGATTTAACAGGGAGCCAATGAAGGGAAGCTAAAGTAGAAGAAATATGATCTCTCTTTTTAATTTTCATCAGAACTCTTGCTGCAGCATTTTGAATCAGCTGAAGGCTTTTAACTGCATTTTGTGGACATCCTGATAGTAAAGAATTACAATAGTCCAGCCTTGAAGTAACAAATACGTGGACTCGTTTTTCAGCGTCACTCCTGGATAGGATATTTCTAATTTTGGCGATGTTCGGGAGATGAAAGAAGGAAATCCTAGAAACCTGTTTAATATGGGATTTAAATGACACATCCTGGTCAAAAATAACACCAAGGTTTTTTACTTTATTAAAGGAGGTCAATTTAATGCCATCCAGGTTAAATGATTGACTAAGCAGTTTCTTTTTTAAAGACTCCGGTCCAAAAACGACAACTTGTGTCTTGTCTGAATTTAGAAGCAGAAAATTTAAAGTCATCCAAGTTTTTATGTCTTCAAGACATGCTTGTAGTCTATCTAACTGGTTGGGCTCATCAGGATTTATGGATAAGTAAAGCTGAGTGTCATCAGCGTAACAGTGAAAATTTATCCTATGCTGCCTGATAATTTGACCAATTGAAAGCATATATAGTAAAGAGAATTGGCCCCTGTGGTACTCCACAATTAACCCTGGAGTTTAAAGATGATTTATCATTTACATGAACAAACTGGAATCTGTCAGACAGATAAGATTTAAACCAGCCTAGCGCAGTTCCCCTGATCCCTACAGCATATTCCAGCCTTTCTAAGAGAATATTGTGATCGACTGTATCAAATGCAGCACTGAGATCTAACAGAACCAGAACAGACACAAGTCCATTATCTGAGGCCATAAGAATATCATTAGTGACTTTCAGCAGAGCTGTTTCAGTGCTATGATGAGTTCTGAAGCTTGACTGAAACTCTTAAAACAGGTCATTGCTGTATAAATGTTCACACATTTGATTAGCAACTATTTTCTCAAGAATTTTAGAGAAGAATGGAAGATTGGATATAGGTCTGTAATTTTTCAAATCATCTCGATCATGCAAAGGTTTCTTGAGTAAAGGTTTAATTACATCTACCTTAAAAGCCTGTGGTACATATCCATTTACTAAGGATAAATTAATCATATCTAAAACGGGGCTGGTAATCAGAGGGAACACTTCCTTAAATAATTTGGTTGGGATTGGGTCTAAAATACAAGTTGAAGGTTTAGATGAAGCTAATATTTCTGGTAACTCAGGAAGCTCCACAGGATCAAAACAGTCCAAACACAAATCAGGTTCTGCAGTTACTTCCAATGTTGTCTCACTTGCTGAGGATGAAGTAATAATAATAATAATAATAATAATAATAATAATAATAATAATAATAATCATCATCTTTATTGGTCATTGCACATGTACATTACAACAAAATTTGTCCTCTGCATTTAACCCATCCCTTATAGGGAGTAGGTCAAAGATTTCATTTTTAATAGAATCAATTTTTATTTTGGAAAAATCCCATAAAGTCATGACTGCTGAGAGCTGAGGGAATGGATGGCTCAACAGAGCTATGACACTGTGTAAGTTTAGCAACTGTACTAAAGAGAAACCTAGGATTATTCTTTTTCTCTTCTATTAATGATGGGAAATAAGCTGTTCTAGCTTGGCGAAGTGTCTTTTTATACAACAGTAGACTATTTTTCCAGATTAAGTAGGAATCCTCTAGGTGTGCAGAGCACCATTTTCTCTCCAATTTTCTAACATTGTGCTTTAAAGTACGCAGCTCTGAATTAAACCATGGAGCTAGCCTCCTATGAATAATTACCTTAATTTTCAAGGGGGCTGCATTGTCTAATGCACCAGGAAATGATGAAGTAACACTATGAACAAAAGAATCAATTTGTGAAGGGGAAGAAACAAAATTATTGCCCTCCACTGTGTTTTTCTGTGATAATGAGGAAATCAAAAGTGGAACAGATTCTTTAAAAGTTGTTACAGCATTGTCTGATAATGATCTACTATAATGAAATTTTCTTTCAGGTGTGGAGTACTCATTTAAATTAAACTCAAAGGTTATTAAAAAATGGTCAGACAGGACAGGGTTATGAGAAAATATTGTTATGTCTTTACACTCAATGCCATATGTCAGAACAAGGTCCAGAAAATGAAGACAAAGGTGGGTAGGTTTGTTAATATTTTGAGCAAAGCCAATTGAGTCTAAGATAGCATTAAAGGCTATATTTAAGCAATCATTTTCAGTGTCAACATGAATGTTAAAATCCCCCACTATTATAACCTGACCTGTATTTAACACTAAATCAGCTAAAAAGTCTGAAAACTGATCTAAAAATTGAGAGTAAGGGCCTGGTGGACGGTACAAAACAACAAACTGCTTCCTGGTCTGAACCCTGGTTTGTCAGAGTTTTGGAGAACTAATAAATTCGGCCAGATTCCTAGAAAGAAGAGCTGCTCCATCCAAAGTGGGATGGATGCCGTCTCTCCAGATCAGACCAGGTTTTTCCCAAAATGTTCGACAATTATCAATGTAGCCCACATTGTTTTCTGGACACCACCTAGACAGCCAGCGGTTGAATGACAGCATGTGGCTAAACATGTCGTCACTGGTCAGATCTGGGAGGGGACCAGAAAACATTACGGAGTCCAACATTGTTTTTGCAAACATACACACTGAAGCAACACTAACTTTGGTGACCTCCGATTGACGTATCCGGGTGTCATTACCGCCAGCATGAATAACAATCTTACTGTATTTACGCTTATCCTTAAATTTATCCTTATTATTAAATTTAACAGGTAATGTGTAAATCTTAGGGTCATTCGGAGGAGATGCTGTTAATTGGATCTAAAAGATGTCTTAAAACATTGTCCTTCAGTCCATTTCCACCCATTTGAGTCTTCTGCATCTTAATATATGTTGTCAGTTGGCTTGGTGACTTGTTATTTCTGTCTTGTAAGCCCCTTTTGGCCAGATATGTATCTTTCCCATGTACATGGAATCAAACGAGAAATTCAAAATCAAATTATATCCAAGTATTTCTCCCATTTCATTATTTATGTCTTTAAATTGTTTCATCGTGGGCATGCCTAAAAATACATGACTCTGGTTGGTAAATATTTCAGATTGGGTACTAATATTTTGAAGCAACTACTTAAAAATGTAGATTTTATTTGACTTTTAATGTGCTGGGTTAAAGTCACGTCACTACTATGGTTTACCCTCAATAATACTACGTCATTACAGTGTGAAAAAAGTTTTTTCATGACATTAAACATTGTGATTATTTGTAAATAACCCATTCTGTGCTTATGTTTTACATTTCCACAAGTTTTATTAAAAGTGTTGAGGAGCTTCCTGGTTTCTCTTCATTCGAAATAATCTGGCACGTGGACTCTCGCTCCTCTGAGGCGAATTATGCAAAAATGTATGAATCCTTCCTGAGCCCTGCAGATACTCGTTGTGCCGTTGCTTCATTGTGGGGGCTTTACCAGTCTCATTCATGCTTTCAGAGGCTCTCTCTCATCTGTCATAAAGAGGAGATTAATATTAAACCATGTGGAGCACCTGCAACCATTCCAGCAGTGACTGGCCCCTCCTGATCCTAATGATAGTGCATCCTCTGAAAGAATCCCACCACGCAGGGACACTGTGTTTAAAACAGGGTCTTTCCCTTCCTGCAACCTGTGACTGATTAACCACACACCTGCTGCATGCCGTGTTCCCTTCGTTATTATTGTCTCAGTCATAAACAACACCTTGGCTCGCCTGACCACATTAACGTCTGCAAATATGCACCAGTCTGTGAAAGATGGATATGCATGTATTGGAGTTATAACATGACAGGAGTTGATACCTGAAGTGTTTTGGATAAACTTTAAGAAATGAACAAAGCAGGAGGAAAACTACTGTTTCTAAAGAGGCAGAGGCACTCACCAATTTATGTTCCTGGAGTTTCCCTGCAGAGTTGCACCTTTCAGAATAGCTGCCAGCTGTGAGGACCCTTGAATGACCTGAAAAAACATCATCATCAGGACGGAGGATGCAGTTGTGCTGAAGGCCACGGGGCATTCAAGTGGCAGCCTCCATCACACACACACACACACACACACACACACACACACACACACACACACACACACACACACACACTATTGTTTTGCTATATGTAGTGAGGACCATGTGTTGACTCCCATTGACTTCCATTGATTTTCAGTCATTTTCAACCCTGTCTATGCCCTAACCCTGACAAAAACCCTAAACCTAACTATTACCAGTGCATGCCTCACCCTAACCTTAACCTAAAGTCAATTCATACATTAGTCCTAAACCTAACCGTTAGCAAAATAGGTCGTGAGGACCAGCAAAATGTCCTCACTTTGGTACAAACGGTCCTCAATTAGATGGTGAAATCGGGAAAATGGTTCTCACTGTGATGCCAAGACAGGAACACACACACACACACACACACACACACACACACTTAGGTGCATTTTGTCTTTTGTACTTGAGTGTGTGTGCTCAGATATGAGTAATGTTGTGTAGTACACCCAATTATGGCTGTTAATCTCTGAGCAAATAATGGCAGCAACAGAGGAGCACCTGTCTTCAGAGGCATGCCAGCTGCAGACATTGTTCTGGACACTGAGAGGAAAAATGAGTTTCCAGTAAAATCAGACACATTTAGTCGCACTGTAAATATTCACGTATGCTTGAAAAAACAACAACAATGGCCAATCTATATACAGTATACTTTCAGAGCCTCCAAGTAACAAAAAAAACACTTCACTCGCCAACTTTGTTGACTGTTCATCTTTTACGGCTTTTTTATTTTATGGAGAATATTTCTGCAAGAGAATGTGATTCACCCAGAATTTCCAACATTATTTAGTCAGTGTTTACTTTAATTAGGCAAGGTTTTTTGTTGTTGTGTGTGCAAAAGTTTCATAATCAATAGTTCTTCAGTTTTTCTAAAGGTCATTTTTATACTGATTTTTAGTCCATTTTCAAAAGGAGTGTTTTTCCAGGAACAAAAAGACAGACAGAAAACTGAATTTTGGCTTCAAAAAAGTGATTCAGAGAGGGTGATTAGCTGAAAATTTGGGATGTAGAACAGCGCCTTGCAAAAGTATTAATAACCTTTTCATCTTCGCCACATTATGTCACCTTACAAACTTTCATGCATTTGTTTAAATTTCATATTCTCGATCAAAACAAAACAAGAAATACAACATTTTTATCTGACTGAGTTTGAGTCACTTTGCAAAGAACGGGTAACAATATCTGGGAGTAAAATGCATTAATGTAGTTGTGCTATGACAAAATGTGGAAAGGTAGTATAGTAGTAGTATGATTTTTGTTTTAGCACTTTGATGTCCCGTTGAAGGAGGAGGATTCTCTCAGGTCCTTTCTCAGGCCTTCAGCCTCCATCCTTTTGTTTACTCACTACATGATGTTTTGTCATGGTCTTAGGCTTGGACAGAGAACAAATCAAAAAGTAGCCAAACTCCCAAAAATGTACCTGGCCAGATTAGTATATAATGTTTTTGTTCATGGTGATTTACAGCTCGCTCCACAATAACTGGCACCTCTGGTTAAGATGTGTAAAAGAGCCCTATAATCCATTTTTGATTTGGTGTCTAATTATTCCTTTCTGTGTTGATTTGACCAGACGTTTTGGATCATTATCCTGCTGAAAGACACAGCGACGACCCGTTCACAGTTCTCTGTCAGAAGCCACCAAATGATTTCTTCAAAACATCAAGGTATTTCAAAGAGATCACAATACCGTGTCCTCTCACAAGAATCCCACGACCTTTGGAATAGAAACATGCCCACAACATCATACCTCCTCCGCCGTAGCTAACCGTGAGCATGAGGTACTTTTCCATAAATGTTTGCTTTGTTCTCCTCCAAACCCACCTGGAGTGTTGGAGAAAGACTCAATCTTATTCTCATCTGAACAAAGCACATAGTTAAGGTCCCAACAGAGTTTAGAAAATTACGTTTGTGACAATAGGACCTTTTCTTGTGATGTCACAATAACAACTGGTTGAAATGTAGATAGCATCTAATGCTGGGGTCTCCTGAAGATCTCCTTAACAGGCCTCTACAGATTTTGACGACATGCTGAGGAGACAATTCAGCCATTTGCTTCATGTGTTGGATCAGAAACAGGCTCAAAATTTGGAGAACGATGTCTCTCAAAGAACAGAACCGAAGACCTGGTGACCCCCATCATGCCATGCTATGCTGCAGTAATCCAGCATTAGGCTTTGGAGAATATTTGACTTTCCTCACAATGCTGTGCATGGTTGCAAAATAAACTGATCCTCATTCAGTCTTATTTATCAATATTCCAGCTGTTTTAAATTTTTAAATTTTATATTTAGACAAAAGGCTGTTTTCTTTTAGGCATTTCCTGACCTATGAGGATTACTAACTAGGGGCCTCAGAGTTACATCATCATTTATACCTCAGCATACAAAGCCGTCATGAAATATTAATTAGAAGTTCCTTGACACTGTAATCAAATAAAAAATGTCTATAGTAAACCTATTGTATATTTCTAAACATGAGATTTCCCAATGAATAATTAAAGGGTGCGATAATGCCACTGCAACAAATTTATTTCAGAGTGTTTATACTATTTTGACTGTCTAAATGAGAAAAATAAACACAGAAATTACCTTAATTCCAAACATGCAATCAAAAACAATTTAAGGAAATTTATTTTGTCACAACTGGGCTGTTGCTTTTAAAGATTACTGTTTAAGAAAAAAAAAACTGCTCAGTAAGAAATTGTTTTTGATTTCATTTATTTTTTCATATAGCCATTTAAAACAGCCAACCAGACAGCCAAAGTGCTTTAAAATAAAAACAATAATTCAATAACAGACAAAAGAATAAATAAAAACTAGAAATCTGTAATAAAATGTCCCTGTGCTACTGAGTATTAAAAGCCTTCCACCATCAAAAGGTCTAAACTTTGGGTTTAAAAGGACCACGTCAGTGACTAAGCAGATCCAGAAGGAGCTGGTTCCAGAGTCTGTGTGCCGCCACTGAGAATGCCCAGTCCCCCCAATGTTCATAATATTCAGTTCTCAGAACATTCATGAAGAAGTAATAAAAGTTTAAAATCAATTCTAAAACGGACAGGCAGCCAGCGAAGGGAAGATAAAACCGGGGTCACGTGCTCGCGTCTGGAGGTGTCAGTTAAACGATGTGCAGCTGCATTTTGGACCAATTGAAGCCTATTGAAGGGCGACTAATACCCCTTTGCCACCGGCTCGTTTTAGCCAGTGTGGCTCCACTCCACTCGGTTTCGCTCCACTCGGTATGGTACCAGTTGTGTTTCCAAAGACCCACTGATGACTGAAGGTACAGCGGCTGAAGTCCCACCTCCAGGCGTCAGTGCAGTGAGCTGTGTTGCTATTAATATTACTGTGTTACACAGTAAAAAATAAACAATTAAATAGTAAATAAAAACATCAATAAACTAAATACTAATAATGTTTGTATTAATGTATTTGCAAGAATGTCTTATATATGTTTTTTCATATATAAAATAATCCACTGGGATAATTATCTGGGCCACAGCCCAGCCAGAACAGAAAAAGGCTCAGGGGTTCTGATGTGAGTGGGGTTGTGGCAGGAGAAGCAGAGATAAGAGGCGCTGCTGTCTGGACAGGTAAGGCTGCAGAGTTTGCCTGAAAAAGTTAAAGTTTTGGGCTTTATGAGGAAGTTTTAACTCAGTCGTGGCAACAACACCCACAAGGATGTTAAAGCGCAAAACCGCAGACATTTGACCATGGTGAAGTTAGTTTTAGGTTAGATATTGGATATTTGTGCTCCGTGGATTCAGCGGAGACTTCCTCCCGTTTGACCCGATGCAGGCAGTCTGATAATGGGCAGTTGCTTTCTGTGTTATGACTTGAGCAATGGAGGACCCCAGAATGCAGACGAGCTTGGATCGCTGGGTTCAGTACTGTATTGCACCGACTACGCCAAAACAAATTCCTTGTATGTCCAAAAACGTACTTGGCAATAAAGCTTTTCTGATTCTGATTCTGATTCTGAGCAGGCAGCATGACGGTAAGTGAGGAAACTTTAATTAACAAAAACTCTCTCACAAGAAGAGGCAGGAACAAAACAATAAACGGGCTGGCAAGACAGGCATGGCATGATCCGAACAACAAGACATGAGCATGATCTGAGAACAAGACTTGAGCATGATTTGAAAATGTTTCCGCAAGGAATAAACAGAACGGAGGTGTATATATGGAGTGTGAACCAGGTGAAGCAAGGAGACAGATTAACTAGGTGCAGGTGAACCGAATAAACTTAATTGACAGGAGAGAACAAACGTGACTGAGCAAAACACAGAGTTCAAGTGGGCGACCAGGAGGTCGTCCCGAAAAGGCACCGAGTTTAGGCGGGCGACCAGGAGGTCGTCCCGAAGAAGCATAAAGTTTAGGACGAGTCCAGGACCCGCTACTCAGAAACCTGATCAGCCAGCGATGGCGGCGAGGACCTGGAGACCGGCAGAGACGTAGAGACCTAGGCGGCCAACGAGACAACAAGACCTGGCGGAACCTTGGAGGCAGAGGCGGTGCCTGGTGAACCCGCAGAGGCAGCGAATGGCGAACCCTCAGAGGCAGAGGCAGCGCCTGGCAAACCCTCAGAGGCAGAAGCGGTGCCTGGCGAACCCTCATCTCTGGGTTCACAGGCCAGAACGAGGACAAACTGTTCCTTGAACCCCTCAGGAACAGGGTTCGACGACGCTTCCTCCTCGAACCCCTCGTCTCTGGGTTCAGAGGCCGGAACGAGGACAAACTGTTCCTTGAACCCCTCAGGAACAGGGTTCGACGGCGCTTCCTCCTCGGACCCCTCGTCTCTGGGTTCAGAAACCAGAACGGAGACAAAACTCTCAGTGGCGTGAACAGAAGCTGAGTCGTCGCCGAGACCCTCATTGGCGTGGGCAGAAGCTGAGGTGTCGCCCGGACCCTCAGTGGCGTGGGCAGAAGCTGAGGCGTTGCCCGGACCCTCAGTAGTGTGAGCAGGAGCTGAGGCATAATCCGGACCCTCAGTGGCGTGAGCAGGGGCTGAGGCGTCGCCGAGACCCTCAGTGGTGTGCGCAGATGCTGAGGCATCACCGAGACCCTCAGTGGCGTGGGCAGAGGCTGAGGCGTCGCCGAGACCCTCAATGGCGTGGGCAGAGGCTGGGGCGTCGCCGAGACCCTCAGTGGCGTGGGCAGAGGCTGAGGTGTTGCTGAGATCCTCAGTGGCGTGTGACGGTGTGTCAGGCTGTGGACCTGGCGTGGTCTGCTCTGCAGCAGCGCTCTGGACACCTGACGTGGGCTGCTCTGCAGCAGCGCTCTGGAGACCTGACGTGGGCTGCTCTGCAGCTGCGCTCTGGAGACCTGACGTGGGCTGCTCTGCAGCGGTGCTCTGGAGACCTGACGTGGGCTGCTCTGCAGCGGTGCTCTGGAGACATGGCGCGGGCTGCTCTGCAGCAGTGCTCTGGAGACCTGGCGTGGTCTGCTCTGCAGCAGCGCTCTGGAGACCTGACGTGGGCTGCTCTGCAGCAGCGCTCTGGAGACATGGCGTGGGCTGCTCTGCAGCGGCGCTCTGGAGACATGGCGTGGGCTGCTCTGCAGTAGCACCGTTCTGGAGACATGACGTGGACTGAGCTGCAGCACCGCTCATGTGGCTTGGTGTGGGTGAAGGAGCACGGTAGTAAAACTGACTTACTGCCATCCCTCTCCATCAGCTGAGGAGAGGAATACATGAGGTTGATCGTCCTGAAGCTCTTGATTTGGCGTGCATAGAACCTTAAACGCTGCTCCAGCTCATCAAGTGTTGCCTCAGAACACCGGACTGGAGCGAGCGAAAACGGCATGGGCGGAGGTGCAGCGAGCCTGGCAGACAGTGCTGTGGCAGACGAGGATACGGGATTACTCACTGCAGCGAGCCTGGCAGACAGTGCTATGGCAGACGAGGATACGGGATTACTCGCTGCAGCGAGCTTGGGAGACAGTGCTGTGGCAGACGAAGATGCGGGCTTTCTTGCCACAGCCCTCACGTCGGCTGGCAGGGAGACCACCTCCTCGCCAGCCGAACCACAGGAAGGTGCTCCGCGCCGACGTTTCTTGCGGCGGGTGGAGGGTGAGGGCTTCACTGCCGGACCAGAGTGCGCAGCCAGGGGAGCAGGTGGAGAACGGCGCTGAACTGCCTCATGCTCCATCTCCTCCAGCAGCAGTGGAGAGGGCAGAACCTCCAGGTCGGTCGGCAGATTCCTCATAGCCTCCTCCTTCTGACGCTGAACCCAGCGATCCAAGATGTCTGCCTTCTGCTTGTCCGCAGGGTCCGTGGTTGGCGGAAACATTCTGTTATGACTTGAGCAATGGAGGACCCCAGAATGCAGACTCAGTCATGGCAACAACACCCACAAGGATGTTAAAGCGCAAAACCGCAGACATTTGACCATGGTGAAGTTAGTTTTAGGTTAGATATTGGATATTCGTGCTCCGTGGATTCAGCGGAGACTTCCTCCCGTTTGACCCGATGCAGGCAGTCTGATAATGGGCAGTTGCTCTTTGTGTTATGACTTGAGCAATGGAGGACCCCAGAATGCAGACAAGCAGGCAGCATGACGGTAAGTGAGGAAACTTTAATTAACAAAAACTCTCTCACAAGAAGAGGCAGGAACAAAACAATAAACGGGCTGGCAAGACAGGCATGGCATGATCCGAACAACAAGACATGAGCATGATCTGAGAACAAGACTTGAGCATGATTTGAAAATGTTTCCGCAAGGAATAAACAGAACGGAGGTGTATATATGGAGTGTGAACCAGGTGAAGCAAGGAGACAGATTAACTAGGTGCAGGTGAACCGAATAAACTTAATTGACAGGAGAGAACAAACGTGACTGAGCAAAACAGGAATTCAAGAATACAAACTAATAGAAACATAACTAGAAAAACATGAAACGAAAGCATAACCAGATCCAAAAACCAAACTTGACAAAACATGAACAAAAACATGACCAGAAAAATAAACAGAAACATGATTCAAAACTTCAACTGTTAAATAAGACCAACAAAACCCCAAAACACCCACAAATCATAACACTCTGCCTGCTCCCTCCTCCTGCAGACCCTGGTTCCCATAAGGACCGTCAATAAATTTCCGAACAAAATACGTTGTTTCATGGTGGGATTGTTTTGTGGGGTTTGGGAAAATGCATGTGTGTCTGAACAGCTGATTTTATGTGTGATCAGCTGGTTTAGGATGTTATTAAATGCAGCACCCTGCCGGCACATAATTTAGAAAGCTGATGTGTCTTTTTTTTTTTCTTTCAGCTTTCAGGCATGTTTATGATTTGTAAATAGTAAAATTATATTTCTGTTTGACGCACTCCGGCCATTGTGGTCCTTAACATTGTTATAGTCACGTGAGTTTTATTAACTTTTCCCTGCACTACCTCAACAAAACCCTTCTCCTGGTCCCAAGGCCAATCAGTAAACAGCAGTCTGTGGACATCAGATGTAGTCTCGACTCAGCCTGGGTCAGACCTGCTCAGGAGCAGGGACCAAAAAAGTGGGTACCATTACGGAAAAAACTGTAATCGAAACGTTCGCAAGATCGAGCCAAATGGAGCCGAGTAGGGCCAAATCGAGCCAGTCGAAACAGGTAATGCTGAGTTATAATTGCTCCGAATAGAAGCAGATAAAAGGAACAAAGAGGACCAAGAATGAAGCCCTGTGGCACCCCACATGACAGAGGAGCACTGGAGTAAAATACACTATTATCATAACTGTGAAAGACCTTTCACATAACATGTAAACCTGTAAGCGCTGAGCCATGGATGAGATCTGAGAATTTTATGCGAATCCAGGGAGACCAGAGCCAGCAGCATTTATCAGGTTCTAACTGAAAAATATCTGGCAATTTGTAGAAATGGAGATGCTGAACAGCTGAGAAGCTGAATTTTTTAAAATAACTTTTACTCCAAACAGGGTTGTTTTAGACTGTTGTTTGTAAATCTAAAGAAAAAGGATATAGATTCAGATCGATTAGACTAGACTTGTCTTCATTTTATTGGCTTAGATATTTAAAACAATCTAAAAACATGAAATCCTTTTCTCTGATTGATTTAAGGGATTCATTTTTAATTTAGCTGAAGTGAACCTTCAAACATCTGCTGTGTTTGTCTCTCCGCTGCCTTATCAGCCTTTAAACAACAGACGATGAACTAATTGAGTGATCTGCACACTCTAAGTCTCTTATCCATTGTTATGTGAGCTGTGATTGGTTGTTGTGTCTTCTGCTATCTGGGTCGGAGTTCCCCAGTTAATGATCCACTCCAGCGGTTTGATCTTTATTAATATGGTACATTCTGATATCCCTGTAAAGCTGTCCTCTTAGCGGCCACACCTTCGGGACAGAGGTAGTTAAGAGCTCCCAGAAGCGTGTCTGGGAGCAGATTGAGAGTCTGTACTGGCGCTTCTTAAAAGGATTACCCGCTCAGTATCATAAAAGCATAATTTGCTCTCAAAGCCAGCTGCAGAGAACACACTATCATGTTTTTCCCCTGTTATTCAAGGTCAAATGTGTTTTCTCCAACACATTTACACACAGACACACCTTTCTGATGGCTTCCAGCTTTGTCAGTTAGGGTTTTCACTTATCAAACGATCTATTTCAAACTGTCAGAAAGTATAGTCAGAATAGGAAAATTCCACTGCAACTGAAATTCAACTAAATGATCCTGTTTTAACAGTTAAAACTGACACCTCTAAAGCTGGAAAGGCTCAATTTTCAGATGGTACTGAATGTTATTGCAGAATTACATTTATTCCTGCCCTCACACTGTTTTGTTTTTGTTTCATTCTTTCACTCATTGCTAGGAGATATCAGAATAAACTTCCTTGTCCTGCTAATATTTACCTACTGAAATCCACTCGGGGTCGTCGTACGGCGACATCAGGTCAGACCATTCTTGGACTGGAGAGAATGCCTCCTCTAAATTCATCTCTGGCACTGGGCGGTCCAGGAGAAGCAGCTGGACCCGGGATAAGGAGCCTAGATTACCAGAGTCACAACCCACAGTGAGAGCTGCGAGGCCAGAAGACAGCTCTACATGAGGAGAAAATAAGTATTGAAATTGAAAAACACACATTTTGAGTGTGACAGAAAACTAGGTAGTTAAAAGACAAAAAAACAGAAGCTGAATTCCCATATTAATCCCACACATTTCTTTACATTTCTGAATTCTACATTTTGTTCATAGCTTTCTATACTTAATCTCCCAAAGATGTCAGTACTGGAAAGAGATGGAGAAGATGGATGGATGGATGGATGCACAGATGGATGGATGCACAGATGGATGGATGGATGCACAGATGGATGGATGCACAGATGGATGGATGGATGCACAGATGGATGCACAGATGGATGGACGGATGGATGGATGGATGGATGGATGCACAGATGGATGAACGGATGGATGGATGGATGGATGGATGGATGGATGGATGGATGGATGGATGCACAGATGGATGGATGCACGGATGGATGGATGCACAGATGGATGGATGCACGGATGGATGGATGCACGGATGGATGGATGGATGGATAAACTACATTTTATTGAGTAAAAACATGTCAACAGCAACAAGTGAAGCAAACCTGCAGATCAAACAGCAACACATTTTGAACTTGGAGGAAATCAAATTTGAAGAAAAAAATGATGATCTCAGGATGATGTCACATCTAACTTAATTATCTTAAAGTTAGAACTTGTTCTAGCAAACTACTATGATCAGGGAGATGTTTTAGTAGCTTTATTGGAGTTATTAATGCAACATTTTTGTTGATTCTGTGTATAAATACTGCACCACCCCTCTTTTAAATGATTAAAAACCAGTCTGAATGACTTCGGCCAAATTATGAAATCAGTGTTATATCCAACAGAACTGCAAACTCCCTCAGTGCAGAGTGAACCCCTGAGGCTCCAAAGTTCTAGCCGTCACACCCAATTAAAAGAGGATCAGTGACACTGTGGTACCTTGCCCATGCAAATCCCAGGTCCACGCTGGCTGGGTGTAGAGCTGCCCTTGCAATCTGAGGGGATTTCACAGAAGACGCTCCGGTGAAAGTACCCCCGCTATGCAAACACACACACACCTTCCTGGAACATCCAAGAAAATCTTCCACATCAAAGGAGGAACATTTTATAGTTTGTCCTGACTGGGGTCTGCAAGATTTGTCGCTCATTCACACACACATTCGGGGTTGGGTGTTTTCAGTTGGGAAGTCAAACATGTAAAGTAATCCCTCAGGTAAGGAAAAGGAACTGCTGCTTCTGCTGATAAATGAAGGAGTCGTTGGGAGGAAATCCCAGGGATAACTCTGGCTGTAACATAATGTGGTGCGACGCACTTTCAGTTAGGCTGGGCATTAACCTAACCAAACCACAAGATAGGAAAACAATTACCCAACACTTTAACAGATCAATACGTAATCCTGTATTTAGGTATTGCATACATGTGCTACCACCCACTTAGGTTCAATGAGACTGTGCAAAAGTCTTGAGTCATCCCTCATTTCTGTATAATTTCCGTTCAAAAAGCCAGACTTTCCATTACACTTTTAAAATGATTATCATCAAAAACTCTTCATACTTTTTGAAGCCCTTTCAGGAGATTTCTTTGCAATCTGGCAGTGTTCACACTCAGTTTTAACACAATGCCAATCACCGGGCCTTGCAAAAGTATTCATGCTGAAGTTTGTACAACTACAAACTTCAGCATATTTCATTGAGGTTTTACTTGATAGTCTTCTTTGGTATGTCTCTCTCAGTTTTTCCACAACTAGAGACTCACATTTTTGCAAATTCTCCTTCAGAAAATAGCTCTAGCTCAGTCTGATTGGATGGAGCTAAACTGGGGCCATAAAGTTTGTTCAAAAGAAAAAAATTTGAACCTGAAAAATCATTTTGAACCTCCCCCAAAAAATGTTGAAAATTTGTCCTTTGTCACCGATCCTGTTCATAACTTTTATGGACAGGATTTCTAGGCACAGCCAAGGGCCGGAGGGGGTCTGGTTTGGGGACCAGAGGATTTCGTCTCTTCTTTTTGCAGATGACCTGGTCCTGCTGGCCCCCTCTAGCCAAGACCTACAGCATGCACTGGGGCGGTTCGCAGCCGAGTGTGAAGCGGCTGGGATGAAGATCAGCTCCTCCGAGGCCATGGTTCTCGACCGGAAAAGGGTGGCTTGTCGTCTTCAGGTTGGAGGGGAGTTCCTGCCTCAAGTGGAGGAGTTTAAGTATCTCGGGGTCTTGTTCACGAGTGAGGGAAGAATGGAGCGGGAGATCAACAGACGGATCGGTGCGGCTGCCACAGTAATGGGGGCGCTGTGCAGCTCTCGATTTACCGGTCGGTCTATGTTCCTACCCTCACCTATGGCCATGAACTTTGGGTCATGACCGAAAGCACGAGATCAAGCGGCTGAAATGAGCTTCCTCCATAGGGTGGCCGGGCACTCCCTTAGAGATAGGGTGAGGAGCTCGGCCATCCAGGAGGGGCTCGGAGTAGAGCCGCTGCTCCTCCACATCGAGAGGAGCCAGTTGAGGTGGCTCAGGCATCTATACCGGATGCCTCCTGGACGCCTTCCTCGGGAGGTGTTCCAGGCACGTCCCACCGGGAGGAGGCCCAGGGGACGACCCAGGACACGCTGGAGGGACTATGTCTCTCGGCTGGCCTGGGAACGCCTTGGGCTCCCCCCGGAGGAGCTGGAGGAGGTGTCTGGGGAGAGGGACGTCTGGGCGTCTCTGCTGAGTCTGCTGCCCCCGCGACCCGGTCCCGGATAAAGCGGAAGACGTTGAGTACAAGGAAAAAAGTTTTGTAACTGCAAAAAAAAAGATGTGAAACTGGAAAAAAAAAAAGTTCAAAACTACTTTTCAGATAAAAAAACGTTTTCGCACTTGCACATTTTTTTTTTTCGGTTTCAAACCTCTGGCCCCATTTTGGCATGGGGGGCGGGGCTTCAGATCATTGGGGTGTGGAATCATGACTGACAGCTCAACACAGTGACTGAACAACATATTCCCTGCTGTTGCATTCAGGGACCGAAGGACCTGGAATTATCTGTAACGCATCATTGATAAACTATATGTATGTGATTGGTTTTGAAAGATAACATGCTTCACCAATAGAAGCAGCTTACGTGAATACACAACGCAAATCTCAGAGGAGAAAATATGATCTTGACAGTTTTGCACAGAATTTTAAATCCGTGTTGGAGATTTCCCATGCTCTCAACGTAAAGCCGATCCAGACTGAGCGCCGGCAGTATTCGACCTGAGCTCTAGTCGCTATGGCCTCGTCTTCATCTGCGGGCGCTAGCAGTGATCAGGTAATGATAAAAAGGCTGGTTGTCATTTTATTGCACAGGGAAATACATACATATATAAACATATATATATATGTGGTGGTATGCTGACATTACCCTGGATACCGTGGCTCTTGAAACATCACAAAGACTTGTCTTGGTCACAGATGCGCCAGCAAGAAGTGCACCAACAATTTGTCCTCTTTTGAACTCTGGTTCACCCATAATGTTGTGTGTATTTCCATATTTTGAGCAAAACTGTGCTCTTACCCTCTTAATTGAACCTTCACACTGCTCTTACTGGTGCAATGTGCAATCATTGAAGACTGGCTACCAGGCTGGTCCAATTTAGCCATGAAACCTCCCACACTAAAATGTCAGGTGTTTCAGTTTCATTGTCCAACCCCTGTATATATATATGTAACCCAGTCTATCCCTCTGTGTGTCCGTGGCTTGTGGAGGACACCCCGTGAACTCTGCATTGTGTTTTGGATGTAGGTGAGGTGTGTTCCATGTGGAAACAGAGGCACCAGACACAGGATTCTGCGTTGTGGCGAGACCTTGGAGTATTTATTCCATCCAGTCGCTCTTCTTACACCTTACAGGCAGTAAAAGCAAACTATGTGGGATATGGCAGCTTTCACGGCAAAACCTCAGAGCTACGGTGTCCCTGTTAGGACAAACATCCCAGAACTGCTGCATTTCCAAAGAACACCCACAGAACAACAGCATTATCTGTTGGAATATTTATGTCACTATCTTACATCTACCCCTTCTTTTTGATGGCGTCCCAGCCATCAAAGTAAACAGAAAACACACACTTGCTGAAAAAGAACTAAATAGTCTAAAAATTAGCAATAAAGGAAATTGCTCAGAGTTGTTATGAATGTGTGTATGTGGCTGGATTTGTTTTATGTATGTTTTGAGACTCTCTTTGCCTTTTCCCTCTGCCACAACAGCCATCCTCTTTCTATTTTCTGACACTCCTGTTCCTTTTTTGTGACTCGTGATTCAAATGATAGCCTCTTTGGAGGATGTCTGTTCCTGGGTGGATTTCTTCTTGGAAGTTCATCTTCCTGCGGTGAAGCTGCACCATCAAGAAATGCAGGTGCATTTCTTCCCGCCCTTCGTCCCGCTGGCTCATCCATCACTGTCTCTGCTTGTGTTTCTTGACTGCTTTCTCCCAGCTGCATAACTACTCCGGTTTCCTCTGTGCCCTCCAGATCCGAGACCTGGTGCAGATCTTCTTCTGAACTTGTCTCACTTAGGGCGAAATGTAACTCTTCTTTCCCAGCTGTCACTCCACTGACCTCCTCTACCGGGATAAACATGCACTGTGTGAGCAGGCAATTTTGCTGAAAAACCAAACCGACAAAAGTAGTTCTTCCACAGAACCTTGGCTACTGTACCTGCTTTTTGGTCTTTGGTGGGGTAGGCTTGAGCATAATGAGAGAAATGATCTGTAACAACCAGAACATTTTCAATGCCCCACTTTGACTTTTCCAGGCAGAGGAAGTCAACACACACAAGCTCCATGAGTCACTGCTATGAATGCTCATGAGCGGAGCTCCAACCTTGCTTGAGGGTGTCTTCCTAAGACAGCATCTCTCACACTGCTCACACCAAGCTTTGATTTCCTGGGCCATATCAGGCCAGTAGAATCTCTTTCAAATCCCAAATGTCCTGAATCATCATGCAGAGTAGTTTTGACGCCCACTCTCAGCTTCTCTGGCAAAATGAGTTGCTCCATGACTCCTCTTTGACCATCTATGATGCGTCTGTACAGGACGCCATTTTGGAACAACTTCCGACATTCCTTTATAAGAAGGCTCCCGGGCCTTCCTAGTCCACTCCTCACAGTGTGGGGAGGTATATTTGTGTTTTTAAAATACAGGATGAGGCCAATTATGGGATCCTGCGTCTGTTCTGCACGGATCTCCTGTGTCGTCATAGCAGGCAGGGCATCTGTTGAAAAGTATTTGGCTTGCCCCAGGGCCTCCAATGCCTCCTCAATTCGTGGAAGAGGGAATGCATCTCATGTGCTACAGGAGTTGAGTTTCTTGTAGTCAATACAGAGCCTTAATGATCCATCTTTCTTGGTAACCACCACCACTGGTGATGCATGCGGGCTCTTACTAGGTCGGATAACTCCTGCAGTTTCCATCTCTGTCAGTAGGCGCCTTACATCCTGCCACTGAGAAGGGGGGATCTTACAATATGGGAGTCGAAATGGCTTTGAATCCACCAGAGGAATTTCATGTTGAACAGTGTTTGTGTGTCCATAATCCATAGGATGCTGTGAGAATACATTCAGATTTTTCTCTACCAGGTCCCTGATGAGAGTACGCTGGTTTTCATTCTCCACTGCTGCTCCACTGAGGTCCACTTCATAGCTTGCCGCCACCTGACCGAGACTGAGACACACCCCTTCTTTCACTCTACTGTGGTGTTCACCTCCATCTTTGTCAGAGCGCTCCACAACTTGGTCCACCAAGAATGCTGCGGTTAGTTGGGTGTTTGGTTTAATAGTGAAGTTTCTCTGAGAGAGGTTCATAACTCTGACTGGGGCATACCCTTTTTTTTACGTCTGTGAGAATTCTGGCCACAAGGAGGTCTTGTGGGAGGTGGAGTGAAGGGCGGCCTTCTATCAGGGCTGTATAGGTTTGTCTTTGTGGGCCTGATTTAATCTTACATTTTAAATCCATCTCTTTGCCACCAGGGATACAGATAGTTCGGCCGGTGAAAATCGCAGGACCTACTGTGTCCTGGGTTTTACTTTTTTCGGTGCTCTCAACGTCCACCACAGCAGAATACCACTCTGGGTGGTTCTCTTTTATCAGGTGGAGGAATTCAGTGCCATGGGCTGCTTGCAAGTGGCTTTTTGATGCACGAATGACATTTGTTTCAATGAGCAGAGGCACAGATGACCGATATTCAGAGTCAGGGACAACAAAAGTGGGGACAGTCATACAGTCTTCTCCAAAAACCTTAAGTATGATATTCAAGACCCCATAATAGGGCACATTTTGTGCTGCTGCCCCCTCTATCATTATGTTGGATGACTGCGGCTTCTGGTTCTGGAGCTCTGGGTGGGTGTGCCAGAAACTATGGGTGATGCTTGTAATTTGGGATCCAGAGTCAATGAGAGCTCTACATTTCTTGCCATTTATCTCCACTTCACCCTCATTTCTAGGGCTCACCAGCAGTGGAGTTCCCTCCTTTCTGTTTGCAGTATCTATGCACTCTGAGTGTGGGGCTTGCCCATGGTTTCCCCTGCTACCATGGGCTTCAGGCATTTAAAGACTGGGATGGGGGCATGCTGCTTCCTTCTGCCGAGGTTGGTGGCTGAGAGTGGTGAGTCCTGGTCAAGTTGAAATCAGGAAGGACTGCTCGTCAAAATCTGGCAATGTGCCCTTGTTTTCCACATTGATGACATACGACAACAGATTCTGATTTGTTATTCGTGCTGTTGGCGGGGCTGCATTTGGCGAGACACTGGGGGATTTTATGCTTGATTCCAGTATGGACAGTCTCGCCATTTGTGCCTCTTGGCTGAGGGCCAATTTCTTGACCATCTCAGTCAGTTCAGTGAGTTCTGAAGTGCATTTTCTCCCCTCAGCCCTTGTGTTTATGTTCTCTGATGTCACATGCACCTGAGCAAACATCTTCTTTACTTTTTGTTCGGGCTGAAACTTCTTTGTTTCCCTAGCAATGCTTTGAAGCTCAGACTGAAGCTCTCTAAAGCTTTGCAATAGGGGCTTCATGGGTGCGATTTGTGTATATACATCTCCATCCACCAGCCCTCTTAGGAACTGTCGAGTCAATTTACTGTCTCGATTTGGAAATGGCCTACCCCCTTCCTGGCTTTCTTCCACTGCTCGTAAAGTTGCCTCTAGTGCTATGGCATAGGAGCAGGCAGACTCACATGGCCTCTGACTTCGCTCATAAAAATCAGCTAGCGGGTCTAAAGAGCCCTGTGCATCACCATACTCGGCCCTCAGTTCCTCAAATGCCCTCTCTGGGGATTGTTCACCAGGTGGAAGGTTCAGGATTAGCTTCCTGGCTTCACCACTGAGGTGTCGTACTACTGTGGAAAAAAGAAGATGGGCAGGGAGATCTATAGGGTCTAGAAGGTACTGCATATCACAAATCCAGTCCTCCACCAGAATCTTACTGTCTGAATTACCACTGAACACTTGCACATTCTTCACCTGATGAGTCCACATCAAACCATCATATGCTGCGTGTGTGGGGCATTGGCTGTGGATGGCTTTTCCACAGACATCTAACAGAGGGTCAGGGAGGTATAGACGCGAGACCATAGCAGCAGGTAGGGGTGGTTTCAGATGCTGCAATCCACTACCAATCTGGTCGGGGGCTGCATGTGAGGCAACCTGAGAAAACGGGACAGTCAGGTTTGGGGCCCATGTGGGGACAGCAGTTATGTTTTGTGATGGCGTCTCCCCCTGAGCGGGGCTCTGATAGTTCTGTGTAGTAGGCTGGGAACACGGAAAGGTGGGTTTGTGCTCTAAGCCTGCCATGGTCTGCCCAGCAGGAACAGAGTTACTCATTTTTAACCATGGTGGAATTTGAGAACCGGTGCATGGCTCTGGGCTGATTTGAAATTTCTTGCCCTGGAGTGAGGCAAAGAGGATAAATAATTGGTTGCAGATGGAATTATGAAACCTCCCTGAAGAAGTTGGGACAGAGGAGTGGAATATGGGTGGCCTGGGTAGGTCTGGGGGCTTGGTCCCAGCAGCTGGCCAGTTTGGTTAATAGGAGCAGGAAGGAGTGTGCTTGCCTGTTGTGCATATTGTGTTCCATTGTGAGTAACATTGGAGTGGCTTTCCGGGGCAGTGCAGGCTGATGACGTTGGGATAGGGAATTGGTCAGTATAGACAGACAGAAGAGGGGGTGAAGGGGTACCTTGTCCTTCGTGGGTCCATGTCTGGTGTGGTGTGTCACCTGAGGTGGCAACATGGTCACTCAGTTGGGTCCCCGTTAGATGTTCTGGGTTCAGTGGATCAGCTGGGTAATTATGCCACATGTTTCTTTTTCTCATTCGCTCTTTGATGGAATTATGAGTTTAATGAGTTTAATAGAATGAACAGAATGTTCCCTATAGTGTGAACAAAACCAAAAATAAATTAAATTAAACTCACTGCTTGGTGCACATCTCAAAGACAAAAGATTAAGGTCCACCAGCTACAGCTAAAAGTATGTCTCAATACTCGATCACTATAGTTTCTTTAAATAGTAAGCCCAAAACAATATTTACACCTGAGGCCTTAGAGTCACAAAACACAGCATCAACATGACATTTCACTGAGATCTTCAAAGGATAAGATGGAAAACATGAGCATGTTGCATCCACATTTAGAATGAAGTTCCAGTGTACAGCCATAATGTCACTCTACTGGATAACCAGAAGCCCCTTCGATTTGTTGGCCTCTTTGAACCACAATCCGGGTCACGGCACCAAGATGTAACCCAGTCTATCCCTTTGTGCGTCCGTGGCTTGTGGAGGACACACCGTGAACTCTGCGTTGTGTTTTGGATGTAGGTGAGGTGTGTTCCATGTGGAAACAGAGGCACCACACACAGGATTCTGCATTGTGGCGAGACCTTGGAGCATTTATTCAATCCAGTTGCTCTTCTTACACCTTACAGGCAGTAAAAGTAAACTATGCGGGATATGGCAGCTTTCGCGGCAAAACCTCAGAGCTACGCTGTCCCTACTAGGACAAACATCCCAGAACTGCTGCATTTCCAGAGAACACCCACAGAACAACAGCACCATCTGTTGGAACATTTATGTCACTATCTTACACATATATATATATATAGAGAGAGAGAGAGAGAAAGAGAGAGAGAGAGAGAAAACAGACACATTTACTGTTGATACCTGAGCTGTTTACAGAAACAGCATGACATGGACCGTGTCACTGCGATATGTTGGATTTTCTGAATAAAAACTATGGATGTTTAAATTTAACTTCATGTTTTAGATGGTTCGACGCCCATAGAAATATTTACAGATGCATTTAAACCAAGTAATTCCTGATTTTATGGTAGTGTAGTAGTTTATAGTATAGTATAGTATAGTTTATAGTAGTTTAGTAGTTTAATAGAATGATATGGCTCTGTTGTATGTAATTTTGTTTTTCTCTCTCTCTCTCTCTCCCTCCCTCCCTCCCTCCCTCCCTCCCTCCCTCTCACAGCCCAACACCGTGCAGGATGTTTGGTATTTGTGGTATTTGCCAGAGAACACCAGGATTGGCAAATTCGCCACTGGCGCCCTGTGTTCTTCACAGATGAAAGCAGGTTCACACTGAGCACATGTGACAGACGTGACAGAGTTTGGAGACACCATGGAGAGCGATCTGCTGCCTGCAACATCCTTCAGCATGACCGGTTTGGCAGTGGGTCAGTAATGGTGTGGCATTTCTTGTGCTCGCCAGAGGTAGCCTGACTGCCATTAGGTACCGAGATGAGATCCTCAGACCCCTTGTGAGACCATATGCTGGTGCGGTTGGCCGTGGGTTCCTCCTAATGCAGGACAATGTGGCTGGAGTGTGTCAGCAGTTCCTGCAAGATGAAGACATTGAAGCTATGGACTGGCCCGCCCGTTCCCCAGACCTGAATCCGATTGAGTACATCTGGGACATCAAGTCTCGCTCCATCCACCAACGTCACGTTGCACCACAGACTGTCCAGGAGTTGGCGGATGCTTTAGTCCAGGTCTGGGAGGAGATCCCTCAGGAGACCATCCATCGTCTCATCAGGAGCATGCCCGGGCGTTGTAGGGAGGTCATACAGGCACGTGGAGGTCACACACAATACTGAGCCTCATTCTGACTTGTTTTAAGGACATTACATCAAAGATGGATCAGCCTGTAGTGTGTTTTTCCACTTTAATTTTGTGTGTGACTCCAAATCCAGGCCTCCATTGGTTAATAAATTTGATTTCCATTGATGATTTTTGTGTGATTTTGTTGTCAGCACATTCAACTTTGTACAGAACAAAGTATTCAATGAGTATATTTCATTCATCCAGATATAGGATGTGTTATTTGAGTGTTCCCTTTATTTTTTGGAGCAGTGTATATGTTTATATATGTATGTGTTTCCCTGTGCAATAAAATGACAACCAGCCTTTTTATTATTACCTGATCACTGCTAGCGCCCGCAGATGAACACAAGGCCATAGCGACTAGAGCTCAGGTCGAATGCTGCCGCTGCTCAGTCTGGATCTGCTTTACGTTGAGAGCATGGGAAATCTCCAACATGGACTTAAAATTCTGTGCAAATCTGTCAAGATCATATTTTCGCCTCTGAGATTTGCGTTGTGTATTCACGTAAGCTGCTTCTATTGGTGAAGCATGTTATCTTTCAAAACCAAGTGTGAAAAAAATACTTGAATCTGAAAAGTAGTTTTGAACTTTTTCTTTTTCAAGTTTCACATCTGTTTTTTCAGTTGCAAAACGTTTTTCCACATTTCTAATTTTTTTGGGGGAGGTTCAAAAACATTTTTCAGGTTCAAATTGTTTTCTTTTGAACAAACCTTATGGCCCCAATTTAGCTCCATTGGAGAGCATCCGTGAACATCATTCGCCAAAGCTTGCCCCAAAATCTCAATTGTATTTAGGTCTAGACTTTGACTAGGCTGTTCTAACATAATTATTATTATTAGATTATAGTTTAATCTAAACCATTACATCGCAGCTCTGGTTGTATTTAGACCCATCCATCTTCCCATCAACTCAAACCAGCTTTTCTGTCCATGCTGAAAAAAAATGATCCCCACTGCATAATGATGCCACCACCATGTTTCACAGTGGAGATGCCATGCTCAAGGTGATTGGAAATGTTTCCCTTAACACATAGTTTTATAACCCAACCTCTCTTTCAGTAGTTTTTGATACAGTCTAGATGGGCAGTTGCCCGGGGCTGCATTGGGCAGTGGATGGGGAACCATCCAATGCATAGAATGGAAAACTGGCATCCCATGCTTGATTTTAGAATAATTGGACAATTTACATGTTTTACCTAGGGCTATACTGCAGTTTATCCTCCCCAAAAACTTTTGATGATTTCCTGCATTGTGATTAGTTGCGTGGTGGCAGAAGAAGGAGTTCGCCCAGGAATCCATTCATGGATGCACTGCAACTGCTTATTTTTCCACAACCGTCTCCCTGGCCTGTTTGTGGCGTTCCTTCATCATGATGATGCTGGTGTTCACTAATATTTATGAAAAAAGTTCTAAAGTCTACACAGAACAGCTGGATCTATACTTAGAAAAGACACATGCACAAGTGAACTCTGTTCACTAACTAGGTGACTTCTGAAGGTAGTTGGCATAAGTGGATTTTATTTTGGGGTATCATGGCATAGGGGGTAAAGGGAGAAGAGTATGCACACAACACTTTAATAAGAAAAAAAGAAAAAGCATGTGCCATTTCCCTACAATTTTACAAAAATGTAACACTTTTTGATGGTTTATCAAATAAAATCTCACTAAAATATGCAGATTTTGTGGTTGTAATGAGGTTAAATGTGGAAAGTTCAAGAAGCATCAATACCTTTACAAAACACAAACTTTGACGTAAAATTATTAATGTAGAAAGGCTAAAACTCACACACGCTTGTTTCCAATGGCCTTTACCAAAGAGAGCTTATTCCCGTTTCTTTACCTCACCAACTGGACCACCAGACTAAATTCTTTTCAAAATTTCAGCACTGAAGATTTAGCCTAATAATACAACAGCCACTCGCTCACTAAAGCTGCAAAACCACCAAATGCTATAGCAATTTAAATTGAGCTTCACATCAATGTGATAAAAATCTGAGCATTAACTCGCATTTAGAAGAGCTTTTGGCCACAACCTAGAGCAGATTTTTATCTCTTTGGTTGGTGTGGCCTCCCTGATCCTTCCACCTCCTCGGGGCCAAAGGTCTTCAGGGTTATGCAGAGGTTCAGGTCAAGCGAGCAGGTTAAACACCTTGTCAAGGATTAGCAGGCTCTGAAGAAGGTGGAGGAAGTTTTCATTGGCTAATATCTTTCCCTGCAGCTGAATCCAGCACCTCCAGGACACACACACGCAGGCTATCTAATGCAGACAGAAACACTTACACATTACATTGACGCTACCTTTGTTGGGTAGATACAATGAGCCAACAGAGTAAGAGATCAGATAAACGCATCTCTGCCTGCAAAGAGGTGCAGATCACAGAGGAAGGAGAGATTAGAGAATGTAGACGTTAGTAGGACCCACATAAAACTGAAAAAAGGCTGACATACTTTACACTCAAACTTGTGTTACATAATAATGAAAAAAAGAGAGACAACAAAATTCACCAGAATTTGCAGTAAAAACACTGATAACTTGTGAACATGTTATAATGCAATCTGTATTTAAGGGAAAACAGAGCTGTTGTTGAACACAGACGAATTAGTTTTGAATCTAGTTCTGGGGATAAAAAAGTTCACCAGTTTTCCTGTCTGGTTTTAAACTCTACGTATGACACAATCAAGTGTTGTGCCAGTTCAACCTTAACAAGAACTAGTTCAGTCATCGATTCATTCATGTTCATATTTCATCAACATTTTTAACTAGGTCCACAGCTCCAAAACGAACTAGTTCTCGTTTATTAATCATATTTTGTCAAAGATAATGAGACTTTGTGATCCCCACGCCTCAAGTCTTTGTTGCATGATGACTTATTTTCTTTTAGTCATTTACTGATTTATGCAGATCAACACACAGCTCTCTTTCCCATTATGAAGACTAAATGAGATAAATGTGGGTCCTGTGTCTTTTATTACTATTTCTAAGCTTAAACGTAGCTTAAGTGCTTCCATTATATTTTTGTAAGGGGAACCGATAAGTGTGGCTTTGCTAATTTGGGCAAAAACTATTAGTTCTAAACCTTTATCTACAAAAGAAAAGCACTCAAATTAAAATGTGGACTTATCTATATCATTTAAGGTGAGATTGTGCCACTGCAATAAAAAAACAGATTAATTTCGAGGTAGTTTACTTATGTCGGTAGCACTTCAACAAAACCAAAATGCTTCATTAGCATGCCCTGGTATGACCTTACATATAAAACGAATTAAAAACTGTTCGGTGCTGCTCCTAATCCATGCGTTACCTGTGAGAGATGAACGGGGCGAGTCTGATGAGTCTGATGGCCGATCCAGAGACAAAGAGGAGGCTGAAAGAGGAGCGATGACTTCCAGCTCATCAAACATCTGAGACTGACTGCAGCTGATCTCAGAGCAGCCGGATGCTGCTGAGAAACCTGCGAAGACAGAGTGCGTGATATTGTTACTGTAAAAGGATATTTTAGAGAGAACTGATCAACATTTGATATCGGTTCCCAACTAAAATCAGAGACAGGAAGGAATTAAGCAAAAATGGGAAAAATGGAGGCATGAATGGAAAACACTGACTGTTCACAACTACTTAACACAATCCTAATTTCCCTCTGGCGAGATGTAAATGTGTGAAGTCGGAAGTATAATCTTGCCTTAAAAACAAAATAGCCTCATGGTTAAGGCTATGTGAGAAAATCAGCCTTTCAGGCCTCATAACTTTACATCTGACTCAATGGAAAATTAAAAACTTTTCAAGCTATTCTCTCCCTGTCTGGTTTTGAAATCAGAGGATTAGTTTGCGAAACAGTATCACTGGGAGGTGTGTGTTGTGTTGCACTGAAAGGGACTTGTTGGGGCTTTTCACACATTAGATATGCAGCACAGCTTGCTCTGGACAAAAGGATAATATATACAGAGTTTCTGAAAGGAAAGACAAACCCTGCTCCTTTGGGTCTGCCCGCATGGACAACTACAACGTGCACATGAAGCCTGCTTTACCTAGTGGAGCAAGCGAACGGCGTTGCACACGCACCCATGCACTGCTGTGCTCTCGAGCGACTTGGCGCTCCACTCAGATAGACAATGGAAGGACTTGACTTGGCACTTCAAAGCATATTGCAGTTGTCAACTGGGCTGTCACTCTCAGGCAACGAGGGTTGAAATGAGTCAGGGTGAGTTTTTCGGCGAGGTTAAGGGGGTTGGTTTGAAGGACAACGCTTCCTCTGTATGCCTGTAGACCTCTCTTTGCCAGGCTCAAAGGCCGGGCGGAGAGGCCGGGCCATGCCAGGACAGTACCCGGGTTCATTGTTAGAGAAAGTCAAACTCTGGAGGCTGGTGTTCAAAACAGGTCAGTTTGGGGTCGGGATAAGACGGTCTGAGAAATCCGAGAAAACCACACAGAATACGTGTTTTTTTTCCTCAAAGACTGTCTAAACAGAATTCCAATTACTTTGTTCACCTAACCTATAAAATAACCCACAATCAACATTTTAATATTTTATTATTAAAAAATGCAAAATGGATGTATGGATGGATGGATGAGAATCAGCATCAGCTTTATTGCCAAGTTTGTACAGACAAACAAGAAATTTGGCTCCGGTACACTTTGCTCTCAAAAATAAAGAATATCTTTTTGATCGTACATATATACACAATTGACTTACAATAGAATATAATGTGAAATCAGTCCAAGTGTTGTTCTGGGACTCTGACTGTCAAGTGTTCATCAGAGAAACAGACTGGGGGAAGAAACTGTCCCTGTGGCGGCTGGTTTTAGTGAACAATGCTCTGTAGCGCTGACCTGAAGGTAAAAGTTTGTTTGCAGGGTGTGTGGGGTCTGCAGAGATTTTAGCTGCCCTTTTCCTGACCCTAGACCTGTATAAGTCCTGGATAGAGGGAAGGTCAGCCCTGATGATTCTCTCTGCAGCCCTGATTGTTCATTGCAGTCTGGACCGGTCCTGTTTTGTGGATGAGCCAAACCACACTGAGATGGACAAAGACAGGACAGACTGAATGATGGCAGTGTAGAAGATGACCAGCAGCTTCTGTGAATGGTTGTACTTCTTGAGTTGCCTCAGGAAGTACAGTCTCTGCTGGGCCTTCTTCCGAACATCGTCTGTTTGTGAGGACCATCTCAGGTTTCGAGAAATGGTGGTTCCTAGGAACCGGAAATGGTCCACAGCAGACACAGTGTTGTTGAAGATGTTGTTGAGGATGGTGAGGGGGGATGTGTGGGAGGGGTGTTCTCCAAAAATCCACCATCATCTCCATAGTCTTGAGTGGGTTAAGTTCCAGGTGGTTCTGACCACACCAGCGTACCAGCCGATCCACCTCCTGTCTGAATGCAGACTGATCACTGTCCTGGATCAGTCCAATAACAGTGGTGTCATCTGCAAGCTTCAGGAGTTTCACAGACTGGTCTGCTGAAGTGCAGTCATTTGTGTAGAGGGCGAAGAGGAGTGGGGAGAGAAAACACCCCTGAGGGACGCCGGTGCTGATGGTTCTTGTGTGGGAGAAGATGCCCTCCAGCCTCACCTGCTGTTGCTGGTCTTTCAGGAAGCTGGTGATCCACTTACAGGTGGAGGCCGGGACTTTGAGCTGGATGAGCTTCTGGTGGAGGATGTTTGGGTTGATAGTGCTGAAGGCTGAGTTGAAGTCTACAGACAGGATCCTGGCGTACGTCCCTGGTTGGTCGAGGTGTTGCAGGATGAAGTGTAGTTCCATGTTGACTGCATCATCTGCCAACCTGTTTGCCCGGTAGGCACACTGCAGAGGGTCCAGCAGGGGGCCTGTGATGTCCTTCAGGTGCTTCAACACCAATAGCACAAAGGATTTCATGACCACAGACGTCAGGGCTACAGGCCTGTAGTCATTTAATTCTGTGATGGTGGGTTTTTTGGGTACTGGGATGATGGTGGAGCATTTGAAGCAGAAGGGAACCTCACACAGCTCCAGTGACTTGTTGAAGAGCTCAGTGAAGATGGGCGCCAGTTGGTCAGTGCAGGCTTTTCAGGGATGATAGGGAGACATTATCAGGTCCTGAGGCCTTCTTGGTTTTCAGGTGCTGAAAGATCCTTTTTACATCTTCCTCGGAGATCCTAAGTGCAGGCAGGGGGATAGTTCGTGTATGGCAAGAATTTTTGTCTGAATGGGATGTGGAGGAGTTGGGTTGAGGTGTGATCTGCTGCTTTTCATACCGGCAGTAGAAACCATTCAACTGATAGGATGGATGGATGGACAGACAGATTATTGGACTGCAGAGTGTGAAGGAATGGTATTTCTAAAATAAAATGTGCTCCCAAATATTGCATCTAAGCAGTTCATTGCAATTATGATATTGCAAACATTGACACTGCAAAAATGATATTGATCCGATGTATTGTGCAGCTGTAAGAACAGCTCAGAAATAGACAAAGTGGTGAAGTCTTTATGCTTAATAGCTGTTGAAACTAATGTTTATAGCAACCGAACTCTACATAAACTGAAATGATCTTTTAAGCTTTAGACGACGAGAGCTCGCTGAACTTCATTTGCCTCCATCTGCAGTGAAATAAATGAACTGGTGACACTCACCCTGTGTCTGCTGTGAAGAGAACAGCATGCAGCGATACAGCGTGGGCCCCCCTGCAGTACAGCACCACACAGAGAACAGTAGACGTCTCTGACAGAAAGGAGAAAATCCCCACACAATTTCCACATTGTTTGCTTTCTTTCATAAAGTTCCCAGAGAAGTCAGATGTCACTGGCCTTGTCCTTTATCCCCATTGGGAGCGGTAAATTAGCAGCCGCAGGAAAGCCACCGAGGTATTCTATTGTGGCGGTTTGCCTCAGTGATGTGCAGCGGTCAGTGTGGATTTATGACCATCGGCAACACGTCTCCCTCTCAGGGATTAGAGAATGGAGCATTGGGGAACCGAAGCTGAGCGGGAGACACCCCTGACTTCAACCGTTGGGGGCTCATGCCTTTAAACAAAAAATCAAATGGTAGCAGCTTTTCATCTTTTCTATCCCTGACATGGAGGAAAAAGAAAAGCAGTGCTATTTTTACAGAGGTGGGAGGAAAATGTGTTGATGGGGGCAGGAGTTCCTAAACGCCTCTTTATGGATTCAAGCTTTGTCCCAAACTGACGTTCAAGATAATCAAGCTCATTTCTCACCTCTGTTGGGGGAGATGGGAGGCAGCACAGGCCAGCGATGCGAATCCAGCCGAAATGGTGGAGGAGATGGGGTCAGCTTTGCTCCCGATTGTAGACCTGGAATGGTCCCGAGTGGACTTCTACATGGATACACACGTTTATTCGTCTCTTCATCAGCAGAAAGGCTCAAATTGTTGACACACTCTGTAGACGTGTCTAGGTTGATGCTTCCTGTAGTTTTTGTCATTCGTTTCCTGCTTTGAGGTTTATCTGATGTAGATTTAGCACCTGGTGCAGAAACAGGTGAGCATGCTTGGCGAAATTCATCAGAGAGTTGCTCAGGGAGTGAAGATACAGATTTACAGGTGCTGTTCTTCAAAGGTTGTTGCAGGGTTAATTCTGTTGGAGTGAAAGAGGTGACTGGTGACTGCATCACTGGAGAAAGCTCTGATGGGGAGGCACCAACGTTCTTCTCAGGATAGGAGTCCAGAGTATCTGCTGCAAATAAAGAAGAACATTTAAGAAAATCATAAGGAACTTCAAAAATATGAGGCAGAACAAAAAGTAAAGATACACAACGTATGTCTTCATGAATTTATTTAAAACAGTTCTAACCACTCTTTCATAGCAGTGGGCTAAGGTACGTCTGTTTAGATGCAGAATAAAATACAGGTCCTTCTCAAAATATTAGCATATTGTGATAAAATTTAACATTCATGTATTTTAGATTCATTGCACACTAACTGAAATATTTCAGGTCTTTTATTGTCTTAATACAGATGATTTTGGCATACAGCTCATGAAAACCCAAAATTCCTATCTCACAAAATTAGCATATTTTATCGGACCAATAAAAGAAAAGTGTTTTTAATACAAAATCGTCAACCTTCAAATAATCATGTACAGTTATGCACTCAATACTTGGTCGGGAATCCTTTTGCAGAAATGACTGCTTCAATGCGGCGTGGCATGGAGGCAATCAGCCTGTGGCACTGCTGAGGTCTTATGGAGGCCCAGGATGCGTCGATAGCGGCCTTTAGCTCATCCAGAGTGTTGGGTCTTGAGTCTCTCAACGTTTTCTTCACAATATCCCACAGATTCTCTATGGGGTTCAGGTCAGGAGAGTTGGCAGGCCAATTGAGCACAGTGATACCATGGTCAGTAAACCATTTACCAGTGGTTTTGGCACTGTGAGCAGGTGCCAGGTCGTGCTGAAAAATGAAATCTTCATCTCCATAAAGCTTTTCAGCAAATGGAAGCATGAAGTGCTCCAAAATCTCCTGATAGCTAGCTGCGTTGACCCTGCCCTTGATAAAACACAGTTGACCAACACCAGCAGCTGACACGGCACCCCAGACCATCACTGACTGTGGGTACTTGACACTGGACTTCTGGCATTTTGGCATTTCCTTCTCCCCAGTCTTCCTCCAGACTCTGGCATCTTGATTTCCGAATGACATGCAGAATTTGCTTTCATCTGAAAAAAGTACTTTGGACCACTGAGCAACAGTCCAGTGCTGCTTCTCTGTAGCCCAGGTCAGGCGCTTCTGCTGCTGTTTCTGGTTCAAAAGTGGCTTGACCTGGGGAATGCGGCACCTGTAGCCCATTTCCTGCACACGCCTGTGCACGGTGGCTCTGGATGTTTCTACTCCAGACTCAGTCCACTGCTTCCGCAGGTCCCCCAAGGTCTGGAATCGGCCCTTCTCCACAATCTTTCTCAGGGTCCGGTCACCTCTTCTCGTTGTGCAGCGTTTTCTGCCACACTTTTTCCTTCCCACAGACTTCCCACTGAGGTGCCTTGATACAGCACTCTGGGAACAGCCTATTTGTTCAGAAATGTCTTTCTGTGTCTTACCCTCTTGCTTGAGGGTGTCAATAGTGGCCTTCTGGACACCAGTCAGGTCGGCAGTCTTACCCATGATTGGGGTTTTGAGTGATGAACCAGGCTGGGAGTTTTAAAGGCCTCAGGAATCTTTTGCAGGTGTTTAGAGTTAACTCGTTGATTCAGATGATTAGGTTCATAGCTCGTTTAGAGACCCTTTTAATGATATGCTAATTTTGTGAGATAGGAATTTTGGGTTTTCATGAGCTGTATGCCAAAATCATCCGTATTAAGACAATAAAAGACCTGAAATATTTCAGTTAGTGTGCAATGAATCTAAAATATATGAATGTTAAATTTTTATCATGACATTATGGAAAATAATGAACTTTATCACAATATGCTAATATTTTGAGAAGGACCTGTACGTCTCCAGTTAAAGGACCAACAAAATTGGAGACAAAAGTCAGCTCTAGTCTTATTTATTTTCATTCTGCTTTACTTATGCATCAGATATTCTCCCTGGTTTAGTACACGGTTAACTTATCTCAATTATTCAGTGGCTAATGAGAACACCAAATTACAATACTAAATAATAGCAATTTCAAAGCAAAATGGCTTTTGCTTCCCGAATTTTCCGGATATTAAATATAGGGACCTAATTTCGGCCTTATTTTCAAAAATATGGGAATGATGACACGCTCAACTTAGACGTTTTCAGCAAGAAGTCAAAACAATGATGATTAGCTGAGCGACCAGGCTAACTGTTAGCAAGACATACCAATACCACTGTGTTTCTACCTGCTTACACATTCAAAAACCTAAGGAATATGTTATCAGATTTTGCTTAGTACTGTGCATCACTTATCCAATTAGACACAAACCATCAGAAATGCAAATAAAAGGCTTCATCTTTTGATACATTTTCCACAAACAGCAGACATATTAGGTTTCAACTTGGGAAGCTGACAATAATATTCCTTAATTACGGCAAAATCAATAAGCAGGGGACAAGTCAGTCCTCATTGAAGAAAAACTATAATTTTAAGGTTAGATAACATTTAGTATAACTATTAATATTTGATATGGAAGTACCTTTAAATTCAGTCGTATAATTGTTTTTTTGTAATTGCTTATTTTCAGTGTGCCACTGTTTGCTTCCATTTTCCAATTTGTTGTTGATACAAATGTATTTTACTACTGAGAGACAAATGAAGGATTATCCTTTACTAAAATAAATTGTGTTTCAAGACAAGAGATACCTATTGGATATCGCAGTGCTGCTGCCACAACAGTTTGGGAACATAAGAATGGGTCCGTTTGTATCGATTTTGACAGAGTACCTTTGAATAATACATTTTTTTGTATCAATTATATCGAAATATTAAATATTTTGACAAACCTACTATGTACAGTTAAAAAGCACCGTAACTGTGCCAGCCATGTTAACATTCTGCCATTTGAGCAGGATGTAGAAGATATGCTATAAAGAAGAAAATTGATCCAGTGATGGCATCTATTAGAGACCTGACGTTTCCTACTATTTATACTTGACAGAAAATAACTGCAGCTGATCTGCTTTACAAAAACTACATAAAACATGAAGACACTGTCATTCAAAACAGCCAATCATGGATTAGAGCCCCAGAGCCCAAAATGAGCATTAGCATTAACACACTGATCGACTATCAAGGTTTACCAGCAGTTAGATCACTCAGGATGCTGCTTCTGCCACTGAAGAGGTCAGTGCTCCGACTGAACAAACTGGAAGATGGACGACTTAAACGTGAATGAGATCCCATAGAGAGGGATGTAGGTGATGCTGAATGTGATGATCCGGAAGACCTGAGGTTAAGATCCCAGTCTGGCTCCTTTGAAACAGGTTGAAACACAGTTTCCCTTTCAGAAACCACATTTTCTTCAGGTTGTGGGGAAGCATGTGGAGAAACGGGAGGACCAGGAGGAGGATGTATTTCAGTAGCTGGAATAATGCGTAAATTGCTTTCTTGTCCTTTGGGGTCAAGATGAGGTGTGTTGTGTTGGAGAGGATTTGGATCAAAGCTGGATGGAGATAGAGGTGGTGTAGCAGGGATCTGGAGACGGGGAAGAACAGCAGCATAGTGTCTTTTCTTGATTAAATCAACACTTTGAGCACCACCCAGTCCTCCGCCAGTGTTGGGATGCCCTTAAAGACAAAATGTTTTTAAGGAGAAATATGTTATTTAATCACAATCAATAAATATATATAAGTATATAAGAAAACTGTTCAAAGAAGGCATGCAGAGTGACTGGTTGTGATATACAGCAGTGCACTGTGGACATATTCATTCACACTTTTCCCCAGTCGTACAAAACACACATTGTTTCCCTGCTGAGTGGGTCGGCCTCCTAACAAAAGCAGTGAAAAATCGCCTCACTGAACCAGCTGCCATTTTCTCAACTACATATTCTCAAGAGTAATCAGACCTGAAGGGCACCAGACCGTGCTGATATTAAAACTTTACCTACCAGAAAAAACGTGTGTGGCAACACAGGTTTGGGAAACATTACATTTCCAAACTTCCAATCTTCCCAAGGCTGGAATTTTCATACTTCTAATTTATATTTAGACAAATTATGAGTAAAATCATAGTGTAAGTATTAGCTAAAGTGCATTAAATCCAATAGGCTTTTTTTGGTAAAAAAAAAAAAAAGAGATACAATTGACTATACAGACCAAATACAACTAGAAATAAAATGATCTCTATGTAATACACACAGAGTTTAACTGAAAAGGTTACAGAGTTGTCAATGTTTGCTTCAGAGTTCCTACATATTTATGTCAAAATTATATTCTTTTCTATTGTTTTGAGATTTTTTATTCAATTTTCGATGAAACATTAAAAAACCACTGGATGGATGGATGGATGGATGTTCTTGCCTATCCTGGAAAATAATACAAGTAATTTACCTACTTGCGACATTGAAAATGCTATGTCAGATAACATCTGACAATTTGAATTTATGTTTTTATTTATGTTTTCAACAAACATAAATGATGACCTATTCCTTATTTGCCATAAGCACAGTCCTACCCACTCCTGTCATCATACTCTTGATCTATTCTACCGACTTTCCATCCAAGCAGCTACACCCATTTCCTCTCAAGTTTCCTAACCTTTTGTTGACAACTCTGAGCGTGTGCTGGAGGGTTAAAGGTATCAAACAATCTTCTCTTGTGTCCTGGCGGTCTGTCACTCAGAGGAGTCAATGTGGGGAATGCCACATTTCTGTACTCACTTTTACAATACCCTGCCATTCCCATCTGTTATACTCACACACACAACTGAATGTGAACTGGTGTGTGTACTAATGCGCATATGAATGACATGTGTCAGAGTGCAAAGCCTTGGCGTTGGGCGCAGCACGTTTCTTTGGGGAGGAGGGTTTAAGGATGATTGTGAGGGAGCCGACTACCATATGGCAGAATAATTAGTATTAGACCTCAGAGCTGAGAAATGCTCCCCTCATCTGCTCCACATACACACACTCACACACTCACACACACACACACACACACACACACACACACACGCACACACATTTTCACACAGGACAGCTGAGTGAAAGCAGTGTCCTACTGTGGAGCTGAGGTGTAAACGCATAAAAATGCCTTCACATCTGACGGAGGCATTTGAAAGGAGCGGCAGGTCTCCCTGCACAAAGATTTCAATAGAGAGCTCCATCAGTAGACCACCAGGAGGGCGGCGCTGTGAGCGCTTCCTCCCTGGAATGCATGAGCAAGATTTAAACTTCACCAAACTAGGGATTAAGATCCAATGACAAGCTAGGTGGCCTATGTGTTGACTGCTCAGAAGAGAACAAAGGGCAAAGAAATTACGGTAAAATGAGAGGATCTTTGGATTTGCTGAAGCTCTGGTGGTGTCAAAGCACCAGATGGTTTTATTAACTTACCCTCAAGAAATTGGGTCTCTGTGGCTGGAGGAAGGTTAAAACTCTGCATCTTCCCCTGAGATGGAAGCTGCTGTTGGTACTTATTGTTAAGGTAACAAAAAGAGTGGAAGTCCTCAGGATGAGCTTTCATGTGGGACAAAAACCGTGGACACACAGATGGTGGGTGAGGAACCAGATGATCATGGACCTGTGGCATAAATAAACATATTTTATAATGAATAAAATTGTAAAATTGAAACTTTGTGAGCTTTTCCTTCTTAATCTCGCTTATTTAATTTGTAAGAATTGAAAAGATTGAAAAATTATAAAACAAAGAATAACTGTATGAATACATTTATAAAATACTAATACACATCATAACTTTTATTCATAATCCAATTTGTTTTTCTATATTTTGATTGCACAATTGGTTTGTTTTTTTTATTCATTACAATTTAAATAAAAAATGTAAACTCAATAGAAAAAATATGATTGTGAAAAAAAAGGGACTTAAAACAAAACTGTAGAAGGAGTCTTTCAGCTGCTCCCTTATTGACACAGCAAAAACTTGGCAGAGTTTTTACGCCAGATGCTCTTACTGACCCAACCGGGAATCGTCCTGGGTCCCCCATAACAAGGACATGTGGACTTAGCCCGCACCACAAAGAAGGAACTGACTTAAAATAAAACTACTGTAATTAAATGAAGAGAACACAAACAGCACACAAGTTAAAAGCAAAATTCAATAATCAAAAGAATTAAAGATTTTATTAAAGATTTTATTTCAATTGATTAAAAAAATCCAAAATACTATAAAAATGAATAGGAAAAAAGTAACTATTTGGGTACATATTTAAAGAGCATTAAAGAGAGACAGAGCTACAGAAAATAAATAGAAATTCCTAAATGAAAGTTTTTTGCTTAAGTAAATGCTAAAAGGAATTCAAAGCAATAATTAAATAAATATAGAAAAACTGAAAAGAATAGATTGAAGCTCTTTTTAAAGCAATTAATGTAAAAATAAAACAAGCAATTAAACCATTTCTTACCAGATGAAAGTCATGCTAACTAATATGCAAAGCTAAATCACTAAATCACTTATTGCAATTAGTCCTCAAGAAGTTGACACCACTAGAAAAATCATGAGTCTTGCCTGTGCACAAAATTTTAAATAATGCACACTACCACCACTGCCCCCTTGTGTTAATATAAGTTATTACAATCAAAAAATGCCTTTCTCAATGAAAACTTGCCTCCTCTGAGTAAAACAAAGATACAGAAAATTATCTTCAAGGTGATAAAACTTCAGAGACAACTGCGAGGGACACAAGGGAAATAAAAGCTGGTAAATATTGAAATGTGGACAGCTGCCTGAAGCACCCCAAGCAGTGAAAACCACTCTGTCCCACAGCTTTGGTGCCAGTGACTCATTCAGCATCTGAGGCCCTCAGAGAGCAAACAGTTGTAATAAATGGCACACAGACGCAGGGCTATTATTTGTCTTGGATTTAAGCTTCATCTAAAACAAAGTTCAGCTCCTCTCCCTTTTATCGCACAGTAAAAAAAGCTGAAAACACAAACATCCAAAATGCGTCTAAATCTTTCAAATGAAGGGAAGAACAGGGGAAGGTGGGGTGACCGTCTGACTTACACAGAGGGGATCAGCTTTTAAATCTCTCCACCATCCTTTTTTCAGATGTGGAGGCTTTCAAGATTTGCATACTTGTGATGTAAAGAGGGAGAAGTAAAGAAGAAGGTTTTGTGAGGATAGATGTGGCCAGTTTCACTGGCCTTGTGCACAGCAGGTCTGAGCATTATTTTATACCAAATGTACACATGTGTAAAGGTTTTTCAAAGTTTAATCAAAAATTGAAAAAAAAGGTGAAACAGAACTGAGCTATTTTTTAGACAATCATTTATCATTATGCATGATGAATAATTGATTGGCTGCGTTCTTACAAAATGTTGTATTTGAACAGTAATAAAAAGAACCACAGAAAAAAGAAAAACGTAATATTAAAATATTGAAGTGCTTTGGCTGACATAAACTGTTTCAACATATATTGTGTTATAAGAATTGCAATTTAGTCCATGTACGTGGAAGGATGAAGAGATGGACGGAAGGACGAATGGAAAAAGGGACAGATGGATGTATGGATTGATAGAAGGATAAACAAATAATAGGATGGACAGATGGATGATAGCAGGGAGATGAATGAAGAAACGAATGGATGGATAATCAGATGGATAAGAAACCATAGATGCTTAAATGCTTACCAATAACTTGCAATATTTTCTATATTAAATTACAAACTTTTCCAGAATCAATCCATACGGCAAAGAAAACAATGTTAGACGATTCAGCTCTGTCACCATTGACTAAAAAGGTATAAGAAATGTAAAGCCTCCTATTTCTTAAAGTTCTGTTACTTCATGAGTAACAGAACCTACTTTTGGCTCTACAACTTGCAGCAGTAGTGGAGGCAACACCTGTCAGTCAGCAGCAAAATGAAAGAAAGTTTGACGTGAGCTCTTCCAGAGAAAGGCATTTCCAGCAGTGACAGTATATTGGACCACATTTTCTGCAGACACCCGTTACAGTCGTGTGGGCTCCTCTGGGTGCTTGCAGGCCCCCAGGAAACGGGCTGACCTCCTGGCGTCAGGCAACCCACACGCTGTTCTCACACAGCCAGAACTGGCTAATGTCATTATGGGCCTGTTTGTGCTCAACAGCTCCCTGATTGAGATGTACAAGTGGTGCTGCTCGATGAATGTAGGAAGTCTATTAGTTAGTCAGAGTCCCAGATGGCCTGCAGAGGACAGCCTTGCGTGTGCAGCCCTCACCCCCCTCACCCATCCACCCACCTCCGAACACATAAGCATCGATAAGCAGGGACACACACACGCGCATGCACACACTTAATTACGCTGCCTCCGAGTGAACCGTCTGACAGGCGGACGACTAGAGCAAAGACAGAAGTGTGTCTATGTCCCAGAGTCTGCAGGAACAGAGAATTCCTCACAGAGCTGATGCACAAGAAAGCCAGGCTTACGGCCTAACAAGGTTAAACCCCTGAAAAAGAGTGACTTTTTAAAACACGGAGATTTGTGTTTCAGTGGGGTGTAATTGGCTTTGCTGCAGGGATGGAGGGGAGTGCTGGTGAGAGGCAATGTGGGGGCCGACCACAGTGGGGCGCATTGTGGACTCCGGCGGATTCAGGGGAGTAAATCTGATTATCAGCTCGTGTCAGAAGCCAGGCTCAGATGCAGCTTAGCATTCAGAGCAACTTTCTACTTTCAATTGTAAGACAATGTCCTTGCTTTACAAGCAATCTTATCCACAGGGGGCCCAGAAGCTCCTGGAAATCTTTAATAACAACAAGAAAACACCACAGACATACATGGAGATGCAACCATCTGAAATTTGTGGACGATTTCCAAATGATTTTCAAAATATTTCTTTCTAGCCTTCCTGCCCTGTGATGTCATTCATGTGGAAAGAGACATTTCTTTCTAAAAAGAATACAACTTCTGAAAAGCTGCCTTCAAATGAACCACCTGACTTCTAGAATGGGGTCCTTTGGACAGATTGGCCAGCAGAGATGTAGAGATGTTTGATTATAATGCAGAGTCACACATTTGTTGAATACAACAGTAAATCTACAACAGAATGGCTAAAAAGGAAGAGAATCATGGGACCTCGTTTTGATTTAAATGCTGTGAGGGGACCTTAAGAGAGATGTGCCAAACCTCGATGAAATAAAGCTATGCTGTAAAAAAAATTATTGAGTCAATTCTCTCAGAGTGAGAAGTCATGCAGTCATGCAGCAGACAAATACTAAAGATACTGCTGCAAAAGATCATTGTAAAAGTTTTAGTGTGCCTCTATGTCTGCACAATAAAAGGTAATCAGTGAGCTGCAGCCCTCGTTTGTGTCTTCTATCCTGAGTTTGATGTCCTTTAGCTGTGAGGCTTCTGGTTTGGCACCTGATCACTAGAAGATATGCTGAAAACCCAGATTTTAGGTTGGGTTTTGAGTCATGCTTAGCTATGAAAGCTTGATCTGGGCAGAGAAACATGTGTTGCCATGTCACGTTGTTGGTTAAAACCTGTTAACTCTTGCATTGTTTGGATACCTGCATATTCTGACCTGCATTGTTGCATTGCTGCTCAAGTCCCAGGTGACCCTACAGGTGTTCAGCTGCCAGTATAAAACAGTCTGCTGGATCAACAGCCTCTTGTTGGCCTCCTGCCTATTTTGACATCGACACCCTTATAGTAAAATTTGTGTGACAAAATGACAGGAATGGTTTTACCATCACAATGCTCATCCTGATTTAGGAGATATAGCTGGAGCAGAGCAAAGCAGTAGAAAGACAGACGCAATATCAGGGCCAACGGGAGTTTCTGGATGCAGAAAGCAGTTCAGGATGTAAATGAGGCTGTAAGAGCAAGCGGGACGCTTTGTCTGCCAACTTTGTTTGCTTAACCAGAGGCCAAGACAGGAAGGCGGCCCACGCGGCTCTGATGTCCCCATGGAAACCTCACTGTTAATGATGGTGCATCCACTCCCAGCCTCCTTTTAGCAAATGGGAGAGGTGGAGACTGGGATTTGAGCCTGTTTGTGTGTGTGCGTCTTTTGTGTCGTCAATACGAGCACAGGAAAGAAAAAAATAAGGGATTATTAGCATCACTATTTGTTGTTAGTGGCTGTAATAATAAAAAGTTTTAAAATATTTGACATGTAAGTTATTTAACCAGAACAAACAAACAAGCCTTTATACAAGATATTTTCTTCTTAATTTCCATATAAAGAGGTGATCTAACAATGGATTAGAATATAAAATACTAAATATTTGCTTACTTAAATGCGTTAAAACTAAAAATTTAGTTTTTCAGTCTGTCACATGCAGCTGGATGTTTTTTCATCCATTTTGTTCTGAGTTTAATAAAGTGATATCAAGGATAGGGTCACATGTTTTGAAGCACAAATGGGGTCAATCTTAGAATCCTGTTAATTTTCCCTAAATTTAAAACCACTACGTCCATCAACTGGAGCACTTTTTTAAACGTTTGTTACATTTATTTATATATAATAAGTGCAATTCTCCAATGTGAAGAACAGTGTACCAGGTTTTAGGCACAAAATATATTTCATGCAACCAACTACAGGAAATTAATTTCCAAATTAAAGAAGGTTTACCTTGTAAGCTTGTGAAATCGTATAGATACATTTCTTGTATTTGAACACAAAAACAATGTGTTTTTTGCATAGTAATGGTGTACCTCAAGGATCTATGTTTGACCCCTTGCTTTTCCGTCCCCTTAAAAGCGAAAAAAAGAAAACAAAATGCACACCAAGTTAAGCACCCAGAACAATGGACACAGTTTGATACACATGCAAACTACTGATAAGGATGTTCAGTTAAGGCAAAAAGTATTCAGACCCCTGGCTAATTTATGTATAGAGTAATCTTCTAAGTTTACCAACATGGTTTTTTTCTGACTGCCAATAATATTCAAATTTTGAAGTGGCCCAGGCAACTTGGATCTGATAGAGAATCTTTAGAAGGAGCTAAAGATTAGGGTGATGGAAATGAGGTCTTCCAATCTCAAAGACTTACAGGGGTTGGACAATGAAACTGAAACACCTGTCATTTTAGTGTGGGAGGTTTCATGGCTAAATTGGACCAGCCTGGTAGCTAGTCTTCATTGATTGCACATTGCACCAGTAAGAGCAGAGTGTGAAGGTTCAATTAGCAGGGTAAGAGCACAGTTTTGCTCAAAATATTGAAATGCACACAACATTATGGATGACATACCAGAGTTCAAAAGAAGACAATTTGTTGGTGCACGTCTTGCTGGCGCATCTGTGACCAAGACAGCAAGTCTTTGTGATGTATCAAGAGCCACGGTATCCAGGGTAATGTCAGCATACCACCAAGAAGGACGAACCACATCCAACAGGATTAACTGTGGACGCCAGAGGAAGCTGTCTGAAAGGGATGTTCGGGTGCTAACCCGGATTGTATCCAAAAAACATAAAACCACAGCTGCCCAAATCACGGCAGAATTAAATGTGCACCTCAACTCTCCTGTTTCCACCAGAACTGTCCATCAGGAGCTCCACAGGGTCAATATACACGGCCGGGCTGCTATAGCCAAACCTTTGGTCACTCATGCCAATGCCAAACGTCGGTTTCAATGGTGCAAGGAGCACAAATCGTGGGCTGTGGACAATGTGAAACATGTATTGTTCTCTGATGAGTCCACCTTTACTGTTTTCCCCACATCCGGGAGAGTTACGGTGTGGAGAAGCCCCAAAGAAGCGTACCGCCCAGACTGTTGCATGCCCAGAGTGAAGCATGGGGGTGGATCAGTGATGGTTTGGGCTGCCATATCATGGCATTCCCTTGGCCCAATACTTGTGCTAGATGGGCGCGTTTCTGCCAAGGACTACCAAACCATTCTTGAGGACCATGTGCATCCAATGGTTCAAACATTGTATCCTGAAGGCGGTGCACCAATACATAGAAGACTGGTGAAAGATTGGTTTGATGAACATGAAAGTGAAGTTGAACATCTCCCATGGCCTGCACAGTCACCAGATCTAAATATTATTGACCCACTTTGTGGTGTTTTGGAGGAGTGAGTCAGGAAACGTTTTCCTCCACCAGTATCACGTAGTGACCTGGCCACTATCCTGCAAGAAGAATGGCTTAAAATCCCTCTGACCACTGTGCAGGACTTGTATATGTCATTCCCAAGATGAATTGATGCTGTATTGGCTGCAAAAGGAGGCCCTACACCATACTAATAAATTATTGTGGTCTAAAACCAGGTGTTTCAGTTTCATTGTCCAACCCCTGTAGAGCTCATAACCAAAAACAATTTGTCAAAATACCAGTGGAAACATGCAAAAAGTTGGTTAGCAAATATACCAAGGGTTTGATTGCTGTAATGCTGCTACATTTTAATGAATTAAATATAAAAAACAAATAAATACAAACAAGACATTTTAAAAAAAATAAAAAGACATAAATAAAGATAAAAACATCCAATTAAACATACAAACAAGCAATATTTAATGAACAGAAAAAAACACCCCATATTAAATAAAATAATTTCTAAAGAAACTAATTTTTACTTGTCGCTCATAATTCAGCTCAGGTTAAAAGGAAAAAACAATAGAACAGGGATCTTCATCAGAGTTCATATTAATATTAAAGGTTAAACTTCATGCTATAAGCTGGTTTATTTGATTTCTTCTTGCGACTAAGCTTATATATTTTGTTGTGTTGGTGTCACTGTATTGGTGCACTTACAGTGTGGTGGCTGCCTCCTCTATCCCACAGAATGGCCTTGGTGACAAAAGAGACATACATCGGTCTCTGGAAAAAGAAGGAAGAAATTAGGCCAAATAAAAATGGATCAAAAGGAGACAATAATTTCAAGAGGTTGGGCTTTTTTCTGTAGACTTAATGCTAGAACAAATATTAAACAGCCTAATATGTAAGCACCTGTAGTGTCTTTAGATTGTACATTAGACATGGAGGACGCAAGGATGAAGTGCGCTCTCCCACACAGTCCTTTCTAACATCTGCTGAATGTCTGTTCCCCCTCTTTATTTAACGTGGCGCTTCCTCAGGACAGTATGGTGGTGTTATGACCGATGCAACCTGTGGGGCTGGATGCAATGTGTTAACTCATCCATCAAGATGGACACATCCCAAACCGGTGCCCAAAAACTCATCCGTCTCTCTTTGCAGCTCATAGAAACATAGAGTCAGCTCAACCACTGCAGGGAGCTACCAAACAGATCCTCCCATAACTCACCCTTCATTCATGGGCTGTAACCCCGGAACAGAGATGGTGACAGGGGGCAAGAGGAGCTCATGAGGTTGAGGACAATGGACTTTGTTGGCGTTTACTCCGAAGTGTGCTGGTGTGAATCTCTGTCAGGTTAGCACAGGCCAAACCCTGCAAGCTCCACAAATAAAGACTGGAGGGCAGCGTCAGGTGTGACCATCTTTGTCTTTGTCATTGTGTCCAGGCTTTAATTAGACCATTCTTGTAGTAGCCTATTTCATGTATTACTCAAAGTTTTTCTGCCCTAAAAGCCGCCTTAATTGAAGGTGAATAATGATAACACACAACAGCAGTGACCTTCAATCGCTCTTTATATGGTGAATGTAAGGGTCAACCTTTCCTCAAAGAGCTGAGGAAAAGAAATATATTGTGTAAACAATGTATAGAATTACATTTTTAACAATGTTCTTGTCAAAAATTGGATGCGAGGTAAAACTTTGTTTTTTAAATGCTAAAGCTAAACATCCATTGATTGTATACATTTTTTTTGCCATATTTTGACAACTTTCTTGTCTTTTAATGTGGTATTGATCTGTCATTCTCCAGGCTTTTTGAAGTTTTTTGGCTGCTTTTTCCACTCATTTTTAGAAGAGAATCATCAAAGAAAATGGCTAAATAGATAAATAAATAGATGTATCTTTAGGCATTTTATTATCAGTGGCCTGTCACAATCTGGCCCCATTTTTTCAGTTAAAGCTATTAAAATATCCCAATGATAACACACCTCGATTGATGGATTTTAGCTTCAGCAAGATGGATTAAAACCTGGCATACAGAAAATATTTGGGTCTAGATTCTTTTAAGACATAGTTTCAGATATTGCTAATGCATGTTCATATTGTAAAAGTCAGGACAAGGACAGAAAGACAGAAAATCTTTTTTTCAGAATTTTTTATGGTACCGTTATCTTAAATTTTAATCTACCTTCACAGTGTTTAAAAAGGAGTTTTTCTTTTTGTTAACTCCAGCCCTTTCAGAAAACAGTGCAAGCATTGACGTAGACGCCGTCCACTCGTCTCTGTGCAGTTTCTGAAAGGGTCGAGGCTGCAAGCGGGTTGAAGTCAACCCGCCACTGTTATGCCTTTGAGCCGCCAAGAGAGGCAAGCTCTTGGTTTTGCAGGTTGAGGGTATAATGTAGTTATGACAGGTCATTCACACCAGCTTGCTGTCAGATTTAAAGCGAAAACACACTGGGATCACCGTAATGTGGTTCATCAAATGATGCTCCTCTGTTCTCGCTCTAAGTACACTGAGTCAGATCACTGGAAATCAGCCTTCAGTGGCCTGAGGATTTTCAAACGACTGACTGTATAACATTCATGCATCCACTTTTTTGTTTTTAAAAAAGTCTACATTTTGTTAGTGTAAAAACAAATCCATCTCATCAGCTTTACCAAAAATGCATCAATCAATGGTCTTGCGCTTCCTTTGAGGTACTCAATTGACCCTTCATCACAAATAGAAGACATAATCCCACAGAGGGTTCGCCTAAAGTGATTGCCGCTCCTCTTTTTCCTGCTTAATTCAGATGATGAGATTAAGGAGATTTCTGGCAGATGGGATTTCCTCTGTGCATGTGTCGGCAGTATGCATCCCCGCTTTTCCCACCAAGACTTCACCTTGTAGTACACTTCCTGTCTGATCTATGGAACACAGTGCGGTGTGGGCAGGCTTGACAGGAAGTTCAGCGTTGTCAGGTTAAGCTGGCAGCGGAGGGGAAATATGGTGCCTTATCAATAATGAGTAGGTGGAAAAGGGGCAGATCAAATTACCAATTTAGAAGTAATCACCAAAGTGGTGAATGGGTTCTGCTTTATCCACTCTGCTTTGTCCTCTGTGGTGATTGCTGCCGCCATCTGTCTGTCTTCCTCAAGGGAGACCTTCCTTTTCCCCCTGAGCACCACACTGGATGTTTTATTAAGTCCGTTTCACCTGATTACACCCTGTCTGTGAGTCGGCGCACATTAATAGGCATTTAATCAATGTTTAATTAAGGTAGCAAGCATGGATGACCAAGATGGAATACTGAGCTGCATCCTGGTGAGGTCAGCTGTAAGGACACATAATATGTACATGATTCCAGGTGATATGCCTCAGTCATTAAGGTGAAACAAGTGCAAACTTCATTAGCATCTTTCTGCTTTTATGGTATATTGTTGTACTGATATCCATCCTAAAAATTTGAGCCTTTATATATCATACTGTGCAACATTCTAGATTCATTTATTTATATTTCCATGTGTGTTTCCCTATAAATTTTAAATCCTTACAGTAACTTAATGTTTCCAAATCCAGCATATTCTTTGACAGAGATAGAAGAGGATAAAAGAGCAACACTGTTGTGCCCCATACAACCTTCCTGTTATCTATTCACAGTCTTAGTCTCTCTCACAGTCCAAATAAATTACCAGAAGTCTCAAGATAAAGAAAATTCCATTTATTTTTAAAAAGCTTCTGTTATCTTTATGCTTAGCCTGACTTCCCCTTTAAACACCTCACTTACACTGAAAACAGTCAAGCACTTCCCTCAGTCACAGGTCCGTCCGTGTTTGTTGCATGGCCAGTTTCTTAAAAATCACTGTGTATTTTTGTTTGCACAGGTTGAAAAACTGTGTTATAGGTCATGTACATTATTTCATTAAATTTGGGTTTTCGCAAAAATCCAAGAATCTGTTGTGTTCCTGTGTGCTCAGCTGCAGGACTCCTCCAAGCAGCACATAGTCCGCATGAAGAAGACAACAAGAGCAGCATAGCATATTAGTTATTAAAATGCTGCCATTCAAAGGGAAGCACTCAAGCAGGAGAACAACTTTTTCTATTAGTTTTTATAAGTTTAGTAATGCAGAGTCATGGCGGGGCTGGTGCCTATCTCCAGAGGTCATTGGGGGAGAGGCTGGATACACTCTATAAAGAATTAACATAACATGTTTCTGGATTGTGGGAGGAAGCCGGAGTACCCTGAGAACCCACAAACGAACGGGGAAAACACACAAACTCCATGCAGAAAGATCCCTGGCCGAGATTCGAACCCAGGACCTTCTTCGTATTATCAATGCATCATTAGCAATTTAGATTAACATTTCTTTTTTCACTGTGGAAGGATGATACAACATACAACTTTAATTTGTTTTATAGACAAGAATTGGGTGCAGAAGTTGTAAATTATTGTGGATTTTCTTTAATCCACACAAGCTCTTTGGTATGCAGGCTCAAATATGTACACACATTTACACTTATACAAATGTTCCTTAGCAAGTTGCCCCTTGACTACCTGTTTTTTGTAGCTTTCAACAAGCTTCTGAAAATTCCTCCTGGATGATTTGTTTTTGGGAGAATTTGCAGAGCTACTACAAGAAAAATCAGGTGTTTATGCAATTAATTAAAGGATGTATAAGTGTAGGTGATCTTGCATTTATCATTTCGAACCTGTGTGTATACAGAAAATTATTTAACACTAACTAGTGCATCTATTTTTTGTTTCTAAAAGTCACTGTAGTTGCTCAGATACATCACTAGAGACCTAAAATTAAAAAGACCTTTGTATCAGTACCAGTATCTTGACATTTCCAATATTGTTAGTAAGAATTTGTTTTATTTCATTATTTCTACACAGCTCAGACAGAATTTATTTCATGTTTGCACACAGAAGACTCATCTATCAGAAAGCATGAGCGAATAACTTGGACTGCATGAGGTCACAATACAGAAATCGGGCCCAAAGAGATGACACACTCTCCACAGGATGGACAAAACAAAGCACAGTAACAAAGCATCGCAACAGAACTTATGGGGTGATCCCATTTAGAGTCAACTGATGGAACTGCTGACTTGTCAATGCGAAGAAAAGGCCTGGGAGAACACCTCAGCATGGCTTAGTCCAGGTTGCAGCCAGAGACAAAGTAGAAAAGGACAAAATTGAGAGAGAGAAAGCCTGGGGTCAACTATAATGAGCCTTGAATGTGTGCATCCTACCAATCCTTTTTAATGGGGTTCATCCCTGGAAAGTTTTCTGCCCTTCCTCACACTGGCGGTTCTGTGTGTACACGTTGGGGTGCGGGTCAGGGGGCTGCAAGGACTCTGTGACCCTGAAATGAGCTCAGGGAGTCAGTGGGGAACCCTGCTGATAGGACAGAGCTCCTTTTATGCTTTAATCTGCAAGCAAGAGGATCAATATGGTGACTATTGGTGGTGGTATTGTGTGCAGGAGAAAGCAGTCCAGCCATTTAAGATGTCTCACAGGGGGCTGGCGCACCCTGACAAAAGCACAGCTCTGCTGCCACAATGACCTGTGAGACACTGGCACACCAGCTACTAACCTACTTAACATTCATTAGCGTCAGAGAGGTGGACAGATGCTCTCAGCCTTACGGACCTTCTCTCTCATGTTCTCGACATGGGGCTCATTCAGCAGCATTTGACGTGTCTTTTATTCAGGACACTGGAATTGTGGTCGGTGGCGACATCAAGGCACTCAGCTGTGGATTTAGGAAGACCTGGGTGGGCATGGAGGAACTCACCCTGTGCCGCCTGTAGTGTCCAGAGTCTGAGCAGTCAGGGCGCCAGGTGCTCGTCCTGATAGGACGCCCGGGTAAAGACAGAAGCCTCCTCGGATGCTTGAAATCCTGATTTCTAGACCGCCTGTTTTCCAAGAGAAAATCCAGAGCTCCTCTTCTTTCAAAAGAAGACATGTCCAAGGAGTTGTAGTCCTTAAGTTTAAATTTTTATCCTTCTCAATATGAACATTTTAGTTGTGAATCGACTGGAATTTTTCAACAAATATGCACTCACAGGAGGAGAAGAGTAAGCTCTCTCTGTGGGAGGCCAAAAATGCAGACCTTTTTGAAATAACTTATGCTGTTAATAATTACCATCCAGCCAAACTAGTGCGACTATCTCAAGCATGTTTCCCTGAACACTAAATAACAGAAGTTGAGCCTCTAACTTTAGTATTTTAGCACAAATATTCAGGAAGACAAACTTCAGCCCTGTGTTTCCTTCACATTTACACAAGAATCAAGGTTTACAACCAAACAGCATTTTCAATTAAACATTGAACAGCACTGTAGCCCAGAGTGACAGAGTCCAGAGCAGAAATCAGGACCAGCTGGAGAGAAAGAGAGCTTTTCAACCTGACTCCAGACGCAACACGGATCAGGTTCTGGGCTGCCATACAACAGCATAAATCTCCTCGCCTTAATTACATTAGAGGCGCATAGTGGCAAGCTTTGTGATAACAATGGACCCTATCAATTCCACAAATCAGAGGCAACCAAAGTCTGTCTGTGGGTGTTCCCTGAAAAGGTCTATATCTGAATCTGCAATCTGAGCTCATTATGTAGAGTGTGTCTCGGGTGGGACGCTCTGCTCCTTCACGTTTGCAGTGCAGGAAAATTCTAGTAAGTACGTTCTTGGTTTAATATTAACAAGAAGAATGTGGACCAAGCAGGCTTTCTATGGTAACCGACAAGACACTTACACTTAAATAAAAATGTACTTATGCTGAAAAGATCATGGGTAGTCACACACTAACTATCAAAATAAAAGCTTTATGTATTTCTTTCTAAAGAAAATAAGTAATTATGCACAACCTTTTTTGGACAATGTTAGATCAAGACCTCTCTTTAACATCTCCCTCCATAAAGCTGTCTCCGCCTGAGATCTCTCTCTGTTCAACCCAGTGGGGGCTCTGCAGAGCAGGTCAGGATAATCCAGATGCCAGAAGACCAGTTGCTAAGAGACCGCAAAAAACGTATGCAACAAGAAAGCTGGAAAGTTTTTATTATCTATCTTCAAATCTAAACATGCAAATGATTAGTTATTTTTTACTAACATGATATCATTGTCGTTTTTTAATTTTTAAAAACATTATTTATTATTTGCAATCAATGCACATGCATAATATCTGGCAGGGACAGATTCTGGAAAATATTTTTTAAGCAATGTAACAATCTGTTTATTTTTTGGTACACTTTCAAATCCCATCATGTCACATAGTGAAGAATGCCTTGGCATACAACTGTAATGCACTTTTTATCCACCATCTTCTTATGTACTAGTTATGGATGAACTTTTATGTAAGTTCTCGAAAGTACCCTGTAGGTTCCTGGTGAGTACCCTGAGGTATAGAAAACAGCCAGCAGGTTCAGGAAACAACCCCGCTACAAGTTACTTTATAATACAGTCTGCTCCTCTAAAGTACCCTCTAAGTTCCAGGGGAATACAATGTATGCTTTATAAAGTACTCTGCAAGTTCTGGAACTTATAAAGTTACAGATAACTTCATGCTACAGCCTGGTCCACGAAAGTAAACTTTAGTTTCTAGGAGAATACCCTATAAGTTGCATAAAGCACCCTTTATGTTCTGGAACATATCCAATTACAAGCCACTTAATAATATATAGTACCATTGATGTCCCAAGAGGGTAACCTTTAAGTTGCAGAAACCACCTTATAAGTTCTAGAAAGTACAGTTCTAGACAGTCCAAGAAATACCGTCAAAGGGACCGGTTACGTACATTGCAAGATGCATAAAAACACCATAAGTGTCGCGTTCTGTGGTTTAGGGTGACCAAAGCACAGAGAAGAGCTCGGCAGCTGCATGTTTAAAGGAGTCTTCTTCTTTTATTCAAAGATAAGTTCAAAAGGTTTTCCAAACGTAGCAAGAACGTAGCAAAAATCACTGCAGGTACAAAAACACAAGTTGAAACTCCAAAACCTACAGAATTTACTCTGCAGGAACATAGTAGTCAAAGCTTTAGACGAGGATAGGTGAACGAACCAAGGAACCAGCGAAGAACATACAAAAACAGAGAGCTTATGAACAGAGGGAAGTGGAGTATGGACCAATGAGATACTGAGGCAGGTAATCAGATGAGAATGGAAATCGGATGTGGACCAGGCTATAGCGAACTGAGGGAATATGGATGGTTGCTAAGGCGACCGAACTAGAATACAAAGGGAACATGAGGGAAGCTAGGCAATAACATAACCAAAGGAACCTGACTACAAAAACAAAACTATAAATAACAAAACAGAACTAAGCAAAACTATAGACGAAGATAATAAACCAAAAGAGACATAAGAACCTAGAATAATCTTTAACTAAAGTAAACTGAGAAACTAGAGGGAATAGAAGAAACACCAAAACCTAATAATTAACAAAGAACCCATAAAGAAACCCAGACCGTAAATAAACAAAACCTAAACCACAGAAAGGGAACCAGGACGAGGAGGAACAGAGAAAATAAACTAGTAAACAAAGAGCGCAGGTGAACAAATACAAAACATAAATAAACACAGATATACTAAATGGGAAACTAAACTAGAAACTACAAGGAAGACAAAGGAGCTAGAATAACAACGAATATAATAATAGTCATAAGAAAACCATAACAAGTAATAGAAATGAAACCACTAAAGGAACTTAGACAAAACCCAAAGTAAATGAAAGGTCGAAAACACAAGACCACAACAAAGACCAAAGATGTCGCTTCATGACAATAAGTTCCAAAAAGTATCTTTTTACATGTCAATTATAATACAGCCTGTCCCACAAAAGTACCCTGTAGGTTATAGAAGAATACCCTGTAAGTTACAAAAAGTACCATGTAAGTTCAGAGAAGTACATGCAAGATCCATAAAGTATTCTGTTAAAACTCACCTCATGATACAACCCTGCTCACAACAGCACCTTGTATCTTATAGGAGAGTTCTATGTAAGTTCTAGAAAGTGGGTTCCAATAAAGTATCCTGCAAGTTTCAGAAAGTCCCCTGATATAAGTCAACACATGACACAGCCCAAAAAAATGTAGGATCCAGCAGATTAACCTGTAGGTGGCAAAAAGTAACATGTAAGTCCCTGACCTGGGTACAAGTGAAATCATAAGAATGTGTAGTCTCTAATAGCAGTTTCCCAAGGTTTTGCATGAATGTGGTGGAAAACTATTCTGCACCACATGATACATAATAGAAAATCGTTGCTTGAGATACACTTTTCAAATGCAAAACGTGAGGAGAACGGCTGAAAAGCAGACACCTCAAGCACAACAAGGCCCATTGGCAGAGGCTGAGGCAGTCATAATACACTCACTGACCACTTTATTAGGTACACCTTGCTAGTACCGGGTTGGACCCCCCTTTTGCCTTCAGAACTGCCTTAATCCTTTGTGGCATAGATTCAACAAGGTGCTAGAAACAATCCTCAGAGGGTTTGGTCCATATTGACATGATACCATCACACAAATGCTGCAGATTTGTCAGCTGTACATCCATGATGCGAATCTCCCGTTCCACCACATCCCAAAGGTGGTCTATTGGATTGAGATCTGGTGACTGTGGAGGCCATTTGAGTTCAGTGAACTCATTGTCATGTTCAAGAAACCAGTCTGAGATGATTCGTGCTTTATGACATGGCGCATTATCCTGCTGGAAGTAACCATCAGAAGATGGGTACACTGTGGTCATAAAGGGATGGACATGGTCAGCAACAATACTCAGGTAGGCTGTGGCGTTGACACAATGCTCAATTGGTACTAAGGGGCCCAAAGTGTGCCAAGAAAATATCCCCCACACCATTACACCACCACCACCAGCTTGAACTGTTGATACGAGGCAGGATGGATCCATGCTTTCATGTTGTTGACGCCATATTCTGACCCTACCATCCGAATGTTGCAGCAGAAGTCGAGACTCGTCAGACCAGGCAACGTTTTTCCAATCTTCTATTGTCCAATTTTGGTGAGCCTGTGCGAATTGTAGCCTCAGTTTCCTGTTCTTAGCTGACAGGAGTGGCACCCGGTGTAGTCTTCTGCTGCTGTAGCCCATCCGCCTCAAGGTTCGACGTGTTGTGAGTTCTTCTGCATGCCGTGGTTGTAACGAGTGGTTATTTGAGTTACTGTTGCCTTTCTATCAGCTCGAACCAGTCTGGCCATTCTCCTCTGACCTCTGGCATCAACAAGGCTTTTGCGCCCACAGAACTGCCGCTCACTAGATATTTTCCCTTTTTTGACCATTCTCTGTAAACCCTAGAGATGGTAGTGCATGAAAATCCCAGTAGGTCAGCAGTTTCTGAAATACTCAGACCAGCCTGTCTGGCACCAACAACCATGCCATGTTCAAAGTCACTTAAATCACCTTTCTTCCCCATTCTGATGCTCGGTTTGAACTGCAGCAGATCATCTTGACCATGTCTGAAAGCCTAAATGCATTGAGTTGCTGCCATGGGATTGGCTGATTAGAAATTTGCGTTAACGAGCCGTTGTACCTAATATAGTGGCCAGTGAGTGTGTGTACTGCTAAAAATAACTGATGTACTTTTGTTATCTACTGTCCAATCTGCATATAATCCAGTGACCAAAACTGGCATCAGGAACCAAAATCCTGCTCAGGACAACTCTGCATTAAACCTTATGATATTTGAGGTAATTCAAGGGAAAATAACTGCAGGGATGCAGCAGGTCCCTTTAACAATATAAATTAGCAGGGTTTTATTTGCTCTGGATATAAGCTCCTAAATAGTAAAACTAAAAACAGTGGTGCCAGTCGAGTCATAAGACAAAGCTATTAAAATAAATACAAAGAATAAATAAATTCTTTACTAATAAAATATGAATATAACAGCTTAACTACTTCATGTGCACACCCACTGTCCTTTAGTGTTCCAACGAAACTTGACAGCACAACATTTTGGGATATTTCTAAGAAAATACTAACCAGCAAGCAGAAGAACGAGAAAAAAACAACAAAACAGTTTTCTTGTATGCCAGGGGTCTGGATGCATCTCTCCTGCAACACACCTAAATCAAAAGGCTGAATTACCTCCATGGCATGTCAGCCAGTTTTGAAAAGACCCGGCCATTAACTATTCATTTGATCCAGGTGTGTTGGAGCAGGGATCCATTCAATAGTTGCATGACAGTGGCGCTCGAGGAGTGGAGTAGCAGATGCCTGGTGTATGTTCACAATAAAAGAATATACAATAACAAACCCTTGACACACCTCAGGCTAACACAGATTTGTCTCCCTGTGATGTAATTTTCCATACATGATAAGGATGAGCACTTTCACCAACCAGCTCAAAACACATCAAAAATAGATTTTTATCAAACCAATAATTATAATAACAGGTGAAACAAATACAAAGGCTGAGGATGGGCAAAGTAACTAATAAACAGAAATACAGACCAAGCAAACCTATAGACAATGATAAATAATCAAATGGGGAATAAGAAAACTAGAATAATCATGACTAAAGTAAACAAAAAAACTAGAGGGAACATAGGAACAACAATAACAACCTGAGAACAAACAAAGAACCCATAAAGAAAACCTGAATACAAAAGTAAACAAACCTAATGACACTGACTGAATTAACTGGAAAAGAAACAGAAAATAAACTAGTAAACAAGAAGAGTGCAAAGGAACAAATAATAAAACAGAAAGATACTAAAGAGAAATAAAACTAGAGAATCCAGGGAAGACCATGAACTATAATAATTGCAATAATAATAATAATAATAAACCATACAAAGTAATAAGAAAACAACCATAAAATAACTTAAGTCATAAACACTAGGAGGTGGAAGAGGGAGAAAAGAAAAACATGATACAAAAACCAAAATAGAAACATCTAAGCAAAAGGTAAACAAACACAAAGTCACAAACAAAGTCCAAAAATATCACTCCGTGACACAGCTGAGGTGGGAGAGTCTGTCCATAGGACAACAATCAGTCATACACTGCACAAATCTGGCCTTTATGGAAGAGTGGCAAGAAGAAAGCCATTTCTCAAAGATATCCATAAAAAATATTGTTTAAAGTTTGCCACAAGCCACCTGGGAGACACAGCAAACATGTGGAAGAAGGTGCTCTGGTCAGATGAAACCAAAATCGAACTGTTTGGCCACAATGCAAAACGATATGTTTGGCATAAAAGCAACACAGCTCATCACCCTGAACACACCATCCCCACTGTCAAACATGGTGGCGGCAGCATCATGGTTTGGGCCTGCTTTTTGTCAGCAGGGATAGGGAAGATGGTCAAAATTGATGGGAAGATGGATGGGTCCAAATACAGGACCATTCTGGAAGAAAACCTGTTGGAGTCTGCAAGAGACCTGAGACTGGGATGGAGATTTATCTTCCAACAAGACAATGATCCAAAACATAAAGCCAAATCTACAATGGAATGGTTCACAAATAAACGTATCCAGGTGTTGGAATGGCCAAGTCAAAGTCCAGACCTGAATCCAATCGAGAATCTGTGGAAAGAGCTGAAGACTGCTGTTCATGAACGCTCTCCATCCAACCTCACTGAGCTCCAGCTGTTTTTCAAGGAAGAATGGGCAAGAATTTCAGTCTCTCGATGTGAAAACTGATAGAGACAAACCCCAAGAGACTTGTAGCTGTAATTGCAGCAAAGGGTGGCGCTACAAAGTATTAACGCAAGGGGGCCGAATAATATTGCACGCCCCACTTTTCAGTTTTTTATTTGTTAAACAAGTTTGACACATCCAATAAATTTCATTCCACTTCACGATTGTGTCCCACTTGTTGTTGATTCTTCACAAAAAATTTGAATTTTATAATTTTATGTTTGAAGCCTGAAATGTGGCAAGAGGTTGAAAAATTCAAGGGGGCCGAAAACTTTCGCAAGGCACTGTAAATAAATCAAACCGATGATTTTGAACACAGGCTCTGGGCAGTATAGACATACTAACGCCAACAAACACATACATCAGCACGCAAAAGCTGACACAGCTTTCCACAAGAGACATAAAAATACAATTACAAGGGCTACCATGCTGTTTTACGGACAGCAGCTCTGCCAACCACACGCTGCCTTTTGTCACAAGCAGGACCGACAATCAAAGAGCTGTGACCTGCACCGGCTGCTGTGGGCAGCAAACCCCGGTTACCATGCCATGCTGTGAGCCTCCACTACACTCCCTTCTCTCGCCCCCTGGTTAGTCCCGTTATGTTCCCATCTCATCAATCTGTCAAGGAAGCTGTTTGACACAAAGCACAATATGGCTGCCGTATTTTATTCAATCCGTGCCCTCGCTTTCATTAAGGTTTCAGCATTTCTAGATTAGTCAGCTCACCCACGAGGGCAGGTCCCCTGGTGCCTCGAGACCCACAGTGATGAGTAGTTGCAGGGGACTTTAAGATACTGCAACATTAGGGTGTGAGGGGGTGGGTACCATCGCACTGGCCCCAGTGCTAATCTGGTGTTTGTGGTTGTTTTCTACAAAAAGCACCAACTCTGAAACAGATGAACTGGTACTATCTCAGCATCGACCCTTGCAGAGATGATCCAGAGCCAGGCTCATGGAGACCAACAACACCAATCCGTACCCCCATTTCGTACCTAATTATCGGCGTTTCATCTCTTCCTACTTTAATTTCGAATCAGTTGACAAACCAGTTTGCAAACATTTAGTTACCGCATACAGGTTTATTCTTCCAGTAGTTCACTATTTTGATTAATGACCAAAATTAATAAAAGCACTTAAGTCTTACATTTAATTTAATTCTGAATAATTTCTTGTTTTTTATACCCTCTATCCATTTATTTTTGGTTTGTATCCAGGGTTTCTACACATTTTCATGATAAAATGTATAAAATTAAATACTATTTCAAACTTACATTTCCAGATATTTTTCTGAAGCCTCTTTCATATCCTGGAAACTATTATTATATTACTTGGTTAAACAAATAAAAGGACAGAAATTTTGTTCCTGTTTTTTTGACTGTGGTTAGGGGCCATTTCGCTGCTTTTGTGGCATCAAGGTTAGCTTAGATCAGCTCCGTTTCAAAATCTAATGAGGAATTAAGTCTCCCAGACTAAATGGAAACTCTTTAAACAAGTTTTTGAACTTTCGTAGCCTTATTTTGTTTAGAAGATTCCACATAAAACCGGTTTTAGTGCTTTGTTTGGTATTTTAGACCCAATTTGAGAACCACAGGTAGAGTTGTAACAAGTAGTGAAATGAGCCTTTCATATTTTTGAATGAGTATATGTACATTCAGTTAGTCAAAACCTAAATACTGATGTGTAAAAAGTTAAAATCAACGGGTAAAAATCAAATATAAACATGCCATTTTAATATAAATCTGTGTAAAAAAAAAAAAAAACACTGCACTCAGTAGTAATTATTTGATATGGGAAGAAACTTGTGCCATCAGAAACTAAATTTGAATTGCTCAGACTGAATCTGTATTTGTGTAATTTGAAATCAAATGCACTGGTTTGAAAGTGAATGTCACTAAACTAAAACTGAATATAATGGTTTAAAACTGAATTTGTTTGCTTTGAAAATTGCTTTGCTTTGTATTGGAAATTCAGTTTGATTATTTTCACTTTCAGGTCAGAAATTCAATTTCAGTTCCAAAATTCAGTTTTTTGTGTCCCATTTCCAGGTCCTTGAAGCCACAGATTAATCGAACACAGATTTACTGATTCACGGATGTCATTCACTGTTGCTGTGTCCAAATTCAGGACTGCATCCTTTGAAGGACGCATTTGAAGGCCGATAACGTCCTGGATGAGACGACGAATGCTGTCCAGTCTCCAAGATTCCAACAAATGCGTCCTTCTTATCCCCAGATTTGAAGGATGGGTTCCGTGTCCCACCCTATCCCATGATTCATTGCGGATCGAAGTAGATTGTTCAAACGGAAGTAGCAAAGGCTGGAGGAGAGAAAAGCTGTGAATAAAATTGGATATATTGCGCATTTTGTGAAACAACTAAACTTTTACAATGTTTTTAGACGAGAATGTAGTTGTGTAAACCTAAAATATTTTATCAGTTTATTATGATATCGCTTAATTACACAAATGCGCCGATGTGTTCCTCCGCTGCCCCAGCAGCCGCTCGCCTCGCCAGCTGTCAGCTGACCGGGTGGTTGAGGTGCGCTAAACCCAGAGAGAACAGCTGACTCCCGGCACATTGTTTTCAAAATCTCGCTGGGTTTCCCCAATGGGTGGAAGTTAAACAGATATAATTCAGTCAGATGAAATCTAATATTAATGTTTGGTTTATTTATAATAATAATCATTATTATTATTATACTCTGCAAATAAACTAATTTAAACTTTGTTCCTAAAGTTAATGTTAGTGTTTAAGTTGTTGAAAGCTTTACAAATAAATTAAACAAATGGTATTTGTCATCAATGTGTTTTATCTAGTGTTAGATTTTTATATCTATGAACACAAAAAATATTTTCAACATTTTAAATGGCTGAATAATGAACAAGATCATAAAACAATATTTTAAAACAAAACAGCATTATAAGCCATCAGCAATATGTAAAAGGGTAAATAAAAACCGTGTAGTTATTTACAGTAGAGACAGCGTTATTAACCTTCAGGCTCCATTTGTTCGGCTTCACAACTCTGCGCTTCACAACACGGTTGCTAGGCAACAGAAGTTACGCTGAGAAACACAGGTGGCACACTATGCTAATCTGGCATGTTTAGCTAATAGCTACAGGTAGAATAAGTGTTACTGTTTGACCATCATTTGTTTACATGACTTCTTATAGACGTTCATTTGACTTGGTGATTGACATCCGCCAAGCTCATGTACAGGTCCTTCTCAAAATATTAGCATATTGTGATAAAGTTCATTACTTTCCATAATGTCATGATGAAAATTTAACATTTATATACTGGTCCTTCTCAAAATATTAGCATATTGTGATAAAGTTAATTATTTTCCATAATGTCATGATGAAAATTTAACATTCATATATTTTAGATACATTGCACACTAACTGAAATATTTCAGGTCTTTTATTGTCTTAATACGGATGATTTTGGCATACAGCTCATGAAAACCCAAAATTCCTATCTCACAAAATTAGCATATCATTAAAAGGGTCTCTAAACGAGCTATGAACCTAATCATCTGAATCAACGAGTTAACTCTAAACACCTGCAAAAGATTCCTGAGGCCTTTAAAACTCCCAGCCTGGTTCATCACTCAAAACCCCAATCATGGGTAAGACTGCCGACCTGACTGCTGTCCAGAAGGCCACTATTGACACCCTCAAGCAAGAGGGTAAGACACAGAAAGAAATTTCTGAACGAATAGGCTGTTCCCAGAGTGCTGTATCAAGGCACCTCAGTGGGAAGTCTGCGGGAAGGAAAAAGTGTGGCAGAAAACGCTGCACAACGAGAAGAGGTGACCGGACCCTGAGGAAGATTGTGGAGAAGGGCCGATTCCAGACCTTGGGGGACCTGCGGAAGCAGTGGACTGAGTGTGGAGTAGAAACATCCAGAGCCACCGTGCACAGGTGTGTGCAGGAAATGGGCTACAGGTGCCGCATTCCCCAGACCTGGGCTACAGAGAAGCAGCACTGGACTGTTGCTCAGTGGTCCAAAGTACTTTTTTCGGATGAAAGCAAATTCTGCATGTCATTCAGAAATCAAGGTGCCAGAGTCTGGAGGAAGACTGGGGAGAAGGAAATGCCAAAATGCCAGAAGTCCAGTGTCAAGTACCCACAGTCAGTGATGGTCTGGGGTACCGTGTCAGCTGCTGGTGTTGGTCCACTGTGTTTTATCAAGGACAGGGTCAATGCAGCTAGCTATCAGGAGATTTTGGAGCACTTCATGCTTCCATCTGCTGAAAAGCTTTATGGAGATGAAGATTTCATTTTTCAGCACGACCTGGCACCTCCTCACAGTGCCAAAACCACTGGTAAATGGTTTACTGACCATGGTATCACTGTGCTCAATTGGCCTGCCAACTCTCCTGACCTGAACCCCATAGAGAATCTGTGGGATATTGTGAAGAGAACGTTGAGAGACTCAAGACCCAACACTCTGGATGAGCTAAAGGCCGCTATTGAAGCATCCTGGGCCTCCATAAGACCTCAGCAGTGCCACAGGCTGATTACCTCCATGCCACGCCGCATTGAAGCAGTAATTTCTGCAAAAGGATTCCCGACCAAGTATTGAGTGCATAACTGTACATGATTATTTGAAGGTTGACGTTTTTTGTATTAAAAACACTTTTCTTTTATTGGTCGGATGAAATATGCTAATTTTGTGAGATAGGAATTTTGGGTTTTCATGAGCTGTATGCCAAAATCATCCGTATTAAGACAATAAAAGACCTGAAATATTTCAGTTAGTGTGCAATGAATCTAAAATATATGAATGTTAAATTTTCATCATGACATTATGGAAAATAATGAACTTTATCACAATATGCTAATATTTTGAGAAGGTCTGTAGCTGCACTGCTCCAGCTCAACATGCCATAAAGGAAGTTTAACCTGATGTGAAACGTAAATCAATGAATCTGTGTTTGATTAATCTGTGGCTATCCTCAAGGACCCGGATGTGTGACACAAAAAACTGAATTTTGGAACTGAAATTGAATTTTCAATACAACGAAATACATTTTAAAAGCAAAGGAATTCAGTTTAAACCATAAAATTCATTTTTAGTTTAGTGAAATTTATTTTCAAACCATGCATTTAATTTCAAATTTAAAAAATACAAATTCAGTCAGAGCAATTCAAATTCAGTTTCTGATGGCACAAGTTTCTCCCCATAATTCAACTTTTGTTCTTTAAAATAACTAGAAACAAGAATAAAATAAAATACTTACACACTGGATTGTCTTCTTATCATTGCTACCAAGCACCTTAATATTTTATGCATCTTAAGTATTTTTCTGTGCACCTTAAACGTTTACATACTTTTTGACCTTTTTCCCCACTCTGCTATGTTAAAAAAACTAACTTCAACCTATCTTTTTGGGATTTTATGTCACAGACCAACCTACTGTAGTGCATACCAAAGAAGCAGAAGAAGGATATTTGGTTGAATGATTTTCATGATATTTTACACATACTAATCTGGAAAATGGCATGCATTTGTCCTCAGCCCCTCTACTCTTTTATATCCAAAAAATTAGTGCAATCAATTTCCTTTAGAAGTCACTTAATTCATTACCTGGGTCCACATGCATGTAATTTAATCTCTCTTTGTTAGAAAACATTAGTAAACAACAGCATTGTGGAGACCGAGGAACATGGCAGACAGTAAGTAAGTAAGTAAAAGTTTATTTAAATTGCACCTTTCACAGACATTGAAGGTCACAAAGTGCTTTACAAAAGTGCACAATTATACAATAAGATAAAACACTAGAAACATCAAAGGAAAAAAATAAAATGTAATAGAGCTTTAAAAGTCTGAACCAGGGTTTTTAAATTAAAGCGAAAAAAAACTGGGAGCCAAGGGGAGATTTTAAAATTGGGGTAATATGAGCCCTTCTGTTGGTGCAGGTCAGCACCCTAGCCCCCGCATTTTGGACCTGCTGTAGATGAGACAGCTCCTTTTTGTTAAGACAAGAAAAAAGACTGTTACAATAGTCTAAACGAGAAGACACAAAAGCATGAATGACCAACTCTAGATCATCTTTGGAAACAAATCTTCCAAGTTTCGAAATATTCCTGAGCAGGAAAAAACAGTTCCTAGTGAGCTGCTTTGAATGATGCTCAAGTGACATCTCTCTATACCCTTCCGCCTCTCTGCCTGCTCAAACACTTTTCTCCTAAGCTCCCTGCCTGCTTGTATTCTTTTACTCCTAAGTTTTTATCTCTTAGCCAAAATTACGGAAATATTGGACTAAAACATCTTCTTACCAGCGACTCCCAAGGATTATTATTATTATTTTATGTTTTTATTTTTTTTTTTATAGGAGTTTGAAGTTTTTATAATCGAACTCGAAAGCAGGACAAGTTGAAGCCAGCTAATCAGCACAAAATGCCTCCCTTCACCACAGAGGACTTCGACAAACTTTTACAGAAATTGGCTGTTTTGGAGATGAAAATCCACCGACTAGAAGTGAATGTGGAGGTGAATATGGGGTACAACAATGATTCAACTCTGCCTGTGATCCCAAACAGTGACAGCTAGCTCAACGACTCAGTCGGCAATCAGAACACTGAGAATAAACCTACCGGCAGACCCCACTGGCATGTTTTAGGGGCATACCCAACAAATCAAGGTGGACGACTCACTGGAAGATCTCAGCAATTAAATAAATTAGAATGGCCAAAATTACAAAAAAATGCCCCCGTTTCTCCTGGAAAAAGGAGACTTCGACAGCAAGCTGCTGTCACAACAACTGATAGGAGTGAGACAGCTGGAAATAATGGAGTTCTCCTCCAAAACAGATTTGTCCCAATACAGAATGAAAACCAGGAAAATGATCCATCTTCTGAGAACAATAAAAGATTTGAGAACAACCTTCATTCTAAACAGTCTTCTCTTAAGCTGCCAGAGAAAAAGTACCCCACCGGACCTAGAACCCTAATAGGGGGCAACACAGCTGTGGATGGGATTAAAAACTTCTGCAACAAGAAAAACACAGAAGTTATGATTGGTACCAGTAACGTGGTCTCCGATATCTCAGAGAATACTCTTGCAATCACAGAAAGCGCCTGTCTCTAGAAAACCTTATTATACACTGTGGAGCCATGGATGACGTGGCTAAAAAATCAGAAAGATTGAAGGAGGATTTCACTCGTCTTCTGAATATTGTTGGAGGTCTCAATATCAAGGTGTTTCTCAGCGGATCCTTTGCAACGATTTTCTGTGGAGATGAGGTTTTTTCCAGACTTCTGATGATTAATAAGTGGTTGAAAAAAACATGTGCCACCACACCTGTGAACGTCATCGACAACTTTAATATTTTTTAGGAAAAAAGACAACTCTTCAAGCAAGATGGTTTCTGTTTGAACAAGCCAGGAGCCAGACGTCTCACATCTAATCTCTTCTATTCAGTAAATAATCCACAAGCAGCTTTGACCTTCAGCAGAGAACATGGAGTATCAACAACAATGATAACGCTGCCTCCAACAGCTCCAGCAGAGACAACCGGCCAGTTGGCTGAGAAAGAGAGGTCATCACAAAAGGTCTCCCCGTCGAAATCCACAAGAGAAGTGGACCCCCCCCCCATTATACCCCCTTCCCCCCAAACCCAGACCCAGACCGACACCCCCGGTAAATCCGCCTCACCCCAGACCCCGACCCAGACCGCACAGAACTCTCCCATCTCCCCACTGAGCTCGCTTTTTGCTTTACTGGATTCTGATAACATGAAAGGAGCTCTTAAAATCGGGACCCAAATGGCTCTGACATCTTTTCCATTCAACACCCCCCGTGGCCGAGGCCCTGCTACTAAACCAACATCTTTCAAATGCCGCAAACCTCCACCACCTCCTAATCTATCTCCTCCTAATCAGGACCTTCAAATCACTTCTCTGTTATACAGTCTGGGCCCCAGTGGTAACTCTATCAGAAATGAGCATGTCCAGGAAAAACTTGGGCCCCTAATAGGAGATAGTTGTAAAATCTCTGTGCTTATATGTGACAGAAAGAGCAAAGCCAAAAGGATAAGAGACAGTAATAAACAATCACCAAAAGCCATAAACTGTCAGGTACAACCACTCACAGAGTTAATATCAGCAACTAAGTCATATAAACTGGCTTTACTGAACATTAGATCTCTGTCAGGAAAATCATTTTTAATCAATTACTTCATTACTGACCACGATCTTGATGTTCTGTTTTTAACAGAAACATGGTTACATGAATTTAATGAAGCTCCCATTCTGATAGAGTCGACACCTCTGAACTACAATTTTCTTTTTGAGAGCAGACAGCAAAGAAAAGGTGGAGGGGGGGCCACTTTGTTTAAAGATTTATTAAAGTGTAAAAAAGTATTTTTGGGCAAATTTGACTCTTTTGAATAAATGGCTCTCCGGGTAAAGAGCCCGGTCCGAACCATGTTCTTGAATATTTACAGGCCTCCTAAGTCCAAAACAAACTTTTTCAGTGATTTTAATGAGCTTTTATCTGTGATATGTGTTTATTATGACTGTTTAATTATTGTAAGAGACTTCAACATTCACATGGACAATCCTGAAGACAGAAGTGCAATAGATCTATGTGACACTCTTAGAAATTTTGGTTTGACTCAACATGTTAAACAGCAAACGCACAAACAGGGACATATTTTGGACTTGATCATCACTAAGGGTCTAAACATTTCCAAGGTGTCTGTAACTGATGTTGCCCTATCTGACCACTTTTCTGTTATTTTTGAAAGCATCATCTGCAATGACTCAGTTTGCCAAAGAGACATTATAAGAAAACGCATCTTTAAGGACAGTGCTGCTGAAACCTTTAACCAGATTTACTCTTCTACCTCCACTTTGACCTGTAACACTGTAGATGAGCTGGTAGATAACTTTCATTCTAAAATCTCGGACATCATTGATTCAATAGCTCCAATTAAAGTGAAAGTCGTTTCTGGGAAGAAAATGTCTCCAAGGAGAAGTGCTACACCAGTCAGAAGTGAAAAAAAGGAGTGTTGAAAAGCTGAACGCAGGTGGAGAAAGACTGGACTCTAGGTTCACTATATTATCTATAAAGAGAGACTATACAGATATAACCTACAACTGAAAAATGCAAGAGAATCTTTCTTGTCTGAGATTATCAGCAAAAACATTAACAATGCTCGTGCATTATTTGCCACGGTCGACAGGTTAACAAACCCTCCTGTAACTGTAGCAGCTGAACTCCACTCTACCAGGGCCTGCAATGAATTTACTAAATTCTTCACTGAAAAAACCCAAAATATCAGAGAGGCAGTCAGCACATCCACATCAACTCCAGTACCAATGTTGTCGCCAACTAGAACCGATTTTGACAAAATTTCCCAATTTCACCAAATAAACTGCAAAATCTTAGAAGAAATCGTACAGCAACTAAGCTCTTCTTCCTGCTGTCTCAATGTTTTACCCACAGCTTTCCTTAAGAAAGCTTTGCTCGTAATAACATCTGATTTAACTCAAATAATAAACACGTCCCTTTTGTCAGGTGTTTTCTCCCAGGCCCTAAAAACAGCAATTATCAAACCTCTATTGAAAAAGAGCAACTTGGACAAGCTGCTACTACAGAACTACAGGCCTATATCAAACCTCCCCTTCATCAGTAAGATTATTGAAAAAGCTGTGTTTCAGCAGTTAAACAACTTCCTAACAACGACCAACCGCTTCGATGTCTTCCAGTCAGGCTTCCTGCTCACCACAGTACAGAGACTGCTCTTGTCAAGGTGTTCAATGACATCCGTATAAATGCAGACTGTGGAAGAACCACAGTGCTGGTATTATTGGACCTTAGTGCAGCATTCGTCACTGTTGATCACTCCATTTTATTAGAACGCCTGGAAAACTGGGTCAGCCTTTCTGGTAAAGCACTCAACTGGTTTAAATCCTACTTGAAGGACAGGGACTTTTTTGTGTCAGTAGGTAACTTTACATCAGAGAGCACAAAAATCACATGTGGCGTTCCCCAAGGGTCCATCTTAGGGCCCCTCCTATTCAATATCTACGTGCTCCCCCTAACTCAGATTTTAATAAACAACAGCGTAAGTTATCATAACTATGCAGACGACACACAGCTATACGTTACGATGTCACCAGGTGACCATGAACCCATTCAAGCGCTGGGTAAATGCTTAGAAGAAATCAATGCATGGATGGGCCTACATTTTCTTCAGCTGAATCAAAACAAAACTGAAGTAATAATCTTTGGACCAAAGGAAGAGCGTTTCAAATTTAGCACACAGCTTCAGTTAATACAGCTAGAAACCACCAGTCAGGCTCGAAACCTGGGTGTAGTGATGGACTCAGACCTGAAACTTCAGAGGCACATAAAGGTAGTAACAAGGTCGGCCTTCTATCACCTGAAGAACATCTCCAGGAATAAAGGACTAATGTCTCAGCAGGACCTTGAAAAACTAATTCATGTATCTTTAGTAGAATTGATTACTGCAACAGTGTTTTCATAGGTCTGCCTAAAAAATCGCTCAGACAGCTGCAGTTGATCCAGAACGCTGCTGCCCGCGTCCTCACTAGAACTAAGAAAGTGGAGCACATCACCCCGGTTCTAAAGTCCCTACACTGGCTCCCTGTAGCGCAGAGAATAGACTTTAAAATACTTCTGTTAGTCTATAAATCACTGAATGGCTTAGCACCAAAATACATTACAGACTTGTTGTCAGTGTATCAACCACCCAGACCTCTCAGGTCTTCTGGCTCAAATCTACTCTACATACCCAGAACCAGAACCAGACACGGAGAAGCAGCTTTTAGTTCTTATGCTCCACTAATCTGGAATAAATTGCCAGAAAACTGTAAAAGCACCGAAACCCTAAGTTGCTTTAAATCAAGATTAAAAACTTATTTGTTTAGAGTGGCCTTTGACTGTGCCATTTAGGCATGATTAGTTGCATTTTCAGTCCAGTTTTCCTTTCATTTTCTTGTCCATCATTCTATTCTCTTTATTTTATTTCATTTTATTTTATTTTATTTAAATTACCTCTGTTGTTTCATTTTATCATTTGATTTGTTTTTCTGTGTCTGTATCTGTGTTTATTTGCTTGGTGATTGTATTGTAATTGTATGTACGGCGCTTTGAGTGTCTCGTTACTGAAAAACGCGATATAAATAAACTTACCTTACCTTACCTTACCTTACCTATCAAAAATCACGCCCAGATTTCTTGCTTGATTTAGCAGACGAGCTCAAGTCACCCAAATACTGGTTGATTCCAGCAATGACATTGTCAGGAGCAACCACCAGCACCTCAGTCCTATCGGAGTTTAACTGCAGAGCGTTAGCACCAAGCCATTGTTTAATTTTCACAAGGCAGTTCTATAAAGAGTCCAATTTATGAATCTCAGTAGACTTAAAGGAGCTATACAGCTGGATATCATCTGCAAAAAGTTGATAGGAGACATCAGCAAACTCCTGAATAATATTACCCAGGGGAAGAACATATAACAAAAATACAATAGGTCCCAACACAGAACCCTGGGGCACTCCACACAACAAATCTGCAAAGTCGGAAATAAACTGGTTAGCCGAGACACTAAAACTCCCACCGGACAAATATGACGAGAACTATGCTAGTACAGATCCTGTCAGACCAACCAGATCACGCAATCTCCTCAACAGGATTTAATGAGCGACAAATGGCGAAGAGAGGTGCAGCAATAACAAGATAGTGCATTTCCCAACATGCGCAGACATCATAATGTCACTTGACACTTGACTCGTGGCAGTTTCCGTGGAATGATCCTTATGGAAACCAGATTGAAAATGGTCAAAAATGTCAGAATTTTCTAAGAACACTATTAATTGTTCGGAAACCATTTCTCTAAAACTTTGGAAAGTTTTGAAATAGGCCAAAAATTACTTAACACAGTAGGGTCCAAATTAGATTTTTTGAGAAGAGGTTCCTCAAAGGCATGCTTAAAAGAGCTGGGAAATACACCAGAAGACAGTGACAAATTTATTAACTTGGTAACCCAAGGGCCAATGACATCAAATACTTTTAAAAATAGTCAGAAGGGGAGAGCATCTGGATGTCACGAAAAAGGCTTCATCTTGGTTACCAAGGCTAAGATATCAGCCTGAGATACAGGCTTAAAAGAGGACCAGTTATGACAAGCAGGCTCAACAACAGCAGTGCTAAGCATAGATTGCATTGGAGGTAAAAACTTAATATCCTGACTTGTGCAGACAAAAGACTTTAAAAGTTAATTGCTGTCTGCTTTACAAAAAACAGGGCTAACAGGAACAGTGGGACACAAAATAGAGCTGATGGTATCAAACAGGGCCTGTGGTCTCCTCTTAATCAGAATTATCAGCTGGCGAAAATAATCAGATCTGGGATTTTTAATAGTTTCATTTAAAGAAGACATGAGATCCTTAAGGTGCAATCTCAAAGTTTGGTGGATCGCTCAGTTCTACGGCATAAATGATTTAGCTCACAAATAGTGTCATTGATCCAAGGGTGTGTGGTCTTCCTAGTCACCAAATTAGATCTAACAGGAGCAACTTGGTCCAAAATGGCCTCACAATGACTGTTAAAGCTAAGAAGAAGACTGTCCACATCATGACATTCCACAAACAATGTTGAATCAAATATAGAAGAAAACCTAGTAGCTATATTGTCAGAGATATAGTATGCCTCTGAGACCTAATTTCAGCGGGCTTAGGATCCGGAGAAAAAAGTACATCAAATAAAACACAACAATGATCACTCATGAGGACATCCTCCACAGAGAGATATTTAGGCCAAGTGAAAAAACTAAATCAAGGATATGGCCTTTTTGGTGGGTGGGACCAGAAACATGTTGCACAAAATTAAAGGTTTTAGTCAATGTTAAAAATTCCAAGGCTTCACTACAAGTACTATTATCAACATGAACATTAAAAGCACCAATTAATACAACATTACCCAACTTAATTATTGTGGATAAAAAGTCACTAAAATCCTTTTAAAAGACAGCTGCATGGCCAGGAGGGCGATAGACCAGCACACAATGGAAAGAGTCTGTGGAGCCCACCTTGACCATCAGAGATTCAACTGAAGAAAAAGTCTGCATATTCAGACAGGTCAGGGAGAAGGTTGTGGAGAGGTTTAAAGCGTAGTTGGGTCATAAAAGAATATTGCAAGCTTTAAGTATATCACTTAAATACATCATCTGAAAATGGAAAAAAATATGGCAGAACTACAAACCTACCAAGACACAGTCATGTACCTACACTAACAGGAACGGCATTCATCAGAGAAGCAGCCAAGAGGCCCCTGGGTAACTCTGGAGGAGCCGCAGAGATGCACAGCTCAAGTGGGAAAATTTGTTGGCACAACAAATATTAGTTACACACTTCACCAAACCAGGATTTATTGAAGAGTAGAAAAAGAAAGGCATAAAAAAAATCCAGTTTAGAGTTTGTGACAGCCATGGAGAGGGCACAGCAAACTGAGGAAGAAGGTTCCCTGGTCAGATGAGAACAAATTATTACCAAATGTATTACCAAAACTTTCTGATCTGCAAGAAAAATGCTGTATGTGAGGGAAAACCAACTCACCACATTACCTGTACCCACCACCACCACCATTAATCATAGTGGTGGCAGCATCATGCTGTGGGTCTGCTTTTCTTCAGGAGGGACATTGAAGTTGGGTTGATAGGAAGATCGGTGTAGCTAAATAAAAAGGAATCCTGGAAAAAAAACTATAGAGACTACAAAAGACTTAAAACTTGGGTGGAGGTTCACCTCCCAGCAGGAAAACACCTCTAATCATCCAGCCAGAATGATTTAGATCAAAGCATTTTGATGTGTTAGAATGGCCAAGTCAAAGTCCAGATCTAAATACAACACAGAAACTGTGCCAAAACTCATGTTCATTTATACTCTCTGAGTTAGAGCTTTTTTGCAAAGAAGAATAGGGAAACAATTAGTCTCTAGATGTGTGAAGCTTGTAGAGACATTGTAAAGATAAGGCGTCAACCAATACAGTTTTTATTTTGCTGATAGTGATCATTAAAATTCAGGGTGGAAAATTTAAGAAATTTTAGGTCAATACTATTTATTCTATTTAGCTTATAAGATGTTTTTTATTAACCTGTAATCAGATTTCTGTCATTTTCTTTCACATGAAACCTGTGTCATATTAGGCTGAAGTGAGCTGATTGAAGGAGAAACTTCTTCTTCTTTTTGTTAGTGTACAAACAGGCAAATATCGGCCAATTTGTCAGCATGTCAACAATATCAATCAACTTCTGTTTGAGACATGCTGCTGTAATTGTAGCTAAATCTACGTAGAATTGATTTAGAAGGTGCAATACTAATGCAAACTACATTTTCTTTTGTTTTAATTATATAAAATCTGATTTTAGCATCAAAGAGGTAATGCCCGAAAAAGGTGTAAGGTGAAAACCTAGCATACAGGAGCTTTTTAACTAGAGAATGCTGCAGCTCTCAGGTCCTATGTAAGGTATTTGCTGTTTCATATTAAGACCTATTTCTGATATTATTAACTGGAGAAGATTTTTAAGGCCACTACTTCTTTTGACACCTTTCTTCATTTTTAAACAAATGCTGTGATGCTTAAGTACAAGTGTTAGACTAAAGTGTGTAAAAATGCAGCCACAATACAAATAAAAGCTGTCAGGTTCTGTGGTTTAGGAGTAGGACCTAAGCAGAGGCAGGGACGTGGGAGCAGCACAGTAGGTTCAAGAATTTGATAAAACTTAAAAAAAAAAAAAAAAGGTACAGCACAGCATGTACAGATCAGGACATGGAGCATTGATAGAACAACATGGGAGAAACAGGCATCGTAATGGGGTACATGGAAGTAGAATGGAAGAATCAAGCAGAGAGCAATGAGAACCAGAGCGTATGTACTGAGGGAGGTGTGGAGAATGACATTGGATACAGATGTGTCAATCAAGAGGATATGTGGAGCAGCTGAGGCAGAAGGTAAGCAGGGAGACTGTGAAAGGGAGACTAATTAACACAGAGAACCTAAGTAAGGAAACACTTAAACAGGGAGGAATACATATACGCTGCTCAAAACAATAAAGGGAACACTCAAATAACACATCCTAGATCTGAATGAATGAAATATTCTCATTGAATACTTTGTTCTGTACAAAGTTGAATGTGCTGACAACAAAATCACACAAAAATCATCAATGGAAATCAAATTTATTAACCAATGGGGGCCGGGATTTGGAGTCACACACAAAATTAAAGTGGAAAAACACACTACAGGCTGATCCAACTTTGATGTAATGTCCTTAAAACAAGTCAAAATGAGGCTCAGTATTGTGTGTGGCCTCCACGTGTCTGTATGACCTCCCTACAACGCCTGGGCTCCTGATGAGACGGTGGATGGTCTCCTGAGGGATCTCCTACCAGACCTGGACTAAAGCATCCACCAACTCCTGGACAGTCTGTGGTGCAACGTGACGTTGGTGGATGGAGCGAGACATGATGTCCCAGATGTGCTCAATCGGATTCAGGTCTGGGGAACGGGCGGGCCAGTCCATAGCTTCAATGTTTTCATCTTGCAGGAACTGGCCCTCCAGAAATGTCACCCCACACCATTACTGACCCACTGCCAAACTGGTCTTGCTGAAGGATGTTGCAGGCAGCAGATCGCTCTCCACGGTGTCTCCAGACTCTGTCACGTCTGTCACATGTGCTCACTGTGAACCTGCTTTCATCTGTGAAGAGCACAGGGCACCAGTGGCGAATTTGCCAATCCTGGTGTTCTCTGGCAAATGCCAAGCGTCCTGCACGGTGTTGGGCTGTGAGCACAACCTCCATTTGTGGACGTCGGGCCCTCATACCATCCTCATGGACTCGGTTTCTAACCGTTTGTGCAGACACATGCACATTTATGACCTGCTGGAGGTCATTTTGCAGGGATCTGGCAGTGCTCCTCCTGTTCCTCCTTGCACAAAGGCGGAGGTAGCGGTCCTACTGCTTGGTTGTCTCCCTCCTACGGCCTCCTCCACGTCTCCTGGTATACTGGCCTGTCTCCTGGTAGCGCCTCCAGGCTCTGGACACTACGCTGACAGACACAGCAAACCTTCTTGCCACAGCTCGCATTGATGTGCCATCCTGGATGAGCTGCACTACCTGAACCACTTGTGTGGGTTGTAGAGTCCGTCTCATGCTACCACGAGTGTGAAAGCACCACCAACATTCAAAAGTGACCAAAACATCAGCCAGAAAGCATAGGTACTGAGAAGTGGTCTGTGGTCCCCACCTGCAGAACCACTCCTTTATCGAGTGTCTTGCTAATCACCAAAGATTTCCCCCTGTTGTCTATTTCATTTGAACAACATGAGAAATTGATTGTCAATCAGTGTTGCTTCCTAAGTGGACAGTTTGATTTCACAGACGTTTGATTTACTTAGAGTTATATTGTGTTGTTTAAGTGTTTTCTTTATTTTTTTGAGCAGTGTACTAACCTGAGAGGAATAACCTAGAATACACAGGGAACAGAACACAGGAATAAACTAAGAAACAAAATACAAAGAAATGAACTAATACAGCAAGAACTAACTGACACTTAATAAAAACAGAGAAATATATAGAATAAAACAAGACCCTAAAGAGCAATAGTAAACAATTCAGAAGTGATCTAAACAGAAAGACAAATAAAAACCAAAACCCAACATCTGTGGATAGTGACAAGAAATATAAAAGTGACAAGAAATAATAAAGAATGTGGAAAGACGTTTTTACAATAACATAAAATCTGTTTCTAAAATTGCCTTTTAGAATATAAACTGTTTAGACTCAAGTGTTTCTGCAACTTGTCTTGCTTCTGAGAGATTTTATTTTAAAACCAAGAACCCAGTCACCAGTTTTACCAGCAGTAAAGACATTTTTGTGTAAAGACCATGTTTGCAGATGTACAGCATAAGTTTTCTGAGAACAAGCTCTGGACTCACTTGAGAGCAGACCATTCAGTTTATTTTCAAGTAAGAACTAAAGAAAGACTCCAAACTATGTATGTCGCCTATTCAGTGGTGACGCTCTTTAAATGAAAGGACAGCAGAAAGAGTCGGGGAAGGGCGGAGCGATGCATAAATTTTACATACACAAGGCCCCAGACAAAGTGATTGTTGCTTCCCTGAAACTTTTTTTCTCTCCTCCAGCAAACACTTTCCTCGCTGAATAGGCACCTATTAGTGACTCCATTATGGGCACAGAGCTCTTGAATGGCTCCTCACTGTGCGTCTTTATCATAGTCAGGCCATGAATGCGGCAGGCCCCCCTCCTCCTGCAGCCCAACCAAGCTTCCTACAGCCAGTTTTGATAGGTGCTAGTGATGATGGGTGAAGCTGGGGGGGAGGAGAGGTGGCTTGCCACTTTCACCCCCGGTTGTGTGCTCCAGGTGTGGTGGGTTAAGCATAGCGCTTCACAGCTTCTATTGTGCCATGCACTTTTTCCTTCACCACTTACTCAAAGAAAAAAAAAAAGACTGTGTTTTACATGCATTAGCTGATCTCCATGATGCCCATTCTCACCCCCCGAAACAAGTCACGAGGCTTTTGGTGGAATCGCTGAACACTGCCTCAGAGCCGTGCATTGTTGCTGGATTATTCAGGAGTTAGCTGAATAAAAGAGGCAGGGAGAGAGGGGTGTCTGTACTTTATCTCCAAGGGAGACAGCAGCTAAAGACGGAGCTTCTTTAGAGGAGTGAGTTACCGCAGCGAAAAGCTCAAGAACACCTGCAGAAGACAAGCACGTAGAGGCTGAGGGGAGGAACTCTGTTTGTCTCCAACCAAAATACTTTAAACTATCACTACTGAATGGACGGGGTTCTATTCATCAGGTTGAGTCCAATGATCTCCCACATCCTCACTCAGGCTGCACAAACTCTGCTGTATTCACAGAACCATCAACTCAACAAACATCTGTGTGTGTGTGTGTGTGTGTGTGTGTGTGTGATTCAGCTTTGAAGTTCTGCATGTACACACAGTTGAAGGGAGTCAGCGAGACTTTATGATGAATATGGAAGCATTGTTTAGCTGTGCTTACCTCCACAGGGAACCATCTGCTCCCTGTCAATGCATCACCTGCTCGTCTGAGCCGTCTCCACAGCAACAAGACTCGGAGGGATTAGGAGAGGTTCGACGGGAGGGGTAGGAGGGAAGCGGCAGAAAGGGGGCCTGGCGAATGTCGTCCTCTGCTGGAGAAAAGGGAGAGAGCAGGAGGTTTAAGTATAAAACTTGATTTTATCTGCACCCCTCACAAATTACGTGTATCAATTATGTGTAATTGTAACAATTTAACATATTACAATTCACCTTTTTACGTTAATTACAGGGCTCCTAATCCATGACTGATTAAGGTATGAAATAGAGGCCCATTTCTATTAGCCTCTCTTCAAAAATGGGAAAAGCAAAAAAAAAAAAAAAAAATTATTCAAGTATAAAAGCTGTGTTGAACTTCAAAAGTCTGAAAATATCTAAAAAAAGTAGCTCATCGGCAAAAAGTGACAAAATTTAAAGTCAAAGCATTAATCAAAAAACTTTAAAAACAAAAAAAACATGTACACATATGGAGTTTGATAACTGGTATAGTGCTTTAACGGCTTTGGTCAGATGAAATATTGAGCTTTTCTGCATGAAACAATAGATGAATATGCAGAAAAGCACCTCATGTATTAAGTATTAGGTCAAGTCAGAAATCATATAGGTTTGATCATTATTGACTTTTGGAAAGGGACTCATCTGCACTAGAGACTGATAAGGCTTGCACACAAATGCATTTAAATTTAAATAAAGATCTGCTTGATCATTCTGGAAATAAACATAAGAAAATGCATGCTATCAATCTGGACAAAATTATCTATGCACTCAAACGTTAGATTTGAAATGTAATATATTTTATGGCTCTACTATATTAAAACTTTAGAGTTTAAAAGCAGTCCTAATCATGACTCATCTAATTTGGTGAGCTAAATTAATTCAGAAATGTTTAGAAACCAGGTGGAGCAGTTGGTAGCACTGTTGCCTTGCAGCAAGAAGGTCCTGGGTTTAACTCCCGGTTGGGGGTCTTTCTGCATGGAGTTTGCATGTTCTCCCCGTTAGGTTAATTGGTCTCTTTAATTGCCCTTAAGTGTGAATGAGTGTGTGCATGGTTGTTTTTCCTGTAAGTCTCTGTGTCCCTGAAATGGACTGGCGACCTGTCCAGGGTGTACCCCGCCTCTCGCCCGTAGACTGCTGGAGATAGGCACCAGCTTCCCTGTGACCCACTATGGAATAAGCGGTATCGAACATGAGTAAGTAAGTAAACTTTATTTCTATAACGCTTTTCACAGACACAGAGTCACAAAGTGCTTCACAGTAATCTAAACATACAATACAAAGTGGCAACATTGGGTCAGTTAAAATTGGAATGTTCGTCTAAACAAAAATGTTTTAAGGAGCTTTTTGAACACATCTGCTGAGTCCAGAGAGCACACCTTAAGAGAAAGTTTATTCCAGAGTCGAGGAGCAGTAGCTTTAAAAGAACGGTCACCCCTTGTTTTAAAGAAGGTTCGTGGAACCATTAACAGGTTCTGTCCAGATGACCTCAGACTACGAGTCGAGCTGTAAGGCTTAATTAGGTCACAAATGTAGGCAGGAGCCTGTCCATGTAGGGCTCGAAATGTTAGCACTAAAATTTTAAACTGAATACGATACATAACAGGGAGCCAATGGAGAGATTTTAACGCAGGTTTGATCTGATGAATGAATGAATAAATGTTTAGAAACCTTTGGGGCAACATCTCAGATATCAAATCCTCTACATTTCTAGACACAGATCCAAAACAAGTTCTGGTTCTGTTCTCCCTCATCTTGGTGAATGTCACGTCACATTCATGGATAGTGAGGAAATGACTTGTCACAGGTCAGCGTGATTAGCAACTGCAGAGTAATTTGCCCTTTGTGTTTTTTCACGAATGTTTTGTGTTTCAAGCAGCACGAATGAGGATCAGTCACCGACTTCTCATTATGTCTGCGTTTTCCCCACCTACAGTACATTGTGCGTTCTGTCAGAGACGGCTGTGTAAACAGAGACCCGAGGACAGCTCCAAAAGCAAACATGAAAGAGTTGAAGTGAGGCGAATAAACACGTCACCCAATGACAAAACTGAACTTTCAAGTATCTTTATAAATAAATCAGTGCAAACTACTAAAACTGGATGTTTTAGGGATTGCAATTTATTTACATGGATCTAAGTGTGTTTTGAAAATATTAACTCACTAGTAGATTAGTGAAGATTCATGTCAAACTGAGGTAAAACAACTCATCCAGAAGCTTAGCTGCGAATCAATAAGAACATGCTTGTCGTACTGATGTTTGATGAAGCATCACAAATTACAATCTGGTCAGTATCTTTAGCATAGGAATCATAAGCACCCCAAAAGATGGATTTTTAACATAAACGGCAAAGATTACCACAATAAAATCATTATCTTTGATTTGAGTGGCAGTTTTTAATATAGGCCATGTGGGCAGTTGCCCAGGGCAGCATAAAAAGGGAGTTGCACAAGCACCAGAAAAAAAATATAGCTTATTCTGTTGCCTTGAACATGCACTCTGTTGCTTTTATGCAATCAATGGGGAGTTGGAGTCACCTGTTTGAATAGGAAAGTTTAGGTTTCATGCTTGGGGCGGGTGTTGCTCAGGTGGGAGTTCGTTCTGTAACCGGTGGGTTACCGGTTCGAACCCCCGCTCTGTCCAACTCAGTCGTTGTGTCCTCGGGCAAGACACTTCACCTGACTTGCCTGCTGATGGTGGTCAGAGGGCTCGGTGGCGCCTTTGTATAGCACTTGTGTCAGTGTGCCCCAGGGCAGTTGTGGATACATTGTAGCTCACCACTTGGTCTTGAATCAATTCGGTATTGTTCTCAAAAAATATTTCTTAAAATCGTACCCAGAAAAATACAATAAGAGGATTCCATTATCTGTGTTTTCTACTAGCTCGGATCACAGCATCTACTTCCTGTTTTTACACTTGGTTCTACCGCCCCAGACAAATCCGACCAAGAAACAAACTGAATGCTCTGACTTGTAGTTTCGGTTTGCTTAGAGTTTTTTCTCTGTGTGAAAAGAAACCAAACTAGCGGAAAAAGGTACAAGTTAACAAACTCATTGACTGCTTTGGACCAAAGTAAACAAACTTTGGATACGAAAATGCTCTTTGTCTAAAGTCAGAGGGAAAAAAATATAGATCTTTCTTTTCACAAAATATTAATCTAGTTTCCTTTAACTGCTTTCAAAAATGCATATTTAATAAGCAAAACAAAGTCTGATTCTGAATCTGTTTTGGAAAAACTGTACAAATAAAAAATGTGTTAGATTTTGAATGGGCACTGTATGTTTAAAAACTATTAGTTTTGTGAAAATATGCAGTCTAGCGGGTCATTAGAACATGACGTAGCAGCAGTTCTCCTTGTATTTAAGCAACCCTTTACCAAAAGACAACACCATTATGAATCCTCTTATGTTTTAGTCAATAAAAAAGATGAACCTACAGGTTGTAAAACTCCGCCAGCATGGATAAAAATCAGGGACTGTGCCCTTTCTTACCTGGGCATAAACTGCCAATGAGCTATCTGCCACACTTGAACGCTCACCTGGAGCAACCCTCCACAGACGGAGGCTACCACAGAAAGTCTGAGTGACAGGTGAAAGTGACCACAGCTGAAGGAAGGAAGAACTTTTGTGTTTGTTCACAGAGCAGGATGAAGGCGATGACCCCAGTCCCACTGATCACACCCACCACCTGATAAGCCTGAGGCTAAGAAATAGTACGTCCTCCATCAACCACAAACATGCAGCATCATCCCCTTCATTTATATGCTCCCTAAACCCACCTCAATCTAATCTAGATCTCGACAACATTTGTAGAAAACAAAATAAGCAAGAAAGCCACCTGCGGGTAACACTATCCCTCTGTACCGTGCAGCAGGGTGACATGGCATCTGTCAAGCTCAATAAACCCTTTATAGCCCAGAAATCAATAAAGCTTTTTTCCCTATTCTCAGATGTTATGTTTCATTATCGATTTTCATTTTGAATGCACATCAGGATGTCTATTACCAAAGGCAGCTGAGTTGTTTAGAGGTTTGTAAGCCAATATCTGGACTGTGAAATTCATTTGGGTAAAATGTCAAATTTTTGACACGCTTTATTCAACAAATAGGGAGCAAAAAAGGACACTTTTTCTGGGGTGGACACTTTCCACTATCCGTTTCTGTCAGAATCGCTCAAAAACGTGCATGGCAGTCTGTGCAACTCTTCCAGAAAGGAGAGAGGAGGCCTGAAGCAAATGCACAACTGTTATTGAGGAACTTTTAAAGGCTGCTGATAATCCTGGAAAGAATAGATCACCAATTCTTGTCACCCATAAAGTGTGATCATGAATGAATTGGACTGTACTCAAATAGTCCATTTATCTGTTTTCGACTAGGGCGCCCATTTCAAGTGGCAGAATCTATCCATGGAGGAAACGTAGTTCAGCTGCTTTAACTCAGGATTAGATACCCATTAACTCATCAATTCATTGTCTTTTCCTTATCCTAGATTGGTTTCTGGTCTAACAAATCCAGGAGGAAAACTTGGACATCCCTCTCCAGATCATTCTGGGGGATCAAAAGGAGTTCCCAGGCCATAGGGCGTATAGTCACCACAGTGGGTTTTGGGCCTTAGTTGAGCTCTGCCAGCAGTGGAAGGCACCCAAAACACCTCTTAAGGGATGCGCCCAGACGGCTGAAGAGAGAAGAAAGAGCTCTCCATACTGTCACAATGTGTCACCCACACCTGAGTTTTAGCCCAGTCACCCTACAGAGGAAGATCTTTTCAGCAATTTGAATCTATGATCTCCGTCTCAGATGATTTTTCACCACAAAACCCCAGCAGAAGACTGTGATTTTTGCAGATGAGGTTCTGATCAATCTGCCCATTCTATGTCAATAAAATGCAGTTAAAAGCCTTCAGCTGATCCAAAACGCTGCACTGAGAGTTCTGATGAAAATTAAAGAGAGATCATATTTCTCCTTTTTTAGCTTCCCTTCATTGACTCCCTGTTAAATCCAGAATTTAATTTAAAATTATCTTTCTCACTTATAAAGCCCTTTATGATTTAGTTCCATCATACATCAGAGATCTGATTGTTCCATATGTTCCTAACAGAGCACTTCTTTCTCAGACTGCAGGTTTACTGGTGGTTCTTGGACTCTTTAGTAGAATGGGAGGCAGATTTTTTAGTTATCAGGCTCCTCTCCAGTGGAAAATGTCTGTTAGTCTGTGAGGCAGACACTGTCTACTTTTAGGGCTAGGCCTAAAACTTTCCTTTTCGATAAAACCTATAGGATTAGGCTGCTGGAGGCTACTTTCCCTCATTGTGCTACATTGTGCCAATACTCTCCAGTTTTGCATTGTTTGGTGTTGCTTAAACTTTTAACTTTATGTTCTCTCTGTTTTTTCTTTTCCCAGAAGCTACACCTGGCCTGGCTCTGTGTTCAGCAGTGATACCTTCCTGGAGGGGGGCATCAGCTGAGCTGCTGCAGGTAAAAACTTAATTTTCTCCTTCTACAGATGATCCACTTGGTCCTGTCTTTCAGTGTATAACCCGGTCTCTGTCCTAGACATAGCTACTGACTGAACTTTCTACTGTGACTGTCTTTTTAATACTCTAGACTTGAATACTGGCTCAGAGTTGATCTGCTTAGCTGTTTACTCTCCTACATGAAGCCGCTGAAGAAGCGACTACTGCCATTAACGTTTTACTTTTCTTTAATGTAGAAAGTACTCCTGGATCAGTGCTTCTGTTTTCTTTTGCGTGTACACTCTGTTCTCTCACACCCCCAGTCGGTCCACTCACACTGAGCCTGGTTCTGCTGGAGGTTTCTTCCTGTTAAAGGGGATTTTTCCTCTCCACCGTGGCTACATCGTGGTCGGCATGAAGGATTTCATGCAAAGTCAACAACACAATACAGGTCCTTCTCAAAATATTAGCATATTGTGATGAAGTTCATTATTTTCCATAATGTCATGATGAAAATTTAACATTCATATATTTTAGATTCATTGCACACTAACTGAAATATTTCAGGTCTTTTATTGTCTTAATACGGATGATTGTGGCATACAGCTCATGAAAACCCAAAATTCCTATCTCACAAAATTAGCATATTTCATCCGACCAATAAAAGAAAAGTGTTTTTAATACAAAAAACATCAACCTTCAAATAATCATGTACAGTTATGCACTCAATACTTGGTTGGGAATCCTTTTGCAGAAATGACTGCTTCAATGCGGCGTGGCATGGAGGCAATCAGCCTGTGGCACTGCTGAGGTCTTATGGAGGCCCAGGATGCTTCGATAGCAGCCTTTAGCTCATCCAGAGTGTTGGGTCTTGAGTCTCTCAACGTTCTCTTCACAATATCCCACAGATTCTCTATGGGGTTCAGGTCAGGAGAGTTGGCAGGCCAATTGAGCACAGTGATACCATGGTCAGTAAACCATTTACCAGTGGTTTTGGCACTGTGAGCAGGTGCCAGGTCGTGCTGAAAAATGAAATCTTCATCTCCATAAAGCTTTTCAGCAGATGGAAGCATGAAGTGCTCCAAAATCTCCTGATAGCTAGCTGCATTGACCCTGCCCTTGATAAAACACAGTGGACCAACACCAGCAGCTGACACGGCACCCCAGACCATCACTGACTGTGGGTACTTGACACTGGACTTCTGGCATTTTGGCATTTCCTTCTCCCCAGTCTTCCTCCAGACTCTGGCACCTTGATTTCCGAATGACATGCAGAATTTGCTATCATCCAAAAAAAGTACTTTGGACCACTGAGCAACAGTCCAGTGCTGCTTCTCTGTAGCCCAGGTCAGGCGCTTCTGCCGCTGTTTCTGGTTCAAAAGTGGCTTGACCTGGGGAATGCGGCACCTGTAGCCCATTTCCTGCACACGCCTGTGCACGGTGGCTCTGGATGTTTCTACTCCAGACTCAGTCCACTGCTTCCGCAGGTCCCCCAAGGTCTGGAATCGGCCCTTCTCCACAATCTTCCTCAGGGTCCGGTCACCTCTTCTCGTTGTGCAGCGTTTTCTGCCACACTTTTTCCTTCCCACAGACTTCCCACTGAGGTGCCTTGATACAGCACTCTGGGAACAGCCTATTCATTCAGAAATGTCTTTCTGTGTCTTACCCTCTTGCTTGAGGGTGTCAATAGTGGCCTTCTGGACAGCAGTCAGGTCGGCAGTCTTACCCATGATTGGGGTTTTGAGTGATGAACCAGGCTGGGAGTTTTAAAGGCCTCAGGAATCTTTTGCAGGTGTTTAGAGTTAACTCGTTGATTCAGATGATTAGGTTCATAGCTCGTTTAGAGACCCTTTTAATGATATGCTAATTTTGTGAGATAGGAATTTTGGGTTTTCATGAGCTGTATGCCAAAATCATCTGTATTAAGACAATAAAAGACCTGAAATATTTCAGTTAGTGTGCAATGAATCTAAAATATATGAATGTTAAATTTTCATCATGACATTATGGAAAATAATGAACTTTATCACAATATGCTAATATTTTGAGAAGGACCTGTACAAGCGACTGTCCACTGTTGCCACATGCTCATCCAGCAGGAGTGAATGCTTCAAGTCACTAACTCCATGCAAATTTCTGGGTTTGCTTAAATAGAATACCTTTTAACCAATTTAATGATAAACTGAATTTGACGGCATTGTTTGATAATTAGGATCGGTTGTATTTTATGTACTTCACTTGGAATCTTTATGATTCGACTGAATTGACTTTGTAAAGCTCCCTGAGACAAAATGTGTGGTAAATTTGAGGCTATATAAATAAACTGAATTGAATTAAATATGTAAATACTCAGTTTTCCATATTCCATGTTTGTTTTCATTACTTCTCCTGGCTGCAAAGGAACCATGTTCCATGTTTAAAAATTTGTATCCTTCCCCTCTCAGTGTTTTGTTATTGATAGACACACTGACTTGCACCCTAGAAAAGATGTTAATCCTGGGAGAGATTCTGTCAGGCCCACGTGTGGCCGGGAACATGTCCAGAGTGAAAAAGGAGTGCCTTTCCTGGGAGTAAGAATTTAATTATTCAGCTGGGAGAGCGTGTCTGTTGTGAGCGGCAGGCGCACGGCTGCCTGTTCCCAGCGTGCGACAAGGGGGTTAAGAGCCACAGAAAGGCCTCCATTATGCCGAGTGAGAACGTCCCATGTGGCAAGCTGCACGGCTTCTGCTCTCATTCACTCCGCTTTACAACGGCGCTGCCCAGAGTCTCAAACTTTCATTCTGTGCCCCCTTCACTATCCCTTTTTCTTTCTCTCAGAAAAGAACCATCACAATGCTGCTGGAATCCTGAAGTGGATTCTTCAGCACCCCCCGTGGACAGTGCACATGTGGACAATATTCACAGGATGTCCATCAACTAGACCATTAATCAACAACATCTCATGAAAGCACAATTAGGAGCCTCACAACTCTATAAGCGATTATCATCTCTAAGCACCCCTGCAACTCCTTCTGGACAGCAATGCACCGTGTGCTCAGTCGGTTTTGCACAATCCAGCTTTTTTTGTTGCAAATGTAAAAAAATAGCTGGGGTTGCATAATTGTGACAAAATAATGAGTGTGGACAGCTGCAGTGATGTAGAACCCACTCCTCTCAGTCTCAATAAAAATGAGCCACATCTGGCCAATCATTATTATAGGAACAGATCCTCAGTGTGTGACTAAGACCGAGAGGCTTTGGTCATCTCAGAAGCATACTGTACCATTTCTTGTGATAAACGAGCAATTGTGTCCATCATTAGTAATGATGGTAAATGACTCAGTGTGGAGCTCTCCATCCACTGTACTGTGTGACAGTTTATGTGGCGATAAGTTCATCTAATAAATTACTGAAACGGCCTCGGGAAACACAACTTCAACCAATACCAACATAACTCCATCATCTTCCTCATTATTAGCCATACTTTTAAAATCAACAGCTTTATTTTAATCATCACCGTGTTGTAGTCATATTCATTATCGCCATCATCATATTATTATTAATATCATTATCATCATCACATTTATTATTGGCGCTGCAGGCAGTTGTTAGCACTGTTGCCTCAAAGCAGGAAGGTTCAGGTTCAAATCCCGGCCTGGGGTTGTCCTTATAGGGTTTGCATATTCTCCTCTTGCATGCGCTGGGTTCTCTCTGGGTACTCCGGCTTTCTCCCACAGTCCAAAAGCATGACTGTTAGGTTAATTGGTTACTCTGAATTGCCCTTAGCTATGAGTGTGTTTGGATGGTGGTCTCTCTGATGTACCTCCACATTAAGTTTATTATCAACATGACATTTTCAAAACTCCTCCCAATACTTATATTTAAGTAAAGGTTTTAGTTTTGTGCTTTTCATACCGGTGCACCACACTTCATTTTGACTCAATAGGCTGTGGGTGAAGAGAATCCAAATAGCAAGACACAGTGGAGTCATCTAAAATGAAACAAACATTTATTTAATTTAAAAACTTAAGAAAATTAAGAATTGATCTAAAAACAATGCACAATGTGACAAGAATAGAAATTAGTAGAAAAAGCAGCCCACATATAAAGAAAAAGATTGAATAAAACTTCAGAGAGAACTGAGTTCATTTCACTTTATAAGATGATAAAAATAGTCTCTTTACCAGACATTTATATTCATTTTAAATGAACCGTTGCTTGTTGTCTTTGTCCCTGCGATAAACCCAGTACCATCCTTCTTCAGTCCATTCAGCTGACCTGTTCTGCACACAAGGACTGATGTCAAATAAGCAACAGATGAGAGTCAATCAGTAAGAGAGTCCAGGTGTGAAGCACAGAAAGCTGACCTGAACAAGAGCTTATATTTTTTACAAACTTAAAACTGGAAATGAAGCAAATAAACCTGAAATTGGAATAAAACAGAAATAAGAGTGGTCCAGCTGAAACAAAGAGGATCTAAAATAAATAAATAAATAAATAAATACATTTTCTAAAATTTATTTCTCAGCATGTGGTGATAATAAACCAAATAAATAGTTTTTTTTTTTACATTTCCAGTATTACAAAAGCCACATATATAATGTTTAACTAAGACATTTAATTGAAAGACCTTTGTTGGCTCACAAAAAGACAAAAAACCAATTCATGTAAAAAATAGAACAATAATACATAATAAGTGATGTATCTGCATGAATAATGGTTTGCTTTGTCACTATGTATCTCATAGGCTATATATATTTGTAGATGGTTTCATATTGTAACTTCTTAAAACTCCAGTTTAGTAACATTTTGTTTTTGTAAACGACAGCAAATGTCATTTCAGGCCATTTCACAAAACAAACAGGTTCAGTTCATATCAAGCTATACAGAATTCATTTCAGTCCAGATTAACTTTAAATAAATCTAATTTATTCCAACATAAACCAATTGCATGGTGCCCACTTCCATCCAAATAATACAACAAGGTCACACAAGGCAGCTGATTAATTAATGTCAATGGGTAAAAGGTTGTTTATCCAAACAAGACTTTTTTGTTTATATCCCTCATCCTGAGCATGCATGTGGAAACAGTGGAGAGGAACAACTCCCTTTGTCTGGTTCTACCTGCAGCAGAACCAGACTTGGTATATTTGCTGCAACTGAAAAGGCAGGAAAGGACAAAAATAAACACAAAACCACCAGGCTGAGAGCACTTTCTATGAGAAAGGAAACCAGAGTACACAAAGTTAATGGCAGCAGCAGCTCCTTTAATGACCCAGTCCCAGAGAGACACAGCTGATCCAGGTGCACCTTGTATAGGAAAGTGCTAGCTTTGCATGTGTAAAGTGTAATTGTATCATCTCATTACATTTCGAGGCCTAAAAAATGTTGACTTGGCTTACAAATTTCTGGACCTCCACAAAAATACTGAGTGACTTAAAAGACAAAAACAGTTAAATGCAAGTGAAGTTTAGCATCTTTTAATGAAAGGCAAAAACATTTGAGACAACAGTGGGAGAAAGCATTGCTCTTTGAGCTGCTGGTGTTTTCTGTAGATTATGTAACCAACATCGCCCCCATGTGGGGCCTGTTAGTCCCTGCATTCATTTTGGTTTACAATGGTTTTCCTAAAGTGTTGCGTCTATTAAGTAAGATTTTTAAAGTGAAGAAACAAAACTTTATCAATCTGACACAGACTTTAGGGTGCAGATATATATTTCAGCCTGTTGGCAAAAGTGTTTCTTTTAATCATGTCAATTAATTTTGATCAATCAATTGCGTGTTACGCCTAAACAATAAGAAAAACATCCAGGAGGACACAATCTATTATAGGTGGATGAACAGATTTATTTGGGATTTTCTTATAGCCTCAGACAGAGATCCATAACAAAAAAGACATACAAAGCTTCAAGCTTTTTCAATGTGGGAAATAAAGAGCAACATGTTGAGGGAAGTTTCCAATGAAGAACTGATTGTTCAGAATCACAGATGCATCCTGAGGACTTGCTGAGACCACCAGAAGTACTGGTTTGTTTTCTTCCTGTGACCCTTGAAATTGCGAGCATCACGAGTCTTAAAGGCTTTTGTCTCACTGAGGTGACTTTCACTTGTCACATGTTTGTCTGTGTGGTACAAAAGCAACAACAAACAATGTTAGCAGGAAGAAGAGAATGATGAGCACCTACTGTTTCAATGTCGTAGGCCCGTTACACCGCACTTTAATCAATAACAATAATGATAATCTTAGAAATAAGCTGATAAAGGAGGCTGGTTCTGTTCTGGGGACTGCTCTGGAACCACTGGAGATTATTGTGCAAAGAGAGATTTTTCTTAAAATGAACATCGCAGACAATCATGAGCATCCTCTTCATCAGATTGTCATACAACAACAGAGTCTTCACTCAGAGGCTACTTAAAAGCCACTGTAATACAGATCACTACAGGAGAACCTTCCTGCCCACAGCCATCAGCATCTAATAAAGTGGTTATCTGTGTAGTTATGCTGCTATAGGCTTAGGCTGCTGGAGGACATAACGACCACTTTCACCCTCTTTGCTACATTCTCACACTACTCTCCGATTTTGCATTATTTGCTGTTATTTCAGCTTTTAACCTTGTTCTCTCTTTTCACTTCCTAGAAGCTACACCTTGCCTGGCTCTGTGTCTACCTGTGACACCTTTATGGAGAGGGGAATCGCCCGAGCTTCTGCTGGCAACAACTTAATGCTCACCCTCTACCAATGATCCACATAGCCCTGTCTTTCAGTGTTTAACCCTTTCTCTCTCCTAGACATGGCGATTGACAGAGCTTCTACTGTGACTAACTCTATGTGCTCTCTTTCAGACTCTAACCTTGAAAACTGGCTCAGAGTTTATCTGTTCTTTCTTTCTAGGTGAAACGACTAAAGGAGCTACATCCATTAACATTTACTTTTCCTTCCCATAGAAAGTATTCCTGGATCAGTGCTTCTTTGTTCTTTTTGTGTCTCTACTCTGTTCTCTCAAACCCCCAGTCGGTCGTGGCAGATGGCCGCTCGCACTGAGCCTGGTTCTGCTGGAGGTTTCTTCCTGTGAAAAGGGAGTTTTTCCTCTCCACTGTCGCTACATGCATGCTCAGTATGAGTGATTGCTGCAAAGTCAACACCAGTGACTGTCCACTGTCTCTAGATGCTCATCCAGGAGGAGTGAATGCTGCAAGTCACTGACTGGATGCAATCTGCTGGGTTTCCTTAGATAGAAAAACTTTTTATCCAATTTGAATAAAAAGCTAACTCCGACTGCACTGTTCAATTGTTAGGATTAATTGGAATGTATGTACCTGACTGTTGTGAAGTGCTTTGAGACAACATGTGTTGTGAATTGGCGCTATAGAAATAAAACTGAATTGAATTGAATTGGTTTTGAAATGAATTAAATAAAGTGTAATTTTGGTTAATTCCTTACGTATGATCATGATCAAAAATTGTCAAACACTGGTAGTAAAATGGCTCTTATAACCCATAATGTGACACATAGGTGAATTAGAATATTGTTTGAACATTTGAGAAAGAGAACAGCGTTTTTTCCTATTTCATACAGAACATGATCAGGTTCAGATTATGTTGTTGGGTATATCAATGTTAGGTATATCAATTTTTGTTAGGTATATCAATGCAGGGTTCCTACAGATTTTCCACATCATCAAATTGTATGAGTTATCAGTCCTTTTTACCCTACGTTAAAGTTTATGCAAAATATCACATTTATGACAGATATTCCTACAAATGTCAGTCTTTAAATACAACTGGAAACTGGATAGATGGATGAATGGACATACAGAAGGACAGATTGGTGGATAAAACTTTTAATTAATGAGATAAGGGATATATTCTGAAAATACTAAGAGTTTCAATAGACAAAACAACTGAAGATTGTTTTTTTTTTCATACTTTTAACCATCTTTTAATCACCGAGTTTTACAGCACATGTTTGAAGTTTAATAAAAATGGATTCAAAAGAAACTCATCGAACATTCCTGTTTGGTGTGGTTTGTTGTGCAGAAAGCAACAGTTAGCATGCACAAAGTTAGCTACTAACTCACTGTTTCTGAAAACCTGCTTTTCCCACCAAGTTTTACATGTGGATGAGGCGTGCAAATGCAGCAGAAAATGTGTTTCACAGATTGTCCATGTTATTGAGGACAGGGATTTATAATGTGAATCAGGACATTGTCCTCCGACAGGATGTGCTTCCTAAAAACTGGCAAATGACAAAAAATAAATGTTCAGACCAGTGGACAGCTTGTCTTACAGTTATTTTTTTATCTGAAATGGAGAATAATATTTAACAGATAACTCTCACATTGTTTTAGTATTAGATTGCAGAGATTCGAAATGAAAGCCTGTTTTTCTGATAGTATGTTTTTGTTAATTTTATTGCGCTACCCTTTATTTGACTGATCCTTTTGCTCTAAAAAGCCTGTTTCATTTCAATTATTTTAAGAATTTGCATTTTTTAGGTTTTGTTTTCTTTTTTTAATTTTAGAAATATAAACGATTTGCCTTATATGAGGAATTTAAGATATATCAAGAGATTAAACATGTTTTTGTAGATTGCTCAGAATGCATAAAAATTTAAAACTGTGCACATATATCTATATTATATTGTAGATATGTTTATACTGTTTAATTTGTACTGTATTGCACAGACTACGCCAAAACCAATTCCTTGTATGTCCAAAAACGTACTTGGCAATAAAGCTTTTCTGATTCTGATTCTGATTCTGAAATGTCTATTGAGAAAAAAAGGCAGTTACTTTATTATGATCAGAATATTTTGCCCAAGTCTTTAATGTCCGTTTAGAATATTTATTTGGAGTCACCCAGACATGCCCTATGGTGTGAAGGTGGAAGTGAACTGTTTTGAGTGTTTTTGTGTTGCAACCTATACAAGCTATCCTCCGCCTTTCGCCCACTGACAGCTGGAGATAGACACCAACCCAATGTGACCCTGCAAGGATAAAGCTGGAAATAAAGGCACCATTAACAATTTTAAAGTGTAAATTATTTATTAAAAACATAATGAAATGGGAAATCCATCACTTGACATTTTAACTCATAATCTTAAGCGTTGTAGTTCTTATTTAAAAATTTTTATTTGAGACGCACCGATCAGATTTTCACTTTTGAGGTCCACTTCTGAACTTCCCTTGTTTGTAAAGCTTAATCTGCTGGAGTCAATTTTAGCTAATTATGATTTCTCTTGAGAACAGTAATATAATAGGATATGTGTAAGAGAGCAATCACTGTAAAACATTTTATATGCAGGCAACTGGAAGCACCCAGATAAACATAAAGATAGTAATACGTACAAAAAACAGGAAAACAAGAGTACAGTAAGGTCAAAAACTGTACACTTGTGAAAAATACTTAGACTTTAAGAAATATGCAACTGAATACGATAATTTAAAAAAGGTACAAACTGTGCTCTATATATTTGTGCAGAACTTTTCGTATGTATCCACCCCCTTTGCTATTGTTGTGGAATTTTCTTATCAAAGTGGGTAGAAGTTGACTCATAACAAGAGAAAATCCGGACTTTGTCTTATAAGTTTTATTCAAAGGCATTCAGCGTTTGAAGACCCTGACACTGAGGTTAGTCAGTGAAACAGAGCCACGAACAGAAATCACAAACAGTATTTATACTACAAATGAGGGTGTTATCTCAACTTCAAGGAGTTTTAGAAATATGGCCCCTAGACCCTCCCCGGGTCAGAGTTAACAAAGTTATTTATGAGGCCACCCATCTACCTTCCCTTGAAATATACACTTCAGGAAGGGTTAACCATAAAACTCTCCAGCATTTGAATTTAGAATCCATCTGCTAATAAAAACAGAACACTAATAAAACACAGAGGTCAGAGGTGAGAGGTAGATGGAAGGTCACCTGTGAGTGATACAACACAGAAACAAATGAGAGAGGTGAAGGGAATATCAGAGCATTTTAAAAGAATTTTCCATTACACTCCTTTCTTCTGATTACAAGATAATCACAAAACTAAAAGAAAATTCTACAAAACCATCACCCAAGGAAAAATGACCTCCACCAACCGGTTATCTGGAAAGAAAGTAGCTAGAGCATAAGTAGCATCAATAGGAACTGGTACCAAAAATGGTTGATCATTAATAGCACGTGGAATCAAACAACAAACATAGCAACTATCATTTCTTATCTTCCTCACGGTTTGATGCATCAGTTGCCACCAGACATTATCAGCATGATCATAGTAGTCAGAAAAGTGATGGATCTCTCTTCGAATCCGCTGATGAGTATTATTAGCACAATTCCTCAAATTAGCCTTACATTGTCTTTGCTGTACCTTTTCCCAAATGAACACAAGAGTTATAAAAATACTTGAAATACCAATCATTAGCATCAGAACAGACCATCTTCCATTTAACTGCATCGTGACCTTGAAGTGGAATGTCCTTTCTTCTGGTACTGAAAGCAAACAGTTTCTTTTTTTAAAGAAAACAAATTATAAACACAACTTAAAAAACAAAAAATCCTGCCGACTCTCCTGAGTGGCTTCAAGCTGCCCTGTTACCAGTCTGGTACAGGTGGGCGGTCGTAGGAAGCTCCTCTAGAAATATATTTAGAAACAGGAACTCTAACCTGCTTAAGAAATTAAGGAGAATAAGCATCGTGGCGCATATTTGACTGTCTCTCTGTTGCAGGCGTCACCAGTTCATCCAGAGAAAGGTTATGTGCAAATGTGTAGAGGTCTTCCCTGTATGTTTCCTATGTGTCTCTCACTGTGGTGTGTGTGCAGTGAGGCAAATGACCTTATGACTTCTAACTTTCAGGCAATGCGATGGCCTTAAGTAGATTCTGAAATAACGTTGCACTGCCCAAGGGATTATTGTGCCCTTGTAAGAACAGTGTTCTTCAACCACCTGTTCAATCACTCGCCAGTGATCAGCTTACAGTTCTTTATCTTGTGGTGGTCCGCTGTCCTCACACCTTTCAGGCCGTGGATGATCCATTTGGAAGATGACTTGTGTCCTGGAAGCCAGATGAAGCTGGAGGAGCTGGAGCTTTCCTGCAGCTTTCCTGCAGCTTTCCTGGGTGTCTAGTAGGATCTGATATGGGCCATTCCAGCGCCTGGACTTCCAGTGTTTTCTCCTAAATTCTCTGACCAGAATCCAGTCGCCAGGAATAAAGGACTGGAGGGTGGAAGTGGCTGTTTCTGGTAATGCAGCCTTCACTGTCTGTGAAACTTGAGAAAACACAGTGGACAGGTTTTGACAGTAAAACAACATCCTATCTCCACACAAAGATGTGGAAGAAAATTATCTTGGCAATATCCCCATGTCCAAATTAGGAGACCTGCCACACAGCACTTCAAAAGGACTGAGATTTGCCTGTGTCCTTTGTCTCAATCTCATATAAGTGAGAACAGGGCCTTCACAACACTTGGCTAATTTTCAATTCAAAGTCCCCTTCTCAAACATAAGTGCTTAACTACATGAACTTCATCAAAACATCCAACAAAATCCAAATAATTGATCTTCTGACTTCACCTGATATACTAGCAGTGACCATCAGCTAAATATTCTGAATATCAAAAATGTGACCTGATGTTTGAGGAAGGTCTGATTACAGGTCAACATTTCATAGTTTCAGAAAACCCAAAAAGAATTTCAAAAATGGTCTAATCTGTGGAGATGTAAAATTTCACAAAAAATCAACACCATAATTTCAGAGAGGTTTTCAGAATGTGGTCTTAGGGAGCTATGCACCATTTATATAAACAAAGTACAACGTCTCTCTCGCATTGTCACTAAGTCCTCACTGGAGGTATGAGCTACCCTTTTTCCCATGAGTGCTAAAACTTTTGGAACCCCATGTTACTTTATTCTGACATTCCCCTCTTCTGGCGCAGGGTCCAACCCATGCGACAATCCAGCAAAAAGTTTGTACAAAAATGTTTTAGTAACCAAGATCACATTACATAGAACCAAATAAATGAATTCTGACATAACTATGTGTCACTATGAATTTAACGAAAGCAACATAAAGAAAATCCAGATGTTTTTAACTGCAATTCAGTTCCATCAACAACTAAACACAAACTTTAGTTATTCACGTCATCAATGTCTCACTTAGAAATTAGTCACACATCATCCTAATTTGTCTTGTACAAAGATGAGTATTAGATTAATGGACATCCAATGTAATTTGGATGAATAAACCCTACAAATTGAATCAAATAAATAATTCCCACCAAGTATAAAGGCATGACTCTGATTCTTTATCAAAAATATATTCCTTACTTTTGCATATCTTGAACTGTCAGCTAGCTTAATGGCACCAGGGAAACTTTCAATCTAATAAATCACCAATGATTCTGCATGCAAAACTAATTCTTCAAACTAGTTTAAACTATTTTATTAACCTTTTAGTAATAAAACACATAAATCTAAAAGTCATCCTACATCCTTAATTATTATACAAAAAAAACATGTTTTTAAGGCAACAATCACTACAAGCATTTTGATTCTATTGTCTCTTAAACAGTGTTAAAACTCAGGAAGGGAGGTGCTGAGCGTTACCATGACAACAAAGGCATGAACCAACCTAGTAGGTGGGCGGAGTCAGGCAGAACTAACCTCTGATTGACAGCCTATGGGCGGACCAACAGTTTCTTCATCCCATCCCACATTAGTGTAACTTTAACTGCAAAGCTATTAACATGCACCTACCTGAGAAACAAGCTGCTTCTTAACTCCCCTGAAAACTCAAAGTTTTAATCAATCTGAGATTTAGAAACATTATTCTAAACATGGATTATTGTTTCATGCAACATATAAACAAACATTAATTCCAACAAAACAAAGACAAAACATCAAAGACAGACAAATGGCCAAATTTGAAGCTTCAAGAATTCAAAGAAATTTTTAACAATCTCTTTTCAGAATATGTTTTCTCAACCATATCTTTTAATGCTATAATTGATCAATGTTGTTATGACAATCTTCAGGATCCTTTTTAAAATGAGTGCACATAGTCCAAAGAGATCTCAAAGTATTTAGAAGCACAGCAACAGTTTTCTCTTATATGAATCCAAATTTACTGATGCTGAAACCTTTTGCTAATTCTTTGTACTGTATCTCTGTAATAATAACTACAATCCTGAGAGTTATTGTTATAATTCTCTTTTTGTTTGGCTTAATTTGATCGCAGCTGTATTGCAGAATTTCAAGTTAAATGCAAAGAAGTATTTTTAATTTAATTCAATTCAAATTCAAAGATACTTTATTGATCCCCGAGGGGAAATTAGAAAAGTCAGCGTTGACATTTTCATGTTATACCCAAACTAAACAAAACTGCAGTGTTTGACTTAATCATAAATTAAGATAAGAAGCTTGTCTCCAAACTGGACTTTTTCCCACATAGTGTTTAAAGAAGAACAAACATCATTTTCTTTAATTTGGCTATTTAAATTTTGAGAGTTGGGGAAAACTTATTACTAGAACCCCTCTTTTACAATCCAAATGCTGATAAATGTTTCAATATTTTATCTCTTAGTAATCTGAAATTACCTTGTGTACCTTTGTACTCCTATGTATTCCTTTAATCTTTAAACCCTAAGAAATCAAACAAGGAGACTTGAGTTTGAGCCGACCATCCTCTTACTGTTAAGAGAGCCTTTATTTCTTTTCTTTTCCTAAAATAAAGGATTTTACTTGTCTTTATTCCGTTATACAAATCCTAACCTTGGTTCCAAAACTAAACTCTTCAACCCCAATCTGTGTTCACCAGAGTAGAAATTTTTGAGTATTATTGCATTTCAAAGTCACCAAAATGACTGGAACTCATCATTGGCTTAGATCTATTTTAATAGGTAATCAGCCTACCTTTAATTAAGTATTATAATTTTATGGACCCAAAATCTATGGCTTACAGGCTTCAGGAGTCCAGGAACCACAAGTTGAATACTACTGCATTGAACAATGGTGTTAACTTTCTGCAGAGATTGAAGGATTGGCTAAATATATTATTTCTGCTTGGACAATAATCAGATTTAAAATTATTAGTTCACAGCTCCTAATTTACCTCAGATCATATTTGCTCCTATCCCAGTTCATAAGAAACTTCAGACAACATTATGCTAAAAAGCCAAAAACAAAACAAAAACCAGATCTGTTTTAAAATAAAGAAAAAGCATGCTTAAAAACTTGGTACTGTGGTGGAAAATAACTCCACGGTTCTGAAGGCCTTTTCATGCAGAGTCTTTTAGGAAGCATGAGATTAGTTTAATTTTTGTGTGGTACCACTGTCCAATCAGATTCTTTCTAAATAACCCAATTTTTTCATACTCATTTTAAAGGTTTGTTTTACCAAGGGAAATATGTTTAACAAAACCAATTACTCTCAAAAGTTTTAAAAGTTTTTAGCTGGTGATATCTTAGAAAACAACAAGTGTTTTAATATTTCTATGCAACACAGAACTGATCAGGTGTCCTTTCCTTCTCCAAAGGGAGAAAAAAAGAACCTGCAGAACCAACCTTTCATAGTTTTTGTCAGGACCTGATATAAGGTACAGTGTAAATCAACACGCTGCATGAATCAGAAGAGGGAAGAAAAAACTAATACAACCTCTTCCCAGCAGCTGCTGTGAAAAACAATGAATTTGTACTTTCCATAAGCGTCAGTTAACACTTGTGGACAAAAACTGCACCAAACTGTAAATACTGTGTCAGAAACTGTATGAAGACCATCTGCAGTAGAACTAAGCCTGTTTTAATGAGGTCTCTACCCATTAGATTTATGGGATACAAACTCTGACAACAGAAAATTATACCTGAAGGAGAAACCCATCAGGTGTTACGCATGCGCTGGGTTTTAAAAATACTCCTTCATGAGATCTGTCCTGAGAATAACATAGAAACACTTGGTTACTGCTGAGTTTTGGAGATGTTGTAACTTCCTCTGCTTTTTAATAACTTTTAATAACTAGAATAATTGACCCTGAATATTCCACGACGAAAGAGAACTTGCTTCTCTGAAAGAATTAACCAGAAAGTATCAAATGTGTTAAGTTATCACCCTTTTAAAGATTCTTTTCTAACCCTAAAATAATATTTTAACCCGCTATATCTGTCCACGTCAAGCAAGCGTCACATGAGCAGCGGTTAATAAGCGTTCTTCATTGCAGAAAATAGGAAAAGATTTATGCAAATGTGTGTGTTTGTACGTTACCCCCATCAGTTTCTTAATCGCTCCAGAGTCAGACTATCAGGCACACGGTCCTCTAACAGTCCAAAAAACAACCAGGCCCTTCCCTGGTCTGTTGGTGAGACATTCAATCATTCTTTGTCCACTTTAACTTCTCCAGGAGGGAGAAAGAAGAAACTTTGCTCCGGTTTCTCTTCTGCCCGCATAAGATGCTTTCAATATAAATCCAGTGTATCGCTCTTCTGGCTCTTGCAAACAGCATGGATCTTTGTCCATCTCAGAGAATCCGGATTTTCTTCTGAGTTTCGTTTTTTTTTTTTCTTGTAGAAAGTCACACTGCGATTTTCAACATGCAGGAAGGCAGATCTCTCTCTTTCAGGCCGTGCTGGAGAAGCGTCTCTGGCGGAGTAGCCATGGAGAAGGGCAGGTTTCTAAAATCCAGACTCAAAAACGCAGATGTTGAACTTAAATCCCATATATGTGTGTATTTGTGTGTTAGAGAGGCAGAAGAAAAGTTTAGTATAGGTTCAAATTTTTGTACAAATACATATTATCAGTCAGTCAGTCAGTTGTCCCCCTGCCTGTCACTTCCTTCCACAACATGAACTATACTCCTTTCTAAAACAACTTTCTTTTCGCATCTCTAATGTCCTTTTTCAATTTTACCTTCTTTACCGACTGATCGCAATATTTAAGACAAACGAAACTTCCTTCAGGAAAGTTTTAACTCTTTAACCCCTTAATTGATGCACTCTGTGCTTTTTAATCTTTTCTTGTTTTTTTTTTATTTTTCCATCAACTGTTTTACTTGAAACTTTTTAAACTATTTAACTTATTTACACTCAAACTTCCACGCTGTGAAAAACCAAACTTATCTTCCAAATTAAAGCACATTTAACACAATCATCCCCACTTTTTCCTTTCATTATTTTATAAATCAGAGTCTGAAGAAGGAGACACCCCTGATGCCTCAAGGTTCCGGAACCATTTTTTTTTTACCTGTTCAGCGGCACGTCTGCCCACTGGCTTTTCTCCTTTATGAGGTGTAGAAAATTGCTAAAAACCACCCGCAAAACCCTGTGTTTTGCTTTATCCCATTGTTACCAATGAGAACCTCCCTGCAATTCCTTTTGCAGGGTAACCGGGCCCTCAGCTGATGTCCTCCCTCTCGCAACTCTGGAACCTAATTAATTAGTTAGGAGATGATGGTTAATGTGTAATAAAAATAATAATATACATTATATCATACAGAGCAACTTCTCACCCAGATATATTTGAAGACAAATTGTTCGGATCTAATCAGCCAGACGCCGCAGGCGGGCATGAGGACTCCACTACCGTAATATGGAGGTGGACTGAGGACAACTCTCAGGCTGGCCAGGCGTCCGTGTCCCATCCTGCGGTCTCCTCTGGCACGTCAGATCCTGTTCGTGACGCTAAAATTGTTGTGGAATTTTCTTATCAAAGTGGGTAGAAGTTGACTCATAACAAGAGAAAATCCGGACTTTGTCTTATAAGTTTTATTCAAAGGCATTCAGCGTTTGAAGACCCTGACACTGAGGTTAGTCAGTGAAACAGAGCCACGAACAGAAATCACAAACAGTATTTATACTACAAATGAGGGTGTTATCTCAACTTCAAGGAGTTTTAGAAATATGGCCCCTAGACCCTCCCCGGGTCAGAGTTAACAAAGTTATTTATGAGGCCACCCATCTACCTTCCCTTGAAATATACACTTCAGGAAGGGTTAACCATAAAACTCTCCAGCATTTGAATTTAGAATCCATCTGCTAATAAAAACAGAACACTAATAAAACACAGAGGTCAGAGGTGAGAGGTAGATGGAAGGTCACCTGTGAGTGATACAACACAGAAACAAATGAGAGAGGTGAAGGGAATATCAGAGCATTTTAAAAGAATTTTCCATTACACTATGAAGCCCCTAAAAGGCTTTGGTGCAAGCAATTACCTTCAAAAGTCACATAATGAGTTAAATGAATGCAATCTAAGTGCCACATGATCTGTCAGTATAATGCCCCAAAGCAACAGGCATCACACCATGAAGACCAAGGAGCTCTCAGGGACAAAATGTGTGGTAAATTTGAGGCTATATAAATAAACTGAATTGAATTAAATATGTAAATACTCAGTTTTCCATATTCCATGTTTGTTTTCATTACTTCTCCTGGCTGCAAAGGAACCCTGTTCCATGTTTAAAAATGTGTATCCTTCCCCTCTCAGTGTTTTGTTATTGATAAAAAATATCCAAATCTTTGTTGTTTCCATGGAGCACCATCAAATCCATAATCTTCAAATGGCATGTGGGCAACTTCCCAAATGTATGGAGGAAGGTGGTCTGGTCAGATGAGACTAAAATAAAATTTCTCGGCCACCAAGAAAAAAAGCTATTTCTGGTACAAACCCAACACATCTCTTCATCTCAAGAACACCATACCCACAGTGAAACATGGTGGCGGCAGCTTTATGCTGTGGAGATGTTTTCCAGCAGCAGGGACTGGGAAACTGGTCCGAGTCGAGGGGAAAGATGGATGGTCCTAAAAAGCAGGATATTCTTGAGCAAAACCTGTGTCTGTCTGCCTGTGATTTGAGGCTGGGACAGAGGTTCATTTTCTAGCAGGACAATTACTTGGAACATACCGCTAAAGCAACACTCTAGGGGTTTCAGGGGAAACATTTAAATGTGCTGGAATTGCCTAGTCAAAGTCCAGACCTCAATCCAATTGAGACTTGAAGAACGTTGTTCACAAGTGAAAAACCATCCAACATGAAAGAGCTGGAGCAGTTTTGCTATAAGGAATGGGCAAAATCCCAATTGCAAGATGTGGCAAGCTCATAGAGACTTATCCAAAGCGACCTGCAGCTGTAACTGCTGCAAAAGGTGGCTCCACAAAGTACGAACTTTACGAACCCGGACCCCAGTGACCCCATCTCTATCAAGAAAGGGGGCTACAAACAAAATAAAAAAGGGGTCCAAACGAGTCTCCCACCACAGAAAATCACTGCCACAGCAAAGTCAGCCCAGTTAAAACCGACCAACCAGCTCAGCTCCACCGTCACCACTTGGCCAATCCAAATGCCGTCAACTATACATCTAAAAAGGGATTTATTTTTGCAGGTCGCTTTGGAGGGGGTTAGCTGACTAACCGCCCCAGGTGCAACCTGTCAGCCACCCTAGTGCAGCCACAAGAAGCACTCCACCACCCCACCCACCCAAACACGACCGCAGCCCAGTGCCAGGCCGGGGACCAAACCCACAGGAGGAAGCAGCGGAGGAAGTAGCAGAGGAAGGTCACCACAACTCGCCAAAGACCAGGCACTCCACCAACCCCACACCACAAACCCGGAGGTGCCCCGGCATACCAGAAGCGGTCCCACTGATCCCCAGCCGTAACAACCAGTTTGGTGATCAAAGAAGCAGCAGAGCCCCAATAAAGAGGGATTAGCCAGAATCGCGTAGAAGCGACCGAAAGCTTAGCCTGACTCCAACAAAGAGCATACCAGCCAGCACAGCACAACAAGAATACACAGTGCAAAAGAGGGCTCACGACCAACATGCCCAACACTCCCAGACCCATGAGTGGAACCAACAGAGAAACCAGTCCCCAATACCCCCTGTGGCCCTGTCCTCCAACCAGGCACCGGACAACAGTCACAACCAGGCCTGTAAGTGCACCCTAATGTCTCTTTGCAGGCAAACAGACATAACTCTTCAAACTGGATCCAAGAGTGTCATAAGATCACGCGGTCATATGCACTAAGTTAAGTACGAATGAATTGCTGTTTGTGTATCCGATATTCATTCATGAAAGGGGATAATTAAGGTACAAACGTTGCTTGACTTTCTATCTGAGATCTACAGAAGCAAACTGTGTTCTAGAGAGTTCCCAGCAAGCCGAGTGAAGCAGTTTCCCAAAGGAAGGACAACGGGACGCATCACCGTGGTTACGGCAGTAACTGTGCAGTTTGGTCGGCGGACAGAGCGAGCCGCCCCACCCATCAGCTACGGAGGTTAGCTGAAGCTAATCTTTTGTTCACAGAGCTTTCTTCAAACTTCGTCGTCGCCCGGACAACTTTTCCTCAGCGCGGTTCACATACGAGGTTAGGTTTGGGCAGAGTGGTAGAAGTAGTTTAGAAGGAAATAATCTAAACGTTTTTCATTTTATGAAGTTTTGTTTGTGTTGAACTCAGCTATCTTAGTGCTAGTAGGCTATCTGCTCAGCATGTGCTCAGTTTTGTGTTCTGTGTTTGTGTGTTTTTAAAGTTAAGATAAACTTTACTTGAAGGGTGATTTTAAACACAGAAGATTGTTTGTTTTGTACCTTCATCAACAGACTGGCCAGCCGATGTCGCTGAAAAGCACCGTTTTCCTCCGTGCTATCGGTACCGCTGTTTCTGATAGGATCGGATTTCTTCTTCGCTGGATACCCTCTTCTTCGCTGTTCCTGACGGACTCTGATCTCCCTGCGTGCTCTGCACTCCTCCTGCTGGACGTCTCCGGGAGTTCATGTTGGACTATTCATTTCCTGGTTCTTCTGAATTCGCCGCCAATCAAGAAGGGACTACATTATATAAACTCTCTGCACCTGCCACTAAAGGCAGCTGGTATTTGGACAGAACAGCTCGCCACTTCTGACTTTGGTGTTGTAAAATTTTGAAGCTTGGTTATTGTTGTATGCTTACCTGCTCGTTGGGAAGCTTGGTTATTTTTGTGTGCTCACCTGCTTGATGACTCCATCTTGGCTCAAAGGAGTCTCTTTAAAGTTGATTGGGCTTTGTCTTGATTTGTTTGTTTGCTTTTTGTTAGCAGGGACGTTTTTGATTTAGGAAACTGTTGAATTAGTTTGTCCCTCCTTTTGGGGGGGTTATTTTTAGTTAAATTACTGATGGTTGTGTATTTTGTTAAATTTATGGTTATTGTGTATTTTGGGTTTTACCCCTTTTTATTTTCAAACGGTTTGTACTTTAAGTATCCTCCTTTTGTTTGTTTTGTTAAAAATAACGGAAACTGAACTAAAAAGAAATAAATTACTCTCTTTCATAAAACCAACAACACCTGGTTTGAATGTTTACTTCCCCCTACCCCTAGACCGAGTGGGGTCGTAACATTTAATGGGTAATTTAATCAGTAATTTAACTAAAAATAATCCCCCAAAAGGAGGGACAAACTAATTCAACAGTTTCCTAAATCAAAAACGTCCCTGCTAACAAAAAGCAAACAAACAAATCAAGACAAAGCCCAATCAACTTTAAAGAGACTCCTTTGAGCCAAGATGGAGTCATCAAGCAGGTGAGCACACAAAAATAACCAAGCTTCCCAACGAGCAGGCATACAAAATACCCAAGCTTCCCAACAAGCAGGTAAGCATACAAAAAATAACCAAGCTTCAAAATTTTACAACACCAAAATCAGAAGTGGCGAGCTGTTCTGTCCAAATACCAGCTACCTTTAGTGGCAGGTGCAGAGAGTTTATATAATGTAGTCCCTTCTTGATTGGCGGCGAATTCAGAAGAACCAGGAAATGAATAGTCCAACATGAACTCCCGGAGACGTCCAGCAGGAGGAGTGCAGAGCACGCAGGGAGATCAGAGTACGTCAGGAACAGCGAAGAAGAAATCCGATCCTATCAGAAACAGCGGTACCGATAGCACGGAGGAAAACGGTGCTTTTCAGCGACATCGGCTGGCCAGTCTGTTGATGAAGGTACAAAACAAACACACATACGGCCACCAGCCGTAACACCCCCCCCCCCCCCCCCCCCTAAAAATGTGAAACAAAATGTCCATCCCTTCACTTACATTTTAATAACAAACTCTTGTTTTCATAACTCCTGTCTTGATAAAGCATCAGCCAAGATGTTTGCTGAACCCTTCTTGTATCTGATGTTCAGATTAAAGTCTTGAATGATTAAAGCCCAACGCATGAGTCTTTGATCATGGTTGTACATACGTGCTAGGAAGACAAGTGGGTTATGGTCAGTGTAGACCACAATTGGAGAAGGACAGGATCCAAGGTATACCTCAAAGTGTTGTAAAGCCAAAAACAAAGCCAAGGCTTCCTTCTCAATGATGGAATAGTTAAGCTGGCTTCTGTTAAACTTCCTAGAAAAATAACAAATGGGATGATCAGCTCCATTTTTACCTTCCTGTAGGAGGACAGCACCAGCTCCCACTGCACTCGCATCAACCTCAAGTTTAAAGGGCCTTTCTGTATCTGGGGCAGAGAGTACAGGAGCATGACATAACAGAGATTTAATGCTATCAAAAGCATGTTGACATTCTGGGGTCCATACAAAGTTGACTTTTGGACTTAATAGACCAGTCAGAGGATGAACAATAGTGGAAAAGTTGCGACAGAAATTCCTATAATAACTTGCCATACCAAGAAAACGGCGTAAAGCCTTTCTAGTGCAAGGCACAGGGAACGAAGTAATGGCAGAAACTTTTTCTTTTAAAGGTCGCACTTGTCCTTAGCCTACCTGTCTACCAAGATAGGTCACTGTGGCTTTCCAAAATGTTTTCCTGAGCGGAAGTGTCAGAGTTCAAAAGTTTCTCTTTCAGAATTTTTAGTGGACTGCGAAGAGTATGACCAAACACTAGTTCTGCAGGGCTAAATCTTAATGATTCCTGAGTGGATTCTCTAGCTGCAAACAGTACAAAAGGGATACCTTCATCCCAGCTTTTCTTATTCTCAAGGCAGTATTTCTTCAGCATAGACTTTAAAGTCTGATGCCAACGTTCTAAAGCTCCCTGAGATTGAGGATGATATGCACTAGAAACAGCATGTTTAATGTCTAGTTCTTTAAGAACCTGTCTAAAGAGTTTCGATTTGAAATTTGTACCTTGATCTGTCTGTACAGTTCTTGGAAGACCAAATGTAGAAAAGAATCTGGTCATGGCATTAATGATTGAACTAGCAGTGATTTTACGGAGAGGAATGGCTTCAGGGTAGCGAGTGGAAGCGCACATTAAGGTAAGTAAAAACTGATTACCAGATTTGGTTCGTGGTAAAGGACCCACACAATCCATAATGATGCGTTCAAATGGTTCTTTCACTGCAGGAATTGGATGGAGCGGAGCATTTGGTATGGTCTGGTTAGGCTTTCCAGCCATCTGACATATGTGGCAACTGCTGTGGCAATTGATCATAGACCGAGTGGGGTCGTAACACGCGCCGTCCGCGCTTATGCATTTTAACCCTTTTATCAACGGTATTTTAAAGGTGTGTGTTTGATTTGGATGATAAGCTATCAGCTTCAACTGCTAACAGCTAAGAACACGTGCTTGCTTACTAAAGATCGTCCACCCAAAAAGGCTGTTGGTTTTCAATCCAGTAAAATAATATTTCCCTACACATTATTTTACTAAACTTGATAACTAAGTAAACACCATTAAGCCCCATTTCTCCAGAATGATTTGGTTCTTTTTCAAAACATTTCCTTAAACATTTTACTATTTCCTTAATAATATTTCTTTAAATATTATTTTAATAAATAAAGGCAGCTAATTACAGGTCCTTCTCAAAAAATTAGCATATTGTGATAAAGTTCATTATTTTCTATAATGTAATGATGAAAATTTAACATTCATATATTTTAGATTCATTGCACACTAACTGAAATATTTCAGGTCTTTTATTGTCTTAATATGGATGATTTTGGCATACAGCTCATGAAAACCCAAAATTCCTATCTCACAAAATTAGCATATTTCATCCGACCAATAAAAGAAAAGTGTTTTTAATACAAAAAAACGTCAACCTTCAAATAATCATGTACAGTTATGCACTCAATACTTGGTCGGGAATCCTTTTGCAGAAATGACTGCTTCAATGCGGCGTGGCATGGAGGCAATCAGCCTGTGGCACTGAGGTCTTATGGAGGCCCAGGATGCTTCGATAGCGGCCTTTAGCTCATCCAGAGTGTTGGGTCTTGAGTCTCTCAACGTTCTCTTCACAATATCCCACAGATTCTCTATGGGGTTCAGGTCAGGAGAGTTGGCAGGCCAATTGAGCACAGTGATACCATGGTCAGTAAACCATTTACCAGTGGTTTTGGCACTGTGAGCAGGTGCCAGGTCGTGCTGAAAAATGAAATCTTCATCTCCATAAAGCTTTTCAGCAGATGGAAGCATGAAGTGCTCCAAAATGTCCTGATAGCTAGCTGCATTGACCCTGCCCTTGATAAAACACAGTGGACCAACACTAAGATGCAGCAGTCTTTCACTGAAGGAGCGATAGGAGACATTGTCCAAGAGCGAAGTTAAAGTTACAAGAGTTCCTCGGTCTCCCACAACCTGCACTGGGTCAAGAGGCATCCTAGGACAGAGCTGGACATTTTTTTTTTTTTTTTATATTGTTGCACTTTTGAAAGTTCTCTGCTGATATTTGTCATAGAATTCATTCTACTTCATCATGGGGCCTTGCAGTCATTTAGGATGGCTTTTATGTTTGTTACAGTGTTTAATGTTCGTCTCTATGCAGAAGAAGTCAAACAATATGGCCTTTAAAAAGGTGTTTTGTGCTTTATAGACAAGACTGTCAGACATTTAATTATATTTCAGTGGAGTCACATTTTAATGCATAACAATTTAGATTGACATGCTCTAAAACCATGAAATCAGTGGAAATGATGCAAAAGAGATGACAACAGTGACCTCATTACTAAGGTGATCTTCATGTGTGCTCATGCACATTAATGTAAATACTGTAATTTATTTTTTGGTTTCTAAAACGTAGATATAATTAGATATAAAAATTTAACAACAATCGTGCAGCTTGAATCCATGCACTGCACCTGAAAGCATGGGGACCAAACATATTAACACAGTAGGTTAACATGTTGCCAATAACTGTGAGATTAAGAGATGAAATGTTTAATTACAGTGAGACCAAAGTGATTTTCCTACAGTCATGAGGACAAAACCCCTTTTTCAGGACAAAAGGAAGTCTGCAGCCTGAATTACAAGAAATCCATCACCAGTTCTGGACTAACATGTTGGGTCAAGATAAGCTAATACTTAGTACAAAATGCTGTAAAAAAGCAAATTGCATATTTTTGACATTTAAATCTATATAACAAAAAAAAAAAAGTAATTGTATTTTAGATGCTTTAATATCCAAAAAAACCTTGAACTGAGAGATTTCTTTAAACTTATCTGGATATTACTGCTTGAGTCTTTTTGGTAAGACTGATATACAGGTAATCTCCAAATATTTAAATATCCTGAAAAAATTGTAATATGTCCCAGCAAGTAAAACTCATATATGATATAGATTCCTTACATATAGAGTGAAAGTCTTCAACCCTTTATTTCTTGTAATTATGATGATTATGGCTTACAGATAATACAATTAATTTAAAAATATAAAAATATTACATAGGATCAATAAGAAAGGATATTTTAAACAGAAATATCAGGATTATGAAACATATGTTCATTTCTATGCACTCAATGCTTGGTTGGGCCTCCTTTTGCATAATTACTGCATCAATGCTGCGTGGCATGGATGTGATCAGTGGCTCTGCTGAGGTATAATCAAAGCCCAGGGTGCTTTGATAGCAGCCTTGAGGTTAAGGTCAGGTGAGTTTGCTGGTCAATCAAGCATAGTAACACCATGGTCATTAAACACGCTCTTGGTACCTTTGGGGGGAGGGGGGCACATTAACGAGCTGCACCTGGTAGTCGGGGCTCGAAGCTCTGTGGGCCCACCACCTGCAGAGAGGAGCGGATCAGGTGCCATGCAAGTTGGCTAGCAGGCAAGGTTGGGAGCCTTTTCTTTAAACAGAAAGAAACGCTAATTCCAAGCAGCATAACCTGGCTTTAGGGACATGGAATGTCACCTCACTTGTGGGTAATGAGCCAGAGCTATTGTATGATTTTGAGCGGTACCAGATATAAATAGTTGGACTGACTTCTATGCACAGTTTGGGCCGTGGAACCCAACTCCTGGAGAGGGGCTGGACTCCCTCCTACTCCGTAGTTGCCCCAGGAGAGAGGTGTTAGGCAAGGTTTAGGATACTCACAAGCCTCTGGCTGAGTGGCCTTATTTTGGAGTTGAGTGAGAGAGTCGCCTCTTTGCGACTTCGGGTTGCAAGAGGCAAGGTTTTCACTGGTGTATTTGCTTATGGGGATTCAGTAGTACTCCTTGAGGACTTCACTGCCCATCTGGGCAATGACAGTGTTACCTGGAGGGAGGTAATCAGGAAGAACAGCCTCCCCAATCTAAACCCGAGTGGCGTTTTGTTATTGACCGTCAGACCTGCAGCGTTAAGTCTTGGACACTCAGGTGAAGAGAGGGGCAGAGCTGTCAACCGATCACCATCAGGTAGTGTCTTGTATCTGGTGACAGCGGAGGCTGCTGGACAGACCTGGTAAACCCAAATGGGTGGCGAGGGTGAGTTTAGAACGCCTGGTGGAGGAACCTGTCCAAGTGATCTATAATTCATACCTCCAGGAGAATTTCTTATAGGTTGAGGACATGTAATCTGAATAGACCATAAAGCAAAGAACTCAGGCATGAGGGTAATTCGGAGAGGTTATGGAGAGAGAGATTTGGTTGCCCTCAAGGATGTTCTGGAAGACTGTTTGGTGACTTAGAAAGGGAAAATAGGGACCATGCCAGGCTGTGTGGGCTCTGGGGAGGACTGCAGACCCGACTTAGAACATTGCCGGGTGGTGGAAGGGGCACTTTGAAGATTTATTCAATGTAGTCACCAGGTCCTCCATGAAGGAGGTAGAGCCTGAAGACTATGATTACATCAACGTGGTAGAGGTCGCTGAGGTAGTTAAAAAGCTCTGAATTGTAGCCAATGTTTAGTCTGTGCGTAGTGGGTGTTGATCCACTGACTCTAGTTCCCAGTCCACTCCTTGTGAAGCTCCCCCAAGCTTTGAATGGATTTTGCTTGACAATCCTTTCAAGGCTGAGGTTATGCCCATTGCTGGTGCACCCTTTCCTGCCAAATGTTTTCCTTACTCTGAACTTTACATTAACATGCTTGGATACAGTACACACAACCAGCTTACATACAACTGTCAGTGCGGCGAAGAGAGTGACGGTAACATTGTGCGTCCTCGCGACCAGTTCCTCAGAGCAGTGTGTTACACTGCCGAGCAGTTTATTGTGTGACACCGCGTACATGATTGTAAAAATTTAGCTTTACGCGGACATGTCCAGCCATCACATCACATCGTGTGGTGGGGGCATGATGCGGCGGGGATGTTTGGTGCAGGCGCTGTGTTCGGGTCTTTGGCTTTTTGGGGGTGGAGCTCTCTTTTGGGGGTGTGCCCCTGTGGGGAGGCAATTCATGGCATCTGTATTTGATATCTGTTACCTGGTTGGTGATGGCCCAGTGGAGAAATTCAATTCATGTTGGCTTTATGGGTGATGGGAGGTTCATGGGGTTGACATTGAATTCGGGGGTTAGGACTGTTTGGTCATGCGGCGGCTCTGGTTGGCTGGCTTCATTTGGACAGGGTGGACACCTTTTGATTTTATTTGTTTTTGGCCCCATCTCTGGATGGGTTCAGGGGTCATTGGGGGCCGTGGTCAGGGTGAAAGGCCGTGGGTCATTCAGGTTTGGGAAATGCCGGTCCTAGTCTGGACTGGTGGATGAGGCGGTCTGCCTGTCATACCACCCCAGGTTGCCTCTCTGGTGTATCGGTACATGGACCTGGGTGTATAGTTCCTGGGGTCAGAGCGGTCCCAATTTGCTTCTGAGCAGACTAGATCACTCTTAACACACCACACACAGCAGGAATATCTCATTGGATTATCTCAAGAGGTATCCCGATGATCAGGGCATGTCGAACGGGAAAGAGCAGGTCAAAAATCGGCATACAAATCCTGCGGTGTGTACCAGACTGTTTCATATCACGTTGTAACATTTTATTTTTCATTTTGTACATTATGGTATCATATTATATTGTATTGTTGCTAATTTCCCAATATTACTTTGTATTGTATCACACTGTATCTCATTGCATGTTATTTTATCAACTCATAACTTTTAATTTAGCATTCTACCTTATTGTATCACACCATGTTCCATTGCATTGTATTTTTTGTATCATATTATGTGACACTAATAATTTTAGTTTACATCTTGCCCTCTATACACAGCGATTTTCAATACCAGAGGAAACAAAGCAAGCATCACTGATTCACCACCATGCTTTACTGATTTTTTCAGTGAATAATTCAGTCTTCCTCCACCAATTATAGTCTGCCACTGAACCCTTATCAGAGGAAGTTTCAGTTTTGATTGACCGCTCAAAATCCATAAACCTCTTTGGCCTATTTTATACAGTTGTGAGCCAGCTGGGACATCCACAACATCTTGCAGTCCCAGTTTAGATCTCTTCAGCATTTAGTACAGGCCTTACTGTGGAAACTGAAACTTAAGTAGTTGCTGACACTAAGTCTTGCCACAGGAGGGTTTTTGACCATCTGCCTCCTCAGGAATCTTGTAGCAGCCACTGATGTTTTCTTCTTTCTTCCACCAGGTGGCACAGCCACTGTTAGTTTAACTTGACAATTGTGAACTATGCTTTCAGCTATATCTCTAGGAGCATTCGGGGACTTTGCTATCTCTTTGTATCCATTTCCTTGTTTGTGCAAGGCAATGATCTCTTCTCTGAACTTTTTAAACCATTGTCTTGACTTAGCCATAATTTAACATGTGATGAAATGTTATTGTTAACAGGCCAGGTATTTCAGGTGTTTGTCTTAACATGAACACATAAAGTAACAAATGAAGCCCTTGAATGCAATGGGCGCAGAATATATCTAAGTGCATCTCTATCTTTCTGTCTGTCTGTCTGTTCATGAATGTTGTTTTGCTTATTGCTTTTCTTCAAAAGCTGCCTTCATTAATTTGCCATGTATTCATATAAAGAAATAACTAGCCATAAAACATTACAAGAATAAGTTCAAACAATGCAAAGGATGTGACAACAATTTCTTCAGTACTGACCACCTAAGTAATAATGCTGTTGCCTACAGAAACCTGGCTTTTCTTTTTGAGAGTGACTTCAATGTATTTCTAACTTAGTATGTTGGTGAAATATTTTTTACAACTGCAAAATACCTCACTATAATGCTATACAAACTCATCACCAAGGAAAACTATTGATAATTAACCATTTGTTCTGTTAAGTAGAAATTTATCCACTCCACTTCATTTACACACTGACTTTTGCACATCCAGCGTCAGTCCATGATTTGGGGCTTTGGAGATCCCCCCCAATTTCTTCCAGTGATGTCACAGGGTCACATCTACCACGAAAGTCAAGAACATGATCTTTATACCTCATCAAAAGACCTCATCCAGGGTTGGAGGTTTGCCTTCCAGCAAGACAATGACCCTAGACATACGCCCAGAGCTACAATAGGTTTAGATCAAAGCATTTTAATGTCTTAGAGTGGCCTAGTCGAATTACAAACCTCTAGCCAGTTAAGAATCTTTGGAAAGACATGAAAATTGTTCAGATATGTTCTCCATCCAATTTGACTGAGCTTGGACTGTCTTTCAAATAAGAAATCTTCAGTCTGTGGGTGTGCAAAGCTGCTGGAGACACAACTGAAAAGACTTGCAGCTTTAATTGCAATTGTAAATTACTAATTAAGTATTTAACATGATATTGGAGTACAAATTCATCAGATATTAAACTTCAAACTTGATTGACTAGTGCTAAAAAACTTAATGAGAATGCCTCCTGCTTCTTTATGTTGTATCCTAACTATCTTCCTCTTCTTAAATAGAAAGATAATGACTGGATTTACATAAGAACTGTTGGACAGTTTGTACCGCAGATATTTCGACCTTTTCTCAGGTCATGGAGGCTGCAAACGCACACAAACTGCTGTTGCAAGCAGACATTCATAAGCCCAGCCTCGGTGGGCAGTAGCAGACAACAAGATCCAGATGTGACCATAACAACTCTGTTTCACAACCGTCCTGTGACATACCGATGCACACACACAGGGGGTGTGGTGTCACGTGGCCCGAGTGCAGTTAAAAACCGACAGAGGGGTGGACAGGAGAGACTCAGAGACAGAGAGACCAGCATCAGATAATCACTACCTGCACAGAGACGATGGACGCAGCTTACAAGAGAGTAAATGGAAACTGCAGCCCAGAGGGAGAGACAGGAGAGTCGGGCACAGGGGTAAAAATAAAAAACTTGCTATATCTCACTTTTTCCTTAATGTAAACAAACTAATTCACCTATTTTGCACATGTTCTGTTTTCTTCTATTTGATTTTAAAATACTTTTGGAGCAAAAAAAAGCAACATTTTGATCCTAATAGTTGGAAAACTCCCATTAAAGCAAGAGCCAAAAGAGAGATGTGCTTTTGTGGGCCATGAATAGAAGGCAAAACAGCTGATGTGAGTGAAAAACAACCAATGCTCTGTTTCTTGCACAATCAGATCTACAAACAATACTGTCAGGAACTTTTAGCACCTGAAATTCTGCTCCTAAAATACAACTTTTCTAATTCTTTCAATTCTTTAAAAGTTTTATATATGAGTGCTGCTTCAGCAATAAACACTTATTTTCAGCTTTTAAAATGTAAAAAATTCCCAATTTTTTCCAGCATGTCTCAGTTCTACTCTGTAGAAGGAGAAGGTGGGGTGATATGGAGTAATGTCAGCGTTGCCGGGTCAGATTCCAGAGGTTAAAAGGTGTGAAGGCTCCTTTAGGTCGGCTCTTGAATTTTGCGGCTCAGAATGAGATTTTGCGCTCACTCTTTTGGCACATATATGAAATGAAAATTAAATCTGATCATTAAAAAAATAACAAAAACTGAACTGTTAGATACAGTAAAGATGAAGAGGTTGGGTGGATTGTTTTGCTTCTTCTTCCCAGAGGAGAAAAAACTCATATCTGGAAGAAGACACCAGCAAGAAGTCGCAGGTGATCTCCTGCATCTTTTCCATAAAGGAGGAGGTCGGTGCTTTGGCCAAGGCCCTGCGGCTCTTTGAGGTAAAAAGTGAATCTTAATCTCTGTCTAATACATTATTTGAATATTTTTTCACGGGATACGTGGAAATGAGTATTCATTGCTTAAAAGAAATAGTTCACCAATTAAGTTTCTGCTGCAGAAAATAAAATATGTCTAGACCACTATAACTCTGCAGAAACCGGTCCTTTAAAGACTCGAACTGACGGACTTGATGACGCACTCTCGGACCTTGTGATGTAATAAAGTTACAGATTAACAAGAAACAAAACAGGGCAGAAATTGCATTTGAAGTTTTTGACATAATTCCTTCAGCATCACAAGTTTTAAAATAATACTTTTTTGATGGTACTGTTTTTTTACTGTTTTGAAATAGGGTAAAGATAAAGATGCTGAAAAGTTATTTTGTGTTGCTTTTGTATCCCTTTTTAAGAGCTTTAAAGTGATCCAATCTCTTTTGTTTGAATATCAGTCATGTGCAAACAGCAAGAAGCTCTCATCCACGAACTTTTGCCCTGCAGGAATTCTGTTTTATTAACACACAGGTATCCCAGACAATATTCCTCTCTCACTGATGTTCAGCTGAAAGATTTTGCAGACAAAGCCTTCTGAAATATTTGTGTTCTTTAAACAGTTAATCAGTAGAAAGAAAGCCTGCTATACATTGTGATTGAGTTATTCATTTTTTATTAAAGTCTAATAGAAGTTGATATATTAAAGTTTTATACGATAGGTGTGGATCCCAAATTTCCCACAGCGCAACGTTTTTATAAGGCATTTTTCTTCTTAATAATGATCCAGGAGAATAATATCTGTGTCAGTCAGCATAAGAACAGGTAGGAGGCCTTTATTTGCTAAATTTAAGGGCTTTTTTAAATACATAAAGATATCCACTGAAACCAAGTTTAAACCATCTAGCTGTTGATCTGTGGTGGAGTGGAAGAATTTGGAAATAGTCCTTTTTTATTAGTCCATCCACCAGTGCTACTGGCAATGAAGCAGCCCCACGGCATAATGCTGCCACCACCATACTAAACAGTTCCATTTTGGTTTTAAATATTAACGTGTTGCACTATAACTTCAATGTTTTGTTTTTATGTACACATTTTAAATACCAGAGCAACCTATTTTATGTATGTATTCAAATAAATATTGCTGACAACCATTGCCTGCATCCAATACTGGCTGCAAAACAACCCCAAAGCATGATGCTGCCACCACCATACTTGACACTGTCACTGTGATTACATGCTCTATTTTTGTCTAGTCGAAACATACAACTTTTTCCCAGAGGCTATTAGGTTTGTCCATGTAAGCAGCTGCAAATTTCACCCCAGCTTGATGATACTGAAGCAGAAGTTTCTTTCTTGATCAGCACCCTCTCAGTTGAGGGTAAAATGAAACTAGTGTTAGCGTGGCCAGTGACTCCGGTGCTCCAGGAGTATCCACTTCATGGTGTATGTATGTACAGATGATGGGATATATACATACACTGTACAAATGTCTGATATCTTTAGGTCAGCTAGGATACCAAAATGAATAATTCTTTTGAGATGTTTTTGCATTACATCCGTTAAATCTTGAAATTCACGTACACTAAAATTATTTGTTGGCTTCTTATAAATAGATTCAAAACAGGAGGAGGTTTACAAGGAGACTTTAACATAACAGGAACAAATTTAATTGTTATCTGCATTTGTATTCACTCAAGAGTCAATACTTTGCAGAACCACCTATTGATGCAATTCCAGCTGCAAGTCTTTCAGGGTATGTCTACCAATTTTGCACATCTGGAGACTAAATTGTTTTGTCCAGGCTTGTTTGCAAAATATCTCAGGTTCAGTCAGAATGGACAGAGGTCATCTGCAAATATTAAGTATCATGTCTTGCAAAGGATTTTAAAATAAATTTCAGTCTGTACTTTGACTAGGCCATCCAAACACAAATACGCTTTGATCTTAGCCATTCCATTGTATCTATGGCTGTATGTTTAGGGTCGTTGTCCTGTTGGAAGGTTAATCTTCACCCAGTCTCAATTCTTTGCAGCCAACATGTTTTCTTACTGAACTATTCTGAATTTAGCTAGATTGATCTTACCATCAGCTCTGATCAGCTCCCCTGTCCCTGCTAAAGAAAACCATCCCCACAGCATCATGCTGCCACTACCAGGCTTTACTGTGGGAATGGCATGTTCTGTATTTAGTTTGATTATTAAAAGTGCTCTTAAAACAGAATACAGCCCAGGTTGTGCTTAATAAAAGAATTTCAAATACATTTTTGTGAGAATTATGTTCTTAGACTTTCTTCCTTTTTATATGTGATTTTAAAACAACATATGACTAATTCTGAGATAAGCTGCAGTCACAAAGACTGAAGTTTTTTTTTTTTATTCTTGGAAAATAAACCTCTGAGTACGTGACGGTATGACTCTGCCTGAGTAAACACTGATTGGCAGGAAAAGCTTGTGTTGCTGTTTTTGTGCTGGGAAAAACACTCCCAGCTCTGCAGCAAATCATAAAATACTAATAAATCATCTTTTGGATTTACTAAAAGCTTTGAGGTATTTACAAATGAAAATGTGGGCATTTTGGCTCTCATCGATTTGGCACAACAAGCAGCTGTAAAATTCAAGATGCCTGATGAACCTACGAGCTGCTTCCATGCTGATCCTCCCCCTACTCCTTTTCATTCTCTATATCCTCTGTAAAAAAGGGCTAAATGTCCCCCAAACCATAAAGACAAAAGTCACTACCTACTGATAAGATGGTTCCACCCTAACACACATTAAGTCCAGTACTCTGATGAAAACAGCTTTGAAGAGAAAATTCGTCCACGTTTCTCCTGCACTGTGGAGCCATATGGCAGCTATCATGGGTTCATGCAGGTGTCTAATCTTTTTCATTCAAAAACTCAAAAATTTCCTGACTACTAATCTGCCCGGGTACTCCTGCGACTCGACAGCGTGATTTACTTGTTACGCTGAGTCATGCCAGAGGTCAACCTTGACCTTGCAGCTTTCAGGCTGAGGCAACAGCATAGTTGAAGAAAAATCAGCAGTGACCCCTGTATCATGCTGGTTGCTGGATTTAACACTAGCTAATGGCACAAGCAGTAAAGTACATTGTTTTTGGTCAAAAGCAGCAAATTCAGTTCTGTTTTTAAACTTTTTTTTACTTCTAGTTTTATATGAAGACAGAAAAGGTAATGCACTTTGCTTAGGATGCGCATAGTTGTGTAAGTTGGGATAAAATTTTTCTAACGTAAATTAATGAATATATCAACTTTGACTTATTATTAATCATGCTAACACTCACAACCAAGAGAAAACATAAATGCATGACCCCAGTGGAACACACTTAAACATAGAATAGGAACCAGATGGGAGCAGTTTAGGGGCCCTCTCACGCCTCTTCTCTTAGGCCTATAGCAGAAAGAGAACAACATACTCCCTCTTCCCTCCCACAAATGTTGCATAAACAAGAAAGCACGATGTGGTAGGTGTCTTGCATTTTGGCCATTTAGGAAAAACCTGAGAAGGCCCACCAGGAAAGTCTTGAAAACATCTGGTTTTGGATTTTTGCTAAAGGAAGCAGAACATTTTTCATGCCATGGGGATTTGTTTCATTTTGTGAATGCTCTCTTTATGCACGTCTGGTTTGGTAGACACAGTTTGCAGACAGAGTTCAAGGCTGGAGACAACAGGTGATGGTGCACTCCATGCATGCTGATAAACCCCATGACTTTACTTATAGCACAACGCCATCTAGTGATGAAGGGAAAGCAGCGCTCCAGCAAATTTAGGTCATAATTGAATATTATGTTTCAGTTCCAAATTATATACCTTCTGCAAATAAAGTCTACTCAAAGATTCTCTTTTAAACACTTGAAGGCTTACTTTTCCTTCTTTTTCTTTTGTGTAGGATAAGGGCATCAACCTGACACACATCGAGTCCCGTCCTTCGCGGATGAACAAAGAAGAGTATGAGTTCATCATCAGTGTGGATCCCAGCTGCTCTCAGGCCCTGGATGAGGTTATCGATTGCCTAGGCACACAGATCAGTGGCCATGTGCACGAGCTGTCACGCAAAAAGCAGAAGGACACAGGTTAGTTAGTGGGTAATAATCCACCATAATGAGACCACAACATGAGTGTGCTTCTGAGGAAAGGTAAAAACGTATAAATGGGCAAACTTAAGGATTAGTTTTAAATACATCTGAGTAGCCAGAAAATAATGCTTGCATTTCATGGGAGCTAACTTCTTGCAAAACTATAAATAAACTAAACACTTAAGAATTTAAAATCAGATATATTTTATTTGAGATATTTCAAAGCAAAACTGCCAACTTTGTTGCCAAGAAAGCAAAATTTTTAAATTTTGTGTCAATCTTTCCAGTTAAAGGATAAAGTTTTGATTCGATAATGTGGCTAAAATAAACTCGTCATTGTAGATGTTGTTTGGGCTACATAACAAGAAAACATGGAATCTTATCATGCCTGTGAAATTTAAAAACTTGCTTCCTTAGACCCACAGAGCCAACGTGGTTGAGAAAAGTCTAATAAAAGTGACATTATTACCACTGAAGTGTCTCATTTATTAACCACGGACAGTGCTGGGTGTTGGGCTGCAGCCAGACTCGGTAATAGACAACCAGTGTCGCCAGCAAGACTCATGTCCATTTGCCTCCATCCAGACCTCTTTATTAGTTGTTTCCAGAAACACATTAGTTTAGCTACTCAGGACCAACAGGCCTGGTGTAGACAGAGGACCTCTGTGTTTCACTCGGGTAGAGAGAACATGCCAAGGTCATGGCAGACTGAGACAGACAGGGCCACCATGGATCCCACTTTGGGCTCCATGTAGACACCAAGGTCAAATGGTCAGGGTCAAGTTGGACATGGGGAATTTTACAGCCCGTTTTGGAGACAGGCTGTTTATAGATGAGCCTGATCTGGGTTCTGTTGTCCTTAAGGGGCCTCAGGCTGGACCACACGGCACCAATGTAGATTAATGACTGGTGCATAGTGTTTTCTGTGTGTCATAAATCTGAATAAACGAGCAAATGACTCTCATGTACTTTTCTACTGCATCAAATGCTGTAGTACTTGTAGGCCAACCCAGTGCAAGTACTGATAATCAATATCAATTTGTATTGCAGGGATTTATAGCACTGAAGAGATGGAAAATGTGAAAGCTGTTCACAGATAACTGCTCAGATTAGATCGATTTAAAGAAATTATTAAAATTAAAATAAATGGTCCGCAATTACTCTTTTTTTTTGGAATTTCAACACTCCAATAAAATCTAAAAGGTAATATATACAGGGGTTGGACAATGAAACTGAAACACCTGGTTTTAGACCACAATAATTTATTAGTATGGTGTAGGGCCTCCTTTTGCGGCTAATACAGCATCAATTCGTCTTGGGAATGACATATACAAGTCCTGCACAGTGGTCAGAGGGATTTTAAGCCATTCTTCTTGCAGGATAGTGGCCAGGTCACTACGTGATACTGGTGGAGGAAAACGTTTCCTGACTCGCTCCTCCAAAACACTCCAAAGTGGCTCAATAATATTTAGATCTGGTGACTGTGCAGGCCATGGGAGAAGTTCAACTTCACTTTCATGTTCATCAAACCAATCTTTCACCAGTCTTGCTGTGTGTATTGGTGCATTGTCATCCTGATACACGGCACCGCCTTCAGGATACAATGTTTGAACCATTGGATGCACATGGTCCTCAAGAATGGTTCGGTAGTCCTTGGCAGTGACGCGCCCATCTAGCACAAGTATTGGGCCAAGGGAATGCCATGATATGGCAGCCCAAACCATCACTGATCCACCCCCATGCTTCACTCTGGGCATGCAACAGTCTGGGTGGTACGCTTCTTTGGGGCTTCTCCACACCGTAACTCTCCCAGATGTGGGGAAAACAGTAAAGGTGGACTCATCAGAGAACAATACATGTTTCACATTGTCCACAGCCCAAGATTTGCGCTCCTTGCACCATTGAAATCAACATTTGTCATTGGCATGAGTGACCAAAGGTTTGGCTATAGCAGCCCGGCCGTGTATATTGACCCTGTGTAGCTCCCGACGGACAGTTCTGGTGGAAACAGGAGAGTTGAGGTGCACATTTAATTCTGCCATGATTTGGGCAGCCGTGGTTTTATGTTTTTTGGATACAATCCGGGTTAGCACCCAAACATCCCTTTCAGACAGCTTCCTCTTGCGTCCACAGCTAATCCTGTTGAATGTGGTTCGTCCTTCTTGGTGGTATGCTGACATTACCCTGGATACCGTGGCTCTTGATACATCACAAAGACTTGCTGTCTTGGTCGCAAATGCGCCAGCAAGACGTGCACCAACAATTTGTCCTCTTTTGAACTCTGGTATGTCACCCATAATGTTGTGTGTATTTCAATATTTTGAGCAAAACTGTGCTCTTACCCTGCTAATTGAACCTTCACACTCTGCTCTTACTGGTGCAATGTGCAGGGCAGGGTATAAAAACCTGGGTTTTTTAACATATTTCGACATATGGGCATTTAATATCACTTTCAACAATACTGAAATTTTCAAATAATATAACTAAACCATTTAAACTGAAGAAAGACATTTTAAAAGCCCTTTTAAAATGATTTGCAAAATGTTATGTAAACATTTTGGAGAGGAATAAATTAGAACACCCCCACCGGCTGTCCATTGAATATCCCCCTTAAAAGTAAACCGCAAAATGGTAAATAAAGTATTCAAAAACCCTACAATGTCATCATGGGATCTATATCAGGCAGGCCTGTACAATCAGAAAGAAAGTGCAAATCTCCAACTTTAAAGGACGTGTGCAGCACTGGTGCCTTTCTCCAACAGTCACTGGGTGAGAGGCAGGTTACACTCTTGACAGGTCGCCAGTCCATGACACGGCAACACAGAGACATACAGGACAAACAACCATGTATACACCCACTCAAACCTTAGGGAAATTTTAGAGAGACCGATTAATCTGACAGTCACGTTTTTTGGACTGTTGGAAGAAGCCAGAGTACTGAGAGAAAACCCACGCTTGTGCAGGGAAAACATGCACACTCCATGCAGAAAGACCCCTGGCCAGGATTCAAACCCAGGACCTTCTTGCTGCAAGGCAACAGTGCTTACTAACTGTTCCACCGTGCAGCCACTATCATGCTGTCCAACATGAATTCTATCATGTATGAGAGGGTGTATGAAGAAAATGTTAGAACACCTGTAAAACCATTAAAGATGAAGCAGAACTCAACCCTGAAACATAACAATGACCTAGAACAAACTGGTAAATCCACCAAGGACTGGGTGAGAATAAGAAAATTGGAAGTCCTGGGGAGAGTAAAAGCCCAGATCTACGTGTCATTGAAATGCGGTGGGGTGACTTGAAGTGATTGACCATGCAAATAACCCCTTAAACATCTCACAGCTGAAAGTGAGAAGTTGGGCAAACTTTGCTCAGACGGATATCAGAGACTGGTTGATGACTCCAAGAAGGATCCCTCTGAACATATTTAAAGAAAAGGGGGTAAGAATACAGGGTAGAATGTCCTCAGCTTCAAATAATTTTTTTCTGATATCTTTTGTTTAGTGAGTAAAACATGGATAATTTTGGAGTTTAAAAAATAAAAAATCAAGATTAGACCTAATTAGGTTAAAATTTCTTAATGAAGAACCAAATATTTAATAGATTGTCCTAATTTTTTCACATGAATATTTGTTCACTATATGTTTTAATAAGTGTGCAGTTGTTCTTTCTGAATAATTAAAGTTTAACCTTTCTAAAACCCATTTGAATAAAAAACATATGATACCGAAAATCTCTTTATCCTTCAGTACCATGGTTCCCAAGGGACATCCAGGACTTGGACCGCTTTGCCAACCACATTCTCAGCTATGGTTCAGAGCTGGATGCGGATCACCCTGTGAGTTCTGACTCATCCATCACCTTCTGTTTCGCCACATCCTACATCTCGTTTGCATGTTTGCGTAAACACACGTCTGTTCACACCCAAGCGGCTCATAAAAAGCCGGGCCGCGAAGATGACAGGGTGCACTCCACCATCTATTGTAATGGAGAATATATGGACCCACAAATTGATGTCATTGCTTTAATTGAGCCCCTGTAATTATAGATAATTGCTCCCTTTTGCCAGTGTCATTTAAGCAAAATGGATTCGCTGTAAACTGAAAAACACTCCTCAAAGGCTTCATTTGAATATGCAAAAGCAGACTCTTGTTAGAGACGGTGCGCATAATGCTGTCAAAGGCCACCGAAGGTTTCGCAGAGGATTTCCACTCTTTGATTTAGAGCATCAGTTCTAACAGGGCTTTCCCTTTGTGTGTTCAGGGCTTCAAAGATCCGGTGTATAGAGCCCGCAGGAAGGAGTTTGCGGACATCGCCTACAACTACAGACAGTAACCACTCCTTAAAAAAATAAGTTTTTTGATTTGTTTAGTGAAGTTAAGGTTTTAAATGTTAGAGTACTCTACTCTCTCCTTTTCGCCTTGTAATTTATACCAATTTGTCCTTTTTCTTTTTAATCTAAGGTCAGTGGTAGATTTAGGGAAAAAATATCGTTAGCAGGAATGTAAATAAATTATGAGGTGAAATAGAAGGAAAATGGGGCATAGTTATTATCTGATAACAGAAAGAGAAAGGCACAACTGCTAACCTCCTATGACATGATTGCAACTTTACCTGAGAAACTAGGCAAGGAAAGAATTAATCAGGGATGCAGTCAAGAGGTCTGTGCTACTCTGGAGGATCTGCAGAGATCCACAGCTCAGGTGGGAAAATCTGTCTATGGGACTGCTAATAGCTGTGTCTTTATGAAAGAGTGGGAAAAAGACAATCATTGTTTGAAGAAAGCTATAAGAAAAAGCCATTTGCCCCGTTGTCAAAAGCCACGTAGGAGACACAGCTAGCTCTTTAGAGCTCATGGGAAGATGGAAGAAATTAAAAGGAGAAAACATTGTGGAGAAAGCCTGTTAGAGGCTGCAAAAGACATGAGACTGAGGTGGAAGAAAAAACCCTAAAAATGGCTTAAATGGCCAATAAAATGGCTTAAATTATAGAACTATTATGTGCTAGAGTACCTCTGTTAAAGTCCAAACTTAGTCCACTTGAGAATATTCAGTAAAACATTTATAGCGCCTCTCAAACCAATCTCAGCTTGACCTATCAGCTAGCTTGGGACATTTAGCAATCAAGAATGGGAAACAGTTTACTGATAGAGATATTTCCAAAATGCTTGCAGCTGTGATTGCAACAAAACAGGGTTCTACACTGTATTTTCTCAAGGGAGCTGAATAAAAATGCAAGTCATGTTTTTTAAATTTGTATTTGTAAAAAATTTTGAAAATCATGTGTTTTCATCCACTTCACAATTATTCACTATTTTAGTTGGTTTATCACATAAAATTGCAATAAAATACATTAGTGTTTTTGTTTTAACAATAAAAAAATGTGACTTTTCAAGGGGTTTTGCAAGACACTGAATGTCAGGCGGCTTTGACGGCTACTCACTAATATTCAGTGCAACATGACATTTATCACCAGAATAACTCAGATCTTATTTAATTAATCCTTTGCTCTGATTTTGAAATTCTGCCCTTTCCACTAACTGCTACACAAATTAAGATCCTTTTATGTGTATGCTATTTTTATCTTCATCTTTGTCCCAGTGGCCAAGCCATCCCCAGGGTGGAGTACACAGAGGAAGAAAAGGCCACATGGGGAGTAGTCTTCAAAGAGCTAAAGACTCTGTACCCGACTCATGCCTGCCGTGAACACAACCGGGTCTTTCCTCTGCTGGAAGAATACTGTGGCTACAGGCCTGAAAACATCCCACAGCTGGAGGACGTCTCACGCTTCCTGCAGTGTAAGTCCTGTCTTGATTGAGCCAGTCTGAGGTCCCAAAGACTCAATCGTTCCAAAACAACAAGAATTTAGGCTGCCCACAAATAAGTATCGACACAAACAACCTAAACCATTATATATGTATTTATGTTTTTACTAGTTAGGAATCTTTATATATGTTTTACTTTGTAATAATTCATTGTATTATTTTACACATCAATAATGAAAGTCAGGTAACCTTTGTCTAACAGTAGAAAATTTAATTGATTAGCACAAGCATTAATCCATACTGTTTTCTTGTTGTTAAAAATTTGTTTATTTTTTTCTCAGGAATATGTTTTTTTTATTATTTTACACAATCTCTAAAGTAATTCGGCAATCTTATAGTGAACCTTGGTTCGATTCCTAGCTCAACAGATTAGCACAAGGTGGTATCTTGATTTCTGAATCTGGCAAAATTTAAAAGTAATTTTGTGTTTTTATTTTGTTTAAACTGACATTGCTGATAAATTATTTAAACTTCTATTAAATACTTGAGGGTTTTTTTTTTCTTCATATTTTGATCGATATGAAGATTACAAGGAAGGAGGGAATTATTCAGAAGCAGAATTTAGTGTTTTTGGAAACCAAATATAAAAGTATAGAAGTATAAAATGTATTATTGAGTCATGAATTTCTTACATAACACACAACATGAGATCTCTGAATGTGAGTGGCTTGACCTAATAAAATGCCCCACTTCCTGTGTCTGCCCTCATTCAACACATGTAAAGAAAAACATCCCGTTGTTTCACATCTCTGCTGCCATCCCACAGCATGCACAGGTTTCCGGCTTCGCCCAGTAGCCGGTCTGCTTTCATCCCGGGACTTCCTGGCTGGACTTGCCTTCCGTGTTTTCCATTCCACCCAGTATATTCGTCACGGCTCCCAGCCCATATACACACCTGAGCCGTAGGCATAAAAAATTTTGTCATTAATCTAAGAAATATGAATTATACATTAATGATGTGAAATAACATGTGGCATTTATGACAGGGATGTCTGCCATGAGCTTCTGGGACATGTTCCTCTGTTTGCTGACCCCCGTTTTGCCCAGTTTTCTCAGGTAATTATCCTTCTAAAGCAAAAGTCTTCATCTGATTTAGTATTCATTATTATTATTCATTATTATGGGGGTGGGGTTGGCGGGGTGCCCGGTAACTGGGGCCGCCGTGGCCTTTTTTTTCCACTGCTTCCTTCTGTGGTCCTGGCCTGGGGTCGGGCGCTGGGCTGCGGTTGGCGGTCGGGTGGGTGGGGTGGCGGAGCATGTCTTGTGACTGCACCGGGGCGGCTGGCGGGTTGTGCTTGGCCTGGAGCGGTTGGCCTGCATGGCCTAAGTCCCCGGCCGGTGCATGTATCCCTCTCGTGGACCCGTGGGCTGGGGCTGTTGGCGCTGTCTGGGGGGGTTGGGCGGGCTTGGAGGGGTGGCGTGGAGGGGCTGTGGCCTGTGGGGTGGAGGGGTTGTGTCCACTTCTAGGGCGTGGAGTCACTAGTGTTTGGATTGGCTGGGCAGCGATGGTGGAGCTGAGCTGGATAGTGTTTCTCCCTGGGCGGTCGTTGCAGTGGCAGTGATGTAGTGTTTTTTGTTGCTGAGGGGGGCATGGTGGGGTCACTGGCTCTGTGTGCCTGCCGCTGGCCAGGGACCTCTTGGTGGATGACTTTGTCCCGTCATGGTGCAGGGTCGGGGGTCCGGTTGTGGGTGCAGTGCTGGGTGGGGTCTGCCCTGTTGCGCCAGTGGGCGGGGGTGGCGTTGTGCGGGGCCCTTGCCTTGCCATTGCGGTGCGCTGTGTGGTGGGGGAGCGGGGTGCGGCGGGGGTTCTTAGAGTGGGGCTGTGTGTGGAGCTTGCGCTGTGTGGGTTCACCTGTGGGGGTGGGGATTCGTGTCGTTTGGGTTCGGGGGGATGTGTTCGATATCGGTGTCCTTGTTGGGGGTGGCCCTGAGGGGAGGTTCTTGTTGGGGTTCACTGGGAGTGGGAGACTCATGGGGTTGGGATCGGAGCTCGTTGGGGGGTCGGGACTGCTCCGTCCTGGGGCGGCTCCAGTTGGCGGGTTGCTTTGGGCCATGTGGACCCCTCTTTTGTACATAGCCCCCTCACCGGAGGTGGATGGGGGTTGTTGGGGACTGGGTTCGGGGCGGGGGGGCGGGAGCCGGGGTCACCCGGGTCTGGGCAGTACCGGCGCTGTCTGCCTGCCTCTGCCCCAGGAGGGAATGGGACCACCTCCTGGGTCCGGGGGCTGGTTGCCCCTAGGGGGTACCGGCGCCTGGACCAGGGAGCATAGATTATGCATGGGGAGTGTGAGTGAGTGTATGACATCCATTGTTGTTTCTCTTTACGTTGGGTGCGAGTGATTTTATGTGTATGCATGAGGGTGGGAGTGGGTGATTGTGACTGTGTGTGCCTGTTTTTTTTTTTTGCGACAGGTTGGGTCTCGGACTGCTCCCTCTCCTGGATCAGCTTCCTCCCCGCCACACCACCTGCCGGTGGTTGGATTCCCTGCCCGCTGGTGTACTTGTGGTTCTCGGTGTCCGGGGCCGGGTGCTTTGGTGTGGGCAGGCTCACTCCCGGTGGCTGGCCCCCTGGGCGCTGTCTGGCCTCTGCTTGGGGGGGTGGTGTGTCCCGGGGTCTTGGGTCTCTGGGTCCATGGCTGGATCTGCTCGGGCGTGGAAGGCTGCCGGCGGGCCCTATGGGCTCGTCGCTGCGGCTCCCTGGGGCTTCTGCATTGTCGCTGCTGGGTGGTTCCCCTGGGACTCTCCACTGCTCTTCTCTGGGGGGGGTTGCGGTAGTCCCGGCGGTGGTTCTCCTGGGGTTCCTGTGCTTTGGGGGGCCTTTAGATGTCTGTGGCTCGGATCTCCTCAGTGTCCATCCAGGGACCATGGGGCAGGTCTGTGGGTCCTCACACTCGCTATTGCATATTTTTGTGGAGAAACCTTGCATACAAAAGCACGTCCACACTCATACTCACAGGTGTTAAGCTTCAGGTGTTGACAGATACACAGATGTTCTATATTGGGCTGCACCTCTCACTAAGTACATTTTACATTCAAAATTACTGTGTACTATTTTGTTATAAAAAAAAAACAGCTGCAGGTGTATAAGCAAGCAGGGTGTAATCTTGTATTCTCTTCATCCTTCTTTCTCTCCTCCACTCTTTCCTCCTTTTCTCCCCCATCTCTCTCTTTTTTGAGCTTCTTTTTTCCTTTTCATTTCAGTCCGTAACAATTGAAATATTCCCAAAGAAGTTTAGAATAAAGTTTATTTTATAAATATCAAGCAGAGCTTTAAAGCATTAGCTGTGATGCTCTGCTTGTGAAAGTAAATCTGTTGGGCAATTTCTTGGCACTCAGACAACAATTCTGGGCGATACTCTGCCGGACAGGACACGGTACAAAAAAAAATAGAAAAAAAGTATTCATTATTTGCGACAAATTAAATAGATTTTTTAATTGAGTTTTTCTGCAGGAACGTGAAATAAAACTCATATTGTCTTATCTATTTTTATTCCAGGAAATCGGGCTTGCTTCTCTTGGTGCCCCCGATGAGTACATAGAGAAACTTGCTACTGTGAGTATATTATTTAAAAAAAAACTACTTTACACTAATATTATAGTTCTAGAAAGGCTGTATTTGTTAAAAACCTGCAACTCTCATCTTAATTTTAGTGACCAACTTAAAAAGCAGATTAGTGGCTTCTGCAAAAGAAGAAATATATTTTCGGACGACTAGTCAATTCTTACAATAAATCCATAAGGCCACAATTAAAAATTATAATAAATTCTAAAATAGCACTATATGGGACATAAAGTACTGCTAATCAAATGCATTGATGAACTGATTATTAGGAAGTCTGACCACGCCTACTGTATAAACATGCATTTGGCAAGGTTACTGGTCTGAAGCATACAGGTGTGCATTTCCACAAGTATACCCAAATACAACAGCAATGATCTTGGAAAAGTCACTGTTGCTGTCCATTACTCTAGTAGATGCTCCAGCAAAATCAGACCTTGCAATGGCCAAAGAAATTGCAAAAAACCAGGAGTGTACTTAATTTGTCCCATACACTATGCTACTAGTCTTAATGACCCATTGGGTTAGTAAAGGACTGTAGAGTAACCTGCTGACCAGCCTTAGAACAACTTTAGTGATCCTATTTTCTCTTTAGATGTACTGGTTCACCGTCGAGTACGGCCTCTGTAAGCAAGGTTCTGACATCAAAGTTTACGGAGCTGGTCTGCTGTCATCGTTTGGAGAGCTGAAGGTAAGAGGAAGCTGACTCACAAGCATGATTCCCCATAGCAGGGATGCATCATGTGTTATAACACACCTCTCTGTTGCACTGCAGAAGCAGCAGCACAGGGAGTGGGTTAGTGTTCCACTCAGATTCAGGTTTAACGTCTCACTGGGGGAGTCAGCCTGCTGGGTCAGCAGGGTGGCTGTTATTTAGTTCACTGGGTGAGCTGAGGGCGAGAATAAAGGATGCGCAGCTCACTATCCAGGTCACAGGTTACATCATCTGCTGACAGGGAAGGATGTGCACTCTGCAGAGTCACAGACAAAGCCCCGAATCATGCTGCACTTCCTGCCTATTATTATGGAAACAGAACCATTGAAGAATCTGAATCCATGCAGTAAACATGTTGTTTTTCCAGTACTGCCTAACGGACAAGCCCCAACTGAAACCTTTCGACCCAGAGAAGACCAGCCAGCAGAAATACCCGATCACAGAGTATCAGCCGGTGTACTTTGTTGCTGAAAGCTTTGAGGATGCCAAAGAGAAAGTGGGGTAAGAAAGGTGCTCTGTTTTCAGGCAAGACTATATATTTACAATTTCACGTTTTATTTCGGATTTTATGTCGTAGTCCAACACAAAAGTAGTACAAAATACTTCCTTCCACTTTACTATAATAAGCTATTTATGTTGGTGATTCACATAAAATCCCACAAATTACATTAAAGTTTGCAGCAGTAGCGCAACAAAGTATGATCAGGTCCAAGAGGCGTTATTATTTTTCACCTGGGTGCTGAACCAGTTTGTCTCTGTCCACAGGAAATTTGCAACCAACATCCCCAGGCCTTTTTCAGTCCACTACAACGCCTACACCCAAAGCATTGAAGTCCTGAACAACACCCAGCAGCTGACCAACCTGGCAGACTGTGTCCACAGTATGCACCTCAATTCTATGCCATCGTTTTATTTATCTGTCACATTTTAGATATCTTTTAAGTTTTGGTTTGGAACCATGGCTCAATTGTCAACAACGGGATACTGATTTCTGACATACCTCCCAAACAACCAGTTGGCTTGTAGATAGCATCTAAGGGTTGTTTTGGAAACTTGATTATGCCCAGATACATTTTATTAACAGTGAGCTTTGTAGTTCTTTTCTCCCTTACCTGTTAAGCAAGGTGCTGTTATCAGCTTCTTTCTGCGTAGTCCTACGAGTGACAACAAAAAACACTAGTTTTCTAAAAGACAAAGGGAAGAGAGGTAGGGAACAAGGTGGGAAGGGAGGTAGGACACAAAGAGGGAAGGGAGGGCAAATGGAAGCAAAGAAGGATGGACACAAGCAGAAAAGGACCCAAGGAAAGTAAGAAAGAAAGGAAAGAAGGGAGGTGGGGTCCAACGGTGGAGGGACAGGAAAAAGAAAGATGGAGGGAAAGAAGTAAGCCCACAAGTCAAGTTTATTTATATAGACACAAAGAAAAGAAGATGTTAATGAAAAACACAAGGAAGGAGGAAAGGATAGCCGATAGATTGTATACGAGGAAAGACATAAAGAAGGAAGGAAGGAGAAGAAAGAACAGTTTTTAGATAAAGGGGTAGAGAATAAAGTCTGGAAAAAACAATATTTTTCCATACTGGGTGGGAACCCTGGTGTCAGTTCCAGCTTTCTTTGTAGTTTGTCAAATCTATTTGATTTAGAACAAAAGGTACAAATATCATTCTAAGTTATTATTCTGTATTTTCAATTTACTTTAAGTCTCTTAATGACGGAAAAATAAGACAAAGAAAATGAACATAACACAGACGGTTATTAATTATGCCGACTGACAGCAACAAGAGGGGGTTATTTTTAGTTATTTTGAACCTGACAAGGGACAACAAGAACAAGTACATTTAGGCACATTTCATTATTTTAAATTTTTCCCACTTTTATTTTCTTCAGGTGAACTTGGGAAGCTCTGCGAAGCCCTCCGAAAACTGGAGTAACTGCTAATCCAGTCGGACCTGATTGCTTGTCTCCTTCATATTAATGAGTTTCTTGTTTCTTCTCAGCTTGCTAGAAAATTAGCTACACAAAAACACAGCAGTCTGACTAAGATTACATTAGACTAGAAAATATATCAAATAAACTGTAGCATGTATATCGTATACAGGAAGTTGCTAGGAATGTGTCTGCTGAAGCTGGACGTATTACACCTGCATGAATGTTAGTGGATTTATTTTTCAAAATAAATGTATTTGACATCAACATCTTTTAGTTAACTTTGTTTAATCTAAGCTTTTCTTTGAGCACTTTGCTTTTCGTCTGATGCATTTCTCTGATTTGTTTCTAAGTGTTTTATAGTGAAAAATTCTTTCCTGTCCCCATGTTTAACTTGTTTCCCAAATAAGCATTTTTTTGTGCATAAAAAAGTAATAAAATCATTACAGTCTTTTATTACATTCCTCATCATGATCTGCAGGACACCTACTTGGTCTGAAACTTAAACTCTCAACATTTCTAAAGATACATTTGCTGAGTTCTCAGACCTGTTCAAACAATTAGCATATGGATGGATGGATGGATGGATGGATGGATGGAATAAAGTGAAATGAAAGACTGTATGAGGCTAGTGAACAAAATGTAATTTGGGACCCACTTCCAGTTAGGCCAATTAGAAACAGGACTTAACACCTAGAGAGATGCAGCTTTTAAAATTTAAAGAATTTTTAAATTTGGTGAAATTTATATTTCAGATGCCTTTGACAACATTTTTAAAATCGTGAAAAGGCTAATTCTTCATTACAAAAAAACCAAAACAACTACAAATATGAACTTACACCTTGGGCCGTATTAACCTACATTAATTTTATTGAAGTCTCCAAATATGTGCAGACAACACAGCGAAAACAAGAAAATAATTTGTTTTCACACCTCTGATAAAATACTTTTCAGTTTTTGTTATTAAATGCCAATAAAAAGAAAAATATAAATATATGAGAATCTACACTTGTACAGCAGGCAGAAAAAGAGGAAATTAAGCAATATTGCTTTTATTATGAGTGTTCAACTTTTATGTAACCCAGCTTTGTGCTTGCTTGAATGCATCTGCACTCACCCGTTGAACTGGGGTCTTTGCTCTCCAAACAGATCCACTTGTAGACCCATAAATAGAAATAACACCATGACGCACGACGGGTCCCCAAAAAGCAGGACTCACGTGTTGCACTTGCGTAATTTATCTCCATCAAACCGTGAGGAGCGGTTATTTAACCTTAACCTGCAGGAGGAGCGGGGATGAAGACGCACATCCTGCCTGGCACGGTGACCGAGAAACCTCCAGCACAGAGCGGCCACATGAAGACCGACGGCGCGGCGCAGATCCTCGGTGGCAGGAAGCAGAGTCTGATCGAGGATGCGCGCAGGGAGCGCATCGGCAGCGGCTCTGCGGGGCCCTCCAGGTTTGGAGACGGCTCCGTGTTCGAGGAAAAGGACAGCAGGGTCACCTTGAACGTCCTGTTCGCGCTCAGCAACGAGAAAAACTCCGGATTTTTCCAGACAGGGAAAATATTCGAGGTAAGAAGCCAAAATAGGAGTATCTGTTTTACATTCTCAATTTAAAAATTGCATTTTTGACATGTTGATGCTAATTCAATTTTTTTTTGGTGAATTTTATTTTTATAATTTGAAAATCTAGCCTAACACGGGTAAAAGTAAAGAAGAAAAAGATTTGACAATTATTGATTCTATATTTTATTTTTTATTACTAAATAATTACAATATTTATTTATTATTATGTTATTACATAATAATAAAATTATTATTTTGTTTGTACATGTTATTTTTATGTGGCTTTAATTTTAAATTTATCTCAATTTAAGTTCATAAATAACTGAAATCCTGTTTATTATTTTATTATTTTTAAATATTGTATGATCAGACTGCATCAAAAGTGAAAGTATTTGACAAAAAAAGAACATATTAGTGAGATTTTCTGGATCTACACAAAGTTCAGTGTAATGAGGTATTTCACAAAATATGGGCTAAATTATTAAAGCATTTGTTTTCTAAAACATTAAGTATTTACATAAAAAATGTATTTAAAACTTGGATTCCGAATGTATTTATTTATTATGTATTTGTAAATTTTATTCTTTACTTGTTTTGAAATAAGAATTGTGTGCTTTATCATTATTCATTAATGTATGTTTTAAAATCATCACTGAAATCATTACTTGATTTTTTTTTGTTGTATCTTCTGAATTTAAAACCATTATAAAAGGTTTTCAGGTTAAAAAGAAACCCTAAAGACGGCCAGTTTATATCTATGGTTAAGACCACACTGTGGGCCATCAAACATCAAGTATGTGGTCTTAAATTAATCTCATAGAGCTTGCGTTAAATTCAAGGACAACTTCCAATCTCAAATCAGTAAAATATTTCCAGGATGAACTCAAAAAAAGCAAAATTTTTTAAAATCTTTTTAGTCATTTAATGTAATTTCTATGCCCACTTTAACAAGTTGGTGCTAATATGACAATTTCTGTGATTACATAATAGGAAATTTACATTTGTACTTTATTTCACACAAGTCATGAGAGAATGCCACAGGGAAAAAAAATAAAATAATAACAGGGCCAATTTAAATTAAGAAATTTAAGTCTGACCCAGTTCAAGATAAGTTAAAACCATAAAATCTGACTCATTTTGGGTACTTTCTAAAATGATATCTAGTTTAGGAAACTGACAGGTTACTTTATATTTTCTGCAGCTACAAAAAGTTCTGCATGAGCTTTATTGTCAAATTTAGAATGAAAATACAAACAGGGTCAGGACCCAGCAGTAGGTAAAAAAAAACACCAAGTATGAGATTTAGGAAGGCTGAAACAATATGTAAGAGAGAGTCATAAATTGAACAAAATAGTTGAGTTTGTATTTTCATTAGAGGTTTCTGCTGCTGTTATTTAATAGGTCAAAATTAACCATCTGAAATTTGGAAAATATTACAAACGATTCGATTTTTTTGCTTTAGTTTGACAATCACCAAAGCATTAGATGGAATGGGAAACATTTTGTCCAAATGTCTCCTCATTCAGACATTTGAGGTCAAACTTCTCTACATGGAGAGCCGGCCGAGGAGGAAGTTGAAGGAAGGTGTTTCTGACCTGGAGTTCTTCATGAGGTGTGAAGTCCAGCGCTTGGACCTGGACGTGTTCATCAACTCGCTGAAACGAGTCGCTGATGATGTTCGCACTGTGCCTGAGGAAAAAGGTAGGACCCTCGCTTTTTTACTGTTGCACATTGTTTCACAAAAGTGTGGCACGCATTTCTAAAACACACCCTTTACTCTGACAAACCTAAATAAAATCCACTACAACCTGAAGACGCCTACTTTTAAATACATGTAATGGTTTTTGCAGGGAAGTGTGATTACAGGCAGTATTTGAACACTTCTTTAGATTCTTTATGAATAAATCTTTGGTTCCTGTCTTTGTAGCTCCTTGGTTCCCTCAACAGATAAAAGACCTCGACAGGTGCAACATGCTGATAACTAAATTCGACCCAGACTTGGACTGCGATCATCCTGTGAGTGTTTATTTACAAAACTCTTATTTTTCTTCAAATCAACCAGACTATCCTGTAGTCGTTTAAAAGTGGTCTTGATCAACAGTTCTCTAGACTTCCTGAAGGTCTACCAAGGCTTTTCTTTGGACTTTGGCTGCTTTTGTTCCCCTGAGAACTACAGACCAAGACCACTATAAAAAGAATTACATGCAAGCTTGACTCTTGGGAGACAAAAGAATATAAAATAAATTTTACACAGGTAAATTAAGCTAATTTCCTTCTTTTATGCAGGGATACAATGACTCAGAATACAGAAAAAGACGAGCTGCCATCTCTGAGCTCGCCTTTGGATACAAACAGTGAGAAAAATCTCATAAACAAGGTCTGATATAGGTAATTATTATAAAAGTTTTCTCCTAAACTACATCTTTGTGCTGTAGAGGCGACCCACTGCCCACGGTGGAGTACACAGCAGAAGAAATATCCACATGGTGAGCTACAAACGCTGAAGCTCTGTGTGACAATGACCTACAATGTGACAGAAGAGATGATGTTTTGGTGCTGTGGTGCTTACAGGAGGAAGGTTTACCAGCAGCTGAGAAGCATTTATCCCAGCCTGGCCTGCAGACAGTTCCTGGATGGGCTGCAGCAGCTGGAGAAGGAGTGCGGATACGGAGAGGATCGCATCCCTCAGCTCCGAGATGTGTCTGCCTTTCTGAAAGGTGAGAATTAAGTAAAGCTTTAAATGGAAAGCAAAACAAAAATAAACTTTTTGTGTTTTCTATCAGGAGCCAAAAAAAAAGGAAATGAAAATTGAGGGAAGTGACATTAGAAATCTAACATTTAAATCCATAAAATCAGTTAACGTTTCTTAAAACTAGTAAAAAAAAATCCAACATTCAAAGGTGTATTTTTTTATTTATAGCTATAATTGTTGGTAGTTGAATACCTCAGGAAATGAATGTCCACAATCGCACACAATTAACATTACATAAGAAAGAGGGCATCTGGTACGAAAATAGACAGGTATGTGAAAGAGGAAGAAACTAAACAAGCAGAAGCTCCTCTAAACTCAGCACTGAAGAGCAACACAAGTGAGCTATTTAGGTCTGTGTATTACATGTGCAAGTAAAACAAGAAAAATGCAGCCACTTACATTTCCCTATATATGCTTGGATACAGCTCTCTGTAATACAGTTATCGTAATGTTCTTATGTAATATTCAAATTTTTAGAGGTAAGTGCATTTAGGGTTTTCATTAGCTTTATTCCATAATATTCTGAATGAACAGAAATATACAGAAACATCGCTCTGTGTCCAATGAATATATTGTTTATTGGATTAATGTACAAAATTAATGTTTTGATGATACTGAGATGCCTCTGTAACTAACATTGTTACCAAAACACCTCTTCAAAAACACCTAATATTTATATTTAAAGAGTTAAGTGTGTATAAAACCTTAATTTATATTTGAACAATATAACGAGGTGCAAAAAACAAAGAAGTAAAAAGGTTTGATTAAAGAGCAAATCAACAACAAACAATATTTAAAACATGCAATAAGAATAAGAAGTCGTCTTTTATAGGGTTTTCATTTTGTTCAGATGTTTTAACCTTTTAAAAAGATTTCATAATGAAAGTACCAAAGATTGGGTCGTTGGGTGCATGGATGGCCGAGGCATAAAGACTAAATTCTGTAAATGCAACAATCCTTTTTATTTCCCATAATTATCCAGACCTAGATACAATAAAAGTCACGTTTTTTAGGCTTCTGTCACTCTAAAGAACTTAAAATATAACAATAATTTAAATAATGACACAAGTTACTGAAGACACCCCTAAACAAAAATAAAATATACTCAACTTATAGTATAAATATCCCTAACTTTGTCTACATTGTGTTCAGAGAAAACTGGTTTCCAGCTGCGCCCGGTCGCTGGTCTGCTCTCAGCTAGAGACTTTCTGGCCAGTTTGGCCTTCAGGGTCTTCCAGTGCACCCAGTACATCCGACACTCATCTTCCCCCATGCACTCCCCTGAACCGTGAGTTAGTTTTCCAGCAGCAGGTTCATTAATCTATCCATTCAGCTCACTGTGTTCCTGACTTGTATCAATCTGCCCTGACAGGGACTGCTGCCACGAGCTGCTTGGACATATTCCCATGCTGGCAGACAAGGAATTTGCACAGTTTTCCCAGGTGAATATTCCCATAAATGTTCATGTAGTGTTGTGCAAGCTGCATGTTTTTGCTTAAATCACCTTGAACACCTTGCCTTTTTTGTTTGGTATCAGGAGATTGGACTCGCCTCACTTGGAGCTTCAGATGAGGAGACTGAGAAACTTTCCACGGTAGTTAAGATATGAGCTCCTGCTACCATCTAGTGGTCAAACTCAAACATAACACCTCTTTCTTTCTAAATAAAACGCTACTCTGGTGTTTTTCATTCTCCTTCTCTGCAGTTATACTGGTTCACTGTAGAATTTGGCCTCTGCAAGCAGAATGGAGAAGTAAAGGCTTACGGTGCAGGTCTCCTCTCCTCGTATGGAGAGCTTGTTGTGAGTTTCTCTGTTTCTCCACACACAAATCGTCTGGTGCATTTGTTTGTTGTGCTGACAGTCCCTCCACCTTTCCCTTCCAGTATGCCCTGTCAAACGAGCCCGAGTACAGGCCGTTCAACCCTGAGGAGACGGCGGTGCAGCCGTACCAGGACCAAACCTACCAGTCAGTTTACTTTGTGTCTGAAAGCTTCGAGGATGCAAAGATGAAGCTGAGGTATTTATGGGAGGATTCTTAAAAAAAAGATAAATTTTACCAAACAGGTAATAGTTTTTATATATTTTGTAGTTTAAAGCCAAAACCATCCAACACCTAATCATGGGCAAACCTTTTGCAGTGACACAGATGTTTCTAGCTTCAGCATAATTGTAGATTGGAAGAAAGATGGTCTGCTTTCAAATAGATTTACAAACAGATACAAATCTGTGTGACATGTATTTGAATTCAGCCCCCTTTATTCTAATACCCCTAATTAAAATCCATTGAACCATTTGGCTTTAGAAATAATCCTATTAGTAAACAATAGAAAATCCAGCTGTTCTGTGAAGAAACATAAATGAACAAACAGCTTTATGAAAACCAGGGAACACAGCAGACAGGTCAGGGGGAAAGTTGTGGAGCAGTTTGGTTATAAAATCCAAGTTTTGAACATCTAATGAAGATGGTTCAAATCACCATCTGCAAATGAAAAGACTATTACACAACTGTACATGGACATGGACATCCACGTATTCCAACAGGTCAGGCAGGGATTAATCAGAGGAGCAGCCAAGAGGCCAATGTTAACTCTGGAAGAGCTGAAGAGATTCACTGCTCAGGTGGGAGAATCTCACGACAGCACTGCTATTAGACATGGATTCCACAAACATTTATTTGTAAAACATTTGAAAACCATATCATTTTTCTCCAACTTTACAACTATGCACTACCTTCTGTTGGGCTATGACCCAAAAATCCCAATAAAATGCACTGAGGTCTGTGCTTATAATGTGGCAAAATGTGAAAATGTTCAAGGGGTATGATTTGTTTCTGGCAATGTAAAAGATCACATGAATCTTTAAAAGTCTCCAGCTGACATCACTATAAACCTAAATAAGAGATGCTACAAAAGAAGAATGTCATCCTGTGTTAGCAATGGTTACCTCTAAACAAATGGGTGGCATCCTCATTTTGCATCAAAATTGGTTCACCTGCTGCTAAATAGATTGCACTTGGCCCGGTTTTACAAATCATCAAGGAATTGAAGGGGAGCGCTGCAGTTACAGTAAGGAAATCTTCAGGGCATCCAAGAGAGTCCAGAAAGATTCAAAGGCATCTCCTAATTAGGAATTTGGTAAAGATGCGACAGACAAATACATATACCTCCCTTCTCTGAATCACTGATGTATTTCTCAACATATTTCAGTCCTTTATTGAGACATGAGATGTACTGCATATAAATACGTTTCTTTTTTGACAGGAAATACTCTGCTAGCATCAAGCGTCCCTTTGTGGTCCGCTACGACCCTTTCACCTGCAACGTGGAGGTTCTGGACCAGCCAAGTAAGATCCAGAGTGCTTTGAGCAAGGTCAGAGAGGACCTGAAGACCCTCCACAGCGCTCTGGAGAAGCTCACCTCATCTTAAGACCAAGACCTGATCATCTGCAGAGATCATAAACAGAAATGTGAAGGAAGTCAAATTGATTGATCTTTCCTAAACCTAGAAAATATGACAGTCGTTTTCTTTTCTTTGTGTGTAAAGATTATGTAAAAAAAAAAAAAAAAAGGAATAAATGTTTATTTTCATGAAATGTGTCCTCAAAAGTTCGTTTTTTTACATTCAAAAGAGGCAGGAAAAGTTGCTGATGCAATAAGAGTTGAAAGAAAAGGAGGCTTGTAGACCATTTTCTAGCTTCTAATTCCAAACCAACTGTTTTCATTTGGGAAATTCTTGGAAGCCATTTGTCTTTGCGTGTTATTAAGCAAAGGGAAGGAGCTAATTATGAATGATTCAAGTATCGTGTTGCCTTTCTGCTGGATGGGGTTAGAGCCAACAATGAGGCCCAGAACATTATCAGGACCAGGTCGCCCAGACCTCGCAGTGAAACCACTGTGCTGCTGACAGATGCTCTTCTTGGTTCGTTTCTCCCTCTGCGTGCGACCAGAGTTTGTTTTTTTCCTTCTCTCTGACAGACGTCCAACATTTTGATCACAGGCGACAGTGCGTATCAAGAGCTGTCCCTCAAGAAGACGGATCATCTTCATCTGCTGAATTCTTGAAGAAACAGCATCATCAAGACGTCAGCCGCAGTGATTTGGGAAGCGTTTCTTTTCCCATAATTGGACTCCACAGTAAATCAAACCTCCCTGGGAAAGCTTGTATTTGCAGAAGAGGAAAATATCTCACACTTTATACTTTGGTGAATCTTGTTCTACAATCATTCTCTCCCTGAAACCCACAAAGCCTCCACAGAAGTTGTGTTTTCAGGATGCGAATCCACAGAGTGCTAAACAAAAGAAGGTTGCTGCAGCAACTGGACAACCACAAAGAGGGATTCAGTTCAGTTTATGTGCCTTTCATGCGTCATCCAAGAAAAAGCATCTCCTGTACTGATGTCAGGGCAGGCCCATCTTAAACCTGGCTAAGTTATCGCCTCTGGCCTGGAGAGAAGGTCATCAGGTTCACTTTATGCTCAGGACTGAAGATGGAAATTAATTTCTTCAGAATCAGCTAATGCCACCCTCAAAGCTTCTAGCTAAGTTACAAATCTTATGTTCAATTTAGTTTATTTTATATTATTTTTCCAAAGTCAAATAACCCCATTTCCATACAGTAGACTAATCTATAGAAAACTACATTTACAAAATGATGCAAATTCACTTCCTGTGGTAGATGGCTACGATTCATACCAAAAAAGTCCGGAAAGATATGCGGAAAAATGACAGAAAACCTAAGTGCGCCACTTCACGGTCTACAGGCCTCGGTTAGCTTGTTAAATGTTAAAGTTCAAGGCAGAATACATGGTAAAACACTATTCAAATATGGTTTGCATGTAAGGGTTATAATATCTCCTCTCTAAAAGGCATATGTCAGAAGGGCTTGGGTTTGCAAAGTTGCATCTAATGAACAAGATTTATTCAGTAGTCCGCTGCAGTCACATGAGGTAGAGATGTTTGGCGAGAGGCGGGGTACACCCTGGACAGGTTGCTAGTCCATCGCAGGGTAACACACAAACAACCATGCACACACTCATTCTTACACCTAAGGGCAATTTAGAGTTACCAATTAACCTAACAGGCATGTCTTTGGACTGTGTGATGTTTTTTGAAAATTTCCATTCCGCTCCTTTTGGTCAACAGTGGTTTTGAGGTCTACAGTGCTATAGATGATGTTCTGGAATATTTTGTGTCCTCTTGGATGAGTCACCAATGTGCTCTTGAAGTAATTTTGGTGGTTTGGCAACTCCTTGGAGAAATCACTAAATGGAGAAACCACTTTTCCATGTTTTCTCCATTTGTGGATAAAGGCTCTCACTGTGATTCACTAGAGTCCCAGTGGTTTAGAAATGGCTTTATAACCTTTTCTGATAGGGGCTTGATGAGTTTCTTTTTGAGGCCTTAAACCCTGCTTCATGTTGCAAGAAAGGTTCTATTTTAGTAGTTTCTTGATCGAACAGGTTTATCAAACATGATTTAACAAATGGGGTGATCACTTTTTCACAAAGGGCTAGGTTGGTTTGATAGGTGGCTCCCTTGATGAATGAAATCATCAGTTTGTTTTTGTGTAATATTACAAATTCACACTAAGGCGTCCCATCAAAGAAAATCCCGAACAAATCTGTAAGGGGCAACGCCTATTCACTGCACTGTAGATTAATAATTTATCTTTAGTTTAGCTGATCAAAGTCCACACAAAAAGCAGCATCGGCAAACTATTTTTCCCATCGATTCTCTTCATCTGATCAAGATCAAAATGAATCATTTCATCCTGGGAAAGGTCTACAAACAAACCAGCTTCAAAGAGCTGTAATCTCCATCTTCTCACATCATGCTCCTCATTATTTCTGTTTGCTCTCTTTGTGTTGAGTCAGGGATTACACTTATCTGAGGGGAAGATTAGAGGAAAGCTGGTTTTGAGGACGCCTGATCTTACTTTTATCCCATTTCACAGTTTATTAGTGTGCACACCAAGACAAGGGATTGAATTGCTTGTGAGGCACGAAAACTTTCCCGAGGTCAGATCAAAAGTTAAGCGGTTGCATCCGAGGACATGCTTCCAGCAAACAAGATTGCATGATCAAAAGATGGTCAAAAGAGGTGTTGTGCTGATCATTAGGCAATAGATGGCGTCCATGAGTCGTGAGATTCAAGAGTCACGTTTCAGAGGAAACATTGGACTCTTTCAAAGCAGCAGCCTAACGTTTTGCTTGAGCGGACGATAGTGAAGGTGCCCTTTCCAAGAAATATACAAAGTTGGTGAGGAGCTTTGAAAGAACGGTATTCCTTGCTGCCTCTCCTCACTTCGATCTGTCATTCAGAGGAACGGCTGCACAATGCAATCCTGTGTTTCAGCAAAGTGAACTGCTCTGTTAGCATTGATCCTGGAGCATAAGTGGAAACAGGTGACCGGCTGTCAAAAAGAGAACATACTGACTCTGCAGCTCAGCTGGTGCAAAGTATAACTCAGAGGGTGATTTTGCAAACATGACATATGAGTTTTAACAGAGGGTGTGGGAGGACATGAGTCCCAAATAATTCCTAGGAGGGTGAAGGCAGACACACTTAAATATCTTTTAAAAAGTTGGAAATGTAGGGTTTTAAGCTGTGCTTGCAAATACAGACACAAACAGTTGCACGTTAAAATGTATTTTTACTGTACTGCTTATCTCTACAACTCCCCATTCATGTATCGCCAACAGGGACATAATTTGAAGACTCCATTGTATCTGCCATATTCATGGGGGACATAGCCGCCCACATTCTTCAAGTTTAACAAAAATGGCATTAAACTTCATCCTATCATTAAAAAGATATTAAAAATGTAAAGGTAAGTCATCAGAGGTCATCCAGGCCCCTTAACATTACCAAATTCAAACAAAATGGTGTCAATGGCTTTGTGCTCCAAAAAGTTTTGATTTTTCCATTATCATTTCCAAAGTCCTAAAGATCCGAAAGTGCAAAGGTCACCACCCCCCGAGCAATCCATCCCAAATGAGAATAAACCACAAACTTCTCAAACATGTCAAGGATTCATGGGAGACTATAGTTGTTTCTACTTTGTGGAGAATGATGGAATTAATCATTGGTTTTAAACAGACATTTAAAATGTATCACAGACATCAGTTTTCCAAAAGATTTTCCATGTAAAAATTCAGGTTTTCATAAGAAGCACTTTCCCAGAGTTCCCAGTCTTCAACTTCCCTTTAAAATATAAAATACTAATGTTCTCTATAGATCTATGGCACATAGTTCTAGGCTTTAAATGTGTGCCCTGCCAAAACAAGAAACTGTGGACGGCTAAAAGGAAGGAAGAAAGACCTAGGAAAGGAAAGAACATAGAAAGGTTGGCAACAACGTTGGAAAGGGAAGTAGGACACAAGGAAAGAAGGATTCAACTAAAGTGAGCTAGGGTACAATAATGTAGGGACAGAAGGAAAAAAGGAAAGGAGGGAAATAACTTAGGGCATGAAGAAGAACAAACCTTTAGACTGTGGGACAGAGAATAAAATCTGGAAATACAAATATTTCAGTTTTTCCATACTTTTCCAGACCTGGAGAACAGGTGAATCAAATTCCAGACTGGGCAAGAACCCTGAAAAATATGTTGAAAAAAACCCTCAATTATTTCCCTTCAGATGACCCAGCTGAATGAAGGACTACCTTCCTACCGGACCCTTTTCAGGGCTAGGTTCCTACCCAGGTCATTTATTTTTACCCTGGTAAATGCAGGGGGTGTTGAAAGAAAACTACCCTGGTTCCGGTTTACAGCTCCCACAGCTCATGATAAACAGCACTTGTCGATGGATTTAACACCGCTTAACTGGATTATAACAAATTATAATCTATTCTAGTTCTGCAATTCATAGATTTTGGCTTTAGTCATTGCCATAAAGAACAGACACAATGGACCATTAAGCCTGAGATCAGGGTCAGTTGATTATTTGTATGGCTTAAAATGCAGCCAATGTTATTGCAAAGCAGTACCTTCTGTGCATATTTGCTGTATCTGTACTACAGTTTCTTATGGTGTCATTCCTGCAAAAGTGACGTTTTGTCAGTGAAGACATTTGTTGTTTAGGAGGAAGACTGCACCAATCTCAATAAACAAGTTGCTCAAACCTTAATCAACGTACCTGTGTAACCTTTGGGTCCAACAAATGTCCAGCATGTAGGCATTTTCAAACATTTTCACACAGACTCATGAACAATGTGGAAAAATATTTTACTGAACATACATAAAAACACAAAGTGCATCCCATTTGAAGAGTTGCTACATTTCAGTCATCCAAAAGCACAGTTTCCTGTCACCGCCGGCCACACAGAGCGGCAGCGTCCGGTGCCAACTGAGGCCCGATCCGATTGACGACGATCCGATCATTACAGGCTGCAACAATAAGAGAAGTGAGCATCAGCTGCAAGGAGCTGAGAAAAGCTGCTGGTCTGGACAGTCAGAAGAAAGCACCTACCTGTGGGTGACCAAGGTGGTGCATGAAAACCTGACTGCTGATTTTTCCGGGATATCCGGTGGTGGCAAAGAGGTTTTCATTGGCAATAGACCACCTGAAGAAAACAAAAATAGCTATAAACAGTCTTCTTTAGGATGAAACTTAATTTTTGACAAAAAAAAGGTTAGTTCTTTTCAAATGTGTGAAAAACTAAATTAGAAATTTAATGCATGACAAAAAGTGGATAATTTCCTGGGATTTTAATGATCAAAATTTAAGAGATAGAGGAAAAAAATAATTATTTTATTTCCTAAAATTACATCAAAGTGAAAGAAGTTCCTCACCTGAATAGCCGAGCTTTGTCTTTATGAGCAGGTCTCTTCTCTTGTGGGTAACTGCAAAAACGAAGACATAAATTAGATGTTCTGCAGGTAAACCAATGAAGCTGTACCAGTGCCACGCCCTTCCCCCACCTGGAGCGAGTGATGTCCCAGATTAGCCAATCCTTGCCCACCACAGCGCCTACTTTGATCGTGTTGGCGAGGCACCAGTCGGCAGACATGAGCGGGCCGGTGTGTCCGCAGTCCAGCGACAGGATGGCCTGCTGGGTGACCAGGTCGTAAAAGCGAATCGTCCCCTTCTTCTCTGCCACCATTAACTGATCAGCAAACATGTGCCAAAGAGTAGAAAGCTTAAACATACTGAAATATCTAACAGTGATTAGCCGGATTATTTAGGAAGTGGAGATCAGTTTCACTAGAAACACCAAGGTCCGATTCTAGACCGTACAATCCAGAAAAATGAAAATGAACCAGCTTGGCAACACAAAGTAGGCAAAGAAAAGCAACATATCATGCCTTCATCTGAGATTTCAGAAGAGATGAAAAACAAGCAGAGCTCTGACTCAGTTAGCATGCTAAGTGTGAAGGTTAATGACAGGACCGTTATAAAACACAATGAACAAGTCTGGGTCAGTTGGTTGGAGGAGGAAGCCTTTAATGCAGCACAATGGACCACAAAACTGTGGGAATAATGTTCTTTGAAGAAATGAGACCAAAGTAGAGACCATGTTTAGAGTAATACTTAATATTAGCAACCTAACACATCTTTAATAGATACATTGCATGATTTTCCACAAATAAACTAGAAACTAAAAAAACTTGGGGTTTTTATAAAACTCTGGATCCCAGAGTACCGTATTTTCCGCACTATAAGGCGCACCGGATTATGAATGGTCTATTTTAGAACTTTTTTCATATATAGGGCGCACCGGATTATAAGGCGCATAGAATAGAAGCTACTGCAGTCAAATGTTTGACTGGGGTTGCGTTATGCATCCACTAGATGGAGCTGTGCTAAAGAGAATGTCAACAAAACAGTCAGATAAGTCAGTCAGTCAAACTTTATTAATACACTACAAACCAGCGTTCTGATAACTCCATTCACTCTCATGGTAAGGTCTCCTCTACATAGAAATCTATTGAATAGAACCAACCGCACGTTAGGAATGCATTGGAGTCTATGAAGTTGAAGTTGAAATCAAACGTTAGTTAAAACGTGAAAGGGAACTTTTCCCTGATTTAGTAAACACGTTTGATGCACTAAATCAAACGTTAGTACATTCACAATATAGCAGCGTTAACTGTTGAATTCTCTCGCTGCTGCTCTATTCCCATGTTCGACTGCGTAGCTGACAGCCTTGAGTTTGAACTCAGCATCGTAAGCGTGTCTCTTGAAAGGTGCAATTTTGGGATCGTTATACACACACAAGTGGTGTCGGACTAGGAGTAAGCACAGTACAGGTGTTTACCGCTATTACTTCGGCGACACCCCTGACTACGGTAGCCGTAATGCTGCAAGCGGTGCGGCTTTGTAGTTTACCAGTCGTACTGAAACATTTTGACAGAGCGCCGTGTACAACCAGTATGGATCAACCAATTAACCAATTGATCCATATATAAGGCGCTCCGGATTACAAGGCGCACTGTCATTTTTTGAGAAAATTAATGGTTTTTAAGTGCGCCTTATAGTGCGGAAAATACGGTACAAAATAATAATTAACCTTTGACTGCTTGAATAGTAACCGTGTCTTATCTGTAGGCTCCAAAACATCAGGTCTGGAGTATCTGACACTAAAACAAGATTCCTTATTGGACCCCTTTTATTATCGTTAATAGAAACAAATATTTTGAAAAAATTAGAAAAATAGCAGTTAGTGCTTTGTTTGGGGTTGTCTTAGTTTAATAAGCACAGGTCCAGTTCAACAGGAATTTAAACTTGTCCACAGTCAAAAAGTCATGAAACGGCTATTTTGTTCATTTTGAATGAGAGTGCATTCAGTTAGTAAGCCAAAAAACAAAATAGTGATGGTTTAAAAGTTTAAATCAATGTATGTTAAAGCAAATCAAACATAAAGCATGTGATTTAAATATGACTAGGTTTCTGTCCTACAGAATGAAGGAGGAAAACATTCAGGAAAAGCAAAATGTTTTCATATCAATTTTTGTTTTTCCCAAATGTACTCAGATCTGGAAAATTGCGGAAGCAAATTTCATACATTTCTAGATATTTCCAGACTGCAAAGGAACCCTGTAACCGGCAAGCTTGCTGCTGTAGGAATTAAGATTTTCTTGTGTCCCGATATGTTAAACCCAACAATTAAAAGGGGGGTGTACATTCTTTTTCCTCTGACTGCACATACTTACATGGGTTCCCTGTGCTATAGATGTGATTTAGTTTCACAAATATGGAACCTTTGGGTACAGATCACCTAAAAATATACTTAATTTATTCAGACAGAGGATTCAGCCCGTTCCCTCAGAGCTCAGTTAGTGTTTTAATAGAAGATGAAGGTTTATTTAGTTCATATGAGACTAAACAAGTATTTTCCATCATGAAAGTACAAGTCCGGACCGGCTTCCCTTATCTCAGCAAGTTCTGAATAAACATCCAAAACAACTTCCTCCCACCTTAAACACTTCCTGTGGATGCCAGCACACACTCAGACCTGGAGAGCCAAGTCTCAAAAGGGTCGTTTCGTTTCCGTCCAGGTCCCACAGCCTGCCGACACACAACAATGAGGAATTTAACACAATTAAAATACTTTCCTAAAAATACTAAAATACTTGTTTGACCTAGTTTGATTGTAGAAATTATTGGGAAAAAAAACATTTCTGGTTGGGAGTTTATCAAATACAGGAAATTAATCTTCTCTAATTAGTGATGTTACAAACTAATTCTAGTTGACGTGAGAACCGCTGTAGCTCTGAAATCTGCTAAAAATCTGTGCTTGCTCCTAATTAACGTCTAAATATAGCCTTAAACCAGGAACCAGACTTATATGCTTAGGTAATGACCGAAAGAATTTGCCTTCCAAGGCTCCTCATTTATAAACATCCTCGACTCTGACTGATATAATCCGAAATAATCCTTTGTTCACAAACAGTACGCTCAATTATCCCCTAAAAGAATCAACTTCACTTTTCGGAGCTTTGAGATTGCACAACGTGGCTTTAATGGATCACATTCAAGGTTACGCTGCCCTCAATTCATCAAACCTCGGCTGTTTTTATTATGTGTGCAGAGGATGTACACAGTCTTCCAGCTTTTCCAGGGAAAAAAAGAGCTATTTCCCCCAACCGTGAGGAAAGGCAGACTCCTCTGACAAAGGGAAACGTCAGTCTCACATTACACCGAACTACGACAGCCGTGCTTCGCTTGATCCGTATGGCAGACGGTGTTTGGATGTGGGCGGCTCGCCTACGTCAGATGCAAGCAACTGAGCAGGATCAAAATTAGTTGAAAATGAAACAGAAAGCTCAGCCTGACCTCTATTCATTAGGACAGCTGTTGTTCCTCCAATCTTGATTTATGCTTAGCCGTATCCAAAGAGTTGCAGGACTCGGAGAAAAGATGGGAATGCTCCAAGACTTCCAGGAAAAAAAAAAGAACACGGTGTTGCTATTATAATAAGCCTGAAAGAACCTCAGGAGAGCATTTCTATGAGCCCACCTTGAACTTTCCCCCCATTTTATTACATTTATGAGATTTTATGTGAAAGATCAGCAAAAAGAAGCGCATAATAGTTTAGTGGAAGAATTAGTTTTCAAATAAATACCCCCTAAATGAAGGTGCTCAGGTCACATGAGACTGAAATATTAATTTCCGGGCACATATGTACAGCAGCCCTCCACATCACCCTGTACACACCATCCCTATGGTAAAACAAGGTGTTCACGGCATCATGCTGTGTTAAGGCTTTTCTTCAGCACAGACAGAGAAGCTGGGGAGAAGATGGATGGATGGAACTAAACACAGGGAAATCTTGGAAGAAATCCATTTAGAGGCTGCAAAAGACCTGAGATGGTAATGGAGGAGCAGAGGGCTGCCACTCTGCAGCGCCCGAGGAGCATTCTGGGGCTACGGGTCTTGCTCAGGGACCCAAAGGTAGTCTGTGTTTCAAACCGGGAACTTGCAGCCTTTCCAGGACACAAACGCCCTGCTCTCCAACCACTCCCCACAGATGGCCTAGTCAAAGTTCAGATTTAAGTCCAATCTGTACAAGACTTCTGAGTTTGCAGAACAGCCTCTGGAAGCTACTAGAAACATACCTCAAAAGTCTTATTAGTAACTGCAGCAACAAGTGGTTACAAAAAATATTTTTAGGAGGCGAGATACGGTTGCACGCCACACTTTTCAGATTTTTATTTGCAAAAACGAAATGCGAGAACCACCAAACCACTTTAATGCATTGCTTTGTTTTGGTCTTCACATAAAATCCTAAGAAAATAAATTGAAGTTTGTGGTTCTAGCTAGACAAAAACTGTTACATTTAAGAGGTATTAATACTTTTACAAGGCACAGTACTAGTGATGAGGTTGCAGTATTCAGGATTGTAGAGCAGAAGAGAGGACATTTCCCATCTCTCCTGCTAGGATAGAGTCCTGTCAAACCTCAGGGCTTCTTTCCTCTGCCTGACCATTGCAAAGGTCCAGAAGAAACCCACTAGACCACATGAGAAAAACAATAATTACACCCTGTCCTTTCAACCACTTGCCAAGTGGAGCTCAATCGCACGCAATACCACCAACAGCCAAACCTTGGTCAACCACTCTGCCCCGCAAACGGAGAGCAGCAGCTCTCCACAAAAACAAAACCTTTGCAGGAAGAGGTGAAAGAAGTAAGGCAACAGCACTCTGCTTCCATGTACCACAGAGTTGAAAAGGACAGCTCAAGTCTTTATTGTCTTATCAAAGCGTGAGAAAAGAAACAGCAAAGGGCTGAGTTTTTATTCTGTGCTTCCAGTAAGTGGAGAAACAACAGCCATTGCTGGTGCTCTTGACGAGAAATAAGTAAATAATTAAAAGTGGCTCCCTAGGATTGAGCTAAATGGGTCAACCTGTAAAAACAAGGGGCCTGGAGCCTTTGGGTTCCAGAAAGCAATTTCTGTCATTTTCCTCCCTAAATGTAATATGTCCAAGCCCAGAAAACTTAGTTAAATAGTGTTACAGGATACAGGAAAAAGGCCCACAGCTTGTGAATTGCTGTTTGTTGCTGGAACAGATAAATTAAGCTATCTAAAATAAAATGGAAACTTTCCTTCAGCAGCTAGCAAGGCCATAAAAACACATTCTAAATGCACAAATAAATACATAAAGTACATGATCGCACACACAGTAAATACATGAATTACAGATGAAAGGACAATGCATAACGGCATGGACAAACTACAAGATGGACAGGCTGGTGGACAAAAGGAACAGTGGATGGATGGATAAACTGATGGATGGACTGGTGTGTGCACCAGTACATGGGTAGATGATGGATGTGTGTCAAATTTAAGGATGGATGAATGGATATTTGATAAATGGGTGAGAAAATGGATGGATGGGTAGATAGATGAGACAGATGGATGGATTGACAGAAAGATGGATGGATAGATGGATGACAAATGGAAGGACGGGCAGACAGACAGGCAGTGCCAGACCAGAACTACTGGGCTATAAACCCCAGAATATATCTTCTGTCTCAGTCAAATTCATGATTTCACATAAAGATCATGTTCGATTCAGACTACAAATTTATCACATCACCATGCTGAAACATGGTGGTGGCAGCACCATGGTGTGGGGAAGCTTATTTAGTTATATATATTTATATATACAAATTTCAGCCAGGACTTTAACTATATTTAGATCTTGCTCCCCAGCCTGGTTTAATGTCAAACATTTACATAATGGTTATTTTTCTGTTCTTATCCAAATCTGGAAAACGCCCAAATAAATTACAAACCTTTCCAGAGAGCGCAGGATAAGGAATGTTTGTTTTTTTAATTAATAAAATTGGACATTTAAAAGTAAATGGTAATAAACATTCTCCTTTGGTGTCCTTTTTGTTATGATGGTAATGAATATTTGATTAAAATAAAAGGTTATTGTCCATCTGTGGGAAACATATCCAGAATACAACAAGCAGAGATGATTTAAGTTAATCAAAAAAGGCAGCTGGGTTGCACTAACCTAGAAAACCTCTGTAAGAAACCAAAGAATGAATGAGATAATATTACAGCTGTTACTTGTTTTTCCTTGCAGAACACATGCAGACAGAGATATGATCCTGAGATCAGGATAAAGCCCAAATCAGTGCTGCGGGTGTGTGTTATCTGAGTTCAGCAGCGAATTCCCATCAACTCCAAATCCTCCCAGGACCCTGTAGTGTGCCCTTCTGACCTCTAGGTGGCATATCCCCCCACTAACTCCACCCTGCTCCATCCACAGTGCCCTGCTGTGCTGCTCAGACTACATCCAGCCTGAGGAAGTGGAGTGCAGTCCCCCAACCTAGATACTGCAGCGTTGGGTTGCGTACTGACTACAGCTGAGTTCCCAAAGCTGCAGGAGACGGCGATGACAAAACTAAGCAAACTTATAGAGGAGGCTTTCCTGCCAAAGCCAACAGACTGACGGAGAGGTCACGAACTGACACATGCTGACATAAACCTCCCTTTCCTTTCTGCACGACCACTTCCCTCTTCTATGATCGGGGCTCGGTTTGTGTGGCCTGACTGAAGGTCGGTCTTCTGTTGTTAACCCGATCTGTTCTAATATTTCCGCCCCGGTCTTCCTCCTGCGTCCCGTATTTTGTCAACATGACAGAGTTTAAATCTTTCAGCAGATGGAGCGCTCTCCTGTTTTCTCTGGACACGCAGAGGAGGGAGGGGAAGCGATTCAAGAGACGGGAGAGGAGGAATTTTAATTTGGTGTGATCTCTGACGTGGACGGAGAGGGCAGTCGCAAAGTATTTCCTCAGGTTAATTGAAGAAGTGCATTTTGAATTTCTCTTTGCAATAAGTGTTTAATTTTTTTATAGAATGATGATTCATATTGATTTCAAATAATTGATTTTCCCTTTTAATCCAAATCTTATTCAAATAGACTACCACCAAACTAATTAGGCCCAAGTGACAATTGAAACTGATTTTAAATTTAGAGATAAAACAAAACATAAATAAGCAACTATCTAGGTGTTGACTGCTGTAAAGCTGACCAGTTTCTGCTGTGATGTTGTCCATATGTGGACATGGGCTGTCCATTTCTTAAACAACCATGTCGGATGACATGGCTTAGCAACATTAAGACCCAAGAAAATGACCTAAATGATTACCTAATGCACTGAATGGCCAAGTTATTTCATCAGTGAGTTTCTTCTTCCCTGATGAGTTTGAGCCCGATGAATCCCAGGACCCATCGGACTCAAACTGGGCAAGACTTGGCCACCACAGAGTCCAGGCCTCAACTACACTAAAAATCTTTGGGAAGGCTTAAGAAGAATTTGAGCAGTGGTCTGACTTTCACATCATCTCTGCAAGATCTTGGCAAAATTAATGTAGTTCCAAAATAAACGTTGCAACATTGTAGAAGCTTATTGAAACAAAGCCACAGCAAACATATAGAAGCTAAAGGCGGTCGAAAGAAACAGAGTTTATCTGAATGGTTAGCGTATATAGGCTGTCTGCTACAATGTCATGTACTTATTGAATGTATACAACATAATCTGTACTGTGATTTTTTATTCTGTAAAATCTAATTAAAATATATTTCAGGGAGGAAAATTATTGTAAGGGCAATACAAAGGAATCAGGGATGACTAAGCACTATGTAATTGGTTTACGGTTGAAAACGGTGGTCTAAAAGGATGGTAGAAGTTAAGATATTAACATTATGACCCAATTAGAGGAGGAAATGGTTAGATTGACAGTTAAACTAGAAAATGCAGGAGTGAAGCACTTCAGGTCAGCTTTGCATCTTACTGTAAAACAGTTTCCTATTCAGGGGTGTCCCCACACTGACCCTGGCTACTGACATAGTTTTTCCCCTCTCTGAGGCTTAATTGAAGAGGAAAATGTAGGAACCTCGTTACAAACTCCCCCACCCCTTAGGGGGAAAAAATCTTTCTACAGCTAATTGGATTTCCATATTTAACCAATTATCCAGAAATGCTACAAAGCAGCTCTGTCACAGTGGAGCGTGTTGTGCTTAGGATCAGCTTTTACTGTGGAAACAGTCATGAATTTCTGCACCATTAACAAAGAACAGGACTGAAAATCAGAGGCTGGGAACACACGGAGAAACGGAAACAAAATGGCTCGGACCTGCAAGTGTGGTCATCGCTGACTGAAGCGATTTGTTTCCCCTCGGTGGGCTCGAACACCAAATGGTTAATGTAGTTGGTGTGGCCCTCCATCACCTGGGTGAAGCAGAGAGAGGACAATCAGTAAAACTGAGCCAAACTGGCTGCATATTTGCTTTCTGTGTGTGTGTGTGGTTATATTTCCTGTTTAACTACCAAACGTCTGAGAGAAAGCTCAACACCTGATGACAAGAGCAGTTCCAGATGTTGTGATACCTTGACTTCATCTCGATCCTGCAGATCAGAAGTCAGCAGGCGTAGTTTCCTGTCAGCTGCCACCGTGCAAAATCTGCAGAGGACAATGGAGAGAAAGAGAAGATTTAACAATAAACAAAGAGTGAACATAAAAACACACTCTGTGACAGACGACATCAGAGTCTGTTTGTGGCAGGAACTTGGAATGGGATCGGTGGGGAACACTGCCAGGGATATTCTAATTGCCAGCAAAGATAAACACGGTGAGCAACAAGACGGGTCACGCTATCTACGAATCTCTTTGTTGGAAGCCCGGTGCCGAGCCACGGAGAGGACTTTCCCCTCTAATCAGTCCTCGTACACACCAGCGCCTGCAATTACTCACACAATTACACTAACTCACTTATGACAGGAAAAACACACACGTATCACCAGTATAAACAGAGAGCGCTTCACACATTTTCAGGCGCAGGCACAGACTGATTTGGCATGATGTCATTACAAATATCCTTCAAACAGCACCGCCCCTGCAGCAGGTTAGATTATCCTGGTTCAGGCGCTAAAACTTTACAAAGAAGCCTGAACTTTTTTTTATCATGTTGGATTTTCTTTAAAGGTACATTTCTAAGCAGATATAACAGCTAGAATACATATCCCTGTTGTAAAGGTCTGTGGACTCAACAACAGTGTTTTAGCCTAAATAATAGTTGACAACTCATCAATGTTTATTTTAAAGTACTCGTTCTGCAGCGGTTTATTTTACACTTATTTCCTGTCTCTTTATTGCCTGCTGTCATTTGATTGGTCAATTTCCAGAAGCAGAGATGAAGCATGAATCTGTGACCTTGCGGATCCACAAAAACAGGGTTGCAGTTGTAAAACAAATATTTGCCCAGACTTTACAGAGTTCTCAGTTCTTTAAACTTTAATTTTAAATAAATCAATACAGAAGTTAATCATTAATCTTAATTTATGGTGGATATATTTATACCAGCTTTAAATATGGAATATGCAAAAACTACTGATGGACGGAGGCAGGGAGGAAGGCAGGAAGTACGGAAGGAAAACATGACGCTAGAAAACAGAGACACAAACTGTTGCTTTACTGTTTAGGTTGCCCAATCAAAAATAAGCCAATATCTGTAGTTCAATACATCTGACAAACTGGTAACAACTTAAGCAGATAAACCAGTTTAAGAGTGCAAACATCCAGCTAAATGTGCAATTAATAGTAGTTGCTCAAGGAGAAAAAGTTTAAAATATCTTGAAAAAGGTCTACTCACGCAAGTCCATAGTAAAGCTGCATTAAACACTTGGTGCTCTAAGGTGGTTACAATATTTCCGCCAGTCTTTCACTGCCTTCTGCTTGAATCTGTAGTGACACGTCTCACACAACGTGATGGATGAGCAACCAAAAATCTGATTGTATTGTCAAACAGTACTGGTAGCTACACTCATTAAACAATTAATTCAAACCAGTAGCGTTTCCTTCCCTCCTGCATGAGTTCATTTATGAAGCTGCAGGAAAATAAGGAAAACAAAACTGATGAATCTTGATCCACAGAATGTAATCTCTGCTTTGGCAGCTGGTCATCACTTTGTAATCCTTAATGATTTGATATTGTCCTATTGCCTACCTCTAATTATCACTCCTTCCACATTGGATAAAAGCAAATCACTCAAAGCCCAAAATTACATCAAGTCGTACTAGTGATAATCGTAAGCACACCTTTGACAAGCACAGTATTTCTGAGGAGCTTTAGATATACTTACATTTGATCAGGGATGCTTTAGTTGTTAGACACGTCTTATTTTAGTCAGGCAGCTAAAGGACCTAAAATGGGGCTTTTTGAGGAGTTCTGAGGAAACTGCTCCCTGTGTTTTCAAGCCACGCAATTTACTGATGCGTATTGATTCTGTATTCCTGTTAATTCCATCTGCGGCCATCCTGGGATCTGCTCCCAAACCATGAACTTTGCCCTCCATGGTTTGGGTGTAGATTCAGCCACCCCCCAATGTCCTTTCCTCTGGTAATGGTCAGCTCTTAAAGAAAAGCCTGTTGTTTTGTGTGGGGGCCATTGTATTTACTAGATGACAGCCAAGCTTGAAAAATGAGCGTGTGTGGAGGAAGTCAGTGATTTCAATAGTCTTCAGGCTTGTTTTCAATATAAGCTGCTGTGGTGCAGCTCAAGCACCCCCCTCTACTCCCCTCGTCTCTCATCAAGCCCGTGAGAACATTGTACTTTTCCTGGAAGGCACAGCTACGTGCCGACTGAAGGGAGAGCTTGAACCCGAGCGGGTTCTCATCAGCACAATAACATCTGCGCACGTCACAGCGCTGGCTCGAGGGTCCTGTGGCGTAAACCACAGAAGACCAGGAATTAGCGCTGCCTTTCCTTTCCAATTACACAGAGTCTGAACGCCTCCAGGGGGAATGCAGATCCTTCACATCCACATCTCCAATCAGCTGGAAACTCTTTGCTTTCTAATAATCCCTAGTTGGGCTACTTCCCACCTGAAACAACTTGGCTTCAGTCCTAGATGTGTGACAGCAAGTAATTGTGATGAATACGTTCGGACGGCATGACTGGCGTTCTCTACCGGGAAAAAAAAGAATATGCTGTTATTTTAAAAGCCACAGATGTCAGGTTTCTAGGGCGGAAGGAGGATGGCTCGACACCCTTTAATCCTCCAACAACTGTCTGATGAGATCTTACATAACATCACGCTCTACAGCTACGGACACAGCACAAGTCTATTTTGGTGAAATACACTCACCGGCCACTTTACTAGATACACCTCTTTATTTGCTTTTTCTCAAACAGCAAACCGGCCAATCACATGGCAGTAAGTCAAAGCACCTAAGCATCTAGATGTAGTAAAGACAAGTTTCTGAAGATTTTTACACACAACGTTCCCTTAAGTGTTTGTGTGGACCAGTTGCGTGGTCAAGATGCTTTGCTGATGTCGGAGGAGAGTAGGCAGACTGATCTTAGATGTTAGAAAGGCAACAGCGGCTCATACACCCACTCATTACAACCAAGGTATGCAGAACGGCATCTGTGACCAACGAACAGAAAAAACCTTGTTGCAGATGGGCTAAAGCAGCAGAAGACCACAACATGTGGCGCTCTTGTCAACAGGAAGCTGAAAATACAATTAAAACAGGCTCAACAGTTAGTTAACAAGTGGTCCGTGTCGGACCCCAGCCGGCTGCATCAAGGACTAAAAGCCTCAGTATATGGTGTTCCTGCTCTAACTCTAGACCATGTGGCAACCATGTGGCATCACTAACGATTTTACAATCGTTAGTGATGCTTTTGTTTTCTTATTTACTGAATGAAACGCCCATTTAAAAGAACTTACAGGTTGAGTTTACACACCAGCCTGTGCTGGCATATCGCAGCTGCTACAGAATGGTGACAGGTTAGAGCCGCCTGCAGCCTCCACAGGTTTTCAAATTCAAATTCAAAGATTCTAGTGCATCTTATCAGATTTATGGTAAGTTAGAGAGATCCAGCACTCTTACAACGCTTCAAAAGTTGATTGAGATTCAGTTCATTTTACGTTTCCTGTACATTGCTGTAAACTGTCCGACTGAAGGCGTCCGATCGAGACAAAGTGAATTTTATGAAGTGAGTTGGTTCGAATCAACTCTGAGGTGAAGGAGGGTGTAACAAAAATGCATAAATTATTTTTAATATTTAGTTTTAGGTTGCAAGTTTAAAAACAGTACAATGAGAATTAACAGAGACTTTGTAAATTTGTCAGACTGGAGGGAGTGATCAGATTTCTTTGGATCAAAACTGAAGAGGCAGAAGGGCGGATGGATAGTCAGGTTTATTGTGGATGGACAAACAGAGCAATGGATGGATGGATAATCAACATTTGGATTATGCATGTATGTTTATCATATCGCTTATTGTCTTCAACTATAACGATGGATGGACGGACGGACGGATGGAAAGGCCTGTAGTTTTATTGTCACAGCACACAAAGATAATTGAATTACTTTAAAAATGAAAAGGGCAAATCTTTTTGAATCAGACAGATATCAAACCTTGGTGTCAGCTGTGCAGCACTGCACTGTTTGAACATACATAGTTTTTGTCAAACATAACTCCCTCCAACTGAAAAAAAATGCTTCAAAAGCCAACTTTTAAAACAAACCAAACACTTCCAAGCAAAGCATTTGGATTATCGCACGAATGAAGAAGCATCTGGCTAGCCAAAGCACTCTTGTGGTTGATATTAGAGCAAAAATAAACTTAAACTCCTGAATGTTGATGTCACTGAACCCCCAAACTGAAACATTTGCATTGTGTGTGGGCTGCATAACAAGCAGTATATCTAAACTTATGGACACAATATACTGTTACCAATCCACATATAAATTATGCTGACAGAGGATACCTGATGGTAGGTATCCTGTCCAGCCGTGACTCAGGGCTCCAAGCCAGAGCATCAATGCGCAAGTCATAATGAAAAGCTCGGAGAACACTGAACTGGACTCCATCCACGTCCACGTCCTCCTCCTGTGGAACCAGATTCATGTTTAATGACAAAGACAAATACTATGGTGGTTAAATCTGGCAGCGTGGAGCTGCATCTCTTACTTGAAAGAGGCAGGTGCCCACCACCACACATTGGTTTTCAGCATAGGCAAGGAGAGAGGCAGGGGAACCCGAGCTGAAAGGGCTGAATTCGACCACGTGGACATAGTCCTCGCATGTCACTGTGTAGCTAGGACTGCGGGTCAAGTCTTCCTGCATGCTTGGGTGCTCAGGTCAGAGTTGAACTGGAAATGCAGTAATATAATAAGAGACAGACAAGCCACATTAATTAGTGGAAGAACATTAAGCTCTGAGACTAAAAGGCAGAGAACAAGCAGACTTTCATCACTGAATGGCTCCAACGCTGAATGATACAGATTTTAAAAATGAAATACAGATTGAGCCCAGGAGAACTATCAAAGAACAGGGCTAAAGAAGACCACTGTACTGCTTACACAGTGCACACGTGAACTTTTTAACATTTAGTCATGTTACCACCACAATCTTCAACATATTTTACTAGGATCTTATAATATTAATAAAAACTAGTAAATAACTCTGAATTCACTCAGTCCCCTTTATTTTGATACCTCCAAATAAAAACCAGAGCCACAAATTGCCTACAGAATTGAAAATAATGCCAGGATAAATAAAATTGTTCAATGAAAGGCTCTGAGATTTCTTAGAGAACATCAGTGAACATGAAGACCACACCAGCAACGCAGAAGATAAGTCAGGATTAGGTTGTGAAACAATATAACTTTTTACATCTCATAAAGCTCTGTTCAATACATCATTTAAAAATGAAAAATCACGGCAAAACTGCAAATCCACCAAGAGTTGGCCGTCTACCTGAAGTGCTGGGATGGGCAAAAACAGGTCCCATTGTAACTCTGGAGGAACTGCAGCGATCCACAGCTCAGGTGTTAGAATTTTTTGACAGGATAACTATAAGGCTGGGTTCACTCTGTTTGAATTTTGGCAGTCTTAGACAAAGTTGTTAGTTGTGAAACAACATCTCTGGTCAAGAGATTAAACCAGTCATCTTTGGTCGTTCAATGTGACAGATGCCCTGACCGTCGATTTGGAGCAGAGACAACCTGTGACAAACATCAAGCAGTGGAAAAATTACACACGGTGACCGCTGCTGTGACAGATGTCTGATTTTTGCCCTCATTTGCCATCTCCTATCCCTCATTTCAGTGTTCAACTAATACTAAACACATTAGCACCAAAAACTTGCGGTTCCATCATTGCTGAACTGACGAGCTTCTCGGATCTTTCTGCTGCAACCACAAATAGCCATAAATGGCATCTTTTCGTGTAAAGTGTGACATATTGGGTCGGGTGTGCACTGTTTGACATGTGCAAGTCCCAATGTTTTTTGTTTTTTTAAATTGCACAGTGTTTGCTGGGCAGACAGTGAGAGTGGTCAGACGAAAGCCCGTCCTGTTTAAAGAAGCAATGCAGGGGATAACAGCAAACATGTAGAAGATAGTGGTTCACCTTCCAGCAGAAAACACACCTGAGCTGAGGCTCTTTGTCCAATCTGGCTCAGCTTGAGGTATTAGAAGACATATGAACAGTGGGTAAAAATGTCCACTTCTAAATATGCAGGGAAGTTTAATACAAATTCGCTCCTTTTATTTGGTAAATTTTGTATGAATGCTTTTGCAAAGCATTGTGTCTGCCCACTTGTGCATCTTTGCTGGAACCGAAATTTATCACAAAACTACATAAACAGTTTACCTCTGATTTGCTGGAGGCAAGCTGAAATGATTCACAAATTCACCCATTTATAGTTCTTCCAGCTGTATGTTGGTATTCAGTTTCCTCTATAACAAAATAAAGCTAAAAAACGGTTCATACCGTATTTTAACTTCAATGTACCGTTCCTATCTACCACGCCTGGTGTTAAAGCTAACGGTATGTCACATGGACACGAGAAGGTTGTCCACTTTAATAGCACATGTAGACAAAATAACTATAACCCTAAGTAATACGTTTCGTCTAGAGTGCATTTTCATCATAAAAGCAGCAATAATTCACATACTTTACCAAGTATTTTTCTTTACATAAATGAACTCGCTGAATCAAACACAGCGCGTCTTATAGTGTTTCCAACACTATTTCCGCATACGTCACCGGAGCGTACCATTGACTGGAAAAGTCGGGGATTTGACTGTTAGACAAACCTAAAAATATAGAGATGGGTTACAAAAATATTAAAAGACAATAGTATTAAAATCTTGCTTTTGAAATATGTTCGAAAACGCCTATGACGAAGTCGCAATTTTCGACGAACATTAAAAACAAAATCGAGACATCACAACTTTTGTCTGCTCCTAACTGATTGGCTGGCAGACAAAACGTCATCTTGAATTTAAACGTTCAAATCGGCAGCTGTCTTTTTTCGTTGACTCTTGCTCCTTAAGGCTGGGAACCTTATAACAGGTTAGAAATTATTAATCTAGCGTTTTTTGATATCGCTATATATATATATATATATATATATATGTGTGTCTACATGGATTTTGCTCATGCTGAAAGCATATTAATACAGTCAACGTTTAGGCATGGGGCCAAGGCTGAAAGTAGTTTAGATTCTTGCCGGTACTTAGGGGCGGAGCTAAAGGGGGGTGCTGGGGAGGCACTGGGGGCATGGGGCATATATATATATATATGAATGTATGTGTGTGTTAATTGTTACTCCCATCTGTGGCCCCCTCAAGATCTCTCTCTCAGCAAAGTCCACACTCAAACTAATTAAAACGTATCAATATTTTACTTTAATGTAGGCTGTCTTTATAAGGCAGAAATTAGAATCACTTGACAATGAAAAATATATTTATATATATTTCAATTGTTAAAGAACTGCCATATGTATGAAACAATGATAAACCACTTTATGAAGCATAACTTTTCATCTTCAGTTTCCGTCTTTTCTTTTGAACAAAGAAGATATTGTTCTGTGCATTGTGGTGAAGTTTTGATTTCATATAAATTAAAAATTTGACAGTTCGGTTGTTTTCGCGGTTTTTATTTAAAAGTCTGTAGATGGTAAGTGATTTATTGTTTGTCCTGTCTTAAGCGCAAGCGGCGGTTTTGTATGTCTGTGCACCACCTGTGTAAAATCTCCCTGTCCATTAAATCGAACGCACCGATCTCCTTGGCAACGGTTCTGTTTTGGAGGTAAGCGCGCATGCGCTCTCGTGTAGTGTATGTAAAACCTCAGGTCATAAGCGGTGTTTTCGAGATGTACTGTGTTGTAATTCAGCAAAATAACATGAACCACAACTAGTTTCTCTCCCTTTGCTTTTAACTGGAGTATTTAGCAGCGAGCAGACAGACATTAAACATAGCGGTGCTCGTTTTAAAGGCTGGCCGTTCACAAAAGCCTTGAACTCTGAGGGGAGAGAAGCAAAGCAAGAGCATTGAGGCTCCATCATAGCAGAACAGTTCAGAAACTATTTGTAATGAGGGGAAAATAACTATATTCATAAACAGATTAAGTCGTGTGTTAGACTGCCTATTGGTAGCGGATCTGATCTTCTTTGTGTGATCGTGAATGTTTCTGGATGACGGCTTCATAGCAGACAGCCGTTCTTCCCTCTTCCCGGCGCAGAATCTTTTAGTGGTATGCCGTACTGGACCGTACCGGCTCACTTTCACCCCTACATGGTGCCCATGTTAATAGGTAATGGGCAGAAAAGTGGGCTTCAGAAATGGTTTTCCGTGGGTTACATAATGGCCCCATATTAATGGCCTATTTAGAGTTGCCAGCCAACATGTGGGTGGGCCCCATATGGGTAAATCTGGTAAAAAGTGGGACCCACTTTAATCTGATTTTCTTAATGTCAATTAGAGGCCATACTAAAACCCACTATATAAAGGTCCTCCACTGGTATTACTGGAATGTGTTGTTAGCATATGTGGGCCCCATACCAAAAAACCTGTTGTGAAACTAGGACAATTTATCACCTATTTAGCTGAAAGAAAATTTCTTTGGGGCCCTTATTCTGCATTGCAAATCTGAAATCACCTGGGCCTCCATTACACTGCAGCTGTGAAGTAACCCATGCAAAAGGATTACCCAAATGTTTTGACATGTAACTGTAAATGTTCACAGGGCAGGCTTAGAGTATTTACTGTGACTTCTGTTTTAGGGAACAATGGAGGCATTTGCAGACCATCTAAAGCTGATTGTGAAAACCTTCAGAAGGGAGAGCCACAGGGTTTTACAGTCCGAGAGGACCGCCGTTCATGGAGCCGACAGCATGCTGATGGTGCTACAGCTGGCCATGGCAGAGATCAATAAGCAGGTAGCAGTTTAGCTCCTGTATTTGTTAGTCCCGCAGCATTTCATAACTTTTACACTCTTATGTTTGAGCTAATGGGACAGAAAAGCCTTTTTCCCAGTATGTCTTCCTGGGCACTCTGATCAACGTAAAAAATAAAGTATACATTTTGAAAAATATGCTTTTATTACATTTGTTTTAGAGATATTGTTAGTGATACCAATATTTTTGACAATGGCCTTTTTTTAAAATCATGCCTTGATGTGGGATGAAAATGTATTTACTCATATTTGTTTATAGTTCTAAATCAAGCAGCAATACTTTTTTTTTTGTCTTTTCTTAAACTGTGGTCTAAGATCCAAATATTAAACTGTAAAAACCTCTTGAAAGCCTGGAGAACCTCTATAAAATGTTACAGAAAATGTGTTCTTGTTCATTGGAAGCATGATGCAAAGAAGTGGGCTCTTATCATGATAAAACAGCAGCATCTCCTTACATCCTGATGACAAGTTGCACAACTTTCCAGCTGCTTATATTCAGACCGAGGCAAATATTTTGTCTGCTTTTGAGCCAATTGGTCCTTGGCTGTGGATATTCACTTTTTCTTCTCCTCCTATTTACAGCATGCGGGGGAATTTAAAGTGGCTTTGAGCGACGTGCTGATGGCCTGGAAGCATTTACTGTTAGACAAACTTCACCTGCCGCCCCCCAGCTCAGCTCGCCTGGAGAACTATGATCTCTTCCTGGAGGCATACCAATCTTTTCTGAAACGCTCCAACACTACGGATCTTGTGGACGTTCTGGCTATGTACAAACAGCTACGAGTGGGGGACTCGGATCCAGAGGAGCTCGTAAGCCCGGTGAGCAGGAGTTGGTTGAAATCAACCCAATGAAGTTGGAGATGAGGGTAATGTAGGCAGAGTGCTTAGTAAAAGTATTAATACCTCATAAACCTTTACACATTTTGTTACGTTACAGCCACAAGGTTCTATGTATTTTATTGGTGTTTTAAGTGGTAGAACAACACAAAGTAGTAAGTAATTGTGAAGTAAAAGGAAAGTATATGGTTTTCACATTTTTGTACCCTTTATACCACAAAACAAAATCCAGTCTAATTGTGAGTATTTGTCATTTTAATCCACTTGTTCTTTCCTGCATTCAAAATGCTATGTGAAGTGGAAAATTAACTCTCCACATCACCGTGAAACCACCTACCCCACAGTGAAACATGGTGACGGCAGCATCATGCTGTCGGATGTTTTTCGTCAGTAAGGACAGGGAAGCTGGTCACAGGTGATGGGAAGATGGATGAAGCGAAGTATAGAGTAGTCCTCATTTAAACAGCTGCTAGAGGCTGCAAAAGACTTGACACTGAGATAGAGGTTTGCCTTCCACAGAGCTTCTACCTTCTCAGATTTCTAGTTGGAAAGAATTTTGAAAACTATGTAATATTTTCCTTCCACTTGATTATACACTACTTGTTGTTGGTCATATACAATCCCAATAAAATGTATCAATATTTGTGATTTTTACCACAATGAATGTTAGAGATGAAGAAGTATGAATGAAGGGCAAAATACTTTAACACCTTCCTTATTCTTTACCAAGATGCAGCTGTTTGAGTTCCTCTCAGGCAACATGGAAGTCCCAGATCTCCCAGATTCATCAACTTATTCAACACCATCTAGTCAAAGCAGGAACTGCCCCTCCCAGGTAGGTCCAATCCCATAACAAATCCTCTCTTTTTCCACTTCAGTTCCATAGGACGTTATTTTAGTAGTATGCAAGTCTTATTGCCTGCTGGTAATGATCCAGGCTTTCACTTCCTTTCCACCTCTCCTAAGTTCTTGTCTGGAATCCATTCTGTTCTTATTGACAGGAACTCTATATCACATCATTCAGGTTTAGGAGAGTAATGTGAATTCAATTATGGTGCAGATGTTTAACACTCAGTGGAGCTCAACAGGAGCTTCTGTAATACAGTATGCTTCCTTCTTCTGTTACTTGCTAATTTATGAGGTTTCAGCCGAGACTTGCTGCTGTATTTCCACTTACATAGTGGTTTCATTCTTTATGAGCTTAAAACAAGCGGCTGTTTGAGAGCCTTACCAAGACTGTGAAGCTACTGTGTTTTATCTGCACTTTTTTTAATAATCCAAGATTTTGGCACAGTACTGACTAATGGTAAAGGTACTAAAAAGAACCAATAGCTTTCCAAAAGTTCATTCATTCATTCATTCATTCATCTTCTATACCGCTTATTCCATAGTGGGTCACAGGGGAGCTGATGCTGGTCTCCAGCAGTCTATGGGCGAGAGGCAGGGTAGACCCTGGACAGGTTGCCAGTCTTTCACAGGGCAACACAGAGACATACAGGACAAACAACCATGCACACACTCATTCACACCTAAGGGCAATTTAGAGAGACCAATTAACCTAGCAGTCGTCTTCCTCCTGCAGGAGGAAGCCGGAGTACCCGGTGAGAACCCACGCATGCATGGGGAGAACATGCAAACCTCCAGCCGGGAGTCTAACCTGGTTGGTAGCACTGTAGATGCAAGGCAACAGTGCTACCAACTGTGCCACCATGCAGCCCGCTTTCTAAAAGTACTAATATTTAATCAAGCATAAAACTAGTGTTCCTATGCACCCGGCAAAAGGAAGAAATTTACTATTTTCAATGTTGGTATGATGTTGCAAAAAGAACGATTAATCATTTGTAAGTTTGTCCTTCCATCTGTCTAACCATTTTTTCCACCTGTTCCTTTGTCGATGGTCTGTCCATTCATTAATTTTATACATCTGTCTGTTCGTCATCAATCTATTCATCCATCCAGATATGTATATATCAATCCATCAACTTGTCCATCCGTCCATCAGTTTTTCTGTCCTTTCATGAATTTCTCCATTCACAAATTCGACCATCCATCCATCCATTCATCCATCCATCCATCCCCTTACTTTAAGTGGTTTTTATAAGTCCCGTGTTTAAAGCCTAACTTCTGTAATAATATTTCTACCATAAATCAATACTGATCTGTTGAATTTCTGCTTTTAAAATGAATGAGAACACTGAAAATCTAAGCCTGAACGTTTGACATGAAAATGTCAACCCTGGAGATCCTTTCCTAAAGATGTTGTTTTCATAACTTTTTTTGGGAAATTTAAGGAAATAAATATAAATTTTACTACTGCTAGATTTCTGACTAAAACACGGGTATGATTGTGTTGCTAAAATCTATATTTATCAAGACAACAAATTTAGTTTTGTCTTAAAGTGATAGTTTTGTACTAAAATTATCTGTTTTCTCTTTACTGGAAGATAAAAATGGCAGTGAGACGGGTTTTCTGCTCCTATCTGAGTTTGCTGGTAAACTCTAAAAACGACATGGCTTTGGCCCTCACCCTCAACATCCCAAGTCGCTCTCTTGAAGGACAGGCATTTACTGACATCAAGCATGCTGCACGAGAAAGCCAAACCTCTCTCTTCTTGGTAAGAGATCATTATTCACATTTATTCAGTTCACGCTTTAGCAGAAAACCAAAGTTTGAGTTGTTTTTGTAGTTGCAACACTTGGGCTTTTTGTGGTTTTTGCAGGCTGTGACATCTTTCATTAGAGCCATCCAGCTTGGAGGGAAGGGGTATGCACCTGCAGAGTCTGATCCCCTCAGGAAACATATCAAAGGCCTGTCTGACTATGTCCAGTTTATTGACAATCTTGAAGAAATACTGGGGAATATTCTTGACCCAAGGTACCCAACACAACTTAATCTTAACTTGGATCACATTTTAGTACAGTACAAAGTGTAACTAGTTAATTTGTACTTGATATTTCTGTCTGGTATTCAAGACTGAAGTTGTAAGGTACGTGTCAGAGCAAGTTCCTTTTTTAAATTAATCTAATTTATATAAAAGTAGGATCTTTACCAAGTCCCATCCAATTTCAAGTGTACAAAACTCCACACCACAGATTTCTCTGTCATTATGTAATAAACAAAGACTAAACCAAATCAGGAATATTAAACAAGTAGTTTTGTACAGAATTCATGAAAAGAGGGTTATGTTATTTATCTTTCTGCAACAATAGTGATAACATTTAATCAATGCCTTTATTTTGTTTTTTTAAAAGGTTGTATGTCAAGACATGCAGTCTTGACATACAACTAAAACCAAACCATCAAATCTTGTAAAATACGTATATTTTAAATAATTATATCATTTAAGGTGCTTTTGGATTTTATATATTTGAAAATATGATGAATGGCTTATTGGTTTCTAAACATCAACAATTCTCTTAAATATTAGTAAATTAAAATGTTAATTATTGGGAACATTATAGAGTCTTATTTGACCGAACCCCTTACATTTCCCCCAGTTTTCAGTTTTAAGGCAAAGCTAGTCACCTCACAAGTTTAGTTTTATAAACATGGCATGCTGTAAGGCTTTCCAAATATTTGGAAAAAACCATCACATCCAGCCCATATTTTTAAAATAATGTTAAGTAGTATGCTAACCATAGCAGCATGCTAAACTCATAGAATTCTGTTTTGATTATATAAAATTTTCCAAAATAAAATCATGTAATACTGTAAACCCCATGTCATTCATAGATAATTTTATTTGTTTGATTTCTATTTCCTTGCAGAAAAAGCCTACAAATCCAACTTGTATTTAGTATCAATGATGAATGGTATGCTAACTGCTATGATAAGTAAGCATAGTCTTTTTTTCTCATTTCACGTTTGCCAAAGCAGATAATTTTTAGAGATTATTTTTCACATTTAGCACAACACCTCGTAAGTAAAGTATAAACAAAAAACTTGTAACTGGAAACATTTTAAAGTTTTATTTGACATGAACTGCAATAATACCGCCCCCCAATTTCTCAATGCTAATGCCAAGCTTGTCACTTCACAAGTTTAGCTTTTATGGCAACATAATAAATATCACACAATGGGCAACTAAACACGTTTTCCAAGTATTTCCTCTTCAGGGGAAAATGCCAACAAATCCAACTTTTAACATTTTTGGAGTAAATGTTAACTGATATGCTAACTATAGTAGCATGCTAAATTCCAAGAGTCTTATTTTTGTTATATCAGGTTTGCCAGAACATTTCATAGAGAAGTGACTTTTCTCATTTATCATAAAATGGAGGTACAAAAAACGACAAAACAAACAAAAACGAGAACATTGGTTTTTTTACAAAGTTGACACGTTTTACGGAAGTTTTTAATGCAAATATTAAGCTAGTCACCTCACAAGTTTAGCATGTGTTTATCGCAAAGTAATAAATAACGCATAATGTGTTCCTAACTAGGCTTTGAACGTATTTCTGTTTCTGGAAATTAGTTTTTCCATTTGGAAAACGCAACCAAATCTAACTTATCAAACTTTTGGTATTAATGCTAACCAATATGCTGAAGCTAGCAGCATGCTGAACTTTGAAAATCTTACAAGTTTGAAAAAACAAGTCTTAAAAAGGAAATCTTTAATAGAAGTGACTTTTTAAATTAAAGTTAACATTTGTTTTCTTTGTGGTAAAATCAATTCTCTTTAGCACATTTGGCCCTGAAAGCTAAACCAAGCACATCCTGTTCAAAGAAGGTGGACCACTGCTCAGACTGGTGGAAATATTTCTCCTTGGATAAGGAGTAGACCAGCATCCACATGTTTACTGAAATCAAACCTGCAATCATAAAATATACCTGTGCCAAAGCAGGTAATAATTGCCAAGAAATCCAATTAATGACTCCTATTCAAGTTTTTTTTTTTTTTTTTTCAAGAAAACACTAGATAAGCATGTTGATTTTTGCCACATCAAAGCCAGGCTTCTTCTGGTTCCCTGACTTTGATGATCAATCCTTGAGCTATACACAACATTACAGATTATGTTCAGACGTCAAGGATCTTGGCTCCTCAACAAAAGTGATTATCAGAAATGAATTAGCCGTACAATCATGTTGGCTTGCAAGGGAAACTGGATTAGGGCAACTGTGTTTGCAGTCCCTGAAGTGAAATTTCTGTTTCTGTTGAGCCATAACGTATTGTCATGTTTATGGAATGTGAACTCCAGGTGCTTTTCAGAGGGGTTTTGAGTTTATGTTATCTGATGAGAGAGCTCCCTTCAAATGAGATGTTGATTACCAACGTTTATCTTTCAACAAGCAGGGCCTTCACGTTCTGAGCAGAGTACTGTATACCCTCAAACACCTTCTGTGGTGAGTTCAGGGCCCCTTGTTTAGAGAACATGTGTTTTCCCAAATTAACTGAGCTTCAGTGTTGGGTCAGGGTTGGTGCACCACCACAGCACCTTGTGGCAGTCTTTTCTTTCACGCCTAGGTGCACTTGACAACCATGAATCCAGTAAATGTGGAAAGGTACAGCTGAGTGCAATGACAGTGCCCAAGGTGACTTTAATATGAGTGTGGAACATTTTTCAGAACTATTAATATTGGCAAAGCATTGCATTGAAATAAAAACACTGAATTAGTTTTGCTTGGCCTTTAAAGTCGATGTCAAAATTGAAAGTGAAGCTGCAGTATGTCTTTTGATTACTTGGAGTTGAAACCCTTTATTTATATACACTCTGTTAAGACCATATTTCTCACTATCTGACAGTAAATCAGCCTAAACCTTTATCATTTTAGGTTGGTAAAAATGATCAGACAACAGGACATGTCTCCAAAAACAAAGGCATTCATCCTCAAGTGCATTTGCAAGTTGTAGCCATTTTTCTTGGTTGCTTTTGGAATAATGGCTGCTTCCTATAACTACGATTTAAATGTCAGAGTGAGAAACCTTCTATACAGTGTATGTACATATCTGGTTTCAACTGTAGGTTTTCTTGAGTTTCAGTTTTGGGATAATTATTCATGTTTGCAATAATCGGTTGAACTCTTTATGTGTTTAAAGTTACTATACCCTTCCTCTAGATCTGTGGCTTTGTCTGTCTCCATGTTGAATTGTCAGTGAGTGTGCAACCCAGCTGCTGGCCACCATCAGAGCAGCGTTGGTGAAGGGACGCAGCAGTGGAGATCCAGTGTACGTTGCAGCAGAAGAAACTACAAAGGATCTGAAGGAGAGGATGGTCCAGCTTCACCAGATCCAGAAACAAGCTACTAATGGGGATGGGACATGGATAAGTCCTGCCAGGGTAATTTTCACCCTCATCTCTGAAGGTTGTACTTTATTACATTTCACTATAAAATCTCTGATCGAAGCCATTTCCATCCGCAGCCTAAAGCTTACACAGTCAACCACGGCACTGCATACAGAGGGCGGGAAACAGTAAAGGTGCTAATGGCGCTGCTCGATGAAGAAGCCTTGGCTCCTCCATATCCAAACAAGGCAGACCTGCTGTCGGAAGACCAGCCGGTCCTCAGTGGAGCTGAGGGAACCTGTGTCCTCATGCTATTCAGGTTGGTCACAAGCTTACAAGGCACCACATGTCTAAGCTCAACTGGCACAAATTGGGAAATAGATTTTGTTAAATAGGTTGTAAAGGGAATTTCCATGCAATCTTCTTCAGCAGTTCTTTAAAAGCAACAGACCAAAGCTGATGTTTTTTAGCAATTTGGACATGTATAAAAACCTGAAAGCATCACAAAAAGCTATGAGGATTAATGCTACAAGGTGCCAAATATTAAATATGTATATGAGCTAATGATGATGACAATAATATTTTTTTTTATTTCTGCATTCTGATTTTTTTATTTTTTTTATTGTTCCAGTAGTTTTATGTAATACCTCAGGGTTTAGTGCTTGGACCAGTCCTCTTTGTTTCATATATGGTTGCATATATGGAAGAATGTTTATTGTTATGTTAATTACACAATACTTATCCATTAAACCTGATTAATCTAATCAGTTATTTTCTGTAATTATTTTAAAAGACATGAAGGTTTCTTTTCTTTTAACTCAAAACAAGCTCCCAGTTTTTGTGTGACAATCTGTCACATTCAAGACTCGAGGCTTAAAACGTTGTTGCTGATCAAGCCTATAGTTGGCGTTAGGGCTGTGCGATATTAAGAAATCATGCCTTAAGAAATAATATTGTAGAATTTTGCAATAACGATGTCAGTTGTAATAAATTCATAGAAGTTACTCAACTCAATATTCAAAATACTCTTTGTGTCTTTTAGCCAATATCTATCTATAAATCTATTGGCTGTTTTATAACACATTCCCTTGATATGGCCGCCTAGAAGATGACTAATATGTGTACTTTCACTGAACCACTGGTTATAATTGAGCGATCCTCACGCCACTTCCCCACTTCACATCCCCACACCAACTCTGTTCAATGACTACCTCCTTCAGACCTTCAAGAAAGCAAAATGATGGCCTGCAAAAGTATTCATACAGCTTGAACTTTCCACATTCCAACATGTTACCACTAGGGGCGGGCAATATGGAGCTAAAATTGTACCATGACGTTTAGTGGTATTAGGTGTGATAACATTTTAAGTGTTGATAAACTATAAACAACTTCCTAAGTCTTATTTTATGCGACTGTATGGCTGCTCTTAGAAAACATTCACATTTTTAAATAGGCTTCTTCAGGACACCTGTTACATAAAGAAGTGTGATTTTTAGCACTAAACTGCAGATAGTAACTATTTTATCATATTTTCAAATGTTGATGCTCCTATTGAACAAACAGTGGAGAAAACAGTAAAAATAACATTTCTGACAATGCAGTCAGTTTTAGGGGTTTTAAAACATCTTTATTTGGAATTTGTGGTCATGATAAATCTAAAACTCTTATGATCAGCAATCTTTCACAATAATAAACGGTACGATAAATGCCCACCCCCAATTACAACCACAAACTTCAGTGTATTTTGTAGGGATTTTATGCGATAAACCAACATAAAGTGGAAAGAGAATGAATGAATCTCTTTATTCTTTTAGAAATAAAAACCAAAAAAGTGTGCCATGCAGATATTTTCAGCGCCCATGAATCAATAACACTTTCTGCTGCAATAAGAGCTGTAAGTTAATTTAGGGGTAGGTCTCTGTTAGCTTTGCACATGAGCTCTAATTAGCTCTTCATGAGCTGTGGCCATCTTACATTTCCTTGCTGAAGAAAAGAATCCCCACAGCATGATGCTGCCACCACCATGTTTTACATCCCTTGTGTATGGTGATTTGCATGTTGACCATGTTACATTTTGCTTTCATCTGACTAGAGTGCCTTCTTTCACATGTCTGCTTTATCCCCCACGTGATTTCTAACTAAATTCAAATGGGGCGTCGTAAAGCTTTCTTTCAACAATGGCTTTGTTCAGGCAAATCTTCTGGAAGGAACTTCCCTGTCCCTGTTGAAGAAAAGCATCCCTATTCCCCCAGCATGATGCTGCCACTATTGTGGTTCACCATTGGTGGTGTGTCTGATGCCTTCACAGAACAGCTGTATTTGTATAAGATTAGATCAAACACAAAGGCTCTGTTTACTAATTAGGGCTTTCTAAAACTGGTGACACTGGATTTTATTTAGGGGTGTCAGAGTAAATAAGCTGAACATATAGGCACACAAACTGTTTGGGTTTTTATTTGTACGAAACCCTTAAAAACCTGTATGATTTTCCTTTCACTTCAGAATTATTCATGACTTTGTGTTTTATTACTTTTTGCAGTAGAATACATAACAAACTGTGGTGGTAATATACATGGAACCGAGCTAGTATTGGCTGTGTTTCATTGTTTCTTACGAATTCACCCTGTTAGTTCTGCAAAATTTGTTGAATTGGCTGTAAATAAAAATAGATTTGAAAAAACTGATTTAATAGTGAGAAAATCTCAGTTTCTTCTAAAACACATTTCTACACGTTCCCCCAAGACAAGTCTGTGTCCCAAGTAATTGTTTTCCCATGAAGTCCATATTGGAAATAGGATTGAAATCTAAAGTTTGTGCATGTCACACTGAGTTTCAATTAAATTAGGCTGTTTTTACACTCCGGGAACGGAAAAGCCCTGCAGCAACAATCCGACCAACATGGGACTCAAGACAACTCTCACTGAAACCACAAGTGGGAAAATCCTCCCACATCACACTGGAACAATTTATCAGGTCAAACATCTGAGAGAAAAATACAGTATAATAGTAGCCTGAGGGTGTTTGCAGTCTGATGTTTGTGAAGATCTTTGACAGGATTAAACTTAAAGGGAGGAAAAAAACTATTGAGACAAAACAAGATTTCTCTAACTAAATGCAAGCTTTTGGCTTCCTTAATTTATAAAACTCCCAGCTTTACTTCTTGCTTTCAGATCCCCTGAAGTGTCCACTGGATGTTCTCCAGAACCCCTCAGGAACAGAGTCCAGAGCCGACTAAACCTGCTCAAGCCCAAGGTAACACCAGCCCCCAAAATCTAAATCATTGGTTACTTCAAATTGAATCAGATGTGCAAACATTGAAAATAATGTCTTTACATCCTGTAATTTCTTCCTGGTACTGTATTATTTATTTGCTTAGCTGAAGCTCACAACTGACTTCCACAGTTAACGTTTTCACAGCTGTGTTTTAGCTCTTAATGCTGGTTCGAGTGTGCAGTTTCAGTCCAGGGCATAAAATGAATTATTTGTAGCGGGGTTCATACCATTAAACATCACCTCATGATAGGTTATTCCATTGCCTATTTGCTTACAGAGCACAATACTGTATATTAAATATCAATATTTCACTATTTCCTGTCCATTTTTTATTCAAACTTTTAGTTTAAATCATGAAAAACATGATGTTTTGCTCCGTTTTAATAACCTTTTACCCAGATGTTCAATGTGAGGCACTAACCTCACCTTATCACCGTGATGCTCTGCAGCAACACTTATTATTCAGAGCCATGACTGGGGAGCAGAGGCAGACACAGAGGTAAACTGAAACCGGTCTGGTTGACTGGGGCAAATAACCGCAAGACGGTAATTCTAGTTTGAGCTGAAGAAATGTTCCACTCCCCATGCATCTTTGTCACTTAAGGTAACAAGTGATCCTCGCTGATTTTTCACACCTGAAACCAGCTCATGTGTTGGATGGGTTCTGTAACATATGTGGAAGAACATGTGCAGTAAGTTGTGAGTCCAGAAGGAGCTGAAGGAAACCTGAGGACGTTCATTCAGACAGAAGTACCTCTTCTATATTTCCAAGTGAAGACCAGTTTCACCTTTGCCTCTACTGCAAAGTCCTAAACCCGTTTATTTGAGTTACCCCTAGACCTACCTGCGATGTTCACCTGTAAAGAAACATGAAAGCTATGTCCACTGTAGTTCAGCAACAACTAATTAAATTACAGATACAGGGAGAGGCCACTAGGGTCCTTATTTAAAATGCCTCCCTTTTTCAAAAGGGCTCATCTGCAGAGAAATAGGCCCACAGCATCATAGATCCTTCACCGTACTTCGCAGTGAGCCTAAAGATTTTTGTTTTTTCACCTATTTATCTTTTGTTTCATGTCAACCCCACCTGGCTGGGGTTTAAAGCTTTGGTATCTGCAACAGTATCTCCAGGACGACATAAGCTAATGCTAACTGTTTTGAATATTAGCTTCACAGACATCCCAATGAAGGTGTTAAGTGGGTTTGAGGTCCCCCTTCGACAAGCGCAGTTCTGAACCATGTAATGCTCTGTTCTACTTGTGGTACAAATTAATGCAGGAAAATGTTAACCAGCTGACATGACAACTGCACAACTGTACAAAAAATATATACATTTTCCATTTAAGATGAAAAAACGTCTTTGTGTGTAAATATGCTCTATCCAGAACTCCTTAAGTGCCATAGTTTTAGCCTTATCTGGTTAAAGTTCTGTAAAAAATCTCAAATTAAGTACCTTTTGCTATCTGACTATTAATCGATTAATGAAAAAAAAAATAATCGACAGATTAATCGATTAACAAAACAATCATAGTTGCAGCCCTACTAAATACGAAAGCTTTGAAACACGTTGGTGCAACATCTGATTACTCCTCGGTTTAGTTGTAAAGCCATTGGAGGCTAATGTAGCTAATTATAACACAGGTTATAGTGTAGCCTGACTGAAGCAGACATTGAGAGCAGAAAAAAGTAGGAACTTTGTTTGGCGAAGCAGGGAAGTGAAACTTTTACATTTTTAATTTTTCTAAACGGGGCTGAATTGTCCCCTAATTAAGGAATTTAAAAAATATTGTCATATTGTAATTAGTCATATTTCTAGCTCTTAACTTGAAAGAACCTTATGCTTTAAAAAAAAGTTTGCTGCTGTATCAAAAATGGTATTAAATATTTTTCTTTGCATCGGTATCAAGTTTGAAATTATAGGACGACCCTAAGAGACTGGGCAAAAATGGCATCCATGGGAGAGTTCCAAAGCCAAACCGCTGCGCACCAAAAAGACCATAAAGGCTTGCCTTAAATTTGTCAAAAAATAGCTTGATGATCACCAAAACATATTCTGTGGACTGATGGGACAAGGGAGGAACTTTTTTTTGAAGGTTCCTGTTACATCCGACTTAAAACTAACAGCATTTCAAAGAAGAAAATCAAATATACAGTCAAACATGGTTACAGTAGTGTGATGGTCTGGGGATACTTAGACCTGGAAGACTTGACATAATCAATGGAGTCATGGATCCTGGTCTCTACTCAAAAAATCCTGAAGTAAGCAAATCCACCTCTGAAGGGCTAAAAGAATATATAAAATTAAGGTTTTGGAGTGGCCTAGTCAAAGTCTGATCTTAAGTTGAGTTCAGATGCTGAGGCATGACCTCCAACAGGCTGTCCGTGATAAAAATCCCTCCAATGTGGCAAAATTAAAACAATGCAAGGAAAAGTGGACCAAGATTCCTCCATAGCAATGTAAACGAATTATTACCAGTTATCAGTTACTGCCAAGAAAGGAACAACCAGTTCATGGGTTTAGATGGTAAATACTTTTTCAAATACAACCAGTGTGATAGTGTCATAATATCTATAGAAGTTAGTTATATCCTGCGACTGCTTTAGTGTTTCGCATTGTACAGACCAATGTAATCAATATAGCAGCGTTGCTGAGTTACTATGTCTGCATATTTTCACACATTTTGAGTTGGAACCAGTCTTAATTTAAAGCTGATCACCTGTGTGAACCCTTTTTTTCCCCCTTATTTTTTCCAACATCATATGCTGAACACATTTACTGAACCAGTTCCTTCATTTGATTAAGCTACCAGATGTCATCCTAGCTCTACACAATCTGGCTGGCTTCCTGTTTCAATGCAGCGTAATGGTCCCTGGGCCGCTCGCCGCTTCCTGAACTCCAAGAACGGAAGCTCTTCACATCAGTTTCACTTTGAAGATCCCGTATCAGTCGCACAGCTCGTCTAGCCGGGGAAACATGAAAGGTTATTGCTTTCTGTTGTCTGCTGAACGACTTTATCCCCCTGAGTTCTCTGGTGATTTCACCATGACGTCAACTGGCACACATGGAGATCGTCTGATTTAGTTTTTGAGACCTTTTCAATTATGTTTCCCAGTCCTTCAAATAAAACCTACACTGACAGTCAACCATTTTTGCAACAGACACTAATCTCAAAAAAGTTAATGAATAATAATATAATTAATTATAAATGTTTTGGTACAAACTATGCAGACATAATAATAAAAAATTATTAAAAATCTTTATTATGTATTTATTATTAAAATATTTAGTTTCTAAACATTTTATTTCAATAGGATTAAATCCCTCTCAGGTGGAGATGCAGGTTCATCTGTTACTTGTTCCATCATCTCTGTTCAAAAGGACACCTTTGTGCTTTATGGACCAAGCCAGCATTATTTTCCATATTTTTTTCCTCTCTTTCCCCTCATTATGATCTCTTCTCACCACTGTGACCCATTGGCTCAAAGGGTGAAAGGCAGCTGATCAATTACAGTCTTCAGTACCATTCAGTTTTATTAAAACTTGGTCTTTCACTGTTCTTTTTTTAATAAGGTGTTTTGTCTAGAAATGTTATCCAACTAAAAGACTTTGTTCTACTGCTTTTTCTACTACATGACTTTAAACCTTTTTAGCATCTTAAAAAAATCTAAATTGTGATTCAACCCAATTTACATTTCAAAATTCCACTGACTGCCAGTCGGTGTTTTTCCTTCGTTCTAAAGCATCACCATACCCGTCAGAGGAGTAAATGTATTCATATGAAGCATAAATAATAAACCTAACCTAAACCAACCTAAAAAAACATTAAAAACATTTGAAAAAAACAACAAACCAGTTGGTTACAGACAGAAATGAAGTTCAAAACTTAATGATGCAAGTGAACGAAGTACAATTGTGGGATTTTCATCAAGTTTGGTTCAGTGAGTCCATGTGGGAGGACCCCATAGCCGCATTTCTTGGTTGATAATAGGAAGACGTTTTAGATTTGGAACATTTTATTTAGGCTTTGCTGGGGTTCTTTTCTCTTTTCGATATAATCTCTTGTTATAGTTCCAAAGAACGATCTCATTTTGTTGTGAGGAAAACACAGTGAGGAAAAAACCCTCCCTTTGTCTTGAAAGGCAGGAATCTTGGGCATCAACTTGAAATCAGTGATACCGATCAGCATTGTCATATTGTTTGATGTTTTTATTAAAAATATTGACATATAAGACTGATTCGTGTGAACTACTCACAATATAGAAGACACTAATTACTTTGGAGATTCCCGATCTCCTTCTATGTAATGCCAGCAAGGCTGGTGCCAAACTCCAAACAATAGATGCCTAGACAGTTGGTGTCCATATAAGGCATTTATCTTCCCTAGAGGGTAAACTCAACTCATCATATCAAAGTGCTTTTACCAATAAATAAGTTTTTCAGTTCTAAGACAAAGTAGCTATAAGAGCTGCAATTGTACAGGTTGCTAAGTTTCAGATGGTAGAAGTTACCTGGTGTTAGATAGTAGTAAACACAATGTCTTTTGAAAGTTTTAATAATCCCTGAAGTTTATTAATTGTTTTTGAGTTACAATCACACTAATTAGGCGGCTTTTAAAAGGCGACTGGTTGCACGGAATGTCATTTGGATGGAAAAGAGTAAAGAGGGCTAAACCTGTGTATGCATGCCAGAAACACAGATCTTTATTTGTAAAATAAAACCATGTATTCTTTTCCTTCAATTTTCCTTGTGGCTGTTATGTAACTAAATTTGGAAAAGTTCAAATACTTATTTAAATACTTTTGCAAGGCACTATACAGCATCTATAGACTTTTTGTGTTCATTTCTATTTATTAGAGCTGCTAAAATGATCAAAATTAGGAAGAAACTTCATAAAATTCAATATAAACTGATGTTACTTTTCTTCAAAACCAAAACTTGATCTAGGACGTTTTCAAAACAAAAAGACTAATGTCACCTAGTTTCAGAAGCTAACAATCATCAATGTCCTCCAGCCTACTGCATTTATTTTTGTTTATTTCAGGCTACACAGAGGGTCATCCGATCCCAGTTTGCCTGCACATACAAAGATGAGCCGCCGCTCAACCGGGTGCTGGACTTCCCAAGCACCAGCCAGATGCCAACCTGTGTTCACCCAGCACCAAAGCCAAAAACGAGTCTATCTGTGGAAGACGGGTTCAACTCTGATACGGAAGATGGAACAGGTACACATTCCTACCCATTGTTTAGAACAGGCTAAAGGGCTAAAGGCTCTTTACAGAAACCCAAAATGTTAACATGAGCTGTGAGCTGAACTGCTCAGCTGAACTATGTAGAAACTCTTTCGCAGCTTAGGCCTTGAACCCTTCCTGCTACCTACTCTGGGACTAGTGCTTACCTTAAACCATTAAATTAATCTCTTACTATAAAATATTCTAACCCCCCCATCTATAGTAAAAACCAAAATGATCCCACATACTTTTTTTTCCAGTGCTTGTATGCAGTTTGATCTGTGAAAATTCAGGCTCAGCCCCGCAAAGTTTACAGGACAGATGTTGAATTTCATGGCATAAACACAATATGCTTGGACTTCCAGTACACTTCAGGAGTTTCCCTTTGTTGCTTCCAGCATTTAAAACTTGTTTTTGGTTTGTTTTAGTTTTCGCAGCCAAGCCCTCCAGTGAATCCCAGAGAAAAGAGCACCGTGAGGTACAGCGGTGGGTTGCTCCCGAGCAGAGGAGTGGAAATGTTCAAAACGGAGGTGGATGTCAGAGTAATAAAAGGAAAACTGGCATTCAGATGCAGAGCAAGGGTAATAAGAGGAAGCAGCTGGATTCTGAGCAGCACGGCGGATCAGAGAACGAACCTCCGGAGAAGAAACAGCACACCCGTGTGTCAGTCAAAGTGCCCGGCAAAAACGTCTGCAAGGTTTCAAGTAAAAAAAAACTTATAGCTGGACAGGGAAAGCTTACCAGCTTCTTCAGAGTTTAGGCATGACGTTCAGTGATTTGATGACAAAATATGAATGTAAATTTGCTATATTTAAGTCAGCTTAATAGTTGATTTTACCCAAGCACAGATTATGAAGTTTATTTATCCTCACATCGGTTCTCCAGCTGATGTCTTGACTCCTTTTTGGTTTTAAGTTTTTTCCCTTTAAAACATAGTAAAAATACTCTTTTTATATTCTTTTGGTACTCGCAATACCGCTATGCAATAAAGCTTCGCAGCTAATTAACATGAATACCTAAAACGGAGCGAAAGCGCTGACCACAACTGGCCAATGTGTTTGTTTGTTTTTTTGTTTTTTTTCAAACTTAATTCTGTATTTCTACAAATTAAGTGGTAAATGTGTTAATCAAGTTTACCACAATCTGACTCATTGACTTGCTAATTATTGCTCATCAAATATGAGCAATAATTAGCAAAAATCTATAAAATGGAGAGAAACAGCAAACTGGCCACTAGCAAAACATGTTGTTTTTCCACAAATTTATTAATGACAAGCTTAATTTTTTTAGGTCTGACTAAATTAAAGATAGGATAAGCAATAATATGCACAAGTACCTAAAGCAAAGGAACTGCTAACGATGTAACAATGGCTAACTAGCCCCTAGCCATGGACAAGTTTGGATACGTTTTTCTTAAAAAAAAACGTGGGAAATGTTAGTTGTAAATTGCTAAAGCATTTTAAGTATGAATTAAAGACAAGATATGTCTCTTAATGTCTGACCTGTATTAGAGTAGGGGGCTACGCAATGATTATTGTAAATACCTAAAGCGGAGAGAAACTGCTAGAAACTAGCAATCTAGAAATGGCTAGCTAGCCATTTCCACTAATTAAAAATTTTAAATGTGTATTAATTATGCCTCCTCATCTTGAGTTGATGATGAGATGTGTCTCTTCATGTCTGACTGTAGTTTAATGATGGGCTATGAAGACCATGATTAGCATTAACGCCTATAGCAGAGAGAGACCCCAACTAGCTAAAGTTGCTAACTAAAAACAGCTTAGTAGCCATTATCAACAGATTTGGGTGAGTTTTCTACTAATAAACATGTCAACTGTGTTAGTTATGTATCTCTTATGCCTTTTTAAAATTAGAAGTTACCAAGGAACAAAAAAAATACAAACACTGGACTTGGATTTGAAAACAGTTCTTGATCAAATGTTTAACTATCTAATGAACAAGAAGGTGCTAAGTAGCAAATACAATTACTTTTTTTTTTATGAGGCAATATAGTTTTTTGTTTTTTTTATTTACTTATAATGGGCATTATGCATTTAAAATTTTTAATTGTGCAGGACAGCAAATCAAGATTAAACCTGGAGTCCATATTTGATCAATGCACTTTATTTGTAAATGTACTTCCATACATGGTTTCTAATACATGTCAACAGATGTTTATTTAAATACTACTTCTGAAGTTTTAATTTTTATTATTTCTGTACAATTTCAATGCAAGCTTCCTTTTAATAAAGTCTCATTGTTGTTGTTTTACTTGTTTGTCACGTTTCTAGAACAAGGACATGTTTGTGGTGTAATACAGTAGATGGGGAGGACAGTTTCGTAGCATATTCACTCAAGCTTCCCAACACGGTCGGTATACTCTTCCGATCATACAACGCAGCACTGCAAGGAAGAAAAGAAACAGTCAAAACAAGTTGATAATCCAAAGGAAATGAAAGTAAAAAGCTTTTCCTGAAACTTACTGTCAAGGTCTTTTTCTCGTTTATTTATTTTCAAAGTGAACTCGTGAGGTGTGTTATCCAGGCTTCGTTCTGTGATCAGAGGATAGCTCCGGGTCAAGGCCAAGTTCAGCCCATGAATACTGTGCCGCTTGAGGTTCATGTCCTAAAATTTATTAAACACATGTTACATCTCACGTTCACTCTCATCATGGAGTATGTAATATCTCAATGATCAAGCAACAGCTTTAAAAGATTCTTTGTCCACTTAGCAGATGTTGGACTTCCCTTTATCTGTTGATCCAACTCACAGAAAATGGAACAATCGCGTCCTCGTGTTTTTTACGATAACACAGTAGCCTGCTTTTTCCAAAGCTTTGGCTCACTCAGAAGTAGACGCCTTTGTTGTTTAAATTATGGCTTTCTGTTCCCCATTACCAGAGATAACCGCCATGTTCATGACACACAAGAGACACAATCGCCAGAAAAACATATTACAGCCAAGGGCTTCATGAAACACTAATATATCATCATTCTTCCCAGTGTGATTTAAATAAAGCTTTATAGGCTTGTGATCATCTGACCTTTTCGGGTAATGGCCTTTCCTGCTTTTCCAGTGCTGCTGTAAAATTATTTTATAGGTGTGCGGGTAAAATATTGACTTAACAGCAGATGAGCGGATGGTGGCCAATGAAAAAGGGTCAAGTGTTTAGTCACAGCACGGACATAATGTGCACTGTGAAATAGTCTGACAATGAATGCTTATGATGCATGACTATTTTGGAAAAAATTACTTTTGCGAGTTTTCAGATTAATTCAGATCAATAGTATTGGCATTTATTATGCGGGCTGATTCATTTTCATAGAAATCAAAATAAGTAAAACACTGATCCTTCTAAACCACCATAAATCTGGTAAAAATGTTTTCTCCGCAAGCATTGTGCAGATATTTCTAATCATGATATTTGAAATAAAGCTTTCAAAAAGTTTTTGTTATATCGTCTGTAAAAATGGAAACTGTTCACAGCTAAAACAGATTTTATCTAGCACCACCTACCGGTATAACGATGATTTTGGATCTCTCATCATTTGTGAGGCTCCGTCTGTACATTAGAGGAACCACAGCACGTTCAGTCATGTCCTCTTCAGCCAGAATTGAGCCCAAATCTTCTCGTTCTGTAGCAACATCTTCTACCATAGTTGAAGGCATGGCCACAGTGACCAAGACGCTGTTCATCTCAGAGAACAGCATTATAGCAAACAGGAGAGAGTAGACGGACATCATGGAAACCGGTGTTTACACTCAAGACTTGCCTGATCTTGCCTTACCTAACAACTGATGTGACGCTGCATTGAGCGGCTTTATATACTAAGGAACATGTAAAAATCTCACAAAAATACAATCATGCATCTATCTCTAAAGGCTGAAGGTCACAGGAAGTTTAAAGGTGACTACAAATAAGCTACAATCCTATTATAAAGAAAAAAGCAGAGAATACAATTATTAATTCTGCTTAGAGATGGGATGAGAAACATGCTGGTCATCTTCAACCTTATCAGACTAGGGTTGACTGGATAAATAAAAGGTCATAGGGCAGGAAATAGTAGCAGATTTATTCTTTTAAAAGCTCTACAAACTGAAATACACTCAACAGGTGGTAGGACAGAGGAGGGATGGTGCTTATTGAGCGATCATAGGTGTCATGCTGTGGCTTTTCAAAACCCACTGAAAAGCCATCAACAGATGTCTTAAACACATATTAATCCTCTCAGCTCTACTTTAAGATACTAATCCTAACACTGTTGCAGTTAGTGGTGTATTCTCCGTTTATTTAAGGTATTTCAAGAATTATCTTTAATTATTATTGTGCAATAGCATGGGCTTTAGCTGCAAACGTGCACTTACAAGTTCTAGTCCTTAGGCACTTTCTTACTACACTTATTTATTTGCTTGTGAACACGAATACCAAGACAACTTGAGATCAAAATGGGTAAGAAAAGGGGATTTAATTGGCTTTGACTGTGGAATGGTTGTTGGTTATGTGACTATTTTAGTACCTAATTATCTACTAGGATTTAGATGCACAACCATCTCTCATGTTAGCAGACAAAGGAAAACAGAAAATATCCAGTGAGCAGTCATTGTGTGGATAAAAATACCTTGTTGATGTCAGAGGAGAAAAGACAAGACTGGTTCGAGAGCATAGAAAAGTATGAGGTATGGACATTATATGTCAAACCTTGACGCAGATGGGCCACAGTAGCAAAAGGTCACACTGGGAGCCACTAATGTCAGCTAAGCTAAAGGAAACAAAGCGTACAATTTACACGTCTTCACAAAAATTGGACAGTAAAAGACAGGAAAAATGTTGCCAGGATGAGTCTTGGTTGCAACTTTCAGATGACAGGGTCTGAATTTAGCATGGAACCATCCTACTTTGGAACACATGTTCAACCTGGTGGTGGTGTAATGGTGTGAGGAAATCAGTATTTTCTTGGCCCCCAACTACGTCTGATGGCTATTTGTAGCAGGTTAATGCACCATGTCACAAATCTCAAAATGACCTGTTGAGCATGGCAATGAGTTCACTGTACTACACTCGCCTCATCAGTCACCAGATCTCAGTCCAATAGAGCACCTCTGGGATGTGGTGGACAAAGCAAATCATGGTAATCACTGCATGAAATAGATACAGTAGCTGCAAGAGGCCTGTCCGCTTAGAAGGCATGGTTCAGTAAACCAATTAACCATTCCACATCATAGACATTCTTGGACACTCTTCAGTTAAATATTTATTAATAACAAATTGCAAAAAATAAACTGCCCAGGCCATTGCAACTCACATTGGTGTGAAAAAGTATTTATACCCTTGCAGAATTATTCTGTTTTTGCGTTTGACAAATAATGATCTCGTTAACTAAGGGGAGAAAAGCTAACTCAATTAACAACGTTTTTGGGAAACCTAAGTTCAACATTTCCACATACATGCTTGATTACAGTCATATTTAAGAAATTACTTAGATAGAACCTGTATGACAGCGTGAAGTAGGCTAAAAGATCTCAAAAGAAATTCAAGAAAAATGAGAAACAACATCCTTGATGGTATCTCTAAAGGCCCCCCTTTGGGGAAACAAATAAAATAACATTATAATGTTGCACACCTAAATAAACAGCAGACCCTGGTCTACAACATATAGACCTTTACTAAATTACTAAATATCAAACTCCATAAAGCACAGCTGTGGAAACCTACTCGCCCCACCACAATTCAACAGGAACACATAAGCCACGCCCCGAACAAAGCTGGAACAACGCATCAGAGAGACAAAAGCCAAAGAAAATTAACAGCAGAAATTGCTTTATTGTAAAACTGGTCTTACCTTTGCTGTTTTTCCGTGAAATATTTTTTTCACTAATTAGTTAGACCGTCTTGTGTCACTCTCAGATCATCCAGGCCTCTGGGGGAAATTTCCTATTTGGCGCAGTTCACATGCCACGTGATGGCATTATGCTGATTCTGATTGGCTAATAGCGTGGTCAATCATTTCTGCGTGGTTAGAGTAGCAATCTATGGGCTCTGAAGAGTCCAAGGAGGCAGGGCTTTTCAACCAATCTAGTGCCATAAAAAGGATGCCATGTGTTTGGATGTATTGAACACAATTAATGGGCAATTTGTGAGCCCCTGTCTGCATAGTTTGTACCAAAACATTTATAATTTTGTTCTGCTTCACTTTATCACTCAACCTTTGGAGAGATAATGTTCAGATACTGTACTGTTTAGAGCTCCGACTGCACCACTCTTAAAGTGATACTCATCCTGAAATTTAACCTAACCTGTAAATGTTCCATGTTTACTTTGTGCTATCATCATATTGTTAATATTTACAAGGGTTCTCTTTACTGTCACCTCAAAATTATTCAAATAGACCTGATGTTTGCAGAGTTACGCTCATTCTACTATGGTTATGCAATTTTCCAGTTGAGGCTTAAAAATACTGTTTGTGGTTTAACAGTAAGAGAAAGGTTGGGCATGAATGGCATCCCTGGGAAGGAAAGTTACAGGCTGAAAACCACTGGTTACCAAATTTAACCTAAGGGCCTGTTTTACGTTTGTCAAAAAGTGATGGTGGTGTGATGTTCTGGGCATGCTTTGGTGCTTCAGGTCCTGGATGACTTGTGGCAATTGATGGAATAATGAATTCTGCAGTCAAGGTAAAAATCCAGAAGGAGAATGTCCGACCATCAGTTTGTGACCTTAAGCTCAACCACATGGGTTGTATAGGAGGATAATCATCTGAAGCACACAGGCAAGTACACCTCAAATAGTTAAAAATAAAAAGGTTTTGAAATGGCCTAGTCAAAGTCTGGACCTTCAACAGGCTGTTAATGCTCAAAAACCCTCCAATGTGGTTAAATATGAACAAGTTTTCTAAAAAGAGCAAAACATTACTCTTACACAAAGGGCTAGGTTAGTTTGGACAGCTTGTTTTCTCGTTTATTTAGGAAAACATAATTCTACAACTGTCATCTTTGTCTAATTATAATATTTCAATGTAACAAAAAAGAAACAATACAGAAGAAATCTGAAAAGGTGCAAATACTTTTTCCATCCATTGTAGCAGCCATGAAAGGCCTGATCTTTAAATTGAAATTGCTCTTATTGGAGTGCTTCAACATCTCCGTGATCTTCCCATCTTTTGGCAGAGGCAAGCATAAATGTTGACACAGCTCTTTGTGGGTTTCTTCCCAGCTCAAAGGGCTTACCTTATTAACATCAGAGGATCCCGTAGAGCAGGGGATGGAGAACCAGGGTATGAATAATAACTATGGATCTCAGCTGAAGTGATTTTACTTGGAGCGGTCAGCCTTTATTTTCTAAGTATTATTGTTGGAGGGCTGGGAATTCTGCTGAAGAAGATGGCTGATCCAGCAGAAGCACAACTGAACATTTGAGCTCCACACACTGCTGTTTTAACCTTCGGGGCTCTTACTTTCTGTTTATTAAAACTGCCTCGTTTTCAATCATATTTATACATAGATGGTACATTTATTAAACCTAAGTGTACACTGGATAGACAGCATTTCAATTCTATTCCACCAGGCTTAACGCCTCAAAAAGGAAATTACAGAAGATTCAACAAAGTCTAAATTGAGGTGATGCTTTTTATCTGCTAACTATCACGCTGTTTTCTCCATTCTAGATTTCTAAGAAATCATTACCATAATTCTCAAAAATAGTAAATTTAAAGTAAATCCAAGAGCCAAATAATCTCATCAGAACCAGATGTGATTTGAGGGATCCTTGTTGACTCTCTAGCTGATGTCTTCAAGGTGTTCTCAGCTCCTGAAAAAGCTGGGGCTGACTTGCAGCTGGCCTGGATTTAACCTCCTCTATATCTGCCTTTTGCCTTGTACTGATGTTTTGAATTTTGAACTCAGAGAGGCTGCTGAGTGTTTTATTCATCATCTCTGTCGGATGCTTGCATCACCTGTCAGATGGTGGTGCTGTATTTCAATCACACCGCCTACATCTTCAAGTCTGGGCTCCATGACATCAGTAGCAGCATTGTTTTATGATCCTCTGGGGGTGCAAGAAAGGCCATTTCCTCATCCTGTATTAACACACTGCCTTTCATCAAAGACACCCGACTTCTGATGGGAAACAAAAACCGGAGAGAAGACAAACACGGTTGTGGCAGGCGAGGGTAAGAAGCTCCAGTTCCAAGGAAATTTGACGCTCCGCGCAGGATGCTTCACATGTGTGCGCTTGAAGCCAGGGGGGCTGGCGTTGATGTGGGTGCAAAGATGGAAAGGGAGTGAGGGGTGGTCGCATTTTGGGCAAGAGTTTTTTCTTTTTGCCAAGAGAACCGACCATGGTTTCCTGGAACAATGCAACTGATGAGAGCCTCTCCAAGGAAAATAAGGCTCTGACATCATGGGTTCTTAAAGCACACAGCTGAGCCAACACTCTCCTACTATAATCAAGTCTCAGTGAATTTCCACTGTCGACTGAAGCCGAGAGAGAGGGAGAATCTCCAAATCCCAAAGCTTAGCCACTGTTTTTTTAACCAGACTTTAATCTAGCTCCTAATGTTCTGGTAGCACTTGCTGGACTCTGTTCCTCTGTTTCACATCTGGATGATAAAATGCAACACAATGCTGCTTTAAAATTGGTCACAATCAATGCATTACTTTCATGGCATCTGGGCATGAGAATTTACTGAGATTCTTGGGGATTAGAGTAATAAAATGCTGATCTGACAAAAGCAAAAGTAAAAACTCAGCAGAGTTAAAATACCGCATGCGCTACTGGGAAAGAAATGAATGGCTTAAGACGGATGAGGCCTTACGAGGTGCCTTTTTTTCCTCCCTGTGAAACAACCAGAATAAGTAGTAAAATTGGTGAGTGTAGTAAAACAGACCACAAGGTCATTCAAAAGACAATTGTGTGCTTAAGATGAGGAGTTGAAAAGTGTGGGGAGATTGTGTTTCAGAGCTCAGTCCAAAGTACGTGTCCTTAGATGCACTGGATCGCAGTGTGCACAGATCAATGAGAGGGGAAAGTGGTTTTTCCAGGCCTGGTTTCTGTGGCTGCTCAAATATTCTCATTCCACAATGCAACTTTAAATAACAGCATTTAAAGGAATAAACTAATCTTTAATTATTAGCTTACTGTAAATGTTTTGCCTTATTATTTCGCCAGTGCACGCAATCTTTGAGGCTTATTTGAACTCTGCATCCTAGAACTGGACCATCAGGGTGAAATAATTGATTCTGTATTAGTCTCGAAGACGGATGTAATAACATCCAGGTTGGCCTCCGTGAGCCGGACCTCGCTGAGCTCCCCCTCTGCTTCACATTTTGATCCTTACCGCCTGCTGGGCGACTGCCAGAGAGCCAATTTATCAAGGTTTTATCCCTGCTCCATATATGCATCTGTTTGGAAAGTGCTGACGGTGAGCGAGCTGGAACTCGGCCCTGTCACTGTGAGCATCCTCCAAAGAGCTGAACATGCAGCTCTGGCCTCAAGGAGAACCACACCCTGCTCTGTTTTTGTTGGAGGACCCCCTCCGCCTCTGAGGAAGTATCACGTTGTCTTTCAGTACGACCAGTGTGGTCAGCTTCAGAGTGCACACAGCTTGACTTTTGGCTTTATCTACAGCCAAAATATCTTAAAGGATTTAGGAGGGACAAACATCTAATATGCAATGATCTGGTGTTTGTGTGTCTGAGTCAACAGGGTTCCTCATAAAATCTGTGATGTTAAAAGGGAGAATAATGTCTTCACAGTATTATGTTACCGCCAATAGTCTCTGGGCATAAAGTGCCTTGCAAAAGTATTCACACCCCCTGAACTTTTCCACATTTTGCCACGTTACAACCACAAACTACACTACATTTGAAGACATTTTCAGTGATAGACAAATACACAAGTAGAGCATAGGGTGAAATATAAGCAAAAATTCACGACTTTACGACTTTTAAAGTCGTTTTGCTTTTTACAAATGAACATCTGAAAAGGCTGCCATGCATAGGCATTCAGACGCCATTGCTCTGATACCCTTAGACAAAATTCGATGAAACCAGTTACCTTTTATAAGTCACTTCATTAGTGAATAGTTTCCAATTTCTGTGTAATTTAATTTCAATATAAATAAACTGTTGTGAGTTTTTTTACACAACAGTAAAAAACAAAAAAGCCTAATGAAACGCTATCTGAGAATGGAAGGAGTATGACAACTGCAAACCTACCAAGACATGGCTGTCCACCAAAATGCCTTTACAGGAAAGGAGAGCATTGACAGGCATAGCAACTATAATGTACCGCTGGAGGAACTGCAGAGATCCACAGCTAAGGTGGGAGAATTTGCCAACAAGACAACAATTTGTCATTCACTCCACATATCTGGTCTTTCTGGAAGACTGACAAGAGAAAAAGATATTCTTGAAAGACACTGCAGATTACCTTAAACACATCGTCCCCATGGTGAAACACGGTGGTGACAGCATCATGCCATGGTAAATGTTTTCTTCAGCAAGAACAGTGAAGCTGATCAGAGTTGATTGGAAGGTGGACGGAGCTACATTTAAGGGATTCTGATAGACAACCTGTTAAAAGCTGCTGAAGACTTGATATTGGGGTTGAGGTTCAAATTTCAGCAGGATGAGTCTAAGCATACAGGCAGATTAAAGCATACATAATGGCCCAGTCAAAGTCCAGACCTAAATCTGATTACGAAACTGTGGCAAGACTTAAAATTTGACATCCACAAATGCTTTAAATTCAGTCTAACTAATCTTGAGCTATTCTGCAAAGAACAAAGGGCTTAACGTTCGGCCTCTACCTGAGCAAACCTAAGAGAGACATACACAAAAACTTGGAGCTACAACTGCAGCAAACAGTGGTTCTGCATAGTTTTGACTTTGGGGGCTTAATACTTATGCAATCCCACATTTACAATTTTAATACCTTAATAAATTAAAAAACAGGTAAAGTATTTGCATGTTGAATAAAAGTAGTCTCCAGACATTTCTGTGATGTTGGCAAGTGGTTTATTCAGCAGGAATGGTGAACAGTTTGTCAGTATTTTTTTCCTACAGAAGGCAATCAAGCACCATAAATAACAGGGCTGTAATCAAACAGTTTCTTGGACAGTGAGCATCAGGAAAATACATTTACTCATTAAACATTTCAGGGAGTCATGAATGACTTGAGTCATTTTTGATTATTTCACAGAAGTGACAGCTTGAAATGTTCGAGTGATTCATAAGCGGATGATTTGAAATTGTTTCTGTGGTTTGCTCTTTAAAATATGCCATATTCACAGAAGGATTTCTGTCTGGTTCATTTGCAGTTTCACTTTATACAACACAAGCGATATTTCAGATACTTAAACATTGTGTTAAACTGCAGTAGAGTTGAGACAACAATTAAATCATGCTAGATTAATATTTTCATGGGTAAAAAGTCTTTGGTATGTACTGTATATCTAAACATCTAGGAAGAACACATTTTCTCCAACTACCTTTTACTTCATCTTACTCACCAGGGCAAAAATAGATATTTTAAAAAGAACATTAAAAACCATTGCAAAAGACTCATACACTTTAATGTTATTTTTTGAAGCTCACGAGCAAGGACCACTTCAATGGGATGCATGCAATTTTTGGAGAAATGTGGTGTTTGAGCTGTGATCCTGCTCCTGAACTTCCAAAATGAAGTCAGATTTTTCTCAATTAATTATTTAAAAACATATCTTATTTGAAAGTGGGAAGATGCAACTTTTGTTAAATTCTAATAAAAATGTAAGAGTTAATTTATCAATGCATAAAAAACTCTAAGGTTGTAATTAAAACAAGCAATTAATTATTTTATTTAATTTGTACTGAAGGATGGGAACTAAGTGAAATCATATCGGTTTACCAAAGTTAATTGAGTGGTCTAGATCCCTAAACTACAGATATTAGGTATATAACCCCTTGATTTGTATGTGTAGTTATGACTAAAAGAAAAAAAATCATTGCTCTAATTGAAATTGATAGACATCTTTCTGGCACAATTAAACCATTTACTTTTAGTGTGGAGTATTTTTGTTTTATAAATAACCTTTAGACTATTATTTGAATATGCAGTGTACTATTTGAAAGAAATTGAAGTTACTTTGGTCAAAAAATATCCAAAGAGGACAGTTTCACTTATGTTTTTTAATAAGCTGTAAAAGATATTCAAGATATGTGTTGCTTTTTAAATCATTTCTTATCTTTGAGGCTGCTAGGGGCAATGTTGATTTACAGTTTACCTAGTATGCCTTATGCTAACATAAGCTAACGTAACTTTTGCGTTATAATTTAAAATAAGCTAATTTAAAATAAGCTAACCAGCTGGAGGGGCTGGCTAGCTTAGCTTAGCTTAGCATGTAGATGTCAAGAAGGAAATAGCTTTTTAGCTGACAAAATATCACAGATAATTTAACCAGTTTTTCAGAATGTATGTGGCTTTTTTTGTTAACAAAACAACACTATAGCTAGCATGCTTTTGGCCAAGTTTAGCTCATGCTAACTGATATGAAAGTATTATTGGTCCTTTGTCACTGTTGACAAAGAAAAGTACTAAACAAATTTGTTCCCAACATATTCAGTTTGCCTTTAGATCAATCTCTAAGAGACCCTGTGATTGTTTTCCTGAAATTTGGGGCTGCTTAGGGCAAATCTATGCTTGAATTTCCCATTGTATGTTTTAGGTTAACATGAGCTAATATACCTGAAACATAAATCTTTGATCCCGTGTTATGTTTGACAAAAAAACCACTAAACAGACGTACTTTTCAATTTTTTGCATTCCCTCATAATCAAGACTAAATTATATTATTGAGTGGAATTTTATTACGTCTCTTGGCTACACATTAGCCATGTTATTATGCAAAAATAATTAAGGAACAAATAATAACAAGAACACTCTCTGAAGTCAGCAATCTAACTGTGGCAGCCCTGACTTCAGTATCCGGTATGGCTGTCACTAAAATAAAACATAGTAAATGTTTCAGATTTAAATCATTTATTTGCACTTCTACTGTTTGGATCACATGAAACTACTGACACACTGTACAACCTCTATTTGTGAAGATGTTCCTTTACTTTACAAGCATGTAATATTGAGAAAAAATACAATGCTTTCATGTTGTGCAGCAAATAGTAGCTAGTGCCAAAAAAATCAGCAATTGACTTGCAACAAGATCACGGTCAACTTGGGTGTGACATTGTTCTGAGATCCGAGCTCTGACTATTAGAAACAAGCAGAATGCAGCATGAGTAAAAAAAAAAGAAAAAAACCTGCAAAGGAGGCAGGTATAAAATAACAAATGTGGACCTATGATGCTCCCTTTTGTCATACAAACCTTTAGCAAAATCTAATGGTTGCTAGAAGATTAAGATTTTTGTTCTATCACGTTAAGTCAGAATGTTCATGTTAGAGTTGCAACTTGGGTTTCCTAGAGGTTTTCAACTGGCCTCAACCATAAAATCCATTATGGCTGCAGTGGTTATTACTGTAGTAATGAAGTACTTTCACTCATACAGTGTACTGTACAATATCTGTTAGTGAACATGTTGCTAGAGGGTTTGAATGGATACACTGTATTTAACTTTTGTAGCTTATGTTAGCTATCCTAGTTGCTGAGAACAACAATAGGCAAATTCTAGGTTTCCCAATTTGTAATCAGTTAAATTAGGGAAAGTTGCATAATCCCACTTTGAGTACTCTTAATAATTGATACTTTGGCTTCCAGGGAGGCATATGCATGCACACACACACTCTGGACAGACAAAAGCCCACCATGACTTTTAACAATCTTAACACAATCAGAAGAATCACAGTTTCCAGTATGTTTGTCAAGACATTTGGCAAAAGGGATTTACATTGAGAAAATAATTTAAGAATAATAGAAAAAAATGCCTTTTGCCTTCTTGGGGCCACAACATTGTCTATTTATTTATCTTTTTTGTTTTATTCTCCATGCATTCACAGAGTTCACGCAGATACATTAACTTGCTTCCGCTTTTGAAACTGCTTACAAATAAAATCACTATTAACATGGTGGCCACAAGGCTGTGCAAAAGGGAAGACCTCCAATGTAAGCCCTGCCATCAGTCTGTCTTAGCCATCTCTTTGCAAGTAACAAACTATAAAATAGCACCATTATACAGTGGATAGGAATTTTAATACAGTTTTGTTATATGAAACCATCATGTACAATGAGTGATAGTAATGCATAGGTTAACATAAAGGGAGTACAGTTTGTTTATACAAAGAGAGAGGAGGCAGAGCCAGATATGAGCCATATTTGGGGCAGTTTCAGGAAGGCCCATATGAAAAATCTGTTTCCTGTCAATTATCATGCAATGACTTCTTAGAACTAGCTTGTTTGCAAAATCTGTGAAGGTGATCTTGACCCTTGGTCATATCTGGATTATTTTTATATTTACTGTGGCTGCTTTGTGAGAGTAATTGTGTACTGATCCAATTCTGCATCTCCCCGTCAGACATTGGTTGGCAATATTTATCAGTTTATTCTGCATGACTTCCCAGTGGACTTTGAAACGGATGCTGTGTTGTTTGGTTGTACTCTTGTCATTGCATCAAATTAAATAATCCTATCCAAAAGTATTAGGATTTTATGTTTTTGCCTCCCTTAAATAATAACAGTTCAGGGAATGATAAGTAGTTTAATACAACTTTAATGTGCCTTGCAACAGAATTGATAACTCTTTTAAAAAAGGCAATGCTTTGTCATGTTGCGAACACAAACATCACTTTATTTTACTGGGATTTTAAGTAACAGAATTACACAAAGTACTGCACAATTGAGAAGTGAAAGAAAAACGATGCAAGGTTTTTAAAAATGTATTTAAACAAAAACTACACCTCAATAAAATCTGTCCACAAAAACTGACAGGCCTGGAAATGCCTCTGGAGGAGCTGCAGAGATGGATGTAGCTAAATATAAGGAAATCAATACAGCCAAATCTACATTGGTATGATTAAAAAAAACAAATTCATGTATTAGAATGACACAGTCAAAGTCCAGACCTAAATCTAATAAATATATGTGGCAAAACTTGAAAATGGATGTTCATAGGTGCTCTCCATATAATTTGAGCTTAAGGTGTTTTACAAAGAAGAATAGGCCTGTAGATGTGCAACGCAGACACATACTCCATTGCAGTGAGAGACTGATCACAATGCACAATAAACATAGTTATTTAAAAAAATTCAGAAAACCATATAGCTTTTCTTCTTTACAATCATGAGATATTTTGTGGTGGTCTATAACACAAAATCCCAATAAAAAAACATTGAAGTCTCTGGTTTTAAAGTGTCAAAATGCAAAACATGGTATGGTCAGTTTTGCAAAGCATTGTAAAGGGCCATTGTTCCAACATTTTTAGTCTTCTGCTTTAGTCTCTGAGTTGGCTCATTTAAGAACACATCTTTTACTGATCCTAACAAATTACTTTCAAAAACTGTGACTCAAGATTCATGATTTGTAGCAAGCATTTTAAACTCAAACTGAAACATTTATCTGGATGTAGCAGGGCCTTTCGCAATCAGATCTGGAATGAGTGGTGTCCTGTGAAAAGTACACAGACAACAAACATATTGGCTGGTTGTCACTATTTGATTAATCCACTCATTTATGCCAGATGAACTTTGAATCCACTGACTAACCTATTTCTGACATTTAAACAAGCAATGAAGTCAAAAATCTCAGGTTAATTCCCTGCATTAAAAAAGAGTAAAAGCTGAAGTCCCTTTTTTTACCAAAAGCTACAAATTCTGCTTCAGCCCTTGTTATAGAAGTAGATGGTGGACCCAGCCCTCAACACTTAAAGTGAGGATCCTTAAAAAGGATTTGGTTGCTCTCGAACCCTCTAGCCACTCCACTTAACAGGGATTTAAATGGGCCTCAGGGTGAAATTACCAACAGCAATGTTTAACAGTCTGAAAATAAACCACATGGTCTTGGTCTTCAAGATAAACAACATATCCACAGTAATGCATGGTGCATAAAAACAAACTCCGAAGATAAAATTTAATTTGAACAGGGATAGTAACTGCTATATGTGACAGTGACAAAATACTCAGAAGAGTGAAAAAGATGTGACCACTTATTACTGTTTGGGTGATGTTCCCACCTTTTCTGGAGCCAAGGAAGGGGGTTGTTGCAGCTTAATCATGGAGGTATAGCAAGCTCTTATTGTGTCTTAGCAGCTAAACTAGTCGTTTAAATTGAGTTAACAAAGGATTCCTCCCGATATGGAATGGTGCAGTGTTTAAGATGATCACAAGTACCCTCATCCAACCTTTAAACACAAATTATCTCATTTTTTAAAGCTTTTAGGATTTTGAGCATCCTTTTGTTCTGTTTTACAGTGAACCATTCCACAGGGGGTACCAGGTAAGGCCGCTCCCTTCTCTCTTCCAAAGCTGTTGTCCATTCGCTGCTTCCCTACATTCTGTACCTTTTGCCCCCGGAGCTGCCTCGACTTGAGTTTTTCGGATGGACCTCCTGCAACACAAAAAGAAACACATCTTAGAGATCACTGCCAATGAAAGTTGGGTCTGTGGTTATAGCACTCCAGGGCTTTAGAAAGTGCTGAAATGACAACTAACATATTTTTCTGTAGTGTTTTAGGATGAGCACTTAGAGCCAATGGTATTAGTATATTTATAATACTATTTCCAAAAAATTTATGATCCATCCATTGACGGTAAGAAAAAAACATTCACAAGTGGAAAGCATTTAAAACAGCTGCAAATCTCCAAGAGTGGTGGTTCAAGCGAATTCACCCCAAGGTCAAACCATAAAATGTTTAGAGAAACCTATAAGACCCATCTCAAACTCAAAGGGCCTCAGTTCGTTTGTTAACTGCTAAAGTTCATGACAGCACAATTAAAAAAAGAGTTGTCCCAGCAAAGTACGGGGTTTCAGCATGACCCCAGAAACTAACCTCACACGTCAGTTAATGTTGCAGCTAATTGGTTTATTCTTCCCAAATCACTTTACAAATACATGAATTGAGGTAGAAGACATTGACATTGAGACAGCTTTAGATGTGATTAGATGAATCCATACCTTGAAGGATGGATGACTATGTCCAGATGAAGGTCTCTGTTGGAGCAAAATAAAGCCATTTAAGTTTGATTTATTTGTGACAGACCTCTCAAAGTAACAAAGGTCATTTGGCCTTTAGCAAGATATTTGTTTTTTTTATGATTTTCAGGATTTATTCTTCGCATTCATTAATCTGAACCACAAGTGTAGAGTGTATATGTGGAGTAATGTGCTCACCTTCTTGTTTTTTGTCTTGTCTGGCTGCTGTGCTGCCCTGCGCTCTGTGCCCTTGTCCACTTTATGTCCCGGGTTACTGACCTTGGGTGTTCTCGGCACATCTGTGTGGCGCTGTGCACGAACAGAGCGTGATGACTTGCTAGTTTTGGCAGGTGCACAGTACATCTCCAGGCGCCGCAGCTCACAGCTCTGGAAGCAGCACTCATCCACAATGCCATGTGATCGCCTTGCACTGGGCCCATAGCCTGTTGGCTTATCTGTTTGGAGAATAGAAGAAACTTGTACCCATGGTTGCTCTAACAAAGTAACTATGCCATCAAGACAGAAAGCATCAGGTATTTTCATTGTTAACATGATAAAAATGACTCCTATGTCAATCTGTTGGACTGAGACTTGGCTTAAAACCAAAAGTGACATCTAGGCATTTTAGATTGTTTTACAAGGGTTACATTCAAATACGTGAGCAGAATTACACCAAACTCAAACTCTTTTTAACTGTAATAATTTTATATGACTAATAGACTTCCTGGAGAGTGAAAGCAACCATCAAAGCAGGGTTTAATGTTATTAAAAAGTTTTTTTCCTCCACAGATTTTACATCTAGAGGAACAACTCAAAGATTTAAATAAAGTACGTATTGTTGGAGTTTAAAGAAGGTACTTATTACTAAGGTCTATTTATTTAATCTTAACTTTGTACTGGATAATAGATTTTAGTTGGTTATATCACAAGAATTTATCAATACCATTAATTCATCTAAAACGTTAAAGGGTCCTCTAAATGATTTATTTCTTAACTGTTCCATGTTGAAAAGTTAAGATCCATTTTTTTGCAGCATGTCTGGGTTGTTCCAAAAGGGGGTTTGTCTGTAAAGGAAAATTGAAGATCTATTTATTTTGACGTATTCCCATCAGGCTGTCAGAGATGTGCTGATATTGATGCTTTTGAAACAGCTGTGCTGCTTAGTTAAACGGCTGATAAATGGTTTGTTCAGTTTCTATCCATAGTCTGACTACATAGTCTGATGGTTTTTTCCAAGTCCATTTAAATTACATTGTAATGCATGTACCAGGTAATTTTTATAAAAGTTTGTAAGTTCTGATCCCTCTAAACATTCAACTTTTTGTAAAGCTTTTAAACGTATGCGTGGAGGTTTAGATGTTCATAAAAGATTTGATATAATAGAATCTAAGTTTTTCAACCAATTCTTTGGTGGTTTAACTGGAAGAGTTTGTTTTAGGGAGGATGTTGTCCCAATGTTGTTGGACATAATAATAAACTGCAATAGCTGTGCAGACATAGCAAAGATTCAGTCCAGCTTCTATAAATCAAATTGTGTTCTCCTTTATTGTGCTGGCAGTTTTTCAAACCTTATGCTTGTAGTAAAGCAGCGATAATAGTCAGTTCACAAGTTTAATTTTCCTGATATATGAACCAACCTAATGACATTAAATTCCTGCAAGTAAAATTTACAGCATTTAACACTACACACAGTGGACCAAATTTGGCAGCTGCATATTGGAGAATGTCCTATTCAGCCATTTTTTGGCTCTGTTAATTTTTTTCTTTAGCCCTCTGAGTCCGATCCACCTACAGAAACATCTAGGACTCTCTGTTCATTCACATATTCATTTGGAAAAAGCACCCTTTAGAGCCATTGAGATGCATACATAAGCAAAGAAAAGCTATGAAAATGTTTTGACTTAAAATTTATTAGGCTATTTGAAGGTAATGTTTTTTCTTGATGACTGCATAAGCCTGCTGCAGTGACGCCAGAACTCATTCCGTCTTCTTACTCAAAGACGATGCTTTTTATTGGAAAAACTGAGACCCTCCATTTAGAATTCCCAGTTCCTTTGGTAACAAGGAAAAGGTTGGGAAGAGATGGGCTTTTCCCTGTGACCAAATGAAATAATAATAATTTAATATGGCATTTACAAGGAGGAAATGCCTCTCTCTCTCTCTCAGAGTTAATAGCTCTTGGCTCTGAAGCCTGCCAGCCCTGACAAAGTGCATTAACTCCTGCTCTGTGTTCGCCTTGTTCTGACAATGTTGCTTGGACAGAGGGCAGCTTTCATTCAGAAACAGAAGCATCTTTCTCTTCTGAATTAAGAAAGAAACATGGTGGAAGATAACAGAGACGTGAATGAGATAGAGGAGATGAGGTTTTGTGGATGATGACTTACTCATTGCAGTTGAATTATTTATAAAGCAAGAAAACCAAATTATCTAGATATATAACTTCTAAATGAAACCTCTAATTTGACTGACGTACCATTACAGACTATTGCAAGCCAAAAGCAAGGATCTGTATCCGCTTGTTTGGCCTGATTTCCAACCCCTCCCTTTTAAAAAGTAGAAGAAAAGGCTTAATTAACACCTGGTGTTATTACAAAAAATAATGTGCCACCCTGCTGCACAAACAGCTGGAAGGGAAAGAAAATCAACTGGTTGTAACTTTGGATAGTCGGGGAAAAACATTCATGAAGTATTCACCTCTAAAGGCTTGGTTTTAAAGGTTTTTACACTAATCATTAATTACACTAATCCCTCATAAACAATAACTTCTGTTCCAGGACTGCTCTCAAAAAAACTAGTTACTTGCATTAGTTTTATACCTCCCTTGGTTAAGTTGCAACTTGGTTCATCGTCTTCTTATGATCAAGAGACATTTTTTTGTTTTGGCATGTGACGGGGTTAGCATGTAGGGTTCAATGACTGGCACAAAAAGCTGAGTTTTACTGCTTTTTATGGTTCATAGCTTCTTGGAGCTAACCCACTGTTCTAACCCATAAGGTGGCCGGCGTTTCTAACGACTGGGCAGGGATGATGAAATAAGTGTACCATAAGTCCCTCCCCAAAAAATGTTTTGGGTAAATGCAATAATTCTGTGCCAAAACCAAGAAATCTGATGCAAGGTACTAGTTGCTTCCCAAATGTGTGCATTGCATAAATGTCATGAAATGTCAAGGGATTGAGGGCCTTAGAGTTCTAATTGGGGACTGAAACTGAAGATCATGGAATGGCTGATAATTGGAAACACAAAAATAAGACCAACTGAGCGTTTTTCGCTTGAAAAGACATCAATATGTCTGCAGACATACAGGTACATCTCAGTGAATTGAAATATCATTATGGTTCAAAGCTTCATAAAACATACATTTAGATTCTCAGAAAATTACTACATAACTGCTAACTTGAAAGTTGTCCAGCAGACAGTTATTGTTGCCCTTCAACAACGATGGAAAGCCACAGCAGGTGCTGTGTCCAAGCATATTCTTAGAAGGTTGAGTGGAAGGAAAAAGTGTGGTAGAAAAAGTACACACACAAAATGGATAACCTCAGCCTTGAGAAGGTGGTGAAGCAAAGCTCATTCAATAGTTTGGGGGAGAGTCACAAAGCAAGCCAACAGGCTTGAACTGAACCCCACAGAGAATCCATGGAGAACTGTCAAGAGAAAGATAAGAGAAACCAAAGCCAATAATGTAGATGACTTGAAGGGGGCTATTAAAGCAATATAGGCTTCTTTAACACCTCAGCTGAGCCATATGCTGATCTCCTGCAATTAATGCAGTAATTCATGCAAAAGGTACAAAAGTACATGCACTCAAAATGTTTGAGTGCATGTACTGCACAATACATGGGAATACTTTTCAATAGGCCGACATCTTTACATAATTTCTTATTTAATATTCTAATACCTTTTTACTAATACAAATTGCACTTATCCTTGCTCAAAGCCAGCTAATAGCCTATATAGTTAAATGTCTCCATGGCACGTCAGCTGAGACCAAATATTGTTTCATATCTGCAGTGGCAGATTCCACTTAAATTTATTTTCATAAAAACAATGTTTCCCTTTTCACCTCCCAAACAAACAGGGTAATTTAGGGGGAAACTCTGGTACATTAATTAGGTTGTATGTACAAAACTGCATTGGCTAAATGTCTAAACCTTTGCATTGATGGTCAAAGGTTGTCGGTGAAATATTAAGTTCACAGTGATAGGGACACAAAAGGAAACAGAAAGCATTTATACTCCACGAGGAGAAAGACTGATATGCTGCAGGTGGGTGGAGTTAACTAACAAGGATCAGGTGCGTCAAGTAGACCAAGACAACAGGACATTACCTGAAACAAATCAGATTTTTTACTAACACAGTCAAGATGTTACATAATTATATCACAGAATTGGAGTAACCCACCGCAAAACATTCTTTTTTAACAGAATTTGAGAAATAAAAAACTCTGAGGTTGTTTGTTAGGTTATCTTTAGTCATGCTCTTATTAATAATATGGGTTTGACATCTTTTGTTCAACGCTCCGTCTTGTTGGAAAATATTGGTCTGATAAAATCTGGTAAAAGGAAGACCAGGAGAGTTCCAGAGTCTGGGGGGGCCACTGAACAGAAAGGTCATTTTGCTTTCAGCTTAGCACGATGGACCAACGAACCACAGGGTATCAAGGATCTTCCTGGGACGTATGGATGCAGAAGTCCTCAGATGTAACCAGATGTAACCCTTCCATGGAAAGCTATCCAAGGCATTAGAAAATCCTAAGATGTACTTTAAAATAAACCAGCAGCCAGTCCAGTTGCATCAAGATTGGAGTCACATGGGAAAACTTGGATGATTTTGTCACAAGCCTGGCAGCAGCACTGTCAGCATCTTGCAACCCTTCTAGGGAGGTTTGCTAATGAGGTGTAGAATGCATTTCAGGAATTCAAACATTATGAAACTGAAGCATAAATAATTATTTACAGTTCAGAACTTAAAACAGTGGAGTTTAGTTTGCCTATATTTCTCAGATGAAAGAAACAGGAACAAACCAGAAACTTAAAACACACATCCAAAACCAGAGTCAAAAGTTATGCCAAGGTTCCTAATATGGGATTTTGCCAAAGTACCAAGAGGTCAAAGGGACTCCTTGATCACAGACATTACACATATGGATGCGTTTTGTGAGTTGTAGACACTTCCTGACTATGATCTCTAGCCTTTCCCATTTTAAAGAATGGACTATGTACCTGAAACCAGAATTTAGGGATTATTAAATAAAAGCTTCTCAACACTTTGATGCTTCTGTTGGATTTTGTTGGTTCACAGTTCTTATAGTCAGTACAGGGGACAATAAGTATGATAACGGGTTGAAATGAAATAACTACTATGAAATATTTTTTTCTCTGCAATGAAAAAATGTCATCAGGGGTTAGTTGTTAATGCCCTAAATATAAATTTATTTTAGGGCTTTTAAGCCATCTTTAGCAATTGCCACTAAACATGGAGGGTGGTGTAATTATATGTTTAAGTAATCCGACCATTAATAGTCCTACATTCGTGTTTTTCTTCATGAAGGTTGGACACAAGGAGACTGGTTTACACCGGCGGAGCTAGAAATGTGAAAGCTGTGTTAAAATGTCCTGAGCACCAGCTCCACCTGATGTACAGGTCTAAATGCAGAGGACTGACTGTCCTCTACATGAGGCACTTCTTTGTTTGCTGAGCCGTGATTCCCCGAGGGCTTTAGAGACTTTTTGGTTCAGGTCTCTTGTTGGGGGGGGGGGGGACACCTTTTTTCTTGGTGTTGAAAAGGACACAGAAGGCTTTTCTTCTGATGCTTTCTCGTGTTTGAGCTCAGTGTATAGTGATGGAGGGAGGGAGGGGGTGTCCTGATCTTCCTGTAATCCACATAATCCCCTGCTGCCGAGGGACGAGGCCTTGTTGTGCGTGTTTGAGTGGGAGCGTGGGCGCGTGTGCGACTGTGACGTACTGTTTACACATTCTACTTTTCTGGAGCTTAAGTGAAATTGACAGGGCTGAATACTGAATAGGAACGTTCATTAATGGCTGCTGAAAGTAATTTTTTCCTCCAATCCTGCAACCCAAAATAACTTAGAAGACAAAAAGTTCCCAGCCCAAAACGTTCAGTTATCTCATCCTGTGACTCATAAGGGGTTATGTATTATTCATTTTGAAGATGTCCCATTCTAAATTTAGGATGCCTGAATATTTTAGTATGACCTAAAAGTTACTGATTCCACAGAGCTACTTGGAGCTTACACTTAAGCCAAAAAAGGCCTTATAAACTATTTGATTCAGAAAATGAACATCCCAGTGAAATCACTGTACAGTTCTGCCTAGTAAAGTACTCAGAAGACAAGCCAGGATTCCTAGGTCAGGCTAATATTTGGAAAAATTGACTCGGATCTTGAGATGAAGAGTGCTACTTTACTGGCTGCTTGCTTAAGGTGGATAAGGCAGGGCTGGGAGGGACAGAAAGCCCGTTATTGTTTCAAGCCTGTTCCTGAACCCATTATCAATCAGAGGGCTGCCAAGTTCAACAAGCCTGGGAGAAGAGTTCAGGGAAAGGAGCAATGCAGACGGGATCCAGACGGCCTCTCCGGATATTTCACACAGAGGAGAAAAAAAAAATGAGAGAGAAACCGAGGAAGACAGCAAGTGGCATATTTTCCGAGGAACAGCACCCTGCTGCTAAAACCTCATCGTTTTCATTGAAAAAAAAAGGTCTGAGTGTGCATGAAAACACACCTCCTCTTCAGCAGGAAAGACAAATACATTAGCCTCACAATGAGGAGGTCAGGACTCGCTGAAGAAGTGTAATTGTGCATGAGGATTCATATCACTAAACACTTTGTTAGGTGCACTTGTTCGATTGCTCATTAACGCAAAAAATAAATCAGCCAATCACATGGCAACAAGTTAAAGCATCTAGACATGGTGAAAACGACTTACTAAGATTCAGAGCGCCAGAATAGGAGTGTTTTATCCACCACCATCCTTTGGCTTTGTCAAGACTGGTCCAAACAGAGAAAATATTGGTACAACATGATAGTAAAGTAACAGCAGATCAAAGAACCACTTGTTACAACCAAAGTATCAGGAATGACATCTCTGAACAGCCTACTGATCTGCGTATCGGTGTATGAATGTGTGAGCGTTAGTGAGTGCGATTGGGTGAATGTGGCTCTAGTGTAAAGCGCTTTGAGTGGTCTGTATGACTGGAAAGGCACTATATATATTCAGTCCATTTACCATAAGAGCGGAAAACCAGGGCTACACTTCAGAAATTTGGGATGTAGTTGAACAGGAGACTTCCATCATGGATGTGCAGCTGAGAAATTGCAGCAACTGAGTAATGCTATCATGTCAACATGAACCAATATCTCTGACGAATGTTTCTCACACCTTCCTGAATCTACGCGCTGAAGAATTAACACAATTCTGAAGACAAAAGAGGATCCAACTTTGTAGCGAATAAAATGGTGGTGAGTGTATATTGTTCTAGGTTGCCTTGCCTAATTAAATATTTCCAGTACAGTGCAAAAGTCTACTGGTCATCCCAAGCTGTTTCCATGAAGCCAGAGTTTCTTGTAATTGTTTAAAATTAAATCAAAGTCTTTGGAAATGGAGAAACCATTTCTTGTATGTGAAATTCTGGAAAGTGATTTGAGGTGTAAGCTTTTAAAAAACCCTGAAGATAATAAAGTTGGACAGGAAATAGGATGTTTGCACCAACGTTGGACCGTTTCTTAAAGTTATGACTTTGAAATGCAGTTTTTTTTTGTTGCCATTGCAGTTATTTTGTACGACCCTTTTTTAAGTATTTAAGCAAACTGCACCATAGAGTCATCGTTGGACAAGGACTGAACCGAAGATGAGTAAGAAAGCAGCAAAGTATAGAGAAAAACTCTCAAAGAACAAAAAGAAGAATGGATGGAAAATTGGTGAATTTTCAGACAATATCCAGACCTGAAACTTTGCAGTTGCTTGGTGAGTCTCCAAAAGTTGTGGGTTTAGGCAAAGAAATGGTAAGTCTCAGAAAATGGCAGAGTAGGGTAAACAGTGAACATCAGCAAGGTGCACGGTGACCTAACAACTGGACAGCTGATATTAGATAAGTCTGTACAAGTTGCATTGTGCAATGCATTAGCATTAGTAGCAACAGCAGTGGGATTAACACAACAGGTTAAGCAATACTAAGATTGATTTACGTCTCTTTCTGAGAATAGACATTATCAAGATTTCCTCCGCCATCGCCATGCTTGCTGTTGTCTAAAAATTTCCTCTGAATTCAGAAGCTAACTCAGAACTGCCCTCTTGTGGTTACATTGCCTAACAACCATCCCAATTTAATAGACTCGTTGAAAGGCTGAGAAGTGAGGCTTGTCGTTTGATGGGCCTGAAGTAGAAGATGTGGTTCGTCCATTATGAAATGGAACACCCAGTTCATACAGTTGCATTTCTGTTTCAATCCAGTTTACTTGCATTTTGTATCCATGTACTTAACCACTGCATACTGGTTTAATTCTCTTTGTAGTTCAACATTGTATTTAAATATTGATCTAATTATCATAAAAATGCTCTTGTTTCACACATAATTCATTTTAATTGTATTGTATTTTCTTAGAATATCTTATTGCACTCTGTTTTCATTGACAATCGTTCTAATCCTTATTAAGGCCAGTCGACTCTGACAAACCAAAAGTAATCTAAACAACTTACTACCAGTAGACCAGAGTAGCCTCTAGTTGAGAGACTACCAAAAACTGTTGTGGTCTAATAGAAAAATCACAGTAGAAACCAAATATCCACCTGTTGGTCCATTTACGCACAGCGTAAGCGCTATAGCACAGCTTGCAACTGCAGGAATCTAGAAAAAAAGAGGCTGTTTACAACTTGCCTGGATTATTTAAAACCGGTTTATCATTTCGGAGACCATCTATTGCAGAGAATAGGTTTGGTAGTTTAGAAATTGTGGAGTCCAATTGCATCTAATGGCGAAATTGCAATCCTATTCAGAGATTAAATGAGAATTTCAAATGCAGGCCACAATAAGCTTGCAATCACAAAACAGAGATACTACTAAAAACGTTGTAAGCTGTGGCACTGTTACAGAGCAGAATATAAAATAAAAAAATAACACAGCAGAAACTAAATGTCCCCTGTTGTTATTGTCTTGTTGCAATGCTAGCATAGTTAGCTGTTACAGGAAATAAGAAAAGAAGCAACTTCCGAGGCATCTGGTTTTTTATTAAATGTTATTGTTTCTTGCAGTGTTAGGACCATTTTGGAGGATGATTACTGTTTGGAGTGTAATAGGTAGTACAAAGTCCAATATATGGTGAATACAATATAGTGAGCTGGTGAACATTTCCACTACAGACCCTGTTTAGATGCTAGCTGGAGTGTAGCTAGCTATTAACTGGAGATGACATCAGTTCAATTCAGGTAATTGAGATAGCGCGAATTCATCTCAAGGCAATTGACGAGCCAGACAGACAGAATTGTACAGAAATCTGTGAAGAGACCAACCTGCAGCACAGCCATGTGTAACATGAAGACAGAAAAGTACCAACTCAAAAGTAGTAGGGTTGTTTATTAGCAGGTAATTATTTTTTGCAATGTCAGAAATGAAGCCAGAAGATAAGTACTGTAAGGAATTTAATCAGAAGTTTTTAATGCTGGTGTTTCTATTTTGTTTTTTTGTATAGTGAAAAGAATAAAAGTGAATTACTACCAGGAGTACAGTTGGTTAAGGCCTGCAGAGATTACCAACAACATTGTAAGCTGTGGACTTTGCCTTAACTGTGATTCATAGTCTTCATCCCATTAATCATATGCTGATGGTGTTTATATGAAGGGAAGTCTGAGAAAACCATAAACAGCAGCTCTCTATTAATCATCTGCAGAAACAATGTTGGTATTTAATAAGCAGATACTTTATGCTGCATTACTTTAGGCCTGTGCCCAGCAGGCTGCTTGTGAGAGAAAAAACAAATAAATACAGTTTTCTTGATAACACAAGAAAACGCTGTTTAATATGTAAGAAACATTAGCATTTTCTGGACTGTGTCAATGAGCTGCTGCAGAAGCATTTCTTCATTTGTTATGGCAATAAAATGTGTTAATCTGTTCTTCAAGTTTTGAGAAACTCTCCCCTTTCTTCAGAATACAGTAGCTACCACTACTGTAATGCCTCTACTTGGTTGTGGGCTGCAGCCCCCCTTTTGGCTCCCAGTTTTCCATCAGTCACCAGGTTCTCGTGTATTTTCAAACCATTCCTGGTTCAGCCTAAGGTGAAAGCAATCAATAACTGGAAAAGAGAAGAACTAAAAACGTGCTATAGATGCTGATCTCCCTGAGAAATGTTATATCTTCTTCTCCTTTTCTGCTTGAAACTGGCAGCTGACAAAGTCTACCACATGTGGAAAATCTTTCATAAGTTTGGGACAGAACCAAACCATTTATAATGGATTGTTAAGTCAAAACTGCACATGAGTCATAGGGACAAGTTCCTCAACAGAACAGGGTTTTGTTGGAGATATGATTCTCGCTCAAGACATTAAATTCAAATTAAACCTAATTGTTGGAGGGATGCCGAAGAAATGTAAATGATGTGCATAAACTTTTACCTGCAGCTAATGCACAGAAAACTGCATCCTATTACATGTTCTGGGAAGCTGGGAACACTGTAACAATACTGATTTAATGCAAAAATGCCCATAACTCTTCAGAACCACTTATTTTAATGTTTAAATTGGGATATTATGTGATAGAACAATAGAAAGGAGTGTATGCTGCATGTGTAAAGTGTGGTAAAATGATAGTTTGATGTATCTGTTTTCAGCCCCCTTTAATCTGATTCCCCTAAAATTGAATAAATGACTGAAGAGTCAGGCCCCAGAGGTTTGTTAGAGAACATTAGTGAACAAACAGCCTCACTAAGACAGAGGAACATAGCAGACAGGTCAGGGAGAAAGATGCGGAGGGGTTCAAAGCAGGATATGAAACAAAATGTCAAGCTCATCATCTGAGAATAGAAAGAGTACTGCGCAACTGCAAACCTACCAAGACATGGCTGTCCACCAAAGCTGACAGGCTGGACAAGGAGAGTGTTAATCAGGAAAGTACCTAAGAGGTCCCTTGTAACTCTGGAGGAGCTGCAGAGATCCACAACTCAGGAAGGTGAATCTGTTAGTCACAAGGTTTAAATGTGTGGCCTTTACTGAGCGGCAAGAATGCTTGCTGCAGGCAAAATGCTGCATGGCAGTAAAAGGACACTGAATCTTACTCTGAAAATACTATCCTCATCATGAAACATGGTGGCAGCAGCATCATGCTGTGGGGATTCTTCTCTCCAGCCAAGACACAAAGGCTGGTCAGAGTTGGTGGGAAGGGTCAGTTCACGCTTGTATGAGGCCCAAAGCAGAATTGTATCTAACCCCCACTTCCAGCCAAAACCCATCACTATTATTCATTGTTCGATTGGCCTGGGAAGTCAGAGCTCAGATCTTGGGATGAAATGTGTTGTTGCAAGTGGTGAGACCAGTAAAAACTGTTGTGGTGGTACCTACTTTAGCATAGCGATGGCAGCATCATGCTGTGGGATGCTTTTCTTCAGAATGGAATCTAAAGCCAATGAGAGTTGAGGCGAGGATGGATGGAGTTAAATACAGAGTAATCACAGAAGAAAACCCTGCAAAAGACTTGAGGCTGAGGTGGCGATTCACCTTTCAGCAGGACACACAGCCAGAGCAACAATGGAGTGGTTTGAATTAATGCATATTCATTGGCCCAGTCAATGCACAGACCTAAATCCTTTCGATTCACAGATGCTGCCAATCCAAACTGACTGAGCTTGAGTTATTTTGTAAAGAAGATTAGGCAAAAATGTTAGCCTTTAGATGTGCAAAGCTGGAAGATGCAGCTACAATGCAAACAAAACACTGGAAACCATGTATTGTTTACCTTGACCATCATGCACTGTTTGTGTTGGTTTATAACATGCAAAAAACAATGGAGTTTTGTGGTTGTTAAAAAAATCTGGAAGCTTTAGGGGCATAAATACTTTCGTAAGGTACTTTAATCCAACCTACGCTGCCCTATTTTACTAAAATTCTTGGGATGTTTTTTCTTGTCTGATGGAAAAAAAGGAATAACTTTATAACATCCAGCTGTTCCTTTTTCTTTCAGCTTGTCAAATTCCACTAAAAGCCCCTTTTCTGAGAAATTAACCAACAACAATAATCACCAAACATTGAACCATATATTATCTCTGTTGGAGCCAAACAGTTGGACTGTAGCAGTAAAAGTAAAAAGGAGTCAACTAAAGAAGAAACCTTAATGCAGGGAAAGTCAAGAGAAGATGCCAAACTGGCTGCTGTTTTATTTATGAGCCTCCTGGAGGTGGAGAGCTCTGAGACCCACACAGCCAGCCTTTATGAATAAATAAAAAGGTGCACTTACTGAAATAAAAGCCCCTCTCTCCGCAGACAAACTGCAGCGTGTCGACCAGCTCCGCCCCGCACAGGGTCTCTGGGCCCGCCCCTGTTGCTGTCGGAGTCAGGGTGAGGATGCACAGCAGTAGTGAGAGGGTGTGGCTACAGGAGATACAGCACATCGCACCCTGTGTATAGACAGAGAGGGAGAGCTTAAATGTGTTCACTGATGGAGAAGGAGTTACAGTTACTCACCAGCTGAATTAACATGCTTGACATTGATGCAGTTGTTTGGAGAGAAAATATTTGTTCAGCTAAAAAAAAAAAAAAACTCAGATCTTCAAAACTGACTGCAAGCTTTAAAATGTTGCAAATATTAATGGAAAGTTAGGTGGAAGGAAAAATCTTGGCAGAAAATGGTGCACAGGCAACAGGGATAACCACAGCCTTGAGAGGATTGGTGTTTGGTGTGAATGCACAAGGTGTGGACAACAGTTGGAATCGATGCTTCTATAGTCACTACACAGACTATCCAAGACATGGGCTGCAACTGTTGGAATGCCACTCCTTAACCAGAGGCAACAATAGAAGTGTGTCACCTAGGAAATAGACTAAAAGGACTGCACTGTTGCTCAAAGGTCAAAAGTCTTCTTTTCAGATGTAAGTGGTTTTTGCATTTGGTTTAGAAAACAAGGTCATTATGCATGTCATTAATAATGCAAACATGTACACTATATTACAATATCATCAAAAAGCTAATTTATTTCAGAAATTCAATTTAAAAAAGAAAAGAAAAGAAGAAAAGCCTCTTAAGGCTGTGGTTATCCCTTTTGTTTCTACACCTTTCTCTACCAAAGTTTTTCCTTCCACTAAACGTTCCATTTATATGTATGAAAACATTACTGTGTGAACAACTAGCTTTCTTGGCAATAACTCTGTGGCTTACTCTGCTTGGTCAGCAATGCCATAAAATGACATGTCTGTATTAAAAATTCATGTCTTAACTTGCAGTAAACAAAATTTTAGGTGGGAATAAGCACCATTTGAGTTAAATTACTGATATAACAAACTTTTCCATAATATGCTAATTTATTTAAATGCATTTGTTTGCATAAATAAATAAATGGGGGTCCAGCAGATTTGTGGGCAATGTCACCCCATCCCCCCCAGTAGCGCCACTGGTAATTTGCCCTAATGCTGCAGTGTCCAAATTAAAAACACGTTCCCCCTTTTATCACCCTATACTTCAGCCAACATATAGCAATGAGTTAGCAACAATCCACATTAATCACGAACTTTCATTCATCATATATATCATTAACAAGCGGGCCACCGTCTCCCTTTGCCAAAGCTGTCAGCGCGTTATTACGCACGAAAATTGCTGCGAAATTCAGAAATAACGGATGCAGACAAGAGCCGCCAGGGGATCTTTCCGATCCAAAATGCTTGATGGAAAAGAGTTATCCCGCCAAAGCCAGCGGAGAGAGCGGAGTGGGCCAAAATGTGCATAATAAAAACGAATAAATTCATCCACATCAGAACCGCACACCCCTAAACGCCCTGGAGCGCTTCAGATTAAGCTTTCCCTCTGTTCTACGGTGAAATATTGAAGCTTTAATAACGCACACTCAGCAGTAATTAAGGTGAAAGTTTTAGCTTTCTGGTACAAAATAGTGCATTACGCATGGAGACGCAGAGGATCCGTGCAAATTCAGGCAAAGCTTTCAAAAATGCACAATAATCAATTAATGCAAAAACGTGTTAATTCCAAGTCACTATTCTGCAAAAACACATAAAAATGCATGCAAACTGAATTAGAACTATAAAAACGTTGCTAAATCCACGTTTAACAAGCGTTTAAAAAGCTCTTGAACATACTGATTCAGTCTAAACTCAGAAGGATGCTGAGCGCAAGCAGGGAGCAAGGTGACAGTGTAAAATCAGCCAAGTTACCTTGAGGACATCACATAAATGCCACTGAGAGGAAGCAGCGCTAGACATCACCGCGGATCTCCGCAAAAAGACAAAGCCCGGCGAAAATGAGCAACTTGTTTGAAGTCATTAAAAAATAAATCGGGGGAAGAAAGAGGACGAGATGCGGGGCAATGTCACATCTCAATATCCCCACGTTGTTCCATTGCGCAGGCTCGTTTTGGAGAAGTGAGATTTAGCGAACAGGAGACGGATTTAGAGAGAAAATCCCTCACATTTATCTACATTACACAGACATTTTCAACAGGAAACAGCTGGGGCAGCGTTTGCCTCCTCCTCGTTCTAAGTTATTCATTAAGGATTTGGGGCACATGGTCAAATAACGTCATTTCTCCCCTTTTTTTAATTCTTTCAGTGAACGGGATGGAGTCTTGATCTTATTCAGACTTGGTTAGACACCAACAGCAGCAGCACCACACAGAACACCAGGTTCTGTTTTATCCCCTGGAAACTCAGGAGTAGGAAGTAAAAGACAAACCAGAGAAGATAGTTAGACTTTTATTGATTGTGCGCAATTTGATGCCACAAAATTCAGCAGCAAGGTCCTCTCACAAGATAACTCAATGATAATATACGAATGTTGCAACAATAAAGAAGAAAAAAATAAGTGTTGCTCTTTTAACTTTGTGCCACAAGATGATTTTCAGCTTCTGTGCTCTTTGTCACTGTGATTTCTACCTCTGTGTACCCTTCTGTTCTCTCTGATTTTCAGTCAGTAATAACTGTTCTTCTAAGAAATTATGCTTATTATGGGATAAATGATAATCTCTACCAGCTAGAGGCTGAAAATATTGTCTGTCTTCTTTTTTGCATCATACCTGAAAGCTCAGTCAGATTAGACAGAGACCATTTGTAAACAAGGATTTTAAAATCTTGGTAAAGATTTTCAAACAGATTTTGGCCTGGACTTTGACTGTGCCATTCCCACACATGAAAACACTTTAAACTGCCTATATGTGTAGGTTTGTGTCCTTCTGAAAGGTGGATCTCCACCCTAGTCTCTAGTCTTTTGCAGCATCTTGTAGGTTTTGCTGTAAAGCCCCATCCATCTTCTTCTTAACAGACTAGCTTCCATGTCTCTGCTGAAGAAAAGCAATCCCACAGCATGTTGCTGCCACCTCCATAAATCAGTTCAGTAAAGGAAAAATAACATTTATGCATGCTTTAACTGACACTGGCGTACTTTCAACATCTGTGCTTTTTAGGTTTCTGAATGTACAACTCTTTTTGTAGGGGGACAGCCTTATTCCTTGCAGCTCAGAACCACGCTGTGCACCGAGCACCGTCTGTTTGCCTCCCCTGGTGGATTGCGTCATTGACAGGAACTGCCTGTTCTAACATGGAATACAATAAGGATGTTCTTCCGATCTGAAGGGCAAAGCTGCTTTCCCTATGACCTTGCTAGCATCCAGTCAGCAATATGATAAAATACTTAAAAGGCTACATCTCTGTTGATCTTGATTTTACTGTCGCTGCAGTCTGGCAGTGTACTGTAAATGATGAGCTTGCTCAGTATGCAGAAAGTTGCTGATGAAGAGGAGCAGAAAGGGTGAGTGGGAGAGAGCTGACCTTACCATCCCCTGCTTCTGTAATGCCTTGTTATCTGAACTGTCTCAGCGCCAAGTTTTTTCCTCACTCCTTCTCTTTTTTCTTTGATTGCAAGACTTCTGAACCCACTCACCACCACCTCCAGTCGCCCCACACCCCCCACAGCTTTGTCTTTGGAAACGTCCGCCTCAGTGAACTCAATGACCAGGGAAAGACTTAATTTCACTCCCCTCTAGTGTTGGAAGGAGACGCTAATTACTAGAATAGGGATAGCATTTTTCCAAGATGAATAATACCACGGATTTATTATAGATGAACAAAAATGTTTAAACATTTGAAACCATCTTTTAGCTCTTCATAGTTTGCTTCCAATGACCAAGACTTCTGCACTACCTTTCAAAGGTATTTTAAACTATTTTTCAGAGTGTTTGAAGATCCTTTTGGGACTTTAGCCGCTTTTTGCCACAATTGTTTTGCCAACCCTGATAACAACTGCAAGAATAAATCAATAAGTGTCAGGTCTACCAAACTGTCAACAACAGATAAAATAGGGTCAAAGTCATGGCTTTAAAAACCAGGAGGAAAAAGACAACAAAGACCTGTCCCTGACTTGCAAGTTGCATCACCCTTCAGTTTATTATTTACTTTATGCTAACGTCTCAGCTATTATCTCTTAGGAATCACCTCCACATTGGGCTATAGGCAGGGTATACCCTGGGCAGACAACCAAGCACCACCTAAAAGCAATTTAAAGTGACAGTAAGATTACAGGTTAACTCTGCCCTGGAAGACCATCATTGTCTTAGCTATGGTCAGGTTTTAATGTCCAGGAGGAAAACCCACACATCCCTTTCTCCAGTGGCAGAGCTGAAGCAAGAGATTGGGGGTCTCTTCCTTGTGCTAGAAAACCCTTCAAAGAAAGGTGCCCAAGAGGCATCCTAATCAGATGTGATCCACCTCCACTGACTCCTTTCGATGCAGAGGAGCAACACCTCCATCTCCCCTCAGTGTGAATGATTGAGTACTTAACTGCAGAGGAAACCCTTTTTAAGCAGCCTGTATGCGGTGTTGTTCTTTCGGTCCTGATCCATATCTCATGATCATAGATAAGGGAGAGAATGAAACCCCTGGGCAAATTTTCTTTCCATGTAAAATTATAATATTGCCTTCCATCTAAAGATTGTGGAAATGTGGTTGAAAGATAGAAATACGTTTATAAAAAGACATCTATTGATATCTTATTGTATTTGAAAAGTGGTTGGGGTTGATCAAATGGGCTAATCAAAAGTGACTGTTTCTCTTTGTTTGGGCTGTGGGACCTATGGGTTGAAAAAGTCCAACTTGAAGTGAGTCCGGAACCTGCTTTGGGGTCTCCTACTAGTTGAATAGGCCCAGAAAACCTCTAGAAGAAGGAGCTCCACAGGCATCCTGATCAGATGTTTGCACCACCTTAACTGACTCCCGTCATTGTCGAGAAGCAATGATTTTACATTTAGCTCTCAATGGAGGACAGAGCTTCTGACCTCATGAACCTGTTTCCGGAATCAAATTCTTTCCCTCGTGATCCGTATCTCATGACCACAGCTAAGTGTCTAGTCGTAAATGGATTGGAAAATCAAGAGCTTTGGTTTTAGAATCAGATGTCTAGACAGACCAAAGGAACACCCATATGAAAGGCAATGCCGTACTCCATCAATTGTGAGTAAGACTCAAAGATACTACAACTCCTCCGGTCTAGACAAAGACTCGCCCTTGACCTGGAGACCTGGAGCAGTCCATCTTTTTCTGGCCAAAAACCATGATCTTAAGAGTTTAGAGAAGAACATGCAACTCCAAACAGAAATGACAGAGATTTGAAGTCCCAGGCATTACTACCAGCTTCCAATCCACCATGGACTGGTTCTTTGCAAGGTTTCTGGTTCATGCCTTGAATTTAGGAGCCTTTTTTTTTATCCCTGGTTGGTTTATAAGCAATGACTTCTCTGAAAGTTATCTGGCTCTGGACTTATAAGAAAAAAAAAAGTCAATGGAAAAATCTTTAAAGACCAAACATGTTTGAGAAGGATTATATGCAGCATCTCTGTTCTAAAACAGATTCATGACTAATAGATAAGGAAACTGTCTTATACTGTTTCCTTATGGAGTAAACTTATACAAAGCAAAATTCTTGGTTTCAAATAGAGTTATATCACCTCATTTGGAACAGCGTTTACATGTTAACACAAGGCGATCCAAAAAAACTTATGTTTTTTTTTTCTGCAGTGTTAACAGCATCCCTTTGCATCTCCGCTGCCAAACAAATGTCCGAGTAAGCGGCGCGCACTCACACAGGAAACAGAGAGCAGTACTGAATACAAATGAAAGGATGAAAGAACGAAGGCTGAAAACTGAGATAAAGCTTTAGTGAAACTTGTGTGAACTGGAGAAGGAGGACAGCATATGGGGGGAGTTCAGGGCTGGTACCCAATATAGGAGGGGCTGACGCACACAAACAGGTTCACTTAAGGACACTCACTTGACTTGGAGAGCAAACCTTGTCTTTTCTGTTGATATTTTGTTGAGTTTTTCCTTCTCAGTTGTCAATTTTCCTGCTTATCCTATTGACTAAAACAAAAAAAGAAAAGCAAAAACAATGAATGAGGGGTATCCATCGCATGAGACTGAATGGGTAATTTCTGATGTTTTAGCTTCCCAAACAGGGTGGGTAAGTCTGTGTGTGGTATTGTTAGCTCACATTGTTATCAAAGCCCCCTTGTGTCCTGTACATGTTTCATATGGAAGAAATAAAGGTGCGTCATGGAGCAAATGCACAGAATGGGGGGCTTGTTTTGATACGCTGTCTTTCCACTGTAACATTTAGGGGTCACAGGATTTTGGCAAAAAGAAAGGAAAATCTGTGGTGCCTGCTGATGATCAAAACCCACATTTTCAGAAACTGTTAACTGTTTGTGGCGAGGCTTTCAACAAGCTAAACTTTGAGGCTGCACCACCCTATTTTACTGGTGATGAAAACAAAAGCAGCGTGGACTGGATTTAATGAAACTGTAGGCCTTTCTGTGTGGCTCAACTTACAGCAACTGTATGTTGACAGTACTGATTAACAGTAACAATACAACTAAATCAGACCAAAGCTGTGGTGAAATCCCATTGAAAGCTGAGTTTTCAAATGCATCTCCGGAAAAACTTGAAGGAAGAAGACAAACATACCAGCTGCTGTTAAAATATACAATAGAAAAGTGCTGAATGTCCTTTAACTATTTGTTTACAGGCCTGGAGTGTCTTCCCAGAAAACCACCAAAGGAAAGTGCCCACGAGCCATCCTAAGCAGATGCCCAAACCACCTCGGCTACATCCTCTTCAATGCGGAGGAGCAGGCAGCTCTTCTCCAAGCTCCTCATCCTATCTTTAAGGCTAAATACAACCAGCCAATAAAGAAAGCTCTTTGCAGTCGCTTATATTTGAGATCTCATTCTTTCAGTCATGATCCATTTCACATCGCTTTCGGTGTGGGTTGGAGAGTAGACGGTTTAGTCTACGTCAAGAGCTTCGCTTTTTGGCTCAACTTTTTCCTCACCATGACGGACAAGAGCAATGCCCACATTACTGCAGCCAGTGCCCAATTCGTCTATCCATCTCTTACTCTATCCTTACTCCTCTAGGAACCAGGTCATGAGTCTTCTTGGGATCGGCCAAACAAATAAGCCCCTCAGCAGCCCTGCAAAGATAACAATCTGGTCCACTATTGGACTGTTTGGATGGCCAGGACGAAAGCTACAATGCTCCTGCTAAGCCCCATGTAGCTTTATACAAGCAGCTGAAAAAATTCATATTAACTTCAAACCTTTACATTTTTTCCCCCACTGCTTGTTGAAAAGCTACCTGGGGTTCAGCAGAAACATTTTGTGATTGTCTTCAGGCTGGCAAACAGTTGGCCAGTGGACTAGACTGGGACGTTATCTGGTTAAATAAAAATAAAATAAAAAATCTCTACCTTAGCAGACCTATGGGATTATGGCAGTTTTGTTGTCTGTTCTACATGTGTTTTGTTGTTTCTCTTCTGGCCCGGAGTCTGTGATGTGTGCAATTAAGGGTTATCCTGTCCTCCTTTACCCAAAGAAGGAGCTGTGTAGATACTTGTTGTTTTTTTAAATAGTGCTATAATGAATTTTAACATTTAACCTACTGAGACCTGTGAAGTCTGAGATTGAGCAATTTGCTTTTGTAGAGTCCAATAATGCACAATTTATCAGGACATCTACAACTTAAACGTTTTTCTTTCAAAAACAACATTTCTCTCTGTAGAAAGAGGGACTTCAGTTTACAAAAAAAAAATAAAATCATCTGAAACTGATGAAGCAACAATGGCTTTCCTTAAATCATTACTTACGTCTGTCTGTCCTGGCATAGTGGTTTAATCAGGATGTTCACACTCGTTGGTGATCAGTTAATCAGGTGCATTTTACGAGCAGCACCTGGCTGTTCCTTTCCCTCTTAAATCCACTGGAAACAGAAAGGCTGCATTTAGTTTTTTACAAGCAGCTTTTCCATTTTGGCTTCATTGTTTTCAAATACATGACGATCATGGAAAGTAGTTTCGAGGTGCTCCTGATTAAAAGCACTTCAATAATGTTAAATGGGTACCCTACAGCCCTAACTACCTGCAGCAGCTAACTGTGCTGCAGCACTACTTTGGTGTTAGCATGCTAGAGCCAATGTAAGGAGGGTAATGTTACTGTCAGCGTGCTAAAGCCAATGCACAGCTAATTATTGTATGTTTCTAGCTTTTTTTTAAATGCCTACAACTTCAAAAGCTACCCCGATTTTAAACAAGTTCCACATTTAGAGTTTATTTGTACATGTGGCAAATAGAAAAAGATATTTAGCTTTCAGGGAAAAAAAAATACATAGAATTTATACTGCCAGTTTGATACACAATGGACAGAATAGGGTTTCAACAACAGATATTGTCTTGTACTGTTTATAGAAAAATTGTTCAGTGAGATTTTACCAAAAACACATAAAAAAAAACGTGTCAAGACAATAGGATGCTGTTTTAAGTCATGTCAAACAACCTTAAAATGAGTAAGTGAGTACTGGGACTGTAGAATACACAATACTAGTATCTCTCAGTATGGAAAAGTCCAGTGGCAGTGTAAATCTGAAAGAACCTTGCCATAACCTGCATTGATAGTTTTGAATTTACACTTTTTGCAATTTCTAACAAATGTAAGATTTTTTTATGTACCTGTTCTTCATAGAGGTTAAAAAAGGGAATAATCACATATAGCTTCAGCTTGTAAATAAAGCATAACCTGATGCCTTAGGGTAGCAAAAATAATCAACTACAACCTTAAAACTAAGGGTTGAAGGGTTCTTATGCTTCCCTTCAATTTGTGGAAGCCTGAAATAAAAAGGTCAGCAGACTGACCAATTTTAAAGAGAAGAACATCTGACTTCCACAAACAGATGGAATGTACTGTTATTCTAGTAGAACACCCACATTAAATAATAACTTGCCAATGGGAAAAGTATGAGCTCTTTAAAACTCGTGATATTGGCTTGGAATTTGTCATAAATAATGTTTGGGTTTGTGAGTGTCGTGGTTTGGGGGCTCTATGTTATGTATTCAAAAGGATATTTTTTTAGGTTACAAAATCACCGCTGGCACGATTATTGGTACCCCTGCCGTTACATTGTGCACCCTACTTTTACTACTAGGACAGAGTGTAGTGTTCTCCTATAACATTTTACAAGGTTGGAGCATGCAGAGAAAAGGATATGACTGTTCCTTTTTGCTCAGTATCTCCAGATTATCCATAGCTCTGATTTAGGGACTGGAGTGGCTAGAAGGGAAAGTTGGTTTTGTATCTGATGTAGCCTACCATATCTGTATTGATTAAGCCATATGTTCAGAAACATTATCCTGCTGAAAGATTTTTATTTAAAGGCTCTTTGTATTTGTCCATTAACTTCTGTATCATGTCATAAATATACTCCAAGGACATAGGAAGTAATAGATTACAACTAGTGCCTGCCATAACAATAAATGGAGAGCAGTGCATTCATTGCAAGGCAATCCAGGCCAACATACTATTGGTAGCACTTTAGCTAATGCAGGCATATGAGCTAGTATTAGCATAGTAGAGAACATTTGCTATTGATAGAGAACATGCCAGTGTTAGCACTTTATCTAAAACTACTGAAAAAGATGCTGTTAGCATAGGATATAAAGTTACCTAACATGCAAATAGAGGCTTGTTATGTTATGTAACCGTATGCATTTTGGGCTTAACTCATGAACAAAACTGTATACATGGTGCTGGATGGTACACCTTAGGTGGAACAATCCAAATATCCTTAGGAAATTTATGTTTAAAGTTCTGATATAATCAACTTAAAATAAAGTCCTAATTTTAAAAGAAAAAAAGAAAACATTTTTTTCAGTTACATTTATGTTTTTTGTAATATTACAAATTGTGTGTTGCCCTGCTGATTCATAAAACACAATGTCTTAATGTTTGATTTGTCTTTTTTTTTCTTTAAAGATTTGTATGTATGCTACTGCAAAAGATGTATGGAAGGATCTTTTTAAAATAAAATCATTATGTGGGTGCAAATAAATCTCATGGTTGCACTGTGTATCAGGACAAATCTATTCAAGCTATTTTTAGCAATGCAAAGTAGCTATTTTCTAAACTATATCCAATAAATTACAGGATTTGGGAAATTTACAACCTCTCACACTCAGCCTGATTAAACCTGACCAACCTGAATAAACCAACTTACGGAGGTGGTGACTTCATACGTCAGTCTCTGTGAGGACGTGTGTGTGCAGACCAAGACCTTCTGCACTTCTCATCTGCGGCAGCTGCACAGGGATAAGGAAGAGGCTCACAACAGTGGAGGCCGGGCCCTGCGTAGGCAGGCCAGGAACAACCTGACCAAGGATATCAAAGCAGTGAAGAGAAGCTAAAGAAAAGCTTCTCACATGAAGACACGTCTGCTGTTTGGAATGGTTTGAAAAACCTGACTGCCTACAGGAGACCTGAGCAGAATCCTCGCCTGGCAAATCAGTTAAGTAGCTTCTACTGCAGGTATGAAAAGCAGCAGTTCACACGCCGACCACCTGGCACCCATCTTCACTGAACTCTTCAACAAGTCACTGTAGTTGTGTGAGGTTCCCTCCTGCTTCAAATGGTCCACCATCATCCCAGTACCAAAGAAACCCACCATTACAGGATGAAATGACTACAGGCCTGTAGCCCTGACGTCTGTGGTCATGAAATCCTTTGTGCTATTGGTGTTGAAGCACCTGAAGGACATCACAGGCCCCCTGCTGGACCCTCTGCAGTGTGCCTACTGGGCAAACAGGTTGGCAGATGATGCAGTAAACATGGGACTACACTTCATCCTGCAACACCTCGACCATCCAGGGACGTACGCCAGGATCCTGTCTGTAGATTTCAACTCAGCCTTCAGCACTATCAACCCAAACATCCTCCACCAGAAGCTCATCCAGCTCAAAGTCCCGGCCTCCACCTGTAAGTGGATCACCAGCTTCCTGAAACACCGGCAGCAACAGGTGAGGCTGGGGGGCATCTTCTCCCACACAAGAACCATCAGCACCGGCGTCCCTCAGGGGTGTTTTCTCTCCCCACTCCTCTTCGCCCTCTACACAAATGACTGCACTTCAGCAGACCAGTCTGTGAAACTCCTGAAGCTTGCAGATGACACCACTGTTATTGGACTGATCCAGGACAGTGATCAGTCTGCATTCAGACAGGAGGTGGATCGGCTGGTACGCTGGTGTGGTCAGAACCACCTGGAACTTAACCCACTCAAGACTATGGAGATGATGGTGGATTTTTGGAGAACACCCCTCCCACACATCCCCCCTCACCATCCTCAACAACATCTTCAACAACACTGTGTCTGCTGTGGACCATTTCCGGTTCCAAGGAACCACCATTTCTCAAAACCTGAGATGGTCCTCACAAACAGACGATGTTCGGAAGAAGGCCCAGCAGAGACTGTACTTCCTGAGGCAACTCAAGAAGTACAACCTTCCACAGGACCTGCTGGTCATCTTCTACACTGCCATCATTCAGTCTGTCCTGTCTTCATCCATCTCAGTGTGGTTTGGCTCATCCACAAAACAGGACAGGTCCAGACTGCAACGAATAATCAGGAATGCAGAGAGAATAATCAGGACTGACCTTCCCTCTATCCAGGACTTATACAGGTCTAGGGTCAGGAAAGGGGCAGCTAAAATCTCTGCAGACCCCACACACCCTGCACATAAACTTCACCTTCAGGTCAGCGCTACAGAGCACTGTCTGCTAAAACCAGCCGCCACAGGGACAGTTTCTTCCCCCAGTCTGTTTCTCTGATGAACACTAGACAGTCAGAGTCCCAGAACAACACTTGGACTGATTTCACATTATATTCTATTGTAAGTCAATTGTGTATATATGTACGATCAAAAAGATATTCTTTATTTTTGAGAGCAAAGTGTACCGGATTGCTTGTTTGTCTGTACAAACTTGGCAATAAAGATGATTCTGAACTAAAGCTGTCCAGTGGGCATAAAGGTTCAGCTTATTGCTTTAAACTAGCTATATTTTTTGCGTGTAACATATTCTGATTTTGTTGTTTTGTAGGGATGAAACAAGATAAACCAAATGCACTTTTACAAATATTTTTGAATAGCCCACTCAAAGTCTGGACTTAAAGAAGACCTAATGACTGTCAACAAATGATGCCCATACACCCTGATTGAACTTACAGAGAGAAAAAAAAACAAAAAAAAAACATCCCAAAACAGGTGTGCCACTCTTGAAGACAGCTAAGGAAAAATGAAAAAGGGGGAATGGGTGTGAATACTTTCCTGGTGGCACTGTGAGCTTTTAGCAGTCGATAGGAAGATTTTCTTCACTGATGCTAAGAAGTGACATCTTGTGTGGACTTTTTAATGTGAGATTTAACTTTATCCTCATTAATTCTTCTCTGTGATGCACAGATGATCATCTCACAAAGCTTTTGATAAAATATAAACCTTACAGAGTCAGAAATGCTACATTATAGCATCACAATTTAGGCCATATGAAGGGCACGTGAAACACAAGGGGACACACCTAGGTTCCCCTCCTTCCTGAGTGTTGATTTAACGAGTCTACCCCATACAGAGACCTGTATAAGCCTGTTTTAGCATGCAGGCATTCCCCTCTATGTGCAATTCCAGGAAACTTCCACTGACTCAGAAACAAAAACACAAAACAAACAGATGAAAGAACAATATTATCCCCAGTAATTACTGGCTTAATGTGGCCGCAGCAGCTAATCCGAGATGAGAGCCAACATGTCAAACAATGCACAGATTCAGGGTTCAGCTTTGCTGGAAATCTGCTGCCTCATCCTGCATACAGATCTGGACGGTGGCCTGTAAGTGACACCTCTAAGCAGGCAGGGAAGAAGGCTGTCTGTGAGGCTAAGTGAACCCAATACAGGAGCAATGGCTGTGAGGGGTGGCCTGCAGAGCGGGCCTCGCTTTTCACCATCTGGCACTGCCGAGACAATGTCTAGGAAAGAGAACGCCGCCAGGCCTCAATTACTGGAGGGAATAATCCAGGACACACTGAAGCAATTAGAACCCCATATAAATCAATATGCTTTGGGTTAAAAAGTGATCTGCTCCCAACACTCTGGAGAGGCTCCTGCTTGATTTTTCTCTGAGACAGGAGCTTTTTTCTCTTAAAAACCGAGGGGATGATGCAGCTGTTGCGGTTTCGACCGTCACTCAGGCCACGTCAACGGTCAGGTGAAAAAGGACTGTGAGGAATAGAAGCAGGATAAATATTGGCTCTGTGACTGGGCCTGCACAAACAGTTGTGAAACTGATGTTGCATAAAAGCAGAAGCTGCATAAACAAACAAGACTGCCTGCAGAACAAACGTCTTTATAGGCAGTACCTTCACGGCTTACTGAGAATTGGTATTAAGGTTTCAAGTGAAGCAGGCGCTCTGGATTATTTATGTATCAGGATGCTTCGCCACAAGCCACTGACAATGATCAGCAGCATGTTACTGCCATCTAGTGGCTGAAGAAGACAACTACAGGTAGATTATATCCAATTATTTTAGCAGCAAAACCTTGTGCTGTGCGTTTTGCCTTCAGCCCCCTTTACTCTGATACACCCAACTGCCTTACAAAGTCTCCTAATTAGTAAAGTGCACAATTGTGTAATTTATCCGTAGTATTTGGTCTTTTTCTACTTTTTACCAATTCCAGCCAGCTTTTAAATCAGGTTGGACTGCGGTTCTGGTTAAAAATGTATTTTTACATATGAAGTAAGGGTAGCAGTGTTAAACCGTACTCCACCCCTTACGTGACGAGTCCAGGTGTAGTAGATGCATCTTGATCCGTTGCTGAAAACGCAGTAGCTATTTGTCACACCCCCAAAACTGGAAGCAAATTTCAACATTGTGCTTCTTCATGATTTTTGGCCTAATCAAAGCCCAGACCTAAATCCATCTGAGAATCGGCTACAAGGCTTGAAAACTGATGTTCAAATAAGGCGTCCATAAAATCTAACTGAGCTTAAATTATTGTTGCAAAGAATGAGGAAATTTGGGCACAATAAAAGTCCACCCAAGTGGCCAAACATATTACTGGAAGCAGAGTTTTAATGCATGGCATGTGAAATACTGCAGACAAGCACTCCTTTGTGATTGAGACATTGTGATGGTGATTGTCTATATTGTTCAGCTCTATATTTGTTGCAGTAATTTCAGGGAAAGGTTGTTCTACAAAGTACCGACTCAGGGGAACTGCATGCAGATGTATAAGGAAACCACACGTAGTGTTTTTTCTGTGTAAAACATGTTAAAACTACGATTTTCTTTCACCTAACCATACTTGTAGCGTTATCACAATACTGAAATTTCATACTCGATACCAAGAAAAATAATATTGCATGGTTCGGAACTTCACACCTCGGAGGGGGAGCTCAGACCAGAATTCGGTCATTCAGCTTTCTGTGTCCGTGAAGCTAATATTTAAGCAGATAGCGTTAGACTACGTTATCTGGGAGGTTTACTACTTTACTGTTGCAGAAACAGGACCTTTAGTGACCTTTTTCAGTTGCTTTCAATAATCGGGGGGCGTAGTGTTAGCTCGATGGTTAGTGCAGCTAGCATGCGGCATCCTTTAGCATTTAGTTTTTTCCTGTCCGTCTGCCTCAGGGAAAGTTCCTCCAAACACTGCTTTGCGTTTGCCCTGTTGGGTAAAGAGGTTAGCGTAAACGGTTTTTGTCTGAATTTACTCGCCATGTAAGCAGAGTTTGAAACTCCCAGCAGCAGCTCATTGTTTTGGTCAGGTGATGCCAGGGACGGGAGGGGCTGAGTGTCTCTGTTATTGCAGCGCTGCTGCTGGAAGAAATGCCACAATTTGGGCAAATACGAATGGGTCCGTTTGTATCAATTTTGACGCAAATGAGCATCTTTGAATAATTTGGTTTTTTTTTTGTATCAATAATACCAAAATATTGACTTTGACAACCCTACTTATTTCAGTCTGTCAAATTAAATCTCAAAAATGCAGAATTTAACGTGACAAAATGTGGTAACATTCAAGGAGTGGGAATATTTATGTAAGGCAGTGTAACAACAGTGCCTTGCATAAGTATTCCAAGTAAGTATTTGTTAAGTATATTATTTAGTTGGTGCAGTTTGTTCTTGTTCTGTAATAAAAACAAAGACAAATGACATTATTTAAGTTTTTAATGTTCCCAAAGTTCAGAAAAGCAAATTTTCTGCAGCCTTTTCCTGAGGACTTGTCTAATTGCATGTACCTTTTTTAGAAATTAACTCAGTATTCCTGAATGGAAAAGAAAAAAAAAACACCAACTTCCATAAAGAAATTAAGAGTCCAGTCCATTGGTGAAACTACTGAAATTCCAGTCCGACTTCAGCTGCGAATGTTGGTTCCAGTTTCACTTCGTGAGTGAGTGCATGTTCCCAAAGCAGTTTCTTCTGGAGGAATACCAACCCACAATCCTCACAGATGAAGCTCCGGGCTTTCCCAGCGTGAGTCCGTCTGTGTTTCTTCATGTGGTAGGACAGCCTGAAGCTTTTGTCGCAGATGTCGCATTTGAACGGCTTCTCCCCTGTGTGGATGCGCATGTGCGACTTCAAGTAGCCCGACTGGATGAAGGCCTTGCTACACACGTCGCACTTGTAGGGGCGCTCTCCGGTGTGGTACCTGTTGTGGAGTCTGAGTTCGTTGGCGGTCAGGAAGGTCTTCCCGCACACGGTGCACTGGTAAGGTCTCTCACCAGTGTGGATGAGCTCGTGCCTCTTCAAAGACGTCTCCTTCATGAACTGCTTCCCGCAGGTCTTGCATGGATACCGGACGCCAATGTGGACTTGCTCCACGTGGTTGCTGAGCTGCAGCTTGGTGCGATAGGCCATGTTGCACTGCGAGCAGGCCCATGGTCTCTCCTCCGAATGGGTCCCCATGTGGACCGTGAGCTCTGAGGCTGAGCGGTAGCATTTCCCACATTGCCAGCACAGGAAAGGCTTCTCACCGGTGTGTTTCCGCTGATGGACAGTCAGACAGTTGGATGACCTGAACTTCTCGGGGCACATGTTACAAGCGTAGGGGAACTCTCCTTTGTGTATCCTTTGATGGATGGCGAGGTAGGACAGCTGGACGAAGGATTTGTCACACTGTGGACATGGGAACGGCCCGCTGAAGTTGTGCTGCTTCTCATAGTGTTCCCTCAGGTGCCTCAGGACGGTAAAGGTCTTCTCACACATCGTGCAATTCATCGGGCGGTGCATCAGTTTGTGCCGCTCGAAGGCGGCTTCGTTTCCGAGGATCTTTCCGCACTCCTTGCAGTAGAGCGGGTCGTGGATTCTCTGGTGGACTTTGAGCAACGTAACACTCTTGAACTCTTTCCCGCAGTCGCACTTCATCACTTCCCTTATTTCCACTTTGCAGACGTTCTCCTGGTGTTCCTTCAGGGCGGCCAGATACTCAAAGTGTTTGCCGCAGTTAGAGCACCAGACAGGGATCTTGGCCTGCTGCCCCTGTAGGGGGTCGGTACTGTTTGCCTCACTCTGACTGGGTCCTGCTCTTTGTTCCTTTTTCAATAACAAACGGGAGGTCTTTTTATGGCAGATGGCATAAATCTGATGTCTTTTCAGGCCGTGCATGTGTTTGAATCTCTTCTTGCAATGGATGCAGTGAAATGGTCGATCCTCTGTGTGGCACTGGATGTGCCTGTTCAGAGTTTTTATGCTATCAAACACCCTGCTGCACACAGGACAAACTTTTGGGGATTTTTTTCTGTTCAGCCTTGATACAGATGGGTTATTCTTCACAGTTTGTACAGGTGCGTTAGAGTCCGTTTCAGTTTTAACTAATCCATCAGGATCAACCAGGTTCCGGGAATCGGCTTCAGCCAGAATCTGCTCCACAGTCTTGCAGTGCTCCTCCCGGATGCCCTCGTGTCCATGGATGATCTGGTGCTTCTTTAACGTGTCTTTGTACTTAAAGCCCTTGTCACACGGGATGCAGACGTATGGTCGCTCCTCGGAATGGGACCGTAAATGCTTTGCGATGTCCGCACTGCAGGGAAGGATCCGGCCGCAGATCGGACAGATTTTTCCTTCCACTGACACCTCTGAGAGGGTCTTTGTATTTGCATCTGGAGTGCTTTTCCTTGTTTTATGCTCCCTGCTCTTACAAATCTCCCTCTCATGCCTCTTCAAGACGTAAAGATTCTTGAACCTCTTATCACAAAAGGAACACTTATACGGACGGTCTTCTGAGTGGGACTTCATGTGTCGCTCCATGTCGACTTCCCGGGCGAAATACTTCCCGCACAAGGAGCAGTTTTTATTTTCAGATATCTCAGAGGTGCAGGGATCTCCCAGGCCTTCATCTTTAGGGCTGTTACTCATCTCTCCCTTCTCATGAACCCGCATGGTGTGTCGGTTCATGTCGTACTGGTCCCTGAACCGCTTATCGCAGCTGCCACACTTGTACTTCAGGTCGCGGTTTTCATTGTGAATTTCCTGGTGTCGCCTCATGGCTGCAGCTCGCAGGAATGTCTTGTTGCACACAGGACATGTTTTGTCTTTGGAGAATGTGCTATGCAGCCTTTTGACTGCCTTTAAATTGCTCTTTGCTTTTAAAGCTTCTCTTTTTAGCTCACGCCTCTTGCTTTGCTTCAGTGGCTGAAAAGCTGCAGGCTTTAAAGCGTCATCCGAGTCCTCATTTGGATCAGCCGCTTCTTCGGCATTAGTGTCGATGTCATCATGATCGTCAGACTCCACCAAACTGGACGGCTCTTCTATCTGAATGTAGTCCAACAGTGTCACAGTTTCACCCTCCACCTGCACGGTCATACAGCCCTGAATCTGGTCTGAATCTGATGACTGAATCTGCAGTTCATCTGGATGGATCACGATCTTCTCCAGCTGGGGAAGAGACAGCGAGGACAGGATGCAGTTCCCAAAGGAGGATGGGATGGTCTGAGTTTCATCTGTGGCAAAATGTAATCATTTCATACATTTTAAAGAGCTTCAAAAGAAACTTCCTAAATAAGTAGAACAATATGCTATTGTTTAGCTGAAACAGAAATAATTGCAAAGCTGTTCAACAGTATTCGCACCATATGAAATTTTTCACTTTCGTTGATGTTACTACCACACACTAATGAATATAATTGGGATTTTATGTGAAAGACCAACAAAGCTGTGCTTAATGTCATGTGGAAGTGATTTGAGGAACATAAACACTGATCTCGACTCTGAACACACCATCTCCATGGTAAAACCTGGTGGTGGCAGCATAATGCTATGAGAAGCGGTGAAACATTTCCACCCCCTTAATTTTTCTGCTGTTTTCATTTTTGAATCCTTAAATTTTTATATCACACAAAGATAACCAGAGTAAATACATAAACGGGTTTTCAAATGATGATTTTATTTAAAAAGGAAATAAAGCTATCCAAACCAACCTGGCCTCAATTGTTAAATGCTTAATTTATTACAGAGCCATTTCAAAGACATTTCTAAGGCTTTGGGACTCCAGACAACCAGTGAGAGCCATTATCCGAAGCAAGAGACATGGAGAAGCTGGGAATCTTCCAAGGAGTGGCCACACTACCAAAAGTACTCCAAGAAAGCATCAACGGCTTATATAGATGGCCGCAGAGAATCAGGAACGGCGTCTGAAGCACTGTGGACCTCACTCGACTCAGTTAAGGTCAGTGTTGAATCGACAATAAGAAAGAAGCAGGCCAAAAATAGGAAGGTTCCCAGATGAAAAACCACTGCTGACCAAAAAAACCTAAAGGCCCGCGTCTTACTTGCTAAAAACATCATGATGATCTCCGAGACTTTGGGAAAATGTTCTTTAGTCTGACGACACAAATGGAAAAATTTCTTAGAAGGTGTGCATCCTGTTACATCTGGTGAAAAACAAACATCTTTGGCTGTCAGACATGGTGATGGTAGTGTGATGCTCTGGGGCTGCCATGCTGCGATTGATGGAACCATGAATTCTTCATTCTGACAGAAAATCCTGAAGGTCAAGACCCAGCCATCAGCTAATGACCTTAAGCTGAAGCACACCTGGGTCATGCAGCACAACGATCCAAAGAACCAGCAAATCCACCTTTGAATAGCTCGAAAAAAAGGAAAAACTAAATGTATGGTTGTGGAGTGGCCTAGTCAACGTCTGAACTTGAATCAGGCTGAAATACTGTGGTGTGACTCGAATCAGTCCTGAAACAAATCAATTCTGCAAAGAAGAGAGGGCCAAATATTCTCCACAGACTCTCTGCTTGTTTTCCCAAACGCAGTCGTTGCCACCAAGGGAGGCACCATCAGTTATTAGGTTTAGGGGGCACATACTTTTTTATAAACAGGGAAAGGTTGGTTGGGATAGCTTTTTCCTTTAGAAGATTTAAATGTGATTCAATGACTGCTTTCTATATTTCCTCTGAGTTATCTTTGTATGTTATAGATCCAATAAAACAAGCAAATTATTAAAATTCAATTAATATTCAATCCTAGTAGCATCAATGCTATCCAGAAATAAAAACAGGTTCATCTCAAAATGTTTAGACTTTTGGCCACATTAGAAATCTCCATTTCAGATTTTTTCCAACAGTCTTGCACTCTGCTGTTACTGTGTAACGTTATATGCGAACGGGACCTCTCGGTATTAATAAAAGCATCTTATTTCATTTTCTTTTATATTGTTTATTTATCTACGAACACGTAGAGAACACATTAAGCTCAAAGATGCTTTGCACCAGATTCTACATGTTCTCCAGCTGGTGTTCATCTGCAGTCCCAGCAGCTGATACAACAAAAGTCAGGAGATGTGGAAACAAATCAGATCTGTTCATCTTTTAGGACCATCCCAATCTGTCCCCCTACTGGACGAAGGTGGTAACTACAATCAACTCAATATTGGACCTTCAATTACATTTGATTTCAGTGTATTTTACCTGGGTAGTCTACCAGTTGGACTTAAAAGGAAAGAAAAAAATACTACAAAAAACTTGCCTGCAGCAAAAAAGCAATGAGCAGATGTTGGCTGGGGGAAATTAGCCCAACTATCAAAGATTGGACAGAAATTGTACTGGAAATTCATGTTATGGAAAAACAGAGCATTTCTTTAAGGCCTAAAAACTCAATTTTACATTGCTTTCTGAATCAGAAGACTCTCCATCTGTGTGAAGATGACCCTATCTCACCGGTTACTACTTTTATTATTATGATACTGAATCTAATAGAAAACAGGTTGAACTCATGGAGCAGTAGGTCAGAACACGAGCACGAATATATGTGGACAGTCTGTGAAAGACTAAATATAGAACTTGGAATGGCCTAATCAAAGCCCAGACCTAAATCCAATTGAGAATTTGTGGCAGTGCATGAAAACGAAAGCATAGAGACATTTTTCATCCAGTCTGACAGAGCTTGAGTTACTTTGCAACGAGTGAACAAATGTTTTTTCCTCAAAGATGGTAGAGACAGACCCCAAAGAAGCCTGCAGCTGAAATTGTAACAAAGGGTGGTTCTGCAGAGGGCCTAGTTAAAAAAATAAAATAAAATCACATAAAATCCCAATAAAATTCATTCAAGTTTGTGGTTATTTAACGAAATGCATAAAAAAAATCAAGGGGTATAAATGCTTTTGCAGGGATATGTTAATGTAGTTGTGAGCTGACTCACCAGAGAAATCAACATGTCCGAGTGTTGTTTGGTAGCGCAGCACAGTTTTCAGGTGCAGGGGGTCAGGTGCTGAGTGAGCGCACTCCTCCAGGGCAGATGGGATGCCACTGAGCATGGACGCCGTCTAACAAGCAGATACAAGAAGAAAAATATGATCTTTGTAGGTCAGAAAATAGTGACTTTCCTAAACTTGCTCATATCAACTGTTAGTAATTAGTAATTAAACAGTTTCGGACAACTAGAACAGGGGTGAAGAAGGTTGGATGAGGACTAACGTTTATCTTACCAACAGGCACAGAGGTTCAGGGTGACGAGGGGGGTAAAAATAAATCTCCCTGTTAATAAGTTCACTGCTCAAGAACTACAGCTCAGCTCAGACTGGCATCATGGGGTCCCCTAGTCTCCATAACCGCTATTAAACTCCATCTGGATGCCAGCTCATTGTTTGAGTGCAAAAAAGGAAAAATGCAAGGAAACAAATGTGCTTAACTCTTACTGGGACTATGCCTCAGTGAGAGGAAGACTGAGCTTTTCAGTAACAAACAATCTAAGTGTGTTTGGCATAAAACAAAAGGCCCATCATGTCCACTGTAAGCATAGAGCAGGTTCTGTCATGCTGTGGGCCTGGTTGTCTTGCGAAGGCATCTTAGACTCAAAATAAAGATCTGGTGGCCCCTTTATTGCCAGTGTTAGGTAAAGTATGAAATTCATGATGCTGTGGGCCTGTTTCACTTTAAGCTGGGTTACTCATGTGAAAATGTTATAGTTTTCCAGACAACTTTCCAGAGACTGAGTTCTTTACGGTCATTTTAAGAGAAGAAACAGACAGTCAATAAGGAAGGAGAGTGGGGGAAGGAAGAACAAGTAGGGTAGAGGGAAAGATAGGCAAAATCTGGAAAGATAAATATTTTTCTATACTCTTATGGTCTTTTTCCACATTTATTCAAGCCTGGAAAAAAACTAAAGTTACATTCCATGTTTTTCTAGACTGCGTAAAAACCTTGTTCTAAAGTAATGCATTTTAGCTGTGGCAGCATGTCTCACACCAACACATCCTTGCTCCTAGAATGCACTGGTTGTGATCTGACCCAACCTACACACTGATACCACACTCACTGATCTGATTGGCTGCGGTTTCATTACTGAACATGTGTGCAGCAGCATGGAGTAACTTATGGGGTAAGGACACTGTCAAAAACAATGTGTATGTGCGCTAGTGCCGCTGCTTCTTCTTCTGCAACAAATTCAGAGGTGCATACTGCCACCTACTGTACATCATTGTATAACTCCGCCCACTATATTCTATGGTTTAGTTTTGTATTTCATAAAAATAAGAACAATGCTTTACTTATAATACTCTTGATTTCCTCCCGATCTCCCCTCTGTTCCTAATATTCCTTTTAGACTGAATTACCTCCCATTCCGGCACTACGTTTCCTGGTGGTGAGGAGTGTGACATCGCATGCTCAACGCGAATCGACTAACTCTGTGCTCCACTAACCAGCCTGAGATCACGTGACACCAAGTCGCCGATGTAAATTCATATTCTCATAGAAAAGAAATTGTATTCACAAACTGTTATAGCATATTGTATTCATGAAGAATAAACCACAACTGTAAACTTGAACTTTGTTTTTGTAATTTCTTGAAGCTGTAACATTTTAATTTGTATTTTTATAGAGAAAATATACAATACCTCTTTTGTATTTTACTTATGCACAACTATTGACTAATATGCACACATTTCCGTCTTTACATACACATTGTTTTTGACAGCGTTCTTACCCCATAGTAACTTGGTTGTTCAGAAAGGTTTGACCTCAGTCCGAACTTTCAGCAATGAGTCCGATTCCTCCTCAGCATCTGGGCATAATAAACAAGACTATTTGCACTCTAGCTGCTGATTTCGGTTGCCTGCTGGATGAGTATTGATGTTTTCTCCTGCACTGATGAACCCGTCCCCCCACAACCATAACGATATTAGGTGTGGTTTTAATGTCCTACCTCTGATGATTCCCAGTCATTAAGCTGCCTTCTCTTGTGACTTAAAACATACATTTGCATTTTTTCAGTAGACAGAATCCAATTAGGACGTCACATAGACTGGTATAACACTGTCAGGGTATGATGACTTTGAGCAAAAATACATCCCCACAGCATGATGCTGCTGCCACCATTTTCCTTTAGTTTTCACACTCTGACCATTTGTGCTTTCCAGAAACATTTACAAAGGGACAAATTTATCTTTCTTGTAATTGATGGAAAGGTGTAATACAGCCAGCTGACTGGCAGTTGGCAGCAAAAGCACTATGTAGCTGTTTTTCAAACCGCCAACGAAAACTCAGGTCTTTCTCTGATATCTCAACAGCGTGTCTTTAAACGGTGAGCAGTTTTAAAATCGTAACTTTTTAAGACCTCCGTATACCTTCTTACTGGTAACTGGCCCATGCCCACAAGACACACTAGCTCCCCTACCTGCTGAATGTCAGGTACTGGGAAAAGCTTCTCCAGTCTGGACATGAAATCCAACATCAGCATCTGCAGAGCGTTGTCATAATCAGGTCCAAAGTCTGTGGGGAAAACATCCTAAAGAAGAAAAGGTCCGGTTTTAGTCTGCTGGCTACATAGATAAGAAACGCTTAACATGAGACACGAGAATGAAAGACCTGAAAGAACTTCTCCTTCTCTTCTGGGTCCTTCAACAACAACCCAACGTGATCCACAAAGTTTGACTCTGGAAACTGAACATCTGCAAAACAAGGCTAGAACCACAGAAAAGGACATACTTCTGAGATCCGATTGGCTTGGACAGATTGTTGAAAACATCATATTTGAAAGAAGCCAACCTGCGCAGCCCAGGTGGAGATGAGGGTTTTTATCTGCTCCAGATGCATCTGGATGGAGTCTGTGTCTGTGATCTGCTCGGACCGGCACAATTCAAGAACAACCTGCAACAAGTGTTTTTATCTCACAGTAAAAAAAGAAGGAATATGCAGTTCATTTTTTTACTTCACTCACTCCCAGATATCTGCTGTTATGCAATGTCATATTTCATAATTACAATAACATGCATATTTTTGCCCTGACAGAGCAGGACCTATACTGCTTGTCTTTGCTCACCCGTGCTCTCAATCCTAGGAGGAGCTGAGCTTTCTGATCTGGATTCAACAGTTCTGGTACAGTGTCAGTGACTGTGCTGATGAAGTCCTCCACCAATCCATATTCCTGAAGGTTCCCGCTCTGCACAATGTGCCACATGGCTGCAGACACCAGCCGGAGGGGAGGGATGAAGAGGCGAAGGGCCGGCAGCAGGACAGGCGGATCTGGAAAATATTTTCCAGAATTTTAAAACCACAACCTGTAGGAGCTATTTAGATTAAAACATGGTAAAATAGTTCTGTTACAGTCTACATGTATGTAGAAGTGTTATCTTCTGTGTCACATGTTTGAGTTTAATTTCAAACAAAAGGAAATTGGACAGAACAGCTATATTTATACGAGAACCACGCTTCATTGTCCTTCCACTTTACAATCATGCACTGCTCTGCGTTGGTCTATCCTATTAAAGCCCAACAAAATACACCGACGTTCAGGGATGAAATGTGATAGGCACCATGTTAAAAAACATGGCCTAAAAGAACTGAAATAACCAGAATCGATTTGCCAAGTTTGTGACACAAACAAAGAATTTCAATTTGGTTCCACTTTGTTCTCAACGGAGGCATTTTTTCTTTTTTTTTAAGATATTTTTTTGGCACTAGTGGCCTTTATTTTCCATTTTTGACAGTAGGTAGACAGGAAAGAGGGGTAGAGAGAGGGGGAGACATTCGGTAAATGTCGCCGGGTCAGGGACTCGAACCCGGGACAGCCGCCATTCGAGGACTGTAGCCTCTGTATATGGTCGCGCGCTTAACCCCTACACCATCAGCGCCGCGCCAAATCAATGGAGGCATTTTAAATAGAAATATATAAGAAGGACTTTTTAGTACATATGCATAAAAACTGTGTTTTTACAAAAGAGAATCTGGACACTGACCATTAAGTGTTCATCACAGAGACAGTCTGGGGAAAGAAACTGTCTCAGAGGCAACTGGTTTTTGTAATAGCGCTCTGTAGCGCCGACCTGAAGGTAAAGGTCAAAACAGTTTGCGTCCAGGAGGAATTATGGCAGTGTAGAAGATGACCTCTGTTGGGCCTTCTTCTGAACAGTATCTATGTGTGAGGAGCATCTCAGGTTTTTAGCCTGTCTCTGCAGCTTCTCTTAGCCGCCCTGATCTCTTTGGTCCGTTTAAGAAGGAGATGCGGGTCACATAATTTATGTCAGAAATTTGTCATGTTACTTTTGTTTCTTTCAGTTTTAAAACAACCAAAAATGAAAGGACATTCAACACTGCAGTACCCACATTCTGTTTGGGTTTGAGTTACATCAAGACAACAAATATGCAAAAATATTTTTCCACGCTCTATAAGAACCCTGTAACATTGTAAAGTATTACTAGTAACTGTAGTATGGACACATGGGATTATGCTGTACACTCTTTCCTTCATATAGTGTTGGTCTCTAGTTTAGATTTGCTTCTAATTGCTGTTTGGGGTCAATAAAGGTTGAGTGGTGATGGTTATTAATATTATCTCCCTACTTGACAGTCCTTGTTTGCACAGGTACCGTCTCATACTACTGGATCCGTTTTGGTATTTTTATAGTGTTTTTGTATTTTCTTAATATAAAATGTTGCTACTATGAAAACATAATTTCCCTCTGTGGATAAATAAAGCCATTTATCCATCTCTGCTACTGTGGAGGGCTAAAAGTGCCAAAATCTACTAAATAAGACGAAGCATCGTAGTTTAATAATATACAATTACATAAATGTGTGAATATTTCATTAAATATGCACAGCTTAAGGTTAACTTTAGACAGTTTAATACCAAAAAATGGATTTTAACATAAAATACATTCACATTTTAATTATAGAATCCTAAATTAATGTAAGTATTTAGGGAAAAAGATGGAATGACTAAATGAAATATTGTTATTTATTGCATGTGCTTCCAACGTTATTTAAATAGTCACAAACATAACTGAAGTCTACGCATTTAACTTGCCACAATCTAACAAGGTCTTTAAATAAAAAACTAGTAATAGTTTTAACACTGAATGAATACATTTTTTTCTCAAATACAGAAGTCTGGTCTGTCCAACTTCTGCACCAGTTAGGTGCGTTCACGGACACGTGGTAAAAACGACTATTAACCCTACCTCAGTGTGATGAATAAAACATCTGTAGCTGTTTGCTTAACAAATCATCTGAAAATGGACCTAACGGAGGGACACCGGTGGATGCAGATCATTTAAGGGTTGTTCTACCTTCAGAGGTCAGTTGTTTGTAGCAACCACTACTGACCGTAATGTTAGCTGAAGCCCTTGAAGGCAACATTGACCAGCAGTTGGAATATGGTTAAAACCTAAACCTGCTAACGAGAACCTTAATTAAAGCCCATATTCAAGGAATATAAGATTATTTCATGTTGGGTATCGGTTCGTGCCTATTCACGATTATTCACTCACTTCAGCTCCCGGGCGTGCGGTGCAACGTAGAACAAATCAACCGCCATCTCAGAGCGGCGTACGCCATGTTTGAAATCGGACGCACACACTCCGAGAGAAAAACCAACAACTTGGTCAAAACAAACGCTACAAAACGCTCATTAACTCACCGTTGCTGGTAGGTTCTGATGTCTCCATGATGTACCGAAAAGTACTCAGTTCGGAAAATAAACCAAATCGGGGACGTTGTGAGTCGACGTCTGCCCGACCCTACGGTGCAAATAGCTGCTGGCGACGAGGAAGAGACGGTTCGAGATCCTGCTCTGCTCATAGTGCGCAGGCGCAGTATGTCAACATATGCTTATTTATATCTGATATATTTTCACAGTCTAGCACAAGATTTTTATTCTTTTGACATGTTAGGAAAATTCAACATAAAATTATTTTAACAACCCTTTCTTTAAAATGCCCTTCGTTACATGGTTAATGCTGTATACGTGGTGAATCGCTGCCATCCAGAGGATATTCATTTAAAGGCAACTCAATAATTTATTATGAAGGGCCAAAAGTGTCACAATCCAATAAATAAAAACATTAACTATAAATTATTAACCCCACCCTCCCCCCACAAAAAAATCAAATGTGATCATTTAAATAAGATATATTTTATGATAAATATGTTACATAAATACATTTCTGCACACATTTCTTTTTTTATTAAAGTTTTACTTTCCCGAAAACTGCATTTATAAGTCTCAAGACATATTGTAATAATTATATCTGATTATAGACAAAAAAACGAGAACAATTGCTAATTACAATGGATTCAAATTGTAATTAATGGTTTCCACATTAAAACAAACTGTTTACTGCTAAACTTTCCACATTTCATTTTTAAACCGCCTATATGAGTAACTATTGACAGATTATTAAATAGTGAAATTTATTTTAATTAAATGATCACATTTTTATTTTTGTTTTTGTTATCAATAGTAAAAATTAAACACCTCTTTTACTTATTGGATTGTACAACTTCCAAACAAAACATATAATAGCCTGTTTTTAATGACAGAAAATTGAAGGAACTATATCCACCTTTAGCAATGTATTATATACATTGTTGAAACATAAAAATATGTACCCATTTATTTATTTAATGCATGGATTTCCAAACTTATTTATTAACTATTTATACCTAAGCCCAAATTAACCCCACGTCTGACCAAATTAAAATTTAAATGATTTTCATCCATTCTCGAAGTTTGCTTGAAAGGAAATGGGACGGGTATCTCTTAAAACATTATAAAACAGTGTAAAAAGAGTATCAGTTCTGCAAACAGTAATTTATTTGTTTTTATTTACATTTTATTTAGAGTGGGGGTCCCATTACAGGGGTAATTAGTCTGTAACGCAGCCGTCTGGGGTTTGATTCCTGATCTTGGGATCTGTGCTGCATGTCTTTCCTCCCTGTGTCTTTATCCATTTCTAACCAATTATAGTGAAAAAAGACTAGTGCCATAAAATTGTAGAAAAATTTGGCATGTGAAAATAAATCATTCATACTATCCTTTTGGCGTAACAGCAATGAAATCCTTCATAGCTATAACACCAAGCTGGGCCGCTCCAGAACTTTAATATCACTTCCACTCAGAAGAAACATGTTGATAAAATTAAAAAAAATTATTTAATCCTTAATCTGCAAAGGGTATGAATAATTTTGGTCGTAATGGCACATATGTATTTAATCACTTAGTTTTTGAATTGTTGCACTTTTGACCTTTGATAATCTATTAGTTACACGTTAATTGTTCTAAAACAAAAACTTCAGTATTTCTTTTTGATTAGATTAAAATATAAAAATATAAAGTCAACACATTTGCTATATTAGTCACCGAGACAAAAATGCCAGTTTATTCATTTATGTCCGCTTTATGCTTTTTACACAAAAACAGTGAATCAGCACTGAAGATGCATTTATTTAAGGAACCTTTTATACAGATTACGTTCAGCACCCTGACAGAAGTTCTTATCTTATCTGTGACTGAAGATAATCATGAAAAAAACACCAGCTTGTGATCAAACATTTGATAAAGAAATACGAACGTCTCAGAGGAAATGTTTATGAAGAGAAAACAGGATCTTTACTGAAGTTCCAACTCGATTTCATTTGTATAAACGGTCTCGATCTTCTGCTCGTGAGTGGCAGCGTGTTCGTTCAGCAGTGTCCTCTGGGTGAAACTGAATCCACAGATCTCACATGTGAAGCTCTTCTGTTTCCCATCGTGAGTCCGTCTGTGTTTCTGCATGTTTCTCGACAACCTGAAGCTTTTGTCGCAGATGTCGCATGTGTACGGCTTCTCTCCTGTGTGGAGGCGCATGTGGATCTTTAAGTAGCTCGACTGGATGAAGGCCTTGCAGCATACCTCACACTTGTAGGGGCGCACTCCCGTGTGGTACCTGCTGTGCCGCAGCAGCTCGTTGCCGGTGAGGAAGGATTTGCTGCACTCTGCGCAGGGAAAAGGCCTCTCGCCTGTGTGAGTGAGCTCGTGCCTTTTCAGCGACATCTCTTTCATGAACTGCCGCCCACAAGTAGCACATGTGAACCTGATACAGAGGTGTACTTGCTCCACATGGTTCTTGAGCTGTGCCTTTGTGCGGTAAGCCATGTCGCACTGAGTGCAGTTCCAGGGTCTCTCCTCTGAGTGGGTTCCCATATGCATCGAGAGGTCCGAGGCGGCGCGGTACGACTTCCCGCACTGCCAGCACAGGAAGGGCTTCTCCCCGGAGTGTTTCCGGCGATGAACCGTCAACAAGGAGGAGGTCCTGAACTTCTCAGGACACTTATCACAGACAAATGGAAACTCTCCTCTGTGGATTCTCTGGTGGATAATGAGGTAGGACAGCTGGACAAAGGTTTTGTCGCACTGAGTACACGGGAAGGGTCCTGTGAAGTTGTGGTGCTTTTCGTAGTGTTCCCTCAGGCGTCTTGAGATGATGAACGTTTCCTCGCACATTGTGCACTGCATCGGCCTGTGCAACAGCTTGTGCCGCTCGAAGGCGGGCTCGTCCGCCAGGATCTTCTTGCAGTCTTTGCAGTACAGCGGGTTGTGAATCTTCTTGTGCACTTTAAGCATTGTTATGCTCTTGAACTCCTTCCCACATTCGTTGCATTTCTTCACGGTCGGTTCCGCTCTGCAAACGCTTTCCTGGTGCTCCTTCAGGGCGGACAGGGACTCAAAGTGTTGGCTGCAGTTTGAGCACCAGACGAATATCTGTTGGAGATCCGTACTGGTCGTTTCACTTTGACTGGACCCTTTCTTCAGTGAGTAACGCGGGGGTTTGTTGTAGCAGACTGCATAGATCTGGTGTCTTTTGAGTCCATACAAGTCTTTGTAGCGCCTCTTGCAGTGGACGCAATAATACGGCCTGTCGACCCTGTGGGACTGGAGGTGCTTGTTCAAAGTTTTAATCATATCGAACGTCTTGGAACAGACAGGACACACCTTCAAGCCTTCCTTGGACATGTTAAGAACAGGTAAACTCTGCTTTGGAGCATCTACAGATGCCTCTAGATCAATTTCTTCTAGTCCAGCAGCATCACCTGTGCACTGAGCATCAACTTCAGAGAGAAGCCTTTCCAGTTTCTTGCACTGCACCTCCCTGATGCCCTCATGGCCTTTGAGAGTTTGGTGCTTCTTTATCGTGTCTTTGTACTTGAAGCCCTTCTCACACGTGAGGCAGACGTACGGTCGTTCTTCAGAGTGAGACCGTAGATGCTTCTTGATGTCTCTGTTGTTCTTAATGGTCATGCTGCAGATGGGACAAACTTTATGTTTAACTGAGACTTCAGTAGACAGCAGCATATACGGAGTGGGATCTGTATTTAATGGTGGATTGCTTTGACTGTCCTTTTCCGTACAGTCTGGAGGTTCTGCTGACACCTCAGCAGCTGCCTCTGGATTTAAGCAAACCTTTTCCTTCTTCTTGGCCCTTTTGTCCTCTCGGGTTTGGCAGCTTCTCTCATGTGACCTCAAAGCGTAAGGATTTTTAAACTTCTTTTCACACAAAGAACACTGATGCGGACGCTCCCCTGAGTGAGTCTCTGTGTGCCGCTTCAGATCACTCTGCCAGGCGAAATACTTCCCACAGTGAGGGCAGGTTTTATTTGTCGGTGTCTCCAGGGTGGAGGAGTCTTTGGATTTCCTGCCTTTAGAGCCGTCACTCATCTCTCCCTTTTCATGAACACGCATGGTGTGTCGCTTTAAGTCATACTGGTCTCTGAATCGCTTGTCGCATTTGCTGCACTTGTGATTGTAGTCCCGTTTTGTTTTGTGAATTTCCAGGTGCCGCCTCATGCCGGCAGCTCGGGGGAACGTCTTATTACACACAGGACACGTTTTACTGTTGCTGCACTTCTTTTGTACTCTTTTAGGTTTCACCGGATCTTGCTTTTCTTTAAAAACCCTTCTTCTCAGTCGGAGCCACTTTGTTTGCTGTGGCGGCGGAATGTTTGGAGACTCTACGGCGTCACCTGAATCTCCTTGTGGTGCTTTTTGCACAATTTCCTCCACAACTGATTCTCCTTGATCATCAGGCTCAACTGGACTAGAATGCTGAATATCATCAACCAGTGTCACGGTTTCTTCCTCTACTTTGACCGTCAAGTAGTCTGGCAACAGCTCCGGCAGAGGCTGCGTCTGTATCGGGTCGGAACAGATCACAAGCTGCTCCAGCTGAGGAAGAGACAGGGACAACAGGATGGCGGTCCCAGTGGAGGATGGAGTGGTCTGAGTTTCATCTGTAAGGAAATAAAAAAACAGTTTGGTATCATAATGGCTAAATCCATCCTCACATCCTGATCTTTGCTTTTCAGTGATACCAACCAAGAACTGGCTGCAAAAGCATGAATGTATTGGATGGAAAACTACTACAGCTACTCAGAAACACGACGATTACACACTGGAGACTCACTAGACAAATCAAGACATCCGAGCGTTGCATGGTACCGCAGAACAGCTGTCAGGTGCTGTGGGTCGGGTACCGAGTGAGTGGACTCCTCCAAAGCAGAAGGCACTGCACTGAGCATGGATGCAGTCTGAAAAGCAGTCAGATGGATACAAATCGAACCCTTTTTCATCTGCACCTGAATACAAGTTACACTGTGTGTCAAGATGGAAAGGATGGTGACATTCTAGCTCCACTACCTGCTGAATGTCTGGTACTGGGAGAAGCTTCTCCAGTCTGGACACAAAATCCAGCATCAGCATCTCAAGAGTGTTGTCAAAATCAGGTCCAAAATCCGTGGGGAAAACATTCTGCAGGACAATGATCACAGTTCACCTGTAAATGCTTTTTAATGGCAAAGAACCGAACATCAGCCTGCTGTCCTATATCATGTTATTTTGGACAAACCTGGAAGAACTTCTTCTTCTTCTCAGGGTCCTTTAAGATCAACTCCACCTGATCTACAAAGTTTATATCGGAAAAACTGACATCTGCAAAACAAGGCTGGAACCAGAAATAAGACACACAGCTGTAGTTTCAGTTAAAGGATCCATTAAATGATCCAGAAAACATTATTTTAGGCGCCAACCTGCGCGGCCCATGTGGATATGAGGGTTCTTATCTGCTTCAGGTGCATCTCCACAGATTCTGTGTCTGTGATCTGTTCGGGGCGACACAGTTCAAGAAGAACCTGCAAGAAAGGAAGTTATCTCAAATATCTTATGGGTGTCATTTATCGCCATTTTTGTGCGACTAATAAATGCCTGGGCTTACTCGCGCTCTGAGTCCAAGAAGGATTTGGACTTTCTGCTCTGGATTCAACAGTTCTGGCACAATATCTGTGACTGTGCTGATGAACTCTTCCACCATCCCATAATCCCGAATGTTCCTGCTTTGCACAGCATGCCACATGGCTCCACATACCAGTCGGAGGGGAGGGATGAAGAGGCGAAGGGACGGAAACTGGAGAGGCGGATCTAGAAAGAAATATTTCAAATGAGTGTTTTTGCATTGACACTGAAAATGATATTTTTTACAAACTCGGAACCCTTTCCCCTAAATGTTGAAAAGCCAGGTTCCATTACGACATGAGGATATCCAGGGGACGTCATATCCTGCACTCCTAAACTTTTATTTTCATTTAGATGCATGTTTGGACTCACTGTGATGCTGAGGAGCTTAACCCCTCTTCATCTTCAGCTTTCTGTTTGTCACCAGAAGGTTTTGGATCAAAACTGACTGAAAGCTAGACCTACTCTGAAGAGGTATTTGAAGCTAAGGAAGCCCAGATCATGATGCTGCCACTACCATGCTTCACTGTAGGAGTGGTGTTCTTTTGGTGATGCACAGTGTAGTTTAATTACCAAACTTTGGAAAGATACATAAAAAATAACACTTGATGATGGCTCAAATGGAGCTTTTACCACAAAAAGCTTTACAGTGTCAAAGGTTATTTAGCAAGGTGTTTGGAGTCTAAAATTTGCAAACATGTCATTAATTTGCAAAAATCAAAAAAACCTTCTGATGGATGTCTGGGTTTCGTTACTGGACCCCCTGACCGGATCTTAGAAGCGGAAAGCAATATTTACACAGACGAATAAAATAAAACTGGGAATTTACTACATGAATGTATCCACTATTACTAAAGATGTCAGTAAATAACATATGACTAATAGGGAAACTTTACAATTTGAAATCAGATATAATCATTTTAGCAGGTATGAAATAAATCAAACTTAAATATTTAAAGTTTTCTTTAAGTCCTGACTTGCTGACTCAGATTTGTTTGTAAAACACTAAAGAGAAAAAAATGCTGCAGGTTATATGACAAAGGTAGTAGTTCTGGATCAGAAAAATAAAGGAATTCCAAGTTCATCAAAGCACATATTGGTGGATAATGTGTTTATAGACATAAAAAAGATAAACTTCCTGGTTATTGTCATGATTTAAAGGTGTTTGAGTTTTGTTTTAGAAATATTAACTGTGCCAAGTCTGTTTACCAAGCCTGTCTTTGTCTGTTTGCCTGTGTTTCACGCCTGCCTACCACCACCTGCTAAAGTGAGTTTTTGGTAAATAAACCTTACTCACTGCAGCTCTGCCAGCTGTCTGCATTCTGGGGTCCACCACCACACCACGCCATGACAGTTATGATGCATTTAATATATAGAATATATATAAAAAACTGTGATAGTGGCTCATCAAATAGAAATTAATGTTTGATTGGTTAACCTGCACAGTAAACTCAGTTCAGACCAATTATATTTACCACAGCAGTGTCAGCATAAAAATAAAAACAAAATTAAATACACGTTTTTTTCCCCTGCTTACATTTAACACACAAACTGTGATTTCAATTTAATTAATAAATCATTTTTTATTTTCAGTTGAGTTAATTACTGAAACGATTAAGTAATAATTTAATAATGTGTTTTCTTTTTTCATTTGTGGCCATTTTGGAGCTCCGTACACTTCAGGCACAAGTCAACGCTGCCCCATGATGATGCGTTCAAAAGTGTCGTAAAGTTGAAATACGACGCACTACCTGTAACTAATAACTAGAGCTGCAAAATGTTCTGTAGTGACTAAAGTGGCGTTTAAAAAATGATAACGATCTTTTATAATAGACCAAAAACGGAGACTTGCTCAAATCTGGCTTTTTAAAGGGCAGTTTTACTTTCAGACGAAAGCCACCAAAAATAACAGTCTAAATACACTTGAATGCAGCAATTAGTAGTCGTTGCGAAAACGGTCACAAACGTAAATTAAGTTTTACAAATTTCCAAATAATTAAAATATGATGATACTTAGAAGTTAGCTAACTTTCAGTATAAACTTTACGCCTAAGTTGAGCACACGGAAGCTTCATGGTGGAGCAACTTATCACCGAACCGTCAACATCCCAAATCGAGCTACGCCATATTGAAAATGGGGCGCACACACTCCAAAATATTAACTCATAACTCGTCAGCAACAAATACTGTTTACATACGCGTTGGCTTACCATTTTCTATATGATCCAGAACCTCCATGGTCTATTGTAAAGTCGGCAATTGGAATAAACAGGTTAACTAGGGACTGTTTCAGGTCGACGTACACATGAACCTGCAGAGCAAGCAGAGACGGAGAGGAAGGGCGGCGCAATATTCTCTACAGACTGCGCAGGCGCTGTAGCGGAGGCAGTTTCATTCTGCTGTCCACCACTCAGTTAAAAGCACATAAAGTAAACATGACACATGCAGCACAATAATTACACGCCTCGGGTTTAACCTTAATTTGCGAGAGGATTTAATTAATCTGGAAAACAAAATATATGGGCGATAACAAGATTAACATCTCCATCTAGAGGCCATTTCCTGAAATAAGGCAAACTTTCTGCATCTTGTTTTCTTCTATTATTATGAATAGACTCATAAAATACTTTCTGTTTGATGTATGGTTTTACAGGTTGTGTAAATGTTATTTAAATACATGTCTTGCCGCTATATACACCAAACATAGCCTACTGTATCCACTCATATCACAAAGCATAGATTAAATAAATATCATTCGTATTCAGACCAAAGGGTGTGCTCCATCTTGATGTCAACATCAATAATACAGTGCCACAAAAAAGTACTACTACACTGGATTTTAAATGACACACAGGCACATAGTATTGTATAATTTAGAGAGTTTTTTGTGTGTGAACATCATCACATGAATATGCTTTGATCAAAACCATTTAATAGTTCCTCAGGCTGGATGTTCTCCTGATCTTCATGCACATCAGAACATCATGAGTAAAATCCTGTAGTTTAAGCAGTTTCAAATAAAAAATAGACTAAGATTCCTTCTGGTAGGTTTGCATGACTGATTTAGTAGAAAATGTTGCTAAAGACATTAGCTAACATTCATTCATGATGTAAATAGAGCATTTTTGCTGTTATTTCAGCAAAAATTTTCATCTGCAATGGTGAGAGAGCAAAGCTGCAGAGGGCATTAAGGTGCAGCTTCATGTTTGTCCTGCTGTGTATCTGCAAACCCACAAATCTCCCATTGCGAGCAGCAGAGTCCTGCACTGCAACAGCAGAAACCTGACGCATGCTTGGTATTATCTATTCAATTCAATTCAATCCACAGATTTTTTTGGATGGCACACAAGCTTTCTGTTTATATTGTTGAAGTTAAATAAAAGAGGGAGACATAAGAGTGAAGTTTATAGTGATAGAGGAAGCATACATTATCAATAACGAGTGTGCAGACAGAGACAGATGTGTGGTTTGACCTATTCCTGTTTCACCTAAAATCTACAATCAGCTTCTTTGTTTCATTCGATGAGATGTTTGTTCTTACAAAGCAGTCCACAAGCTCTCAGCTCCTTGTCCATCTCTGAAACACCGGAGAACTGCGGAGTCATCTGAGTATTTCTACTGGCAGAATCCTGTCTTGTACTGGACGTCTGAGGTGTGCAGAGTGAAAAGGAATGGGAAGAGGACCACCTGGTTAGGTAAGGTAAGGTAAGTTTATTTATATAGCGCTTTTCAGCAACGAGACACTCAAAGCGCTGTACATATAATTACAATACAATCACAAAGAAAATAAACACAGATACAGACAGAAAAACAAATCAAATGATAAAATCAAACAACAGAAGTAATTAAAAAAAGAAAAAAATAAATAAAATAAAGAGAATAGAATGATGGACAAGAAAATGAAAGGAAAATTGGATTGAAAACGCAACTAATCATGCCTAGATGGCACAGTCAAAGGCCACTCTAAACAAATAAGTTTTTAATCTTGATTTAAAGCAACTTAGGGTTTCGGTGCTTTTACAGTTTTCTGGCTGTTTATTCCAGATTAGTGGAGCATAAGAACTAAAAGCTGCTTCTCCATGTTTGGTTCTGGTTCTGGGTATGCAGAGTAGATTTGAGCCAGAAGACCTGAGAGGTCTGGGTGGTTGATACACTGACAACAAGTCTGTAATATATTTTTAGTGCTAAGCCATTCAGTGATTTATAGACTAACAGAAGTATTTTAAAGTCTATTCTCTGAGCTACAGGGAGCAAGTGTAGGGACTTTAGAACCGGGCTGATGTGCTCCACTTTCTTAGTTCTAGTGAGGACGCGGGCAGCAGCGTTCTGGATCAACTGCAGCTGTCTGATCCACTTTTTAGGCAGACTTGTGAAGACACCGTTGCAGTAATCAGTTCTACTAAAGATGAACACATGAATTAATTTTTCAAGGTCCTGCTGAGACATTAATCCTTTAATCCTGGAGATGTTCTTCAGGTGATAGAAGGCCGACCTTGTTACTGTCTTTATGTGCCTCTGAAGGTTCAGGTCTGAGTCCATCACTACACCCAGGTTTCGAGCCTGACTGGTGGATTCTAGCTATATTAACTGAAGCTGTGTGAGCTGTTTTTCGAATAATCTTACTGATGAAGGAGAGGTTTGATATAGGCCTGTAGTTCTGTAGTAGCAGCTTGTCCAAGTTGCTCTTTTTCAATAGAGGTTTGATAATTGCTGTTTTCAGGGCCTGGGAGAAAACACCTGACAAAAGGGACGTGTTTATTATTTGTGTTAAAAATGTAAATATTCAAGAACATGGTTCAGACCGGGCTCTTTACCCGGAGAGCCAAATATTCAAAGGAGTCAAATTTGCCCAGAAATACTTTTTTACACTCTAATAAATCTTTAAACAAAGTGGCCCCCCTCCACCTTTTCTTTGCTGTCTGCTCTCAAAAAGAAAATTGTAGTTCGGAGGCGTCGCCTCTATCAGAATGGGAGCTTCATTAAATTCATGTAACCATATTTCTGTTAAAAACAGAACATCAAGATCGTGGTCAGTAATGAAGTAATTGATTAAAAATGATTTTCCTGACAGAGATCTAATGTTCAGTAAAGCCAGTTTATATGAATTAGTTGCTGATATTAACTCTATGTCTGGTTGTACCTGACAGTTTATGGCTTTTGTTGATTGTTTATTACTGTCTCTTATCCTTTTGGCTTTGTTCTTTCTATCACGTATAAGCACAGAGATTTTACAACTATCTCCTATTAGGGGCCCAAGTTTTTCCTGGACATGCTCATTTCTGATAGAGTTACCACTGGGGCCCAGATTGTATCACAGAGAAGTGATTTGAAGATCCTGATTAGGAGGAGATAGATTAGGAGGTGGTGGAGGTTTGCGGCATTTGGAAAATGTTGGTTTAGTAGCAGGGCCTCGGCCACGGGGGGTGTTGAATGGAAAAGATGTCAGAGCCATTTGGGTCCCGATTTTAAGAGCTCCTTTTATGTTATCAGAATCCAGTAAAGCAAAAAGCGAGCTCAGTGGGGAGATGGGAGAGTTCTGTGCGGTCTGGGTCGGGGTCTGGGGTAAGGGGGGTATAACGGGGGGGGGGTCCACTTCTCCTGTGGATTTCAACGGGGAGACCTTTTGTGATGACCTCTCTTTCTCAGCCAACTGGCCGATTGTTTCTGCTGGAGCTGTTGGAGGCAGCGTTATCATTGTTGTTGATACTCCATGCTCTCTGCTGAAGGTCGAAGCTGCTGGCGGATTATTTACTGAATAGAAGAGATTAGATGTGAGACGTCTGGCTCCTGGCTTGTTCAAACAGAAACCATCTTGCTTGAAGAGTTGTCTTTTTTCCTAAAAAATATTAAAGTTGTCGATGAAGTTCATAGGTGTGGTGGCACATGTTTTTTCAACCACTTATTAATCATCAGAAGTCTGGAAAAAATCTCATCTCCACAGAAAATCGGTGCAAAGGGTCCGCTGATAAACACCTTGATATTGAGACCTCCAACAATATTCAGAAGACGAGTGAAATCCTCCTTCAGTCTTTCTGATTTTTTAGCCACGTCATCCATGGGTCCACAGTGTATACTAAGGTTTTCTAGAGACGGGCGCTTTTCTGTGATTGCAAGAGTATTCTCTGAGATATCGGAGACCACGTTACTGGTACTAATCATAACTTCTGTGTTTTTCTTGTTGCAGAAGTTTTTAATCCCATCCACAGCTGTGTTGCCCCCTATTAGGGTTCTTGGTCTGGTGGGGTACTTTTTCTCTGGCAATTTAGGAGAAGACTGTTTAGAATGAAGGTTGTTCTCAAACCTTTTATTGATCTCAGAAGATGGATAGTTTTCCTGGTTTTCATTCTGTATTGGGACAAATCTGTTTTGGAGGAAAACTCCATTATTTCCAGCTGTCTCACTCCTATCAGTTGTTGTGACAGCAGCTCACTGTCGAAGTCTCCTTTTTCCAGGAGAAACGGGGGCATTTTTTTGTAATTTTGGCCATTCTAATTTATTTAATTGCTGAGATCTTCCAGTGAGTCGTCCACCTTGATTTTTTGGGCATGCCCCTAAAACATGCCAGGGAGGTCTGCCGGTAGGTTTATTCTCAGTGTTCTGATTGCCGGCTGAGTCGTTAAGCTAGCTGTCACTGTTTGGGATCACAGGCAGAGATGAATTATCGTTGTACCCCATATTCACCTCCACATTCACTTCTAATCGATAGATTTTCATCTCCAAAACAGCCAATTTCTGTAAAAGTTTGTCGAAGTCCTCTGTGGTGAAGGGAGGCATTTTATGCTGATTAGCTGGCGTCAACTTGTCCTGCTTTCGAGTTCGATTGTAAAAACATCAAACTCCTATAAAAAAAAATAAAAACATAAAATAATAATAATCCTTGGAGTCGCTGGTAAGAAGATGTTTTAGTCCAATATTTCCGTAATTTTGGCTAAGAGATCAAAAGTTAGGAGTAAAAGAATGCAAGCAATTATGGAGCTTAGGAGAAAAGCGTCTGAGCAGGCAGAGAGGCGACTATTTAGTTTCACAAACTGTGGTCTGTTTGTCAGGTAGTCTTCGATCCAGGAGACTGACTGCGGGACAGTCGTCTTAGCAGTTAACATTTAGCCTTAACTTTGGCTATTTTTTTAAAATCTGTTTAGCATTAGCAAAGCTAATATTTTACTGGAATATGGGTTGGAAAGGCTAACATTTTGATTAGCTATGCCCACCACTGCTCCTCTCTGTTTCTAATACACACTGTGTCCCACACCATCATACTACCTCTACCAAAAGCTGTCTGAGAGTGACATCCAGGATTATGCAAGATTTTCAATGGTGCAACACATACCTCTGCTGTTTAACCCATAAATGCACTTTCCTTCCATAAAATTAAGGAATAAAGATAAAAAAAAGCTTCAAATGTTTTTAAACTGAGGTCTTTATTAGCTGTCCACAATAGCATGTCATGGAACGACAGAAACTGTAGCATGAGTGTAACATTTCTCTTTGTTGGTATACTCCATTAAATCTCTCATTCTTACACCATGTATAATTTATATTTTATACATATAATTTGTACAATGTACATTTTCCCTTCAAAGGAAAAAAATAGCAAAAGATTCATCCCCGTGTGGATTTGAACTAACCCATGCAAGTTATCACTGTGTCTAGGAAAAATTAGGTATATTACCAGTAGCAAATACGCAGGATAATAAATGCTCAGACAAACACAAAGGAGGGCGTTTAGACAAAGCTGCTGTACAGAACACATTCCCAACAACATTAAACAAGGAGAGCCATGCAAACCGACATTTACTCTACAGCTTTGACCCAGTTTTCGGACAGAAAAGCAAAAGTGGGACAAGCTAAGGGTTTTCTCCTTTTTTGCTACTGGCATAACATTAAGACTAATAAAAACAGATAAGCATAAAATCTTTGAATTTATTTTCATACTTTATTGTACTCAGTTGCTGTTGGGTCACAATAAGACTTTAACTCAAGCTCACTGGTAAAACTGATTGTGTGAGGCTACAGTAACACTGGCACAAAAAGTGCTTGACATCATGAACCTTGGTTTGCATCAGGTTATATATCCCTTTCAAATAAAGCGTTTCCATTAAAATATGTGAATATGTGATGATTCGTTTAAGTTATTAACATACATTAAACGCTTTAAAGCAAAAATACACCATGGGCTGCCACAGATATTTCACCAAAAATATATATATTTAAGCAATAATCAGTCACTCATTTGTTTAAGTTACAGCACTTTTAGCTCATATAGCTAACCTCATGGGAACACAATCAGATGCAAATATTGCTTCTTCTAAATATCTTAAAGCATTATTAAATATAATCTTTTCATTTTGTAAAACAAAACTGCTGAATGTAAAATAAAATATATACTGCTATGTATGTAGATAAGAAAATAAAGTTGTAGTATAACATCTATATTCTGTAAATATAAACAGAACTTCATATATTTTATCATGGTTTCTAAAAATTTGTAAACACGCCCAAAAGCTAAAATATTGAAATAATTTTGAGTGTGCTACAATAACTGAAGTGAGAAGATTAATATTTCATAAGAATATAAAGAGTGATTGATAGTGAAACCAACGTTAAATGTAAAGATGATAACCGATTGAACATTTACTTTATAAGCCAGACGGAAACATTTTTTGGTCTGTTGCTAGACTGGAAAAAATTGCATGCTTTCTCGATCTCCAAAAGCTTTGTGTTACATTCATTAAATATGTTTCAGTTGTATATTAAAATACTACTGAATGCATAAAACTTGAGAACTTTCTAATGAAGTTGGCATCGTTCGAACAGCAAGGCTCAAAGTCGTGGGCTGAAAATCAGGGAGGTCTGTTAGAGTTAGGATTTATTTTTAAATTATTAAAAAAATATTTTGTGTTTGACAAACTGTTGTGTAGAAAATGGTAACTGACTAGAATTGCGAATTTATTGCAGAGTTTCAGAACTGATACAACTTACAGTCTAAACCGGGTACTGATTCACTCCATAAAAAGAAACCCAACCTTTTTTTTTAGGTCCGGGTGTCTGACTTTAACTTTTACGGTTTTAGGTCAGTTAGAATTACCTGAATTATTTCTGTTGCCTAAATGTCACAATAACGAGAGACATTTTGTAATTATATATATATATGTTTTACTTTCCTTAAACTCAGACTTAGTATTTGGTAGAATATGCTTTTAAACTGTATGACTTGAGTTAAATGGGTAAAAACATTTAACCCAAGTATTCTTTCACAAGCTCACTATAATTTTGGCCCATTCCTCCTGAGTGAACTGGTATAACTGGGTCAGGTTTGCTGGGTGCCTTGCTGCTACACATTTTATTTAGGAAATGCTCAGACAGAACTAAACGACGGAGATCAGGTTATGGCGTGGCAATTACGGTGTATTTAAACATCTGACTTTGAAGAAATAAAAAAAAAATATTTCTGTCATGATTCTCGTATTTAGCAGAGAGAAATTAGAAATTATAACTGACCAAAAAAAGGATAATTTTACTTTGATTAATTGTCAGACAGCAAGACAGTGTTTTTGTTTTATTTTTATTTGCAAACTTACACTTTATTAAGTATTGGGTTATTTGCCTTTCACCGTTCTTTTAGGAGAGCATTTGTTGGGTCAGTCACTGATGTGGGACAAGGCATGGCTTTGAGATCTTCCCTCTAAATCAACCCAAAAGTGTTATATCGGGTTGAGGTCAGTGAAGTTCCTTTAAGCCAAACTCACTTATTCATGTTTATACAGACCTTGCTATTTGCACTGGTGCACGTTCATACTGGACCCAAACTGTTCCTTCAAAGTTGGGAGCATGAATTCGTCCAAAATATGTTTGTATGCTTCAGCTTTAAGAGTTCCTTTTGGTGAAGCTAAGTGCTCAAGGCCCTATTCCTTGAAAATATTGAAAAGCTATGACCCCGTTCCAGCAGGCTCTACACTGGGCAATATGCAGTCAAAAAGGTTTCATGTTGTAAAATTGCCATTGACACCTAACTGGCAACTGTTTTGTAGTGGAGACATTTCATGACTGGAGTTATTGCAAGCAGCAGCCTATCTCAGTATCATGCTTAAAATGACTGAGCTCCTGCCATCGACCCATTCTTTCACATCTAGAACCTGAACCTGATGATGTTGAGGGGTGATCCAATACTTTTAACAGTATAGTCTATAAAGCTCTAAAGAAAACGAATGTCGCTAGGGGGTTTATAGAAGTTTCGCAAAAAGTTCCTTTGACCAAAGATCTTGGTAAATTGATTCTTCAGAACTGAAACCAAATCCAGATGTTAGCAAGGAAAGATTCAAATAGATTTTCATGTTTGTATTGCCAAACTGAAACCTAAAGCTTGCTTTTACAGTTAAACAGAATAAATGTATAAGCCTCATAATTTAACCTTTTAAAATCAAACTAGACAGTTGTTGGTGTTGCTTACCTCCATTTTTTCTACTCATACACGTTGCCTTCTTGTGAAGACACCTAAAAATCAAACCTGATGTTAATAAAAGACCTAATGGCACTACTACAGATATTTATTAAACTAGACAAAATGCTACAGTGAGTTATAGGTGCCTGAACAATTGAGCAAGTTGACCCCAACAATTTTTAAAGTTGGTGTGGTAAAAAAAAGGGGAGCAAATGTTACTTTTCAATGTTAGAACAGTGCCGCATCTCTCTCACTCCCGCTAAAATAAGGTTAAACAAAGTAACAAACTTTGCACAGATTTGCAGTACGCAGATGGAGTCTGCAGACCTGTGATCAGTTTGCAGAAGTCTTACCTGCAGATAAAAGTAGGACACCCTACAAGAGCCTGTATGTTTTTCTGATCTATTTGGACCTGTAAATATTTAGTGTCCATTTTGACAAAATTAAAAAATGTAACTAATATAAACAATAAAAACTGAAGAAAATACTTTTTGTAGGATATAATTTTAAAAAATGCAGTTTTTGGTGAGGAATAAATTCTGATAAATCAACATTTATTCCCACTTAAAATGACTAAAATACACACATCAGGATTACATGACTGGAACACTTTTACTCAGCATTTGAAAGAGGCTCGTCACATTTAAATCTCAAACATTTAGACCGCTGTGCTCATTACTGTTGAAGTGAGAGTGAACACCATGGTGAGATCCAAAAAGTTGTCTGAGGTCTTCAGAATAAAGATTATAGCAGTTTATGAGTCTGGCAATGGATTTAGAGATGTATCAAAAGACTCTGATATTAACCATTTCACTGTAAAAAAAATAAAACAACTGTCAGCATGCTCATGTCCAGCCTTTCAGGCAGGTTTACCCTAAGACCGGACTCCAAGATGTTAAAAGAAGTCTCCAAAAGAAAAACCTAAAATGTCATCGAAGGACCTACACCAGGCTGGTGCTACTTTTGATATGAAAGTCTAAGAAAGAGACTTCAGTAGTTTAACTTCATTGATGCAAGAAGGAAACATGAAGCATTAATCTCAGCTGTTTGTTATTCCACTCATTTATTCTCCTCACTAAATGTTCTCCTTTGGTTCCTTAGTCACTGCTGGTTCATCTGCTCCATCCAGCTCTAGTCTACTCTGTGTTTTTGTGCCGTCCATCGTCTTCCCTCCATGTTTCTGGTTTGTGTTTGAATTTATTTAGTTTCATGATCTTCAGTTCATGTTTTTGGATCTTGCATTTTGTTTATTTTTGCTACCCCTATGCCTCCCTTTTTCCTGCATTTGGGTCCTTCACAACCACCCCCGTCTTTGTGAGACGCATTTTTAGGTCTAGTTTTTTTGCACTTTACCTCTCCATTAGAATCTGGCTAAACGATGACAATACAATATTATTTTGTGGGTTATCTCAATTGGATATGGAAGTTTTGTTTGTTTAATAGTGGATGTATTAATATACAGTTGGCTGATTTAAATGAGTAAATGTGTCTTTAACAGGTTCAGTGCTGATGGTGCAGAACTTCTACAAATGGAGGCTGACATGGATCTCCTAATCTATCTCGTCATCTGAAATGTTTTAAAGCAAAATTATTATTATTTAAGGGAAAAACATTCGGTTTGACTAAAACTGGAAGAACCAGCATCCCACTCAGTCCTATGTTGTGTACAACAAGCCTAGAGCAAAACCCAGGAGTCATACAGATGGATTAAACATGCAACTTTGCATAATCTGGACGCACAGTAGGGAGCACGTTTAGTGGGACTGGTGTCATCAGCCAATGTGTGTGTGGGGATTTAATACCAGTTTACAAAAAATAACAACCAGTACAATAAATTCCAGAAGATATTTACACTTTGCTCTCAAAACGTCCTGCCAAATGTAGTCCATCTTCAGAATCCCGCTCTGTCTTGCGATGGATAAAAAGTTAATAAGCAGCAATTTCCTTTACTTCCCCTCAGAAAAGTTGTCCATGAAGTAAGCTGTGCATAAAAAAGCAACATAATGGCAGCTCAGTTAAGGAGGTGTCATGCAAAAAGAGAAGTCAGACATCCGCGTTTTAGAGATCAGTCAGCATAGATTTCACAGAGCGGGCCGTGTTTATTTAAACCGGCTCTGCAGCGGTGGCCACGGCGGAAGTTCCTGTGATTGGTTTGGCTTCTGTAACACGGCAGATGTAGCACAGTGAAACGTGTCCAGCAAGAACACACTGACAGATTGAAATGTAAGTAGGTCTACCTTAAAGGTCTGCCTCCTGACATTGCTACAAGTCCCTTTAAATGGTCTTAGAGCAGGGATTAAATTTGCTGCTGCCATGGCATTCACTTCCAGAAAATGTATAACTTGTAAACGTCAGAGCTGTATTGAGTAGAATTTCTACTTTAATTTCTGAGTGAAAAAAGTGTAAAATATGTATTCCATGCATGTGGGCTGTATGAAATACAATTCAGAGTTAAAGTATTATGGTTAAGTCTGAATGAGAATATTTGATCAAGCCAGGTGTGACGTGAACAGCGGGAGCCATCAGGACAGGAGTTCAAGGCAAAAAATGAGTTTAGTCACAAACGTCTAAATGAACCTTCAACAAGCAGCAGAATTAAAGGGAATTCCTGTCGTTAGATCGTCCAACAGCAGCTTGACGTGGGCAGGACAGTGTTTGCTAAAATGGGTGTTACATAGATGCTGCAAGTGGATCGTGGTGCTCCGGAGAGGGATGGCGGTCACACCACGGAGCCCTTGGAGGTGGAGAGGTGGATGGAGTGGATGCGAGTGGCCAGGGTCTTCTCCAGGTCCTGGAGGATGTCGGAGCAGATGCCAGGACTGGATGCAGGGCTCTCAGCGGGAGAGGGCTCATACAGAAGCTGCTTGAAAGTGTCGAGTTCAATCAGCAGCACCATGTTCTTCAGGAAGTAGCCCTCGATGAAAGCCGTAAGCTCCGAGGCACCCAGAAACTGTGTTGGGAAAGAAAAATAGCAAAATGGAGATTTTCAATTGTTTAAATGCTGAAGTGAATCAGTCGGGAATGTTGTTCTAGCTTATTTGATTTCTTGCTTGAGACTTGAGTTGTCAGCTTTCAGGTTTTATTGTAGATGCTTCGTTTTTACCTTCGAACATAAAGCACCAAATATTCTGTAAAACATTAAAAATATTTTGAAATTAAAACCTACTTGGTTTTAACTCTACACACACCATTCTTTATCCCAGAACCTAATTATTCAGTGAAAAATTCAATCATTTTAGTTTCCAAAAATGCATTTGTTCAAATATTTACTTTTTTACTGGGGGGCAAACTAGTGGATAAGGTCTGGAGATGGATTGTAGGATTCAACTGTGGCTGAAACCACATTATTCTTTGAAACATTTATATTTAATTTTACAACTGGACTTCTAAAATAAAGTTTTTATATTAATTTTCTCAATTATTCCTCAGAGTATAGAAAAATCTAGATATTTAACTGAAGATCAGTATCAGAATCAAAGGAACAAGCTAATGTTAGCATAGTAATGTTAACGTTTAAAGAGAATGCTAATTTTGCTCTAGCATACCAGCATTAGCAATAGTAATAGAAAGGCAGAGGTATAAAATGGGGAATACAAACTGGGAAAGAGGTGATTTGTTAAGATTAGCATGCATTAGCATGCATGCAAAGATAATGTATTCTGTCAGTTAAGGTCGCAGTACAGTATGGTCTATTCAGACCAACGTACGGGACAAAAATTACAGCTACAATTTGAAACATCCCAACAACATCCGTTAGTTTGGGATAACAAATTGACACTTTTTGGACCAGAATTCACCGAATTAAACACCTAGGTACCTGAATGACTCACAGAGAATGAAAGAATCCAAAACTTACTCTGTTTTACCAGATATTTCCCAACAAATGTAGAAATGCATTGCATTCCTTTTGACAAGACAACTGCTCTACCATGAGTTACTGCCTTCCCGAGGTCATTTGAGGTATTAATAAGTAATGAAAGACAGGAGCAGGTGCATTCACAGCTTGTGGCATATTCCCACCTTGGCGTGTTTGTAAAGATCCACACAGGTTTCAGTGGTGATGTTCTTGGAGCAGATGATCTCACAGTGTCTCTGAAGGGCCTCTAGTTGGAAGAACTTGGCTGCAGACAGGAGCTGGAGGGAACGGTACAGCAGGATGCAGGATTAAAAAACACTTAAACTAATACAGCTGCTATGCACACCTTCAACATCTCTTACCTCCATCACTTCTGTGTTGCGGATGTGCAGAGACTCTGTGCCTCCACAGTACAGATACTGCATGACCAGCTGGAACATTCAACAGACTTTAGTTGAAACATATTTAAAAGTAAACAAAAAGAGGATGGAGGTTTCTGAACTCCTCAAGCCATCTGTTTGGGGAACATGACCTGAAAAACACTCCACTTCTATACTCAATTTTATTGCAGTAACTTCTACATCCCCTCCCATTCATATGTATATATAACTTGTTAAAGATTTAAACACAAAATGATGAACTTCTTACGTGGAAAATGTTGTATTTGACATGGCTGATCTCAATACATGTGTTTTCTGCTGCAGGTCTGTTTTGAAGCAGGGACTTGAACCTGTATAAAAAACAAAAAGTGTCCATTTCTCTATCTTGCTGACATTGTTCAAAAAAATCAAACATGTCTGCATATAAGCCACAGCTTTCCAGTACCTGGTTGATGCTGTAAACAGCAACACCTTATGTGCATAAAACGGTTTTCCCTCCACCAGGAAGGTGACGTCAGACATCTCCTTGTTGTTCAGAAAGTGGGGGTCTGAGAAAAACAACACTTTTATTCAAGCAAACTAATTATACAGAACAGCAAACAGCGAAGATAAAGCTAATGTGGCCATTTTTTACATTAAGGTTCCACTATCAGCTCCAAATTAAACAATTAACATTTAATTTGTATTCTAAGCTGTTGTTCCAATGAGTTCCTTAAACGTTTCTTCTCTAAGTGCCCCCAAAACACCCCTTAATGTTTGCAGATCTTTCAATTCAACATTTGTGATGTTACTTTTTATTTTTACCAGTGAAACAGCAGGTGGCGCTGCATCGCTGTGGCTTTGTTTCCTACTCAACTCAAGGAAACAGCTTACACCTTATTACCAGCAAGGATATATTGAACTAAAGTAATAAACACAAGCACAATATGGATGACAAGTGGATTTAAAAAAAAAAAAGATAAATCCTTTGTTTACTTTCAAGATAAGTCAAAACCCAAACATGAGAAATGTAACATCTAAAAACCTATAAGGTATTTTTAGGTAATGGATTAAATGGAGCCTGATTATATCCCTAAAAAATGTAAAAATATAAAAAATACACATTTAATTTAAGTATTTTTATCTAATTCCTAACATTTTATTATTCATCCTCCAAAACAATATATTTTCTTAGCAAAATTTAAATACAAAGAGAAGTCTTAACATTTTCAAAGTCTCACGAAATAACTGTCCCGACTAATAAAAAGAAATAACATATCTTTAATATTTTTTAAATACGAACATTTAATGTAAAAAAAAAAACCAGCAATCGCACAGTTTGAATTCCAAGATTATTCTTGATAATGACAACATTTTCCCATCTCAAACATCCAGATAATTCCTCACTCAAATTTGACATATCTCATGTAATTGGCCAGTTGGATAATGATTTAACTGAACTTTTTCTGGACAAAAAACAATTTAAATGAATCAAACTAAGCCCAAAAGTAACGACAAAGAGGGAAGGTTGGGATCCCAAATGAAGCCGAAGCAGACTTTAATAACAAAACCAAGCATAGTCCAATAACGTGGTGGTGGCAGCATCATGCTGTGGGATGATTTTGCTGCATGGCTGCTTCTCTGATTTACTCCTTAATGACTGAATGTAAATCCTGTTATTTAAAGAAGTTATGATGCTTAATTAATTAGGTCTTGTTAAGTTGAATACTACACCTACTGGTATCCTGCTAATTAGTGACTATTAGGCACACACTGTAAGCACTGAAACACATTTTCCAACTGCAAGCTTCAAAAAATGTATTATTGATGCTTACACTGGTTAAACGGGAAGTTTTAAACTGAGTTACAACATTATGTTTGAACTAGCAATGCCTTTTCATCTTTACAGTGTTTCAAATAGGGCTAAATACTGAAAAATCACTTTGCTGCTTAGTCCCAAAGGTTGATATCCCCGTTTCATGACAAGAAAATGTTGTATGTAATTATACAATCAGACATTTGCGTCACCTAAAGAGTCATTTAGTTCAAATTTTCATACTAAAATGAATGCACAGGATTTTCAATTTCTACGAAAAATACCCATTATTAATTCATACTGATATTACTCATTTGCATTCTATTTCTGACTAATGTCACGAAAATGCATCAAACCCAAATTTCCAAATAAATTGTTAAATCAGTAGTAGATGAGATCAATCAAGAGCTATATTTTGTTTACACTCTGACCACTAGATGGAGGCAAAACACTACTTATAGGATGATCAGCATGGGAGGTATACTGGTCCTTCTCAAAATATTAGCATATTGTGATAAAGTTCATTATTTTCCATAATGTCATGATAAAAAATTTAACATTCATATATTTTAGATTCATTGCACACTAACTGAAATATTTCAGGTCTTTTATTGTCTTAATACGGATGATTTTGGCATACAGCTCATGAAAACCCAAAATTCCTATCTCACAAAATTAGCATATCATTAAAAGGGTCTCTAAACGAGCTATGAACCTAATCATCTGAATCAATGAGTTAACTCTAAACACCTGCAAAAGATTCCTGAGGCCTTTAAAACTCCCAGCCTGGTTCATCACTCAAAACCCCAATCATGGGTAAGACTGCCGACCTGACTGCTGTCCAGAAGGCCACTATTGACACCCTCAAGCAAGAGGGTAAGACAGAAAGAAATTTCTGAACGAATAGGCTGTTCCCAGAGTGCTGTATCAAGGCACCTCAGTGGGAAGTCTGTGGGAAGGAAAAAGTGTGGCAGAAAACGCTGCACAACGAGAAGAGGTGACCGGACCCTGAGGAAGATTGTGGAGAAGGGCCGATTCCAGACCTTGGGGGACCTGCGGAAGCAGTGGACTGAGTCTGGAGTAGAAACATCCAGAGCCACCGTGCACAGGCGTGTGCAGGAAATGGACTACAGGTGCCGCATTCCCCAGACCTGGGCTACAGAGAAGCAGCACTGGACTGTTGCTCAGTGGTCCAAAGTACTTTTTTCGGATGAAAGCAAATTCTGCATGTCATTCAGAAATCAAGGTGCCAGAGTCTGGAGGAAGACTGGGGAGAAGGAAATGCCAAAATGCCAGAAGTCCAGTGTCAAGTACCCACAGTCAGTGATGGTCTGGGGTGCCGTGTCAGCTGCTGGTGTTGGTCCACTGTGTTTTATCAAGGGCAGGGTCAATGCAGCTAGCTATCAGGAGATTTTGGAGCACTTCATGCTTCCATCTGCTGAAAAGCTTTATGGAGATGAAGATTTCATTTTTCAGCACGACCTGGCACCTGCTCACAGTGCCAAAACCACTGGTAAATGGTTTACTGACCATGGTCTCACTGTGCTCAATTGGCCTGCCAACTCTCCTGACCTGAACCCCATAGAGAATCTGTGGGATATTGTGAAGAGAACGTTGAGAGACTCAAGACCCAACACTCTGGATGAGCTAAAGGCCTCTATCGAAGCATCCTGGGCCTCCATAAGACCTCAGCAGTGCCACAGGCTGATTGCCTCCATGCCACGCCGCATTGAAGCAGTCATTTCTGCAAAAGGATTCCCGACCAAGTATTGAGTGCATAACTGTACATGATTAGTTGAAAGTTGACGTTTTTTGTATTAAAAACACTTTTCTTTTATTGGTCGGATGAAATATGCTAATTTTGTGAGATAGGAATTTTGGGTTTTCATGAGCTGTATGCCATAATCATCCATATTAAGACAATAAAAGACCTAAAATATTTCAGTTACTGTGCAATGAATCTAAAATATATGAATGTTAAATTTTCATCATGACATTATGGAAAATAATGAACTTTATCACAATATGCTAATATTTTGAGAAGGACTTGTATGTATCAACCAGCATCTGGTATACGTACTTAGACCAGTTTGGCGCATACACACCACAGAGGGAAAGAGGATCAATACTAATTCATACGTCCAAAAGGGGTTAGTGCTCTGCTTCCCACCATAAGCCTATTCTAGACTTTTCAAGACTCAACCGGAGCACTCCAGGTTATAAGAGAGAATTTAAGATAAAAAGAGTCGTCAACTCAAGGTTTTGTGCTGACTTACCCAGGCGTGAGGTCTGCTTCTTCTTGATCTCTGTCAGTTTGGGGATGGGGAAGGGTCCGTAACATTGGGTGAAAATGACTGACAGCTGCTGGCTTATCACCTCATTCTGCAAACACACAACAGAGGCAGCATTAAGGAGAAAAACTTTCCAAGTTACAGTTTTAAATTCTTTGTTTTCCCTCAGCTAGTTCTGCTACATTCATGCAAATAAATGAAAATGCAGTTTGGAGTGAAGCTAATAGATTCCGTTTGTATTCCCAACAAGCCAGCCTGTCTTTTGTCTGTAGTCTGAACAAGCATTTTGTTGTTAAAAAGGGAAGCCCCCAGCGACCTTGCTGGTTCTGAGGATCTGGAACATGAGCGGCAGCCCGTGTGTGATCAGCTCCTCCGTGTACTCGTCCTCCTGGATGCAGCTGAAGTCTTTGAGTAGGCCCTGGATCAGCGGCCGGCGGTTCTGGATGAAGCAGGTACGCAGGGACTCGAGCCAGGTGTGCAGCGTCCAAGGAACGCCTGGGAGAACACAAAAAACCCAGAGTGAATACAGATAAATGAAAAAAAACAAAACAAGGGGAGATTCACAGGAGACAAAACGACCATGTTTCATCACTTAATGCCAGCTCAAGGGCGAGTGCATGAGTGTTGGAATCGTGGAAAATCAGAGGAAAACAAATGGAGCATCTGAATTTAATTAAAAGTTCTTGTTAATAATGGCTCTAATGTGATTGATGGAAATGAATCAAGCATAAAACACAGCAAGACAGAAGAATGGTTGTCTATTCTCTGCCCTGCTAAAAAATAAGAGGATGATTCTGCAGAAACAATCACTAATTAGGGAACTCATCTAGCCTCCAAATACTAACTTGATTGGGCTTTAAAATCTTCATAAATACTTTGTCTTTCACATATTTTAGCAGAATCTGGTAATGGAAGTTTTAAAAGAGGAAAAACATACATTGCAGTGTAGGAGGTATGCGCTATCTGTGGTGGTAGCTTCATGATTTGGGACTCATTATAGCAGTGACACAAGGCAATGTTTTGAGACTTTATAATATCAACTCACATGTTGTTTAAATGAGTGTTTTCTAGGTCATATTGTGGTTCATGTCAGGAAATTCTTACAAAAGTCCCAAACGTTAGGTTCTTTGTAGAAGGAGAACATTTAATCGTTGGAGAAACAATTGAAATTATCAATGCATCTACATATAAATGACATTGGATTCGCAATAAAATAGCTTATTAAGTCAGATTTTTTAGGTTTCTTACATGCAAGAAGCAACAGTGCAGAATGAATGCACTTAAAGCCTTTAAAGAGTTACATAATGGAGTAAGTTTTTCATCAGCACTAATTTGTTTATACTTTCCTTTTCCTTTTTATTAATGTTAAGCCCAGTCTTCAAACCTGACAGCTTTTTGTATCAAAGCCAATACGATGGTTTCCTAAACTGAAAGAATAACATAGTGCAACACCGACTAAAATCTTGAGATGAATGTGGTGAAAAGCTGAAGACAGCCACATTTAAAACACGAGCAGCGAGGACAAAGCTCCATCATCCTGTTCACACCTTTGACCCAGACTATTATCGCCTCAGTTAGAAAGGCTCCTGTTTTATGGTTGGGTGAGCTGCAGAGGGTGGGAACAGGAAGGGACAGGACGGGCACAGCATGAGCACATCTGCAGGACAGCTGGAGGCACCACAGAGTGGGACATGTGTGCCAGTGAGGCATGCATTAGTAAATCTGACCTAAGCTGCGGATGTCAATTGTGATGTCCACATGGCCATGCTCTGCGCTATGGTACATGGCCTCTCTCAGGGCCCTCAGTCTGGCCTTTCCTGTTCGCAGCGTCCCACTGCAGTTGGCCTGCGGGGCCAGCCTCTTCTCCCCGGGATCCGAACCCTCGGCCAGGATCTCCTCCAGGGACAACACCTCCCCCTTTTCCTTCTCCGAATGGGACAGGAGCTTCCTGAATACATTCCTATACAGGAGGGAAACAGGTGGAAGAGGTCAAAAGGATGGGGAAAGGTAAATACAGATAAAAAATGCTGAGTTGCACCATGGGTAAACAAAAAAATATTATTTACTGGAGTTAGAAACCATGTTTCAATAGACCTGAAGTCTTGTAGCAGAGAGCTCTATACCAAAACTGCAAAAGGATTAATTAACCACCATTTCGTGGAAGAAAATATACAAAAAGGGAAACAAATCTAGAACAAATCAAACCTAGAACAATACAATACAGAAAAATACAAAAACATAGAAATAAAAAGCACAATACTACAATAGACATCTTGAAAAAGGGTTGAGTGGTGGCCTAGTGGTTAGAGAGCAGGGCGTTTGCATCCCGGAGAGGCCACAAGTACCCTGGTTCAAATCCCACAGCCTGCCACTCTGGATCCCTGAGCAAGACCCTGAATGCTCCCTGGGCCCCACACAAGGTCAGCTCACTGCTCCCTAAGGGATGGGTTAAATGCAGAGGACAATTTCTCCAATTTGAGATCAATAAATTCTAAATTTAAATTAAAATTTTAAAAGCATAACACTCCAAACACAGCAGGTACATTGCAGCAAACGCATTAAATAGTTAAACAACAATTAAAGAAACACAATGAGATAGAAAGCACTAAAGAAAAGACCAAGCAGACGAAGACAGGCGCTGCTCATTTAGCCTCTTTGCCATTTTAGATGTTTGCAGTTTTGATTATGTCAGGCCACATTTGTTTCAGGTACAAAACGAATCCCTCTGCCCCATGACCTTTGATACCTGCCATTTGTATTGGCTTTGTTAGCTTCTAATTGGCTATAAATATTAATAAAAAGGTCCTTATATGACTCCAATAAATATCCAACAGCAGGATGTTGCTCAGGATTATGTTGGTTTGATCAAGAATCATAATATGTCCCCAAACAGGGATCAGAACCAGATTCAGTAGAAATACAATGATTTGAAAAAGTTGTCGCCACCTAACAGATTTCTTCTGCTTTTGCTTTTTTTTGTCAAACTTGCATGTTTCAGATCAACCACATTTTAATATCAAATATTTTTTGAGTAAATACAAAAAACAATTTTAAAATGTTGATTTCCCTTGTTAAGAGAGAAAAAAGTTATTCAAACCAACCCCTATTTGAAAAAGTAATTGCCGCTTTTGGTTCAATTTCTAGCCAGACCCAGACCTGATAACCAACAGACCTGTAGAAGCGCAAAGTCAATTAAATAGACCCTGTATGATAACATGAAGAAGGCTAAAAAAACCTCATTACGCCACACATCATGCCACGAACAGCTGAGAAACAAAGTCAATGACGTCTGTTGGTTGGGAAAGGGTTACAAAGCCGGTTCTTTGGGACTACATCAAACTACAGCCATTATTCACAAATTGAGAGAACGCCCAAATATGGAAGAGAACATGGAACAGCAACGAGCCTTCTCCATTCTACTCCAATAGTGCATTGACAACTCCTCCAGGAGGTCTCAAAAGAACCCAGATGAACATCCAAAGTACAGCTGGTCTCATCTGTCTCAGTCCAGGTCAGAGCTCAACAATAAGAAAGAGAGTAGGAAAAAAAGCCAGAACCAACGCTGGGCAAATAAAACACAAGACTGGTCTCATATTTCCCTAAAAACATCTTGATGATCACCTTTTGGGAAAATATTCCGTGGATTGAAGAGACAAAAGTTGAAAGGTGTGTATCTTGTTACATCTGGTGTAAAACTAACACAGCCTTTCAGAAAAACAACATCACAAGCAGTCAAAAATGGTGGTAGTGTGATGTTTTGGAACTGCTTTGCTGCTTCAGGGCATAGATGATCTGGACCTGGACAATGATTAACAATGATTCTGCTCTTGACCAAAAATTCTGAAGGAGAATGTCTAGATCAAGCACTTGATTTACAGAGGTTGGACAATGAAACAGAAACACCTGTCATTTTAGTGTGGGAGGTTTCATGTCTTTGTGATGTATCAAGAGCCACGGTATCCAGGGTAATGTCAGCATACCACCAAGAAGGACGAACCACATACAACAGGATTAACTGTGGATGCAAGAGGAAGCTGTCTGAAAGGGATGTTCGGGTGCTAACCCGGATTGTATCCAAAAAACATAAAACCACGGCTGCCCAAATCACGGCAGAATTAAATGTGCACCTCAACTCTCCTGTTTCCACCAGAACCGTCCGTCGGGAGCTCCACAGGGTCAATATAGTGACCTGGTCACTATCCTCTGGAAGAATGGCTTAAAATCTCTCTGACCACTGTGCAGGACTTGTATATGTCATTCCCTAGACGAATTGACGCTGTATTGGCCGCAAAAGGAGGCCCTACACCATACTAATAAATTATTGTGGTCTAAAACCAGGTGTTCTCTTTCAACATTCGTTTCGGTATCTCACTATGGGACAAGCCTCCAGCGCCTGTCCCCCAGAAGCTCTATTACATTACGCCAGTCTTGACTGGCAGGCGGAAGTGACGTCCGCTCCCATGGGAGGACTTCCTCCCAGTATAAAAGTCGACGTCACGTAGGTGATCTTCAGTCTAACACCTCTTCTCGCTCCCAGAAGCACCTCTCAGACGGTCATTACAGTAACTTGAGCTAGCTTAACTGTTCACAGAGCGAGCTAACAACTCGGTCGCCGAGCGCTTCTCAATAACTGTGCTCGACTGTTCTGAGTCCCTTTCAACGCTGGTCTGTCGCCAAACAGCAGCGCTGCAACTGGTCACCAAACTAGCTGCAACCTTAACGGAGCTTACGAAGTTGTGTAACTTGCACTCGTTCTCACCATGAACAGAGTCAAGCCACCATCTAGAACCTGCACATGTGGCAATCTCATAGCTGGGGCAGATACCCACTCTGTCTGCGCTTCGTGTCTGGGGCTGCATCATGCCCAGGACGCGTTGGCGTCACCGGCGAGCTGCGAGCACTGTGCACGGCTCTCCCTTAAGTCTCGTCAGCGCAGGCTAGCATGCCAAGCTAGCCTGTCGGAGGTTGATCCTCTGATGGGGGTAGCCAATCCCCCGCCACCGGAGCTTCCTGGTACTGATGAGAGAGAGCCCACTTTGGCTGGAGCCAGTTGGGGTGATCAGCTCGACGCTGTCGCGCCACTGACTGACCCAGAGGAAGACGAGGCCGCACTTCCAGGTTTCAGTACTCTTGCTAATGCCGAGTCCGAATCTGAAATGGAGTCCATCAGTCTCGGGTCTGACGACGACGAGCTGGACTGCGGGCCTTATGCCATCCAGTCGGTTGCAAAGCCCTCGGTGACGGATGACACCAGCCGCTGCGGTTCCCCAAACCCGACTGCAACGGACCTGCATGATGTCTGCAGAAGGGCAGCAAAGAAGCTGGGCATCGAGTGGCCGGAAACCCTCACTGAAACTACCACATCTCGATATGAGGGGAAGCGGCTTCCGAGAGCCAAATCTTCCGGCAGACAGCTGTTGCCGGTATTTCCCGAGTGCCTCGAGGAAGCGACCCGGTCCTGGAGCAATCCTCTCACCGCCAAGAACCCCGCCCTGGGAGGGTCGGCACTGGACTGGACGGGCATGGAGGCCGGCGGGTTTTCACATCTGCCTCCCATAGAACCTCTGCTGGCATCTCACCTGCACCCATCGCAAAAGTCAGCCATGACAGCGGCAGGACCCACCCTTCCCTTCAAAGCTGACTCTTTTCAGTCCACTCTGAATGAGAAAAGCTACAAGGCGGTGGCTGCATCTGTTAAAGCCTTAAACGCTTCATCTCTTCTCCTCGCTTACCAAGCGGAATTACAGGAGCAGATGACTGGCACAACGATGGCCGATTTGTGGGACGAGTTGTGCGTGGTGACAGACCTATGCCTGCGTCTCCACAGAAGTGCTGTCCAAGCATCCGGGAGAGCCATGGCCCTGATGGTCACTCAGGAGAGAGCTAGATGGCTGAACCTCTCTAGCCTGTCTCAGAGGGAAAAGAACCAGCTCCTCAACACCCCCGTGGACCCGAAGAGCTTATTCGGACCCACAGTGGCAGCCATGCAAAAACGCTGTGAGGAAAAGAAGAGGGAAGGTGAAGCGCTAAAGCTGTGTCTGCCCAGGAAAGCGCAGCCTCCTCCCCCTCCAGCACCCCGTGTGCCGTTCGCTCAAGCGGCTCATCGTTCAGAGCCGACCGAAGCGGAGGAGGATCAAAGCCACCGAGAGCTCAGTGGAGCTGCAGCTGTGGCCAGAAAGCACACACCAGTGCACAAACACATGCCAGTGTCTAAAAACACGACCTTCCCCCTTCACAACATGTTCAATAAAGTTGTTTTCTGGCACGCATCCAGGCCTGGAGCCGAGGGGGCAGCCACAACAAAAAAACATGAAAAATATGTTAAAAATAACACAAGGACAGGACATGGCCGTGCAGCTGCACATGAGGCCACAAGGGGGGGCTCTCACCCTACCTCTAACACAGCAGGCTGTTTTTTCTGTGGAAGAAGCAGACCTGGGATGAGCGCAGCTGGCAGTTGTAGCGGAACAGCAGATCCCTCAGCCGGTGTTGCGCAGTGTTTACACGGAAGAACCTTTAGGTCCACTGGCAAACAACACTCAGCTGTGGCGAGCGTGTGGAGCGTCAGATTGGGTGATAAAGACTGTATCCAAGGGATACAGGCTCCAATTTGTGACAGCCCCACCCCGTTTCAAGGGCATATTACCGTCATACGCCCGGGGAGAGTCCGCTCGCGTCCTGTAAGAGGAAATAATTTCCCTGCAGCACAAAAGAGCTGTCCGGCTGGTACCGCAGGAGAAAAGCAGAGACGGGTTTTACTCCAGATACTTTCTCGTGCCGAAAAGGGGCGGGGGTCTGCGACCGATATTGGATCTGCGGGCTCTGAACACATATCTGAGACGGTATTCGTTCAGGATGCTAACACACGCAGCTCTGATAAAGTTTGCGCGTCAAGGAGACTGGTTTGTCTCCATAGACTTGAAAGACGCATATTTCCATATCCCTATATACCCCCCTCACAGAAAATACCCCAGATTTGCGTTTCAGGGAGAGATATACGAGTACCTGGTACTTCCTTTTGGCCTCTCACTGAGCCCACGTGTGTTCGTGAAATGCACCGAGGCAGCCATCGTGCCTCTGAGGGAAAGGGGGATGCGTCTGGCGACGTATATAGACGATTGGCTGATTGCAGCTCAGTCTTTAGAGGAGCTCAGGACGCATGCCGAGATGCTTACTTTACATCTGACAGCCCTGGGATTCACAATAAACTGGGAAAAGAGCATTTTAACCCCAGTACAAACAATCACCTTCATTGGCCTGTCCCTGAATTCAGTCGAGTTCAGAGCGCGCCTCTCAGCGGAACGAGTAAAAGCCTTTCAGGCTTGTCTGGCACTCTTTCGCAGAGGCACACAGGTTATGCCTCAGATTGCTGGGTCTGATGGCGTCTGCGCTGGGGGTCATCACACTCGGCCGTCTACACATGCGCCCGTTTCAAAGGTGGGTGGCGTCACTCAGCTTGAGCCCCACACGCCATGCTCACCGCAGTGTCCTGGTTTCTCTCATATGTGCACACGCGCTGAGCCTGTGGAAGCATCCCAGTTTTCTCAACACCGGCATTACCATGGGAACCATCCTGATGAGGAAGGTAATTACCACAGATGCCTAGCTGACAGGCTGGGGAGCCACTCACGAGGGGATGATGGTAAACGGCGTTTGGAGTCCACAAACACAGACAGCTCACATAAATTGTCTGGAACTCCTGGCCGTGATGCTGGCACTGAGACACTTTCTGCCCTTTATCAAAGGGCACCATGTTTTGGTCAGAACGGACAACACAACAGTGGTTGCTTACATCAACAGACAGGGGGGTCTGCGCTCACGTCATTTACACGAGCTGGCATACAGACTGATAATCTGGACCAGCTCACACTTGCTGTCGCTAAGAGCGACTCACGTGCCAGGGGTAATGAACAGAGGCGCGGATCTGCTGTCAAGGGGCAATCCCCGCTACAAAGAGTGGAAACTCCACAGCGAGGTGATGACCCAGATATGGAAGAGGTACGGCCGAGCGGAAGTCGACCTCTTCGCATCAGGGGAAAATGCTCAGATGTTTTTCTCACTGACAGAGCAACAAGCTCCGCTTGGGCTGGATGCTCTAGCGCACAAATGGCCGCCGGCCCTACTGTACGCCTTTCCCCCGCTGGAACTGATCATTCCTACTTTCGCCAGGGTGCGAGAGGGAAAACACTCACTCATTCTGATAGCTCCCCGCGGGCCAGGGAAACATTGGCTAGCGGAGATTTTTCAGATGCTACACGGCGAGCCATGGCGGCTTCCCCTCCGCAGAGATCTCCTGACGCAGGCACGCGGAGAAATATTTCATCCGCATCCAGAGCGCATGGCCCTATGGGCCTGGCCTGTGAGGGGTTAAATCTGGCTGCCAGTGGGCTTCCCCAGAGCGTTATTGACACAATTCAAAATGCAAGGGCCATTTCCACGCGTAACGTGTATGAGGGTAAATGGCAAGCATTCGTGGGTTGGTGCGCAAAACCTATGGTGAGCGTAATGCAAAGCCCTGTGTCGGACATTTTAACTTTTCTGCAGGCACTGTTGGATAAAGGCTTGGCTTTTTCCACTGTGAAGGTGTACCTGGCTGCTATTTCAGCCTGTCACGTTGGCTTTGGTGACATAACAGTGGGGCAGCACCCCCTGGTGTGTCAATTCATGAAAGTTGCACGACGGCTCCGTCCAGTGTCGAGGAGCCTCACTCCTTCATGGGATTTACCTATGGTACTCGATGCGTTGTCACGTGCACCGTTCGAACCGTTGCAGCAGGTTGAGCTCAAAGTGCTTTCCTTTAAAACGGCCTTATTGATTGCTCTGCTTTCTGCTAAGCGTGTGAGTGACATTCAAGCGCTCTCAGTTAACCCATCCTGCAAGCAGTTTCTGGGTGAGTCAAGGGTTTTACTGAAACCTAATCCTGCCTTTATACCTAAGGTTGCTACGGCTCTGCCATGCCGTGCCCTTGAATTAATGGCTTTCTACCCACCACCGTTCTCCTCTCAGGAGCATGAACGACTGCATACGCTCTGCCCAGTACGAGCTCTGCAGTTATATGTGAAAAAAACAGCAGATTTTCGTAAATCAGAGCAGCTGTTTGTGTCGTGGGCTTCATCACATAAAGGAAAGCCTCACAAAGCAACGTCTTTCGCATTGGGTAGTGGGGGCTATTATTATGGCTTATGAGAGCAGAGGCCTTGCACCCCCTGCTGGTCTGCGGGCTCATTCCACTCGTGGTGTGGCATCATCCTGGGCACTGTTCCAGGGTATACCTGTGGAGGAAATATGTGAGGCTGCCAACTGGGCGACCCCTCACACCTTCACTAGGTTCTATAAACTGGATGTCACCAGGCCCACACTGGCTCACACGGTTCTGGGTGTGGGTTCCACATTGCCATGAATGCAAGATGCAATCTGTTGGTCTTCGAGTGAGCTTATCTGGCAATACGGGAGCAGAAATATCCCATAGTGAGATACCGAAACGAATGTTGAAAGAGAACTTTAGGTTAAAGATTTAACCCCGGTTCTCTGAAACATGAATGAGGTATCTCACCAGATCACCCTCCTTGCAGGGAGCGAGGAAGAGGTGTGCTTATTAAACTGAAGATCACCTACGTGACGTCGACTTTTATACTGGGAGGAAGTCCTCCCATGGGAGCGGACGTCACTTCCGCCTGCCAGTCAAGACTGGCGTAATGTAATAGAGCTTCTGGGGGACAGGCGCTGGAGGCGTGTCCCATAGTGAGATACCTCACTCATGTTTCAGAGAACCGGGGTTAAATCCTTAACCTAAAGTTTCAGTTTCATTGTCCAACCCCTGTATGTAATAGGACAATAATCCACAGTTCCCCAGCAAGTTTTGCTTTTTAATATATAAATGTATCTCTATATTTAATTTATCCTCAGTTTAAATAGAAATGACCTGATACACAATGTTTAAATACATGGCATATTGGCAGTGGCTGGGTCTAAATCCAGAACATCAAAATAAACATTGGCTATAGGGAACAAATTAAAACAAAAGCCTGGCAAAAAAAAAAAAAAACAACAACAAATTTAAACACGTGAGGACATGTCAAAAAATATCAGCATGTTATATTGTTTATCTTTACACAAAAATATTTCAGGAAAACAACAAACTTTTTTTAAAATAAAATAATTCTAAAGTACTCTGTAATAGTTTTTACAGGTTTTTATATTTGTGATCTGGTGTTTGTACATCCCCTTTCTAATGCCACCGTGGGCAACTTCCCATATGGCCTATACCAAAACCTACATATCATGTAAAAAAAAAAAAAAGTGTAAACCCATGACCTGCTTTTGCACGGAAACATTGATGCAGCCTGTTGCGGCAACAGTGGTAACAGATGTCCTGATCCACAAAGAATGGATTTTAAAATTTAATAAATGAATTGTGATCCCAGGCCGATAATGCATCGCTTCACCATCTGCTTCAGTCAGGAAGAGCTTGTTGGAATGTGCAGCGACACATCACTTTCAAGCTAATCAGTCTTTGCATGTGGAGTTTATTTGTTTGCCAGTCTTTGTCTGAAATCTGATCTCCATTTAGATCCTTAAAAATGATAATTACCTAAAATAAGAGTAAAACTGAGCAGTAGAGAGAGATACACTGTGTGTGCAATGAGTTTAAAGATATTAAAATTCATCTGACTATTATCTCCAAGAAAATCTGTGTGAGAAGAACCAGCCTTAATTCAGTTTCAACCTGTTCACAACATATCGCAGCGTGATCACCACTCCATAATTGATTGTTTTAATAATGCTGCATTGTGCTGCTGCCGTCGGTCTTCGCTCCACTCCATTTCCCCACCGCTCTGAATGCTAATGGGTTTTATCTTATTTAGTCGCACCGAGGCTGTAAAGTGCGGCCGAACAGACCTCATCGTCACCTGCTCTCCTTGAACGGAAACTGAGACATCTTCTGTGAGAAGCAGATGGAACGGAGCAGGATGTGTGAAGGGATCAATACTGTGGTGATGGATGGATTTACAGTGCTGGTGTGTGATTGACTTGTATCACCTGTGTCCATGTGAGGCTGCCAGGCTGAACGAGTTCATGTCTCCCAGCGGGGTGGAGGAGATGCCATTTCGACACATCGTCCCAATCATGGGGTCTGCTCCCCTTTCCAAAAGCAAGCTCACCAGCTCAAAGTTTCCTGAAGGGGCATTATGAAGAGGGAAAAATATACATTTAGAAAGCATGTTACTTTACTTTACTTACTGATGCTTTGATTTCCCCATATTAAAGGTCAATAGTTCAGATTTAATGTGGTATACAGAAACCTTATAGTTGGAGTTATGATTTGTGTAGTTGTGTGTTAAATTCAGATTGCATTTGTTCTTTTTATTTATTATTTTATAAAGATATTTTCTTCAATTCTTCAAAGTCAACTGGGTGCTGGCTTTGTGCATTTGCTAAGTGTAGTCTTTTTTTCTTGTAGTTTAAACCAGGGATGTCTTTGAGGAGTCAATGCTTCAACATTCCTGATAATCAGGTCATTAGCAGGACTGTAAAACTTGACTACATATTTAGGTTGTAATTAAGCTGTTTGATTCTAGTGTGTTGGACCAGGGCCACATCTAAAAGTTGAAAGACACTTGGCCTCGAGGGCATGAGTTTGACCCCTCTGGTTTAAATGATCCAGACACAACAAAGAAAATATCAGCATTTAAATTACAAAGCAACCAGTCGTCATTTATTTTGGTCGTACCTCCAAATAAGACTCCAGTTCATATTTAAAGTTAAAAATTTAAACATTCTCAGCATTCTTTTCCTATTTCTTTACCTTCGTTTGTGTGGATGTTTCCAAAACATCTACAGTATCTTCAAGTTAAAGCTTCTCAAGCACATGGAGGCTCATCAAGAACCTCTTTTAACATCAGTCAGTCAGTCAGTCAGTCATTTTTTACCGCTTATTCCATAGTGGGTCTTTTAATATGCAAAACATAAATTTAGGATCTTTCATGCAGTAGCTTTATAGCTATCCTCACTGGAAAGCTATTAAGATTGAAACAAGCAGCCATCATGTACAATGTTTAAGGTTTTGTATCTCAATAAAGTTAAAGTAGAACCAGCAGAAGTCTCATCTTTAAGCTCAAACTTCATGAAATGATTTCTTGCGGCTTTGAGTTTTAATCACTAGTTACCATGACAGCATGGTTTCCCATCCCTCAACAAGGTTACTGAAACACAACTTTATTTAATTGTGCCGTTACCAGTAACCATGTGAAGACTTTTATTGAAAATAAAAAAAAAGATTTAGTGAAACAGATTTTTCATACCATAAAACATCTGTTTTAGGATTTAGTTAAAACAAATTAAAAGTGATACTCGTAGCTTGGCTATGTCAAATAAACAGTAATGTTTCTGTTTCTGCTAGTTTTTAGGCAACAGATCAATGGCACTAAGACTTGTATTGAAAGAAGTAAAGATATGTAGTATGTTGGTGGAAAGATATGAATATTTGTTACACACAAAGCTAGGTTAGCAGTTCCAGCATTTGTTCTAAGCTAAGCTAACTCTCTCAAGGAATTATCCAGTGCTCAACAATATTTAACATCAATCGCAGTCTAATAATGTTCCATTGCTTTAATATTGGATTTAGTTGATTTGGTTAGCCTTTTCCCTTGAGAAACTGATGACCAGGTCGTGGGGTGGCTAGTTAAACTAAACTAAATGTGGTTAATCATAGTTAATGTGTGAATTAACATGAGAGACAGTTACTTCTCAAAAAGTGATGGGTTAGTTGGTTTGGATAGATTATTTTCCCTTACCAAATTAGTTCATGATTTAAAAACTCCTTTTTCATATTTATTCTGGTTATGTTTTGTGTGATGTTACAATTTGTTTGAGAACAAACATTTGTTGCAAAAAAAGCTAAAACAGAAGAACTCTTCAAGGGGTCAAATCATTGACCAATACGCTATGTTATCTTAATCAGCCAGCCAGGAAACGAACCTAGGATCTTAATAACCTAATTACTTTTTTTTTTACTTTTAATGGGGACATATGCTTTTAAATCCTTCCTTTTCACATTTAAATCATCCAGGTGTGGTCTATATAAAATGGAACTACAATGCTTTGGTCTGAACCCCTTGTTATTGTATCTCCACAGGCTCCTCTTTTACCTGTTCTGAGGTGCGTCTGAGAGCAACTCTACTGAGGCACTTAACACCCTGCCCCCTCCAGGTCAAAGAGCGCTGCACTTTAACCCAATCGGCCATTTTTACAGTTTGATAACAATAATCTAGTGCCGCAGAAACAATACAAAATTGTTTATGTATTACTATTGAAAACACGCAGTACAGTTCTGTCCTCAAGGAGCTAAAAGCAGCACACAGCTCTAACATAAGTAGAAGGCACGATGCTACTGCTATCAAAACAATGGCTAGTACGTCATATCAACACACAATAAATTCATGTCTAAAATAAAGTTTGCTGTTATTTTAGCGTTATTTGCAGCTTAGCGCTTTGCTGTCTCTGTCGTTTCCATAGACAGAAGGAACTGACCCCTTAATTAGATGAAGTCTTTCAGCAAATGCTTCTTGATACTGGAGGAGGTTGCTGAAGGCACTCGTCGTTGAAGTAGAGAAATATAAATTTCCCCATTAATGTGGGAACATTTCCATGAAAAACAAAGTTAACCAGGCCCCTTAAAGAGGTTCTGATGCTGGGGGACGATGTAATGAATTGTGTCGGTTAATACACCCAACAACCAAACCAAACTTATCCTCTTTCAGCGTAAGCATACTTGAGCTTGACTACAAAATCGCAGCGAGACATATGGTCGTGTACGTGAAAATGATCAGCTGGATGTCCATGACCTTATTTAGCTGTTCTGCAGCAAATACTGTGACGTAACAGATGATAGAAAAAACTGAATGGAATGAAAAATATGACCCAAACAGAATATAAAAATATCTATGCAACACCGGGAGAGGCTAAATTCAGCTTTTCTGCTCTCCTACATACTCCAAGTACACAACAAAATGTATTTAAAGGCTAAAAAAGAGGATTTTGCGTGAGATGTCGTGCTTTAAGTTCGAACTTGAATTTCTAAGTTTATTCCTATTCTATTCAATTAAGACCATTTATATTGTCCAAACGTACAACAAACGTCATGTCAAGGCACTTTACAAGACATAATGGCCAATTTGATATCTGATTATATAGAATATGATTACATATGAAATTCTGTTTTAGTAAATGCAATTATTCCAAACGTCATCCAGTTATAAGGGCGTATTTCAATTTAATTATATACAGTCTGATTTGGTCCTGATTATAATACAGTAACATCTAAATGTATTATTTAAATAATGCAAACTGATAAAAACTTATCTAAGGAAGCACATCTCATTGCATCAAATCATCTATCAGAAGAGTAATGCTCTGCTTTACTGAATCAAAGAGAGTAGCTGAAGATAATGAACTATGGAGATAATTAAAGCAGAATAAGCTTGCCACCAACCGAAATAAGAACCCGTGTGTTAGATTACAGCCTTTGCTGCTTGCTTGTGTTTACCTGCAGCAGCGGCAAGTTGGAGCGGCGTCTCTGTGTAGTTCTCCGCCCCATCCTGCAGGGCACCCTCCACACTGGCTTTGTTATCCAGCAGCAACTGTGGGAGATATGGTAGAGGAAGCCAAAAACAGGACGGGATAACACGGAGAGGGAAAACAAGCAAGGGAAAGATGGGGTGTTACATTTCGGTTTGGCATAAATAAAAGCCTTGATGGCAGGAGAGCTCTAGTCTTGTCTTCTCGTTTGGTACTGCTATTGACGTTGAGCCGAAATGCCCAAACCCTGATTGTTGTCATAAATACAAAAAATCCTAGAGGCAACAATATGCACAAGAACTACTACTCTAACAAAAGATATCTCATATTACTGGTGAATAGACACTTGTCCCTGAGGCTGTGTATCAGGCCGCCTGAGCTGCTCTTTTCAGCTGAGCTATAAGAGTTTCCAAATTTTTTAATCCTGGAACAAAGCTTTACATCTTGTTACTTTTGCTTAATAGATACAGGGTAAAAAACAAACAAGCAAAAAAAACAAAAACAAAAAAACAAAAAACTAATCAACATAACAGAAAAAAATTACTTTCAGGATAAAATGTCTTCAGGGTGCTTCAAATTTTTATTGTATCTCTGGAAAATGAATATATGTTGGCTGATACTTTAAAGCTCTCTCTAAAGTTTGGACTACAGTGCTTTTCAAAAGTGCTCATACCCCTGTGAACATTTTCACATCTTGTCAGTACATTTTAGCGCAGTACATATTTGTGATGTGGAATGAAACCGATCAATGGTTTTTGAAATAATAATAAAAAGGTAAATAAAACCCTCAACGTGTGGTGTTCATTTGTACTGTATTCAGCTCCCTTTACTCTCATACCCCTAAATAAAATCTAGTGCAACCAGTTGCCCTCAGAAGAAACTCCATTAGAACAAATACCACTTGTCTGTGATTTATTCTCACTGTGAATACAGCCTTGCATGAGGAAGTAATTTACCAACAGCTTCATGATGGCCAAGGGACCAAGCACATGGGTTAGGGATAAAGTTGTGTTAACCTCTAAAGCAGGGTTAGATTATAAAACAATGCCCCAAGCTTTCAACATTTCACAGAGCTCTGTTCAATCAAGTATCTGAACATGGAAAGATTATGGCACAACTGGAAACATGCCAAAATGTGGATGTCCTCCATTAAATAACAGGCTTGGCAAGCAGAAGATTAAACTGAGAAGCAGCCATGGTAACTCTGGAGGAGCTGCAGAGATCTACAGTTCAGGTGGTGAGAATCTGTTGATAGGACAACTATTAGTTGTGCACTCTCCAAATCTGGTCTTTATCAAAGAGTGGCCAAGTCATTGTTGGAAGAATAACATAAGACATCCTGTTTGCCTGAAGCCATCTGACGTAGCAACAATGTGGAGCACTGCACATCAAACTGAACACAAGTCCACCATAAAACATGGTGGTGGTAGCATTATGCTTTAGGGATGATTTTCTTCAGCAGGGACAGTGAAGTTGGTCATAGTTGAGGGGAAAATAGATGGAATCTAAATACAGAACAATCCTGTGAGAAAACTAGTACAGCAAGATCTATAATAGGATGGCTTAGATCAAAACATATTCATGTGTCAGAATGGTCCAGTCAAAGCCCAGACGTAAATCCAGATTATTTGGCATGAATCTGATGTTCACACATGCCATCCATCCAATCTGACTGAGAAAAGCTGATAGAAACATACCCAAAAAGACTTGCAGTTGTAAATGCAGCAAAAGGTGATTCTAAGAACACAAATACATGTTTGATTTTTCTTCCATCATGCACTTACTTTGTGTTGCTTTATTACACAAAATCATAGTAAAATATATTGACTGTTGTTAGGTTGTAATGTGACAAGATGTGAAAAGATTTAAGGAGTGTGAATGCTTTTGCAAGGCACTGTACTATGAAGTGGGATCCATTTCAAGTAAGATACTATCTACAGACAACCACTTCATGGAACCCAATTAAAGAACCTGAACTGTACCAAAAGAGTTAACTAAGTCATCTTAACAAGCACAGCACAGAAAGGACCATGGAAGGAGTCATAAAAGGACTTCTGGCATCATTGCTTCTATGCAATCATGATCATTATCTTCATTTTTTAGTACAAAGGTGAGGGCAGGGAGCCAGAGGTTAGTGGTTACAGGTTATTAACGTAACTACCTGCACGACAGGGATGTGTCCGTGCAACACGGCGAACGTGAGTGGCGTCGCCTGGCGCGTTTCGGGATAAACTGAGGGGTGCTTGTTTACTGTGCTTGGCACCTGGGAAGTCATAGGTGAAGTTCAGGGAGAGAGATACACAGCTGTTATAACATTCAGAGCTCAGGAAAAGGGTAGAGATGGGGGAGGAAGTAGTATGCAGGAGAAGTGTAAGCAGAAGAGGGCAAGATGACGGGGAGATTTTCCTCCTGAGTTTTACATAAAATCTTGAGCAGCTTTACTCGTTCCTCTCATTTCATATTCTCACTCTAAGCAAGAAGAGCTGCATCTGCCTGGACAAGGTTCTCTGAGTGCACTTTGCTGTGTCTGTCTGGCTCCACCTTTTCATGGAGTTTCATCTCAACAACAAATGAAACCAGAGAGAAGATGTAACAGTGACAACAAACACATGCAGGATTTGAGGCGCAGACTCAGAAGCAAAGCAGAGATATTCTGTGGGTTTTTAATCAGTTTTATTGCTGATTAAATTATCCAAATGATTTCCAAAAGTCACCCAGAGGAAAAACAGGTATTTAGTATGATGTCACATTTCATTTGGACTCTGATGCCTAGCAGCTGTGGGACTGCTGGTGTTTTATTGTTTAATGATATGAATTATTAACCACTTTATAATTATAGGCAGCCTCAGCAGAGAAGGAGGACAATCTGAGATAAGAACTGTGTGTAGAGCACTGTATCATCTGGTTTTACATTACTTAAAGGCTCAGCTCATAAAAATGTACAAAATGATTATTTACAGTTATGTATCAATGCAGGAATATGTATTATATTCAAAAAGGCTATTATTCTTATTATATAAGGTCAAGCTTTGGATTTGTTTTTTTTTGTTTGCTGGTAGGATTAACACAAAATCGAAACAATTTGCATTAGGATTTTTAAACACAGCTGATGCAAGGCACAGGTGCTTTGGATATTGGTTCCTAAGGCTCCCTTCCCATCCAATTCTTAAAAAAATCAACCAGAGCACTGATGGTCTCTGCGGGGTCCTTTGCAAAACACCATTTCTATGCCAATAAGGGAGGGAGAGAAGCACACACAGCTCCACATTGTACTGCATGATTTTGTTTTCACAAATAGAAAAAAGTTTTCGAATTTATAAATTATTTAAAACAATTTTAAATTAAAAACTAAGAAGAAATAGCCCTTTGCTCATTTTTAAAATGTTTTTTTGCAGCACTAGTGGCCTTTATCGTTCAAATTTTTTCAACGGCAAGCTGAGAGGACAGGGGTGGAGAGAAACATGCAGCAAATGTCGCTTGGGCCGGGAGTCGAACCTGCAACAGCTGTGTCAAGGGCTGAGGCCTCTGAATATGAGTCGGACGATTTACCCCTGCTCTGCACCCCCCTTTGCTCAATTTTTGAGTCAGCGGTCAACTTTAACGTAGTCTGAAATACAAAAAAATGTCAACACCCGATTTAATGTTAAATTATTTATTAAGACATTAACATTTTGATTTTATTGCCCTTTAATAAAAGATAACCTTGTCTTGCTCATAACGCAAAATATATCAACAGGAAACATTTAGGAAAACCCTAGCCCCTAATAACTAATCGTACCCCCTTTGGCTGAACTGACTTCAGTGGAATAGTTGCTGTAGCATTCTACCAGTCTCAGACATCAGTCAGAGGAAACTTTCCCCCTCTCCTCACTTTCAGCTGGGAGATGTTGGAGGGGTTTCATGGATGTATAACTCACCCCATAACATCTCAATGAGATCAAGATCTAGGGTTTGATTTGGCCAACGACTTTGATTTTCTCAGACTTCAACCAGTCCTTGGTGGGTTTACTGGTATGTTTTGGGTCATAGTCATGTTACAGGGCCAGGTTTTACTTCAGCTTTAAATTTTCCTTACCAATGCTAAGGAAAACGTACATTTTTATCAAGCAACCTTTGATACACGGCACAATTCACAAGGATGGTTTGCTGCAGAAGCAAGCAGATAGTTTAAGGTTCTTCCGCTGGAATTCTATGTTTAGTTTATGCCACATGTCTTCTTTTCTGGTGCTCAATTTTTTCAATTTTAGCCTCACCAGTCGAATCAACATTATTCCAGAAGCCCTGGCCTTTGTCTAACTTCTCTCTGACAAACCTTAGCCTGGCCTTCATGTTTGTCTTAGAGAGCAATGGTTTCCTCCATGCACACCTCCCCGTTAGAGTCGTCTCCTTCTAAATATTCAGACATGCACTTTTTTATTAGCATAGCAAGAGCCAACTGTATGTCCCCTGATGACTTTTCAGAGGTTTTTTGAAGACTGCTTTTAGACATCCAGAACTAGAAATGTTAGCAGTTTTTCATAAAGTGAACGAACTGTTTTCAAATTCTTTTGAGTCCTCCTTAAATGTCCAATTAGCTGCTACAATCTGCCTCCTGAAGACCTTTGACAATTCTTTTGATCTCACCATGGGGTTCACTCTTCCCTTAAATGTCAGAAACAGACCGAACTAAATGTCTGAGGTTTAAAAAGGGCAAAAGTTCTTCAAAATGGGGTTAAATGTGGAGTGATTCAATTAACACCTCACCAGAAATTGCATTTGTTCTCTAATTTTACAAAAACCCTTTTAAGGCTCTGGTTGTTCTATGGTGTTCTAATATTTTCACGACTGTATGTCACAGAGGCAAACATTTAAATAAAGAAATCTTTGCCGTAAGTAAAAACAGTTTATTTTTGGCAAGGCAAGTCATTCACAAAAGGAAGGCAGGAACAAAACAATGACAGGCATGGAGGACAAACAGAAGTGTGATCCGTAATGTTTCCGCAATGAGTAAGAGTATTATTGTGAATTTAAAGAACTGGCAGACTGGATGAAGTTGATTACTATGGCTGACAGAGACCGGGAGAACAAGACGTGACTGGAGCAAAACATAAATCCAATAATACAAACTAATCAGGAGAAAACCTAACGTGCAGAACATAAACAGAAAACAATACTAAGAAACTAAAACACATCCAGGAAAATAATAAACAGAAGCATGATTCAAAACATAACTGGAAAAAAAAGAATTGCCTGCTTTCCAAGTGTAAGCAGCATGTTTTTGCTGTCCGCGGTCGGGAACGTGTTCACCTGCGTCACACATCCAAGAATTATCCCTACTGACTGATGATATTTACCTGTCAACTTGGAAATAAAATATTAAATGTTTCCACATACTCCCTGCAATGTGCTCACGTACCACTACGGGTACGAGTACCACTGGTTGGGAATCACTGTTCTAAGCAACGCAACTCTGTTACTTATATTATCAGAAAAAGACATAATACAATATTTTCTTTCTCTTTTTATTTTATAGCCTAGTTTGCTCTTGACCAGCTAGCATAGCAGCTACCACAGCTACCATGTAGTCTTGAGCAAAAACTCTCACAAAAGCACTGATTTGCAACTCGGTTACTATAATCAGAGTAACAGGGTTCCATCTCCTTTAGAAAGGACAATCTATCATCTATAATAGAATAAAACTTCTATGTTTAATATTTAAAATGTAGCAATGATGGCATGTTTGACTCAAACTGAAATTATGTTTTGATCATTTTCAGTAGTTTTAAAAACATTTAATTGACCTAACAATAAAGGCGTGATCCAGATGTGGGAAATACTCTATTGTGATGTCAGCTGCATTTGTTCTGCAACAGGAAATCTGCATTACGAATCTCAGAAAACCTAATGCTTTAGTTTTTATTCCCATTGTTGACCACACATAGAGCAACACAGAATTGCAGTGGTACAGTCAAGAGGTTGTGGGGAAATGGTATGCCTTGGTGTACGGCTGTACCATCTACCCAGGGATCAACCAAGAGGTGAATAAAACCCTCTGCCAGTTAAATGGGTGCACAGAGTGGAGGGGAAACATTTTTCTTGCCATTGAGGGATGCTCACCACTCGTATTCCTTTGATGACCTTGTGACCCCTCATTCCTCTTCCACAAAATGCTACCTCATGTCACAAGGCCATTGAAAGGGAGGTAAAGAATACTATCCTCAGCTGTGAAAATTAAATTAAACTAAATTTCTCAGTTCATAAGTTCATGATTGTTACTGAGTATTTATTATGTTATGTCATGATTTACAATCAAATGTAATGTGTAACTTCAACCCAGTTACCATGTCGGTTTTTAGTAAAATAATCTTAAATTAAGTTCTCAGCGGGCAAGGATTTAATCTATTGTCCTTCCAATTGATTAAATATTTATATCATGCATTTCAACAAATATTTAAAAAATAAATGTTGAAATGAGTAAAAAAATGTGAAATTCAACTTAAGATAGATTTTAAAATTTGCTTTATATAATATAATTAAACTATTATGTGAAATTAAATTAATATTCAAATAAAATTTTACATCCATTATTTAATTATAAAAGATTTGTTTAGAAATATTTTTGAAATATATGTTTAAGTATCTGCAACAAGGTTGCAACAAACACAACACACGACAAATGAAATATCTCATACAAAGTGAACCGTTGATGGTTGAGCTGGACGAGGCAAATTATATGATGGTTTATTACCTGTTTTTCTTAAAAACATATTTTAAAATTAATTTATTTAAAAAAATTTTAAATAAATAACATTAAAATAAATTCAAAAGGTTTGGTGTCTAAATATTCCTCCAACTCTGGAATGACCCATGTGCAAATCTTCTATTAGGAGTTTCTGACATCTGCTATTTCAATGCAGAAAATACAGTAATCACAACAGAGTTTTCTCTATTCCAAAAAATATTGTTTTAAAATATTTTTCAACCAAGAAACATGAAAAATGTTAAATGTTTCAGATGGGTCTCATGCATTTATATGCCAGGGGAAAGCTGAAACACATGGTGGAAGTGCAGAAATCGTTCATGTGTAAAGAGGTCTGCAGATTGTAGGAACAACATTCTGCAGATCTCCATCAGTTGTTGAACATTTGCTTCCAATAAGTTAACAAAACTCGAGCTGAAACACAAAACTGTCGATACCTCTGAAGAGAAATACTTGTTCTAAATTAAGTAAATATCTGTTCACCAATAAACTCCTGAATGATTTCCATCGGGTGTGATTTGCTTCTGAGTCAGTGCAGGAACAGGTCTAAAGAAGCCATCACAACTACAGACTGTAAAGGTGATGGAAAAAGGAGGAGCACTGTTTGAATTCAGCAAAACATGACTAAAAGTGAAGATTAAAGCAACAATACAAAAATAAAAAAAGACAAAGCATGATTTATGATTGCAAAGCCTCTATTTTACTGTCTTATTTCAACATAACAAATAAGTGCAATAAAGTTCATGCGGTCTGTGGCAGCAAATTACACAAAGTGCACCTGCTTGTATAACAGTGGTGTATTATTGATGTGCCATAAACTGCTGCTGGATATCTGCAGTGTAAATTGAAATGAAGTGACTGCCGGAGCTGAGGGACTATCAGCGGATTATTATTCAGTATCAGTGGGAAGAGAAACCGACAAATGATAATCGTTTATCATCAGTGCACTTTGTGTAACGAGCTGCTGGGAGAGTAGAGAGCGAGCTGGGAGCAGGTGAGACAGACTGGGGAGCAGGGGAAGGTAGGGGGGTGTGGGGTTCAACATTCTCACAGAAACAAAAGTGAATGAAACATTAAACTGGGACAAAAATGTGGAATCATTGAGACATGTTGGACAGGCTCGACACTGACCTCGCTATTGATGTTCGCTCCGGCGTCCAGCAGCATCTGGACCATTGCCTCGTCACCTCGCACGCAGGCGTACATGAGAGGTGTCATTCCCTGCAGGGAAGGACGAGAGGGCTGCATGAAACGTTTCAACATCAAAGTTTAATGGGAAAAAAGGATGGTGAATTAACATGTGCTGCAGAGATGTTCAGCTGAAATCTACAGGTTTGCATTGAAAAGGTCTAAAAGCATCACAATGTCACTGCTTTGTGTTCACTCTACATGACTGAACAAAAATAAAACAATATTTTCTGCATAGAAAATGGTTTCTTTTCTTGTTTTAAGTGAAACTACGGTTGATATTCTAACAGTAAATATTAGGGTGGTTTAGGCTTTTCATTTTTCTTTTCTTAATTGCACAGTTATTTAAATATTTTCACTGTAACCATGCTCTTTCTAAGCCATTAATGATGAGCATACTAGCCCAGAACTGAAGGCAACTGCTGGGCAGAAAATGACTGATTCAGGATTCTGGTGAATCACATCAATTCTCTGGCATCACTTAAAAAATTGCTTCCTTGCTTCATCCAACTGTTTGTTTTTACATCAGAATGTGACACGTTAGCAAAATGATCAGATTTCTGATGGTCTATAAAGCTACAAATCATTGACACAGATACATGTTTTGCAGTGCAAACAAGCTCTAACATAGCACAAATGTTTGACACAATTTTGCTAGATTTAAAGAATCTGGGTTATTTCTGAACTGGTGACCTGTCCAGGGTGTACTCTGCCCCTCGCCCAATCACAGCTGGAGATATGCCAGACCACCCACGACCCTGCAAAGACAAGCGCGTATAGACAATGGATGTAAGGATATCTGTTCCCAATTTTGCCTAGATAAGTGCTGAGAGTTTTTAGTGCATTACAAGACTTTTGTTGCCAGTTATCCCTTGGAATATGGTTGCACAGATATTTCACCTGCAGCTACTCTGGAACTCATGCCTCGAGGTCTCAGATGAGAAAATAGTCTTTTTCTGTTGTGTCAGTTTACTTCGTCACGAACAAAGAAATGAAAGCCATGTTTTTATTCAGATGAACAGACATGCAACTTTCTGTTTATCCAGAGAGTGACGATAAAAGGAAGACTGAACCTGATACTGCAGCACTTCCCCTGGTCCGACTGCTGTCAGGTTCAGTCAATATCCCATTTTTACTGCATCCAACTCAGAGCCAGTTGGGAATTTCCATCCTACTCAGTCAATGGAGGTATTGGTGATTTCTTGTGAAGCTACGTGGAATCCAATGCGACATTTATACTTTTAAGCTATGCCTGGTTAACATCAATTTAGATCCTCAAAGCAACCTCTCACTCCAGTGCTTCAAAACTCCCAACTATTCAGGGTTTATTTTTGCTTTTTAGGAAAATCTCTTAAGCACAAGAAATCAGCACATTTCACTGTTTTTATTGATATTTTATGTGATAGACCAACACAGCTGTGGAGATCTATCACATATATATATATATTTATATTCAGCCACTTTATATTCATATCCCTAAATAAAATCCAGTGGACCCAATCCACCTTTTAGTAAATGGTAAAAACATCTGTCTTAATGTGCAAACCTTATAAGGACATTCCCCAAAGACTCAATGTTAACACTGCAGAGAGGTGGTTCCAAAACATTTTCACTCAGAGGACACAAACGCACGATTCATCAAATTTTTAATTGTCAAACATAAAAAAAAAATATGTATAAAATATCTCCCACTTAACAGTTATTGGGAATCTTTATCACAACAAGTTTGTGGTTGCAATGTAATAAAATGTGAAAACGTTAAAGGGGTATGAATAGTTTCGCAAGGCACTGTAATTAGTCTTAAAATAGGGTTTTATTTCCTTGTAATTCCCTCTTGACCACATGAGAAACCAGAAGGCGTTAAAGGAGCAATAAAGTAAAAGCTGGGATTGCCTTCATATCTGGATTTATCACGGCGACCATCAACGTCCGTAACAGCCTGCTGATTAAGTAGATCAGTTTTCCAGGAAACACTTAAAACTGAATCACCACAGAGGGATACAAGTCTCCATCATAAAGTGCTGAAGCGGGTTACGAACTGGTCGTAAAAGGCCTCTGTTGAACATAATGGCCTGAGTTGGACATATGATTGAGGTCTGCTTTATGGAAGCTTGTTGAAAACACTTCAGCAGCTCTGATAAATGGAATCAACTCTGCCTTGCTTACTGTCATGTTCTGATTCTCTTTCTTTCTTTTACACAATTGATGAAACTTGCGCCTGAAGCTCAGAGAATAATGTATGTGGGCAGGAAAGGCTGCAGAGAGAGCCTATGGTGACACACAGGGATACAAGATGACCACCTCTGCTGTCGATCTCACAGGAAGGAAGCTATTTTCAGGCATTTATGATAATCTACAGGAAGATGAGGTTGAAAAAGGCCCTGGGTTTGCAGAGGGTCATTTACAGCATGAAATGAGGCTAAATTAACCATAAAGACGTAAGTAGTGATTTAAAGATAATTACTTGAGACAGGTCTCTGAATGAATTCCTGTCTTTTTTTATAATTATGATTTCTATTTTTTATCAATAATATTAATCAATTTTTTAGATAAAATAACATTGAGTCATTAAGCTGCACTCCAAAAATAAGTAAAGATAATCGGCCTTGATTGCATTTAAAAACCATTCAATTACAGTGCAGTCTGCACCTATGGTATTTCTGGTAAAGATGTGTGAAAATCCTTAGAATAAATCCAGCATTTAATTTCAGTAATTTTATTCAGATTAAGAAAGTCATGTTAAAAAGTAATTCTTTGATAACAAAACCACAAAAGCTAGTCTAAATGGCACCTGTAACAATTCCTATTAAAATAATCTTAACTTTACATTTTGCACTTTTGAACTTTTCATCCGTAACATCTCACTTCATCTCATTGAATACCAGACGTGTAAACATGGCATGAAACAGACGTATTTCTCATGGATGGATGAAAAGAATAAATGAATGAGTGGATGGATGAATAATTAGGAGAAAATGTTTAGTTGTGTCTATTATTGTCATGAGGAACACTATATACTACATATACTGTCCACAAAACCGAAACAAAGAGTTGCATGTAAATGGGTGACAATTAAAAGAGAGATGGGCATAAACTGACAAGAGAAAATAGGAGACTGTAAACTAAAAGGAAGAGGGAAATAAACCATCATATATTTTGCCTGGGAAAGGGAAAATGATGATAATATGTTTGTAAGAATATGATCCAGAACAATATTTAGAGAAAATGTACCGACAACTGTGAATATTGATTAATCTTGCATCACATTTCAGGAGTTAATTGTATCAGTGCAGCACCAACACAAAGAAGCTAGCACTTATCTAGAACTACTAAACCGAAAGATTTTTCTTCCAAACCAACAAACAGGCAAAGAACATTAAGAATTTAGTACTCTGCAATACTCACAGGAAGGAGGCAATGGCAAGTATGAATACATTTGTACCGATCTGCCAAGTAACACTTAGAGACTTATAATTGATTGTGCGTCCTTCTCTAGCAGTGCTTGTGTAAAAATTAGAGCTGAATTTATACATGTAGGAGAGTGGTTATGTTAAGTATCATACCTGCTCGCTCATGCTGTTAATGCCGTCGGGGCCCAGCAGGTTTACGGCCTGCTTGACCAGGTCCGTCCGTCCACAGTTCAGCATCCTGAAGCCCAGATCCTGCAGGAACTTGGCCTCCGTGGAGGTTGCATCCAGCTTCCGGGTGGCGCAGAAACAATCTTCGGCTCTGCAGATGGAAATGGCAGATACATTATCGTGACTAAGTGGGGGCTTATCTCAGAAATGGATTTGGGGATCAGTGGGTATTCATCTCCCCATGCACGCTGTTGGAGAGTGGGAATGATTATTGCTCAGCTTTCACAGCTTAAACCAGAAGGAGCTCTATACACATTGAGCTGTTTACTTTCAAAGATAATTCACTCATTTTGGACTCTGCGAGTGCTCAGTCTTCTGCCTCCTCCAGGTGAGGCTTCTGCTGTGATTTGTTTCTTCTCTATAATGATTCTTAATTGATGCTATGAACAGCTGCTGCTGATGTAGCTCCCAACAGGGTCACAGAGAAACCTCTTCATGTTATTAGCCTGATTCTACCTGACAATTATATCTGGCATTTGAAAAGAGATGCTAATTGGTAATAAACACCTTCACCATTCTGCTTACGTCTCTGCAAATGTTTGGAGTGGGAGGACTCTTAACCCATGTCAGTGTGACAAAAATCCAAATTATTGATGCAGTGAGAGATAAAAGCTGTTTACTGTATAAAAAGAAAAGAAGAAAGCCTTACAGTGAGAAATATATGACAAGACTGACTGATGTCAGGCCAGACACCGATTTTTTATTTTCTGTCTATAGACTGTAACACAAAAAAACCTATTTGTGTAAAATTTATTTTAAAATGGCAATTAAATGTTACTCAGACGGAGCAAAAACAAACCAAAAAAGGCTGCAGGTCTTTTGATAGAGGTGGTAGTTTTGAATCCAATTAAAAATGAAGGAATTACATGGGTATCCCCTTTTCTGCATTAAAGCATATTTCCCTAACCTTTATCCCATTTCTACTGAATCAAAGAACATGCTACGTGTGAATGCAAACTCTAAGTTAGGACAAATCCCAATTCTCCCTTGCCACTATCCCTTTAGCAATACCCATACATTCTCCTTGCTTTCATCTGTTACTTGTCCTGTGAGGGCCCCTTCACACTCGATTAAGACCACCCTAGAATCTTCAAGATTTTCACAGCCCATTTAATCATGACGCGATCATTGCGAGCTTGGAGAACCTTGCTTCACTGTAAAGGGAATCCGGACACTGAAAGGCTCCTAGAACTTGCTAAATAGGCTTTTCTCACAACAATGCTACTATTTTTCTTCAGCCTCGTTGCAACAAGCAAAGTGAAGTAAGTGTGAGATTTGGAGGAGTTTGGGCTTCCCAGCTGGGAACCCAACACTATGGGAAGAAGTACACAGTGTGAATTGTTTTTCAACTTCATGGTAGGATTACTTTTGTTGAAGCGAGAGTAGCCATAAGACACGGCACACATTGCTTCAAATCTCTTATGACCTATAAACACTGTTGTGCATGGGTAAGCTGCCACCATGCTTACCCATACTTCACCCACCAGGATAATAAACAACTGCAAATCTTCCACTGAAGTTGTGTGCATGCATAATAGGGAGTGAACTGGGTCCTCGATGCACCTCTCCAATTACTAGGTTTCAATAGTTTTGTAATTTACATGTGAAAATGCATCCCATTATGTGCAGGGAGGTCCCAATTCACACGCATACGAGTAATATTTCTTAATGCATTTTATGCAGTGAGATCCAAACAGCTCCAACTCCTGTTTTTGATCCATCCACTACCCAGGAGTAATTTTGCTTTGACACTTATAGGTGGCAGCGGTGGTTAATTCAAGATGGCTGCGCCCAAGCAGAATGCTGATGTTAGCGATCATGAAATAAGGTCCAAATGGTAAAGCAATGAAAAAGTATTTTTTTGTACCTAAAGGATTTAATAATAACATAAATAAATAAATAGTAAAATTAATAAATTCATATGGTTATGATATTCGGCTATATTTATCTTTGTAGCCTGATTAATCTAATCAGTTTTCAACCAAAATCAGTGAGAATTCCCCTCTCTCCTCAGTATAGCTGCACAATATATCAAACCATAATCCCCATCCCAGCATACTTTAAGTGTGTGCAATGTCGCAGCACGGAGAAACACTTGGATGCTCTTTTTGAAAGGATACAATAATTCAGGGTTCTGAAATTCAAGCCCTACTCCGGCAGTTCTATGGACTCTATCTGCCCTAAAGGCCCACATCAGATGTAGATTGTTTAGTGGGCGAGATGGTAAAGCTCACAGAGTGATGGAGACATCGTGTAAACGTAAAGAAAAACAAAAGTGAGATAATTGTATTTGATGTCGACTTTGGTAGGTAGTAATGGTATCTTCAATACATATTTTTCTGATATCCTGCAGCCCTACTCTTCAGTCCAGCTTTCTTGTTGCACAAAGGCTTTAGTCGTTCTTACTTTATCTGCCGTGGTTCACAGTCCACACCAGGCAGCAGCAGCCTGGCAGCCTGTCTCACATCGTCGCTGTCCACGGAGAAGCTCCGTCTGTGTTCAGTGTGGGTGACAGCCACCCGGATCCACTCCATCAGCGGAGGCAGAACCAAGAACGGCCTACAGAGCAGAACAGAGTTCAGTAATGACTAGCATCAGTTGTTTTAAAGTCAGATTGGATTAATTTTGACAAGGGTAATGATTTGTTTGGCAGCATGGTGTAAATAAGAGTAACTCTTGTTTGTTACACATGGGTTTTAGTGACTTTTTCAGTAGCCTTCCAAACGTAAAAGATTAACAGTTACAATTTAAACATATTACGAATTTATACCATTATCAGCCATTTAGGTAAGCAATAACAATGTCAATCTATTTTATTTTTTGCAACGATTATACACATTTCCAATGGATAAAATCCTAGCTTGGCTGAAAATGAAAACACATTTGTTCCATGTGTGACTTAGAGCCTCAAACTAAAGTAATTAAAGATGTCCTTACAGATATTAGAAAGGCAGCAGCACAAAATCAATACTTAAAATTTATTACAGGGACAATTCAGAGCTGAAAGGGCTCTAGAAGGGGTAACCTCTCTAAATGCTGTTATTACCCTCATTAATCAAAAAGAACAATGAGCTGACTGATGTTTATTCTTCGTAATATATTTTAGAAGTGTGTATTTTAATCCCTCCAAAAAATAACCCACACACTTCTCTGTCTGCTCTTTCAGTTCTGTCACTTTGATTTAAAATCTGTTATACCTCACTGAACAACAATATTTTAAAGTATGACAAGAAAGTGATGGGTGGAAGAGAAACAAAGGTGTACATTAAAATAAGTATTTACAGCCTCGTACCTTTATTCTGATAAAGACCTCAGCGAAAACAATCAAAGAATTAGTTCTTTTATATCTCAAACAATCTATCATATCATCCCATTTAAGCACATTTTTGTACCACCTCCACAAACGCTGAGTTGTTTTGATGAAGATATACACACATTGGTCGAGAGCAGGCCTGAGTGATACTTGTCCCTTCGCTTTTATTGTGCCATTAATCTGTAAATTTACATTCCAAATATAAAGGCTTTAATTATGAAATATTTGAATTGCTAGGACAATTACAAAAAATATCCTGTTTCAACTAAAGATTGTAAAGTAAACAAGTAAATTTATTACAACACAACTCTATTGGTAACCATTGTGAGTTATCCTTCCAATATGACCTGCTGAGGATGATGCCTCTAAAAAAAATCAATAAACTTTCTCCAGGTCTTTTTCGAAATTAACCTGGTCTGTGTTAAGTTTTTCTTCAATAAATATATTATTTCTAAGCTGTATAGTTTCAGATCACGTTTAAAGTAATTTCACAGATACTTGTATATAGTGCCACAAAACCCTGAGAACTGTTTTATCCTATTTAATAACCCTGCTTGTCATCTTGTAGAGCTATTCAGGCCCTTGCTACTCGTCTCCAACCTTTCAGCTGAATGCTAAATAGAGTTTTGTCTCAGAGGAATGGAAAGTCTGCTGACGTGTCTCTCTGCCTGACATTCCGGATGCTCCCCAGGGTCGTCTGGATGGAGTTTTATCATTTTCAGCAAGGAAGACAGAAAGATGTTGGAATATCTGTCCATCAAGCTGGTCCAGGCCCAGCCAAGTGTCAGTTCTGACCAACCCACACTGGAGCAAATATCTTGGGCAAGGAAGTAGAAATTTGACTTGTAGTACCAATACAAAAATAGGAAGAGGTTTGGTGTTTATGGCTGAGCAGATTCTTTTTTCTGTTTTAGCAATCCTCTAGCATTTTGTATCAAATCATGATGAAGGAATGCCAAAAACCCCATATAACCACATTGTTAAAAACAAGGGTCAGTGGGGAAACAGGAATCATGATGAAATGAAAAGATGTAACAGTTCCACAAGGAAAGAAAACCCAGACATCCATTGATACACTCCAGCTTGTTCAAGGGCATCCCAAGGTGCTCATTCTAAGAGATAAAAGCGTGCTCTTGCAAAAGGATGGGTGGGCCGGTCTCCAGCAATTTTTACATGTATGCCAGGTCATGCTCTAGAATCAAATGGCTAAATTGCCTCCTACACATGCAGTGATATTTTAAAGAGTCCTGCTAACAACCCTATTATTTCAAACTGGTGTGTTAAAGATGAGAGTCAGCTAAACATCTCAGGACACCTATCCTGGAGGACTGAAATTTTAATCCCCCTGTTCTAGCAGATCCCGGGTTCCTCATCTTTATGGACACCAAGGTGCTCTCTATAGTGCCTCTGGTTCAGTCATTCTAGAACATCCCAAGGTGCTTGTTCTAGGGGATCCCAATCAGACCGATCTGGGACATCCCAAGTTACTAATTTGTGGACATTCTAATGAGCCAATTTTATGGGATCCCACAGTTGTTCGAATTTTGTTCGAATATTGATTAGGTACGAGACTTGACTTTGTTGGAGGAGTTCAAGAACTGGTTACGGGAGATAACTGCAACCTACATTAATGAATAAAAGGCTGTGAATGTGTCAGATGCTGCGGTATTGGTGGACGAGTATGTGCTGAGTCATAGGGAGCATAATGTGGGTCATAGTAAGTCTAGATATGGGGGAGTTGAGAGTGTGGGTCGGCCCCATGGGGTGAAGCAGTTTGATGTTAAGAGCCAAGCTTCATGTGTGAGTGATCGGGTTTGTCACCAAATCTCACAAGTGTTGACACATTAAAGCGGACTGTCATTTGCTCAAATTCAAGGCCAGGACGTTTAAGCATAATTCAGAAGCAGTTGGTTTAGCTGCGCCGATGCGTAACGTTGTCAAACGAGAAGCGAAAGGCGTTGACTTTTTTGAGACTTGTGATTCCTATCTGCCTTTCATCTGTGAAGGGTTATGTGTCATTAGTGTGAAAAGGTGCAGGTCAAGATATTTAGAGACACAGGGGCATTTGAGTCCTTCAAATTAGTCAATGTGTTAACATTATCCGGTGAGTTCGAGACAGGCACATGTGTTCCATTGCATAAAGTGTCTCTTTAGTGCAAACTGTTTGATGGTGACGCATTGTTGACTGTGCGCCCTGTGTGGCCAATTGAAGGCATCTCCGTGATATTGGGTAACTGTTTAGCGAATGCGTGTATGTGGTTGGACGCTACCCAGTTAACTGTTAACTAACTCAGAGCAAGTGTCATGAGTAATTTCTGAGAAGGATGAGAATAGCAAGGAGTTCCCAAATGTATTTACAGCATGGTAACACGTTCCATGGTGTGCACTCAGGCTGGGAAGGAGGAGAAACTTGTGAAAAATGTTTACTTGCCTTTGTCTGATTTTCCTGTGTCCCTGTCTCATAATAAGCTGACCTGTCTTTAAAAGGCCTTGATCAGGTGATCAGGTGTGCCCAACGGGTCAAGTTTTGGATTGTGCGTCTGGGTACTTCATTCAGGATTCAATGTTGCTGAGAAAATGGTTGCCACATGCTGACATTGTTGGTGACCCTGTGTTTCAAATCGTCGTGCCCAGTAAACTGCGCTCTGATGTGTTAAAGGTTGCACATGATTAGGCACTTGGGTGTGGGGAAGACATATGATCGTGTCCTGAGACATTTTTTCTGGCTGCATCTTAAATAGGACGTTTCATCATCCATTAAGACGTATCATGTTTGTCTGCCCACTGCCAAAGTTTGAGTGGGTGAAAAGGCTCCTTTGTGCTGCTTCTGTGTCTTCAGCACCGTTTCCTGCTCAATTTGATGCAAGCCACATGGGTGCTGGAGCTGTTCTTACATAGTCTGGTGATCAGAGCATTTGCAGGCCGGTCAGCTACTTTTCCAAGAAGTTTAATAAGCATACGTTGAATTACTCTGTGATTGAGAAGGAAATATTTGCTTTAATCCTGGCTGTACGACATTTTGATGTTTATTTAAGCGGTAGTGATAACATTATGGTACTCACGAATCATAAACCGCTCATGGTTTTGTCCTCGTTGAAATGTCTAAATCAGCATCTGGTCCGATGTTAATTGTTCCTCCAGTTGTACAGTTTAGACTTTCGCTATATTAAAGGAAAAGATAACGTTGCAACAGACACTTTGTCGCACGCTCCAGTATTGTAGCTAAAATTGCCTGTGTTTCTTCTCCCTCCTTCCTTCTTGCTGGGGACCACGTGGTGCCAGGGTGTTCCCGGATGGGATAAAAGGGGCTTCCGCCTCAACTCTCTTGTGGCCTCTTCCAGATCAGCAGTTCCTGGGCTTACGCCTGCATGCCCATGCTGCCGCCAACATCATTCTGCCTCAGGTTGTTGAGACCATCCACGCTGCCGCCATGAGGGCTTCCTTTGGCACAAACACTGCTCTATAACACTTAATTTCACTACACCCTGCCCTACTGATTCCCTTTGCCAAACGCACCTACAGCACACCAAACATTTACACTGACAACATACAGATTGATCATTCTTTATTTTAAATAAATGCCCTTTTAAAAGGGCCTAAAACTATTTTGGTGTCATGTCCCTGCTTTTCTTTGTAATGGCTTTTGAGCTGGGTCTTAACAAAATGGATCACAAAGTGTTCACTATTGTGCAGCCCAAGGTGCCTGTTCAAGGGGATCCCAAGTTATTCATTCGAAAACATCCCAACGTTCTCATTCTAGTGCATCCCAAGGTGTTTATTCTATTGGATTCTAACGTTTCTCAGGCCAGAAGCAATTGTTTCTCCAGCAAATTCTGGGTATCCCCTGTGGTAAAACTTGCCTGGAAAACCTTTTCTAAATCAGTTTATCTCCTCTTCTTATAACCACATTTAGTTTTGTGGGTATGATTTTATCAGGGTATTGGTGAATATTGTTACAGGAAGGTCTGTGATGTTAAAGTATTTACAAAGGTTATTTGTAGGGCTACTAATCTCATTGATTTCCAATAAAGCTTAGTGAACCTGGTTTCACGTCTTCCCCATCCTCTTCATTTCTGTAAATTTTTTGCAGCTCCTGCAGCTTACCTCTCAGTTTGTAAGGCGACTTTGGACGGCTCCACATTGGGGTTCTCCCACTCCATCTGCGGGCAGTGCATGAAGTAACACAGGGTATAGAGGGCTTCGGGTTCCCAGTGAACCGTGGTGGTGGTCTTCTGGTGGACCGGTGTACCATTGCTGGGGTTCTTGATATGTAATGGCTGCAGGTGATGCATGGCCCGGGACACCAAATCACCTGCAAGACATTTTTTGAAGAAGTCGCATTTAACAAAACTGAGCTCTAAATCATTTTCTACAACATTGGAAGTTTCACTGCACTTCTTTGGCATACAGAGAAACTCATTCCCCTTAAACACAAACCCTTTGATTTAGTCTATTGATTTAACTACAATATGCCCACACAGTTTTGAGTGGGAAATTACTGCCTTAAAAGGCATCCTACACACAAAGCTCTGATTTTCTTCTTTATTCTCAAAAGGGTTCAATTTTAGTTCATTTATTTAGCGCCAGTTCCCAAAAAAAAAATGTTTTACTGTAAGTAACTGGGCCTGGTTAATATACACTGAAAACTGTGCAATTAAGTCTGGTTTAAAATATTTCTAATTGCTCAAGTGGAGAATTTAGCTATATTGGTGTTTTGTTTGTGATGATTCAGATTTAGATTCAGAAAACTTAATTAGTCCAACTGGGCAACACTTTGCAGCCCTCCAGTCCCTACATTCACCTCTAATATGCATCCTGAAACCAAAATAACGCATTTTAGTCTGTATGTCACTTAAAGACATCAAGTTAGGATGGGTATCGTCGATGTTCAGCAGAAGGATTTCAAAGGAAAAGAAAGACTTGGAATAGCGACCAGATCTTGGAGTAAAGTCCTGGTGTTGAAAAGAGTCCCCTGAGGTGAGGTTTGGTTCTCAGATCAGGATGGAGCCTCGTTTGGATGGATGGATGGATGGATAGTTATGGGTGAGGTTTGGTCATCCAAACCTGATGGCCCATCATAGGAGGAACACCCTTAGCACTATAGTAACATTTCTCCAAAGATCACAGGTATAATAATTTCATCTTATAAGGTAATAGCTGCAACCACAGAAGAGAATTTAAGTGCACCCTTCCATCAAACATTTTGACAGGTGGGCGGGACTTCCGGTGAGGGCGGGACTTCCGGTGGGGGGCATATGGGCGCCATGTGGTTGCCATGTGGGCAGGGGGGGGGGTGTGTCCAAGGGGCGTAACAGTGGATGTTGATTGGTTGTCGTCATTAGGGGCGATACCTTAAATGAGTCAATTAAAACACAGGGGTGTGTTTAAGGGTGTTACGGGGAAGGCCTTAAATGAGCCAATTAAAACACACAGGGGTGTGTTTAAGGGTGTTATTAATAATCTGTATGTTTTTTCAGGCGTTAATACATCTAAAAAACAAAACAACAAAAAAAGACATGCATCCTTTTATATTTTTAAAGGTATAATCAACTTAATGTTGACCTATCACATGAAATCCTAATAAAGGAACTGTGTAACCTGACAGAATTGTAAGTTAATTTTGCTTTACAGCAGGACCTATTTGTTGAATATATGAGCCAGTCTAAATCCGTTCAAAATAGAAAAGACCTAAAAAAGTAAATAAAAAAAAATTGTGCTTCACTACATCGATGGAACGGGAAAAACCTTCAGCTTCTGCGTCAACATACTGGAAAAGCAGCTGAAAATAGGTAAGACGAATATCAGATTCACAGAAAAAAAAAAGAACATCAGTATACTGTTTCCAAGTTACAAATTGACTAGCAATGATGTGTTTGTTTTTGAATCATGAGAGACTCCATTTTAGGAAAAAGGAATGATAATTAAAGTTACCTGTAGCTTTTCTAAAAAACATTTTTACTTTTTCATCTTAGAGTTACAGGGGGTTACAACTGTTAGGGGCAATGTCAGGAAAGGGGCAGTTACGTCTGTTTCTTAGATAACATATCACCTTTGAACTCAAGAAGGGTTTTGGTCTTAAAAACATAGGCAGCTGAAATAGGTAAGACGAATATCAGATTAACAGAAAAAAAAAGAACATCAGTATACTGTTTCCAAGTTACAAATTGACTAGCAATGATGTGTTTGTTTTTTGAATCATGAGAGACTCCATTTTTAGGAAAAAGGAATGATAATTTTAGTTACCTGTAGCTTTTCTAAAACATTTTACTTTTTCATCTTAGAGTTACAGGGGGGGGGGTTACAACTGTTAGGGGGCGATGTCAGGAAGGGGCAGTTACGTCTGTTTCTTAGATAACATATCACCTTTGAACTCAAGAAGGGTTTTGGTCTTAAAAACATAGTCTTTGCAGTTGAGATAACACTGTCATGTTCTGGTATAAATACTGTGTGTAAATGTTGGGGGCTCTGTTTCACTGGTTAACCTCAGTGTCAGGGTCTTCAAATGCTGAATGTCTTTGAACCATAACACTTGTTACATTGAAAAATACCAGTACTGACAAGAAAAAATGTCGGTAAATATTTCAGGAAACCCGGAAATTGTGGCTTCTTCTTCTGATAATTCACAAAAGCACAATGACATCTTAAAACGTAAGTAAGTAAGTAAGTATCATTAAATGCATGTGAATGTTCTCAAATTTTGTTTATATATATTGTTTATATATATATATATATATATATATATATATATTTGTTTCTTTGTCATAGAACCCACCGCTGATGACCTTGATGATTTCATCTTGACACAATCAGATTATGGTAAGTAAATGTTAAATGCAATAAAATATATATATATATATATATATATATATATTATAGTTAACCCTTGACAATGTTTCAATTTATAGATTTGATGAGAGAGGTAAACCCGAATGATCAAGTTGGAGGGTTCAGCGGCTGGAATCCATACTCTAAATTGAGAAGGCGAATTATTTCCAAACAAGAAAAACTCCCAACTACATCTGAACTTTCTTCTAACACAGAAATTAACATTGATTCTTTGAATACTCCTCCGCCAATTATCATCATTTCCCCTGAAGACACACCGGATAAGTTACCGGCACCTCCAGAAAGTAAGTCCTAAGAACTAACTGTTTTTCTTTGAGAGTGAATGTATTTTATTTATGTGTTATTAGAGACTTTTGTTTTAAACCTCAGATAAAACTTTTTACAGATTCGACTGAGAGCTCTGTGGAAGACATAGTTGTCGAGCAGGAGCAAGGTAAGGAAATAAAAATTAAATAAAAACAATATATATATATATATATATATGTATTTTAAGCATAGTTCAATAAAAATGTCATATAAACCTGTTTACAGATACATCCAAAGATGCTACATTAAATCCGCCCACCAGAAGGTTGCTTTTCAAAGATCAAGACAGCTTTCAGCAGAACGGCACAGTTTCAGTCCAACAAGAAGTGAAATCTGGAGGTTTTACCGCAAAGAATCGGAGTAAGATTTAAAAAAAAACTTGTGTATTTTAAAAACTATTTTCGTTTTATTTATGAACGCTGTGCTGCGCAGCGTAAGATAACTTTTTATTGTCTTCTGTTTTTACAGAATATTTAACCCCGGCCAAAAGACAGCGACTCTTTGCGCTACAAACCCGAGCAACGCTAGTGAGTGGTTTAATGAACGGTACGTTTTAATTCATACATACATACTGAATTAATTTTAATTCCCCTTTTTTTTTTTTTTTTTTTTTTCAGCTTTAATGTGATTATTTCAATATATATATATATATATATATATATATATATATATATTTATTATCTTTTTATTTATTTTTTTTTCTTTATCTTTCCAGAGGCAACGTTGATGGTGGAGCAGATTTCATCGAGACCTGGACAGCGCAGGAAGACAGTCTCTACAGCCTCACGGAATCTTCGTAATAAGACCTCATCGTTAACGCTTCTGGCTGCATGTCAGATTCTGTTAAAGAAGCATTTTGGTGACATCAAGGTGATTTTAAACTGAACTGATCACTGTGTTTTTTTTTTTTTTTTTTTTTTTTTTTTTTCTGTAGGTTAGTTTTTTTTTAATTTTCGTTTCTTATGTTCATAGAAAATGGATAACCGAATCAGACTTGCCCTGGATGAAATAAGAAATTTAGTTAATGAACTTAACGAAATTCCCGTTAATGCAGAAGAAAATAGCACACCGTCTCCACACAGCATTGAGCAAAATGATCCACCTGACACTCATCATAACCCCTCTACGTCACACTCCGCAGATCATCACGGGGGTCATTTCAATACGGGAGTAGCGGTTAGTTCTGATCAAGTAATCAGACTTGCCCTGGATGAAATAAGAAATTTAGTTAATGAACTTAACGAAATCCCCGTTAATGCATCTCCTGCTAACAGTGAAAATTTAATAAATGAACATCAGCACGGTGACGTTTTAAACGTAATCAATCAGGCTCTTTCCGATTTGAACAGCGAACCGTCTCCACACAGCAGCATTGAGGAAAATGATTCACCTGCACACGCCGCAGATCGGCACGGTGACGTTTTAAACGTAATCAATCAGGCTCTTTCCGATTTGAACAGCGAACCGTCTCCACACAGCAGCAGCATTGAGGAAAATGATCCACCTGACACTCATCATAACCCCTCTACGTCACACTCCGCAGATCATCACGGGGGTAATTTCAATACGGGAGTAGCGGTTAGTTCTGATCAAATAGAGCGAGATCCTCCAGCTGTGGTTGAACGTGAACATTTTAATAACCATGAAATAAGGAGACCTTTTACCATACCGCCGCCCTGTCCAAGTGACGTTCCAGATTTAGCAGCATTCTATACAGACATCATGCGTATTATAATTGAATTAGCCGACGCTGCGAGATCGTTAACCAGACGTAACGACGTTGTGCAGCTGGAATTAGTGGGTGAAAATCTCAATCGTCACATCACATTTACTGTTACAGATGATGGAAATATGATCCTGCCTGCTTTCGAAAACTTCCTCGACGATTTAGTACAATCGAATGCAAATATACCTGTAGATAATAACATGGAATTTGTTCTTCAGGTTGTTAATGACCCAGCAGGAGGTTCTAAGCGTAAAGCTGCAGGAACGTTAGACTGTGAACTGTTTAATAAGAAAATGCGTCATTTGTATATTATAAACAATACCGGTAATCAGTTATGTTTTGCAATCAGCCTCGCACACGTCTCTGATCCTGAGCTCACGGATCACCGTGCTGTAGAACTGGGGAGGAGATGGCACCATCAGGCAGGCCTTGACGAGCAAACAGCAGTTACTTTTAGTGATATTGGTAAATTTGAAACCATTCTGAAGAGAAAAATTGTAGTGTTTCACAGAACCACGGGCTCTACTGCTCTGTGTAAATTTGAGACCAGTTTCCCCGATCGTTCAAACCCTCTGTTTTTGCTGTTATTTCAAGGTCATTACTATGGGATAAAAAATCTCAAAGGTTTTATGGGGTGCAGATATATTTGTAATTACTGTTACGCCAGCTATCAGAATGCCAATACACACCATTGTGAAGGTTATTGTCCAGTGTGTCGAACATATAAATGTATGCAAGAGATTAGCAATCCTGTAAGCTGTGCAGGCTGTCAAAGAATCTGTCGTAATTCTTCATGTTTCAGCAGACACAGGGAACCGCGCATCAGAAATAGTGCTGAAAGGCCTATCAGTGACTGTGAGTTGGTAAAACTGTGTAAAGTATGCAAACGGATATACGTTATTCCAATCAGTAAACCGAATAAACCACACGTGTGTAATGTAAAATGCAGTATTTGCGGTGAAAATGTACCCCCCAGCCTAGACATTACATGCGATGATCATAAGTGTTACATTCTGCCTTGCAGTGCAATTAATCAGCTTGATGATAAACTGATTTTTTATGATTTCGAATGCCTCGTCAATGAGAGCGGCGTGCATACCCCCTTTCTGGTCTGTGCTAAAACGTTGAAAGGTGATGAATGGTACGCTTATGGACTGAATTGCACCCAAAAATTTCTCCTGCATTTCAGGAGGCCAATGTACAAAGGTTACACCTTAATAGCGCACAATGCGCGGGGGTACGATGGTTACCTGATTCTCACAGCAATGCTGCAGTTAGGCATTAAACCACATATCGTCATGGTAGGGAGTAAAGTTCTCTGTTTAACCGACCCTGATTACAGGTTAAAATACATTGATAGCCTGTCCTTCATGTGCATGAAGCTTAGTGCCATGCCGAAAGCGTTAGGCTTTACCGATCAAAGCAAGGGTTTTTTCCCCCACCTATTTTCCTCTGAACAACATCTCCAGTATGTAGGGGCTTTTCCTCCTCCATCCTGCTACGCTGTAGAACGCATGAGTCTTCAAGAACAACAGGTGTTTAGCAGCTGGTACAGAGAAGCGAGCAAAGAGGTCTTTGACTTTAAGAAAGAAGCAATTCGTTATTGTAAAAATGACGTTGAAATTCTTTTTCAAGGATGCTTAAAATTCAGAGACGAGTTCTTTAAGGAGACAAGTGTGGATCCGTTTAAAAGTATCACAATAGCATCAGCCTGCATGAAGGTTTTTGTAACCAATTTCCTTCCTCCTCAAACCTTAGCCATTCCATCACCTCTGGACTACAGACGTAGCAGTAAAACGTTCTCCAGCGCGTCCATTCAATGGCTCGGCTGGATTGCAGACAGCAGAGCCATATTTATCGAGCATGCATTAAATAGGGGTGAAAAGAAAATCGGGCCATATTCAGTGGATGGGTATGCAGAGATTAACGGTGTCAAAGTTGCGTTTGAATTTTACGGCTGTTTTTTCCACGGCTGTAAAAAGTGTTACATGCCTCATGACAAGTGTCCGTTGAGAGGGGTCGCATTTGAACAGTTTTACGCAGCCACTGTTGAGAGAAGCAAGGTGTTACAAACTGTGTACGGCCTTCGTCTCGAAGTCATATGGGAGCATGAGTGGATTGAAATGAAAAAATCAGACCCAGGGGTGATCAGCTTTCTTGAGAAAGTTAATGCACCCGAACCGCTATCCCCCCGGGATGCGCTGTATGGTGGACGCACCTGTCCTATGAAGTTGAGGTACACAGCGGAACCGGATGAAACTGTACACTATGTGGATTACACATCTCTGTACCCTTATGTAAACGCCAACTGCGTTTTTCCCCTCGGACACCCCACCATCATTTACAAAGATTTTGATGACCCCAGCAGCTACTTCGGTATAATCAAAGCTGTGGTCTACCCACCACGTAACCTGTTGTTCCCTGTTTTACCTTACAGAACATCCCAAGGTAAACTTGTGTTCACTCTCTGCCGCTCATGCGCTGAATTAAATTACCAGTCAGGTCCCTGCATGCATAATGATGAAGACAGAGCTCTGACGGGTGTGTGGGTGACTGTAGAGTTTTGTAAAGCTTTGGAGTGTGGTTATCGTCTTGCTAAAATCACAGAGGTGTGGCATTTTGAAAAGAGAAGTGATACAATCTTTAAAGGTTACATTCATTGCTTTTTAAAGGGTAAGCAGGAGGCTTCAGGCTATCCATCTGAAGCAGTGGATCAGGAGAGTAAGTCAAAGTATATAAGCGACTACAAACTGCATCAGGGCATCCAATTAGACCCTGAGAAAATCGAGATGAATCCTGCCAAAAGGCAGGTTGCAAAATTGTGTTTAAACAGTTTTTGGGGGAAATTTGCGCAAAGAAGTGATCTGTCTCAGACCACAGTCATCACTAACCCTGAAGACTTTTTCAGCTTCATGTTCTCGAGTAAATACAGGGTTAACTATTTTCATTTTTTCAACCCTGAAATGTGTGTAGTGCAGTGGAATTTCAATAAACGTGTCATATATCCACCAAGTAAGACAAATAATGTGTTTATAGCAGCATTCACCACCGCTTATGCACGTTTAAAACTTCTCAGCAGCATGGAGAAGTTACAGGACAGATTGATTTATATTGACACGGACAGTTTGATTTATGTGACAAAAAGTGGTGAAACTCCTCTGGAATTGGGGAATTATCTGGGTGATCTTACTGACGAGTTAGATGGTGACAGCATTTCGGAGTTTGCATCGACAGGACCCAAGAGTTATGCATACCAGACCAAAAACCGTAAAAATGTAATGATACGTGCTAAAGGCATCACTCAGACGCATGAATGCAGCGAGAGGGTCAATTTTGACAGCATCAAAGGGCTGGTCGAGGGCTACTTACAGGGGTCAAGTGAGGGTGTCATTGAAATCCCTCAGCACACGATCAGGAGGGATAAAAAGAGATTCCGTTTGACAAACGCGACATTTCTTAAAAAGTTTCGACTGGTGTATGATAAGAGACGTCTTTTTTCTGACGGGACAACTCTGCCTTTCGGTTATTAGAGTTGAAGAAGAAATAAAATAAAAAGTCACATGGATTTACAGGAGATTGATTTTGATCCTAGATTTAGAGTCCCTTTCTCATGTATGATAGTTGGACCCAGCGGCTGCGGGAAAACTTTCTTTGTAAAAAGTATTTTACAAAACTGTAATCATGTCATGGATATTGTTCCAGAAAATATTGTATGGATTTACACATCTTTTCAACCCATGTATGCTGAATTGCAGAAGATGAATAAAAATATTACCTTTGTGGAAGGATTGCCTCATTCTTTTGAAGATGAAAACCTGTTTCCTCCTGATCAGAATCATTTGATCATTCTAGACGATGTTATTGCTCAAGCCTCAGATGATGAAAACGTGATGAAAGTCTTTACCCAGTTTCGTCACCATCGTAATATGAGTGTTATGATGTTGACTCAGAATGTATTTCATCAGGGAAAGTTCAGTCGCACTATTAGTTTGAACTGTAATTATATGGTGTTGTTTAAGAACCCGAGAGATAAACTCCAGCTGAATATACTGGCCCGCCAAATGTTTCCATCTCAAAAGGGTCTCTTCTTGGAGAGTTTTGAAGACGCAACGAGAGAAGCTCATGGATATTTAATCATCGATTTTACGCCTACCTGCCCAGAACATTTCAGACTGAGAACGGGGATACTTCCTCAGCAGTGGCCTGCTGTGTACGTACCCAGAACAAAGTAAGTCATCATGTCAGCGCGTATAAAAAGGAATTTACCATTATTCAGAGCTTTGTACCAGGCCTGTCCACAGAAACGTAAAGATATTCTCGCACACTGCTCTCCCGACTTTATTCAGGCTCTGTGCGAGATTGCACTGAATATCCTAAAAGGTAACATTAAACTATCACCCTCTCAACACCGACAATTGAAGAAACAAAGAAATATCATCAGATTGTTGGGTGATAAAAGAACCGGGATAAAAACTAAACAGTTGGCTCTCAAAAAGCAACGAGGTGGTTTTATTCTGCCCATCTTAACGGCTCTTGCACCCTTGATCGGTGATCTAGTGGGTGGAATCATCAGGAGATAATGTCTCTCAGAACATCGCAGAAGATGTTTCTCATTTCCCCTCATCAATTCAAGCGTCTGACCCAGTCAGACACGTCCATCAGACAGACGGCGGAGGAGAATTTGGATGCTGAAATGAGAGCGATATTAAACGAGCCGGGTTTGACTTCTTATGAAAAAATCAAGGGATACGATGCTCTTCTCCAGAGGTATCTGACTTTACTTAAGCAAGGTGTCAAAGAAGAAAAACAGCGGGTCAGTTTAACGCTGCAGCGTGACACAGAGGTTCCTGAACATGAGCGGTCCCAAGAAAAACAAGGCCCAGGGCAGGACGAGGCCCCTAAGGATCAGGTTCTTACGGAAGTACTGAAAAGCCTTCCTAAACACAATCGTAAAAATGCCGAGTACATTTTGAAGAAATTATCCGAAAGAAGTGAGAGTTGGACTTCGCGAGGTGAATTTGTATTTAACGGAAATATTATAAAGGGGTCCCACATGATTGATTTGTTGAAAAATCTCATGCTTCCGTTTAAAAAATCTGGAGCATCACAAACCCGAGGATGGTCTGACTTTCTACACACCTTGTCAGAGGTAAACATACCTATATCTTCAGTCATTAACCCTTATGCTCGTGAAGAATATAGACGTTTCAAAACAGAGGGTACATCGATTGAAAATGGGGGTACACCCACCAGCGTTAAGCAGAGTAGAAAAAGAAGAAGAAGAAGGCAGATAACTCATTCTCCCTACTGGTCGAGATCTGAGCTGGAAGATCCAAAAAATGCTGATGGGAGATCAAAAAGGTCTCTTCGTAAGACGACACTACCACCCCGATGGATTACATTTTCACCATAAACCGTTATAAGAAAATGAAACATGTAGCCTATTTCTTTTATTCAATAAAATATTTATTGATTATATTTTTCAAGTCTAACTTCGTTCTCTACTTCACACACTAACATATGATATCATTACACAAATATTAAATCATAAGAAGAAAAAAAAACAAACAATGAAAAAAAAATAAGACATTTTAAATTCCATAACAATCCAGAAACATCTCCAAAGAGCATGTTCCGTGAGTATAAAATGTACAACTTTGATTAATGACACATTTCTGATATTTTTTCACAAAGTTAGATACCATTAAATCATTCTTAATCACATCTCCGGTGTATTTCGACAACACTTGCTGCATTGATAATCCGCACGCTCTATGACATAGATAAAAAATGCAATGGTGACCGCACACAGTGGACAGAGTGTTTTGAAGCTGATTATTATGATACAATATTTTTGAGGATCTGTCTTCTAAAAATGTTACGATGCTTGACGGGTAGAACTCGAAATCCGGAGAGAATCCATAAGAGTCAAAAAAGCTGGATTGACCATTCTCATCCAATGTCAGAGCTAGCCAGTGTTCCCCCGGCATGTGTGAAGGATGTGTATTCACGATAAAGTAGGCCGGCCCTGGGAATTTGTCAGCTAGCAGCGGCAGCTGGTCGCACGGCCACACACCGCAAAACAAATCTCCCAGCAGATGACGCATCAGGCTCTCAATTTCATGATTATTCATGCCTGATTAGATTAATAATAATCCACCAGCACACGCCTCTTTGAATCAATCTCTAAAATAGAATCATAACAAGCGTAGATGATCAGCGTGGTGGTATATGGCAACGGGTTTCTGAAGCGCATTTCCAATCTTAAATTCCCACTGGAAACTGGAGATAGAGCATCTGTGTCCTCACCCGGGTTAAGATTAAATGTGAATAGAGAGTATCCTTGATTAAATTCCTGACGTGATATACTCAGTGGAAGATCTTTTAGATGTCGTCCTGTAGCCGTAAACAAGTTGTAATACTCTCTCACTGAATGACCTTGGTTAAAATTTGGCTGGAAGGCTTTAGCAGGAATTTGTCTGCCATCCTTACACAAAGCTAAATATTCCATATCAAAATGATTAAAGTCAAACGGATTGAGATTGCGTGTTCCTGTAAAAGCGTCATGATCCAGTAACGCAATCACCACATACTTGGGAAAGATGCCTAAGAAAAGATTCTCTTGGTTGCATACCCTTGAATTTTCAGGGATGGAATATGTTTTTACATTCACACGTGAAAGTGGATACAGAGCATTTGCTTTCATTAAAGCTGAAGCGTGCCCCAGTCGTACAGCTGGAGAGACAGTAACTTTTTTGATAAAAAGAGATGCTCCTAATATCCTGAGTTTGTAAGTGGAGTCTCTTGCGGCCATGAGACAAAAGGCATCGTTGGCTCTTGTAAGTTTAATTTAAAGAAGTCTCTCGCAGAAAAATATGTCGGCATGCAGGGGGCCTAGGAGATGTACCTCCCTGGAATTTGCCGTAAAGCCTGCTCTGCTGTTAAGACCTTGGTTAGGGCCGTTAGTTGTAACAATAGAGTTCAGAGCACCTGCAGTGTCTTTATAAAAAAGACCAGAGCTAAACTGGGTTTTTAAAGAATCCTCAGAAAAGTTTAACAATGTCTCAATCATGGCTCTATATGGATGTGTAGCGCTGGATTGTGAAATCATTCGATCTCCGAGAGTGACGTCACACTGACTGAAGATGGTGTTTAACGGGTAGTTGATGAGCCCTACAGGTGCATCATCTGGCAGGTTTGTTCCATTCTCGTTAGTAATTTTCACTCTGAGATGCAACAGCGTATCGTTGAGATCCAGATACTTTTCTCCGTCTCCCGGAATGAAAAACTCGATCGGCCCTCCATCAGTGATTGCTGATAAAGGCTGGATCTCGGTGTAAATTTTATCTTCGATCGATAGCTGCGTCATCGGGGCAGAAAATAAGTCCAACTCTGCCAGCGTGCACTCTGATGATTTGTTATGTAAAAGAGCCATTATTTAAATATATCAAAACTTGCGGATGACTTCCTTCCTCTTCGTTTGTCAGCTGCGACTGATCTCCTTTTTCGCGTTTGTCGTTGTTTTTTAACCGTCCTTAAACGATCACCAGGGGTTCTTGTTCTGGGTCTTTTGGATAAAACCATAATTCCTGAACCTTCTTGACCGTCGATGTGTGCAGAACCACTCATTTTACTCACGGCTCTACCGATGACATCCGTTTTAAGATGGGGTTTTGCAATTGCAAATCCTTTTTTAACCAGAGGGGATACGAAGCGGAATAATTTTGAAAATAATGATCCAATTCCGCGTCCGTACATGACCGGGGCCCCATAAAACCCTGGCAGATTACCGCCTGATTGACTTACATAGTAATTTACAAAGCGATTTGGATCACGTCTCAGACTTAGATGTGCCATGTTCTCTCTTGCCTGCTTGATGCAGTGTTGAATGACCAGCGTAATATGAATGATAACCAATCAATCTTAGAGGTTATATACATATCTCTGGAATAGTTTATACAAATAAAATTTATCTCAGGCTACGTTGTGATATCACCGGTCTGAAGTGTAGTCTTATGACGGTCTTTCCATAGACGAAATTTACAGGAACGTTTTGGTCCGATTTAATTTCTATATTGATATTTTCAATATGTCTTCTGGAGACTGGAAGGTAGTGGGCGGGGTTAAACGTCTGAGTAATCATATCACTGAATGTGCCTTGTACTTTGACGGTCCGCAGTAAAGGTGCAAAAGTGTCGCCTACTATTTGTGGGCTGACCACGTCGCTGTAACAGTATAGGTGATAGAAACCAGCCTTTATATCCGCCGGAAAAGGAGCCAGTTTTGGTTCAGAAACATGAATCCATTCCCCTGGTTTCACGCCAATCATATAAGCTAGAGTGCTGAAGAAGCGTATTTCATACGGACTATTTGCTTGAAATGCAAATCTCTTTTGAACTTTGCTGAATTTAATGCGTAAACCCGATTTCAATTTTTTGAAAAACATTTCCATCTCTGTCTCGAGTTGAACAACGCTGTTATAGTAGCCACTTCTGATCCTTTGCGTATTGATCTCCACATCACCAACCTTCCTCCATTCAAAGTAGGCATCATAATCCGGTAAATTATGCCATGTATGAGGGTATGAAATCTCGGCTAATGCAACCATCCATTGGCCTTCTAAATCAATATGTTGAGCTAAATTTACACGGAAACTTGAACTGGTATTATTTTTAAACACTTCCATGCTAGCATTAGATGGAAGAGTAACGTAAAAGCCATCATCCTCTACCTGACGGTTCATGATGCTGTGTCAACTGTGAGGTTTAGTGCAAACCTTTTTTATACATTTCGAAGTTCATCAAACTTGATCCAACTGTTGAATTTCTCAGGCCAGCTTTTCCAGCTTACAAAAACCTGTTTGACTCCCTTGACCGTACGTCGTTTTAATATTTTTTCCACTTGATACATCTTGTCGTTAAATATTTTTACTTTTTGAAGTTCCTCAGCGTAAAAGGAACCCTCGATAGGTTCTCCATCCAAATCTTTGAGTTTGTATACAGGAGGAGAACGGGGTATCCGGTCATAGACTGTAAACACTTCATCCGTAAAACTCTGTTCGTATTTTTTGTCAAACACTCCACGGACCTTGGATATTCTGACAAGATCCCCTTGTTTAAACGTTGTCACTGAGTCCTTGCAATATCTGTTGGACTTGACATCATACAGATTCTGAAACACTTGAAAGGCATTTTCAGGGGTCACTTCCATAGGGCTCATTTTAATGCTGGAGTGGTAGGAATGGTTGTAGCTTCTAGCTAGGTTTTGCAGTACATCGACGTACCGCCGGGTATTGTTAGCTGTAAAATATCTCCACATCCTTGTTTTTAATGTGCGGTTAAATCTCTCGACCACTGAAGCTTTTGCTTCACTCGCTGTGGCAAAATGTTCAATACCGTGTTTCTCCATTAAAACTTTAAATTTCTTGTTAAAAAATTCTTTACCGGCATCAGTCTGAAGTTTTTTGGGGATCTGACTTTCTGTAAAAACTGATTCAAATGCCTTTACCACCTCAGCGGCTGTTTTCCTCTTCAAAACTCGTACATACGCCCTTTTTGAAAAGATGTCAATGACTGTTAATAAATAATTATAACCATCATTTTCCATGGCCAGAGCTTGCATGTCACAGAGATCAGCCTGGAACTGCCTCAATGGTCTGGTGACAAAAACTCTGTTTCTTGGGAACTTTATTCTTGCAGGTTTATGTAGAGTATAGGTATCTTCTCCTGATAAAAAATCTTTAACTTTTTCAACCGCAACCTTCTTTCCCGTTTCATCTTGCATAACCCTCCTCAGCCTATCTACACCCCCAAAACTTCCCGGGTTTGAAGGGCTATAATATACTTTCTTCATCAGCCGTCTTCCTGCCATCTCTGCCGATTACTTGTTAAATAATGAGAAAAAACACACAGGAGGGTAGCTTTATCCTTATTTTTTTTTTTATTTTATTTTATTTTTATTTAATATAAACAAAAAAAAAAACAACCAGAAAACAAAATCAGATAAAATGCAGATGAATTCAAACACTACTAGCTTTTTAAAACAACACTTTTGGGAAAAGGTTCCTACTTTAATTGTATTTAATAGTAAAAAAAGAAAAAAGAAGAAAAATCATATAATGCAGATTAACTAAAGTACTGGAATACTAAAAAAAAAAAAAATGATACAACAACAAGTCATCAAACATGTGAGATCAGTTTGTCAGTCCATAGCACTCTGAAACAGAGTTAAGTTGTTTGAGATGTTTCTCATCGACCATGCGATCATAAACGTGCGCTATTGCACTGTGGATGCCTTGTACCGATTTCAGTTCATATAAAACCGTCTTGGCAATCGTCTTCACTCTGAAGTCATCCGCTTGTATGCTTCGAAGTACCAGAAGATTCTGAATAGCAGGAATGAGTTTGGGGGTTACGAGTCGTCGTACGATGCGTTGAAAGTTGACTTGGTAATAATCCTCCCCCAGTACCTCCAGGCAATGGTGTTGACGCTGGCTTGGGTGGTTCGTTATACATCCATAGCAGGTTTCTCTGAGATAGTTCAAAGAGGTTATGTTGAATAAATGAAGTATCGCTGTTTTCACCGTATTGATGAGGGTGGTTGAGAACCAACCGTCAATTTCGTCCTCCTGGTTACTCTCATCCTCTGCTGAAGGCTGAGGGTCCTCCATCGGTTCCAGGGTTTGTGTAGGGGCTTCGGTAGAGGGTGAGTAGCCGGTGGCTACCTCCTCCTCCACGACCACCTTCATGTCTTCAGGCAGGACATTCGCGTCTACAGACTCAGCCATGAATAGCGGTGATGGTGAGCAGAGGTCTGGAGAAAGCGGTAGATATTTCATGTTGTATCCTGTAGGTGATGCAGGACTGTAGTGGTTTTCTGAGAATGAGGATGTTGAGGTGGATGGTGAGAAGAGGTCAGGGGAAGGCGGATGATATGGTCCAATGTTGAAGCTTTCATCGTGCTCAGGAGAGAAGTGGATCTCTGCTCGGTGGTTGTAGAGATCCCTGTATGGTGTCGGTCCACTCATTCTCATGATACGATTCTCAGTGTCTGTGAGCTTGCAGTTATCCCCCCGTATATATATCATAGGAAGGGGCGTGTCCTCAGAAGAGGGTTCGTTCTAAACGTAAAACAGGAAACATCAGCGTTTTTTTCACTGACATGACATCGATCCAACTTCGTGACTTTTGGAAAAGGTCGGAAAGACGATGTCCAATTTCACTCATCTTCTCTGCCCAAGCTTCAAACGGCAGAGCCAGCATTGTCTTGAATACGCCGCAGTCCTGATTGAAAGCCTCCAACACAAACAGATCTGAGGGACTCGTCCGGTTGTTCCTGCGTCTGCTTGCCCGAAAAGACCAGCGGCCATTTGCTGTGGTTTTTGACCCCCACACTGCGCTAAAGAGAGGTTCTCTCTCAGCTATTTCAACATCGGATGGTATATGAAACATTCTCGCCCGTTTTACAGGTCGAGGAGACAGTTCATTTTCTTCTTCTTCTTCTTCTTCTTTCTCCCTCTCCTGCCTTGAGACTGTTTCAGGGCTATCATTAAGGTGCGAGATTGCAAGCTTTAACACAGCCCAGTCGCTGTGGGTGAGTGTACACAGAGCCAGTGATCCATTAAATACCTCGTCTTGATCCAATTGATACAGGCAAAGCTCTCCTATTTCATACATGAAAATATAACCCCAGCTGCCAACCAGGCCATATGGCTCCAAAGACCATTCTTCCTGCAGAGTCTTGAACGGGGGTCTTTGTACCCTGCAGATGTAGTATGTTGATTTCTTAGGAGCATTCAATTCACGGGATGAATACTGGTAGACGGTCACTGGGGTTTCGCACAGAACTGACATACCTCTTGGCCGAACCGAGGTCTGATTTTCAACCATGGTTGTTGAAGTTGATTTTGGATCCTCATCATCGGTAGAGTATGTCACGACGGGAATTCCGATAGGTATCTCCGTTGAGGAAGTATATGATGCAGTTGCTTGTTCATCATCATCATCTTGGCACGCGTTGCGTTTCTCCTCCGCTTGACGATAAACTCTCTTAACTCTAGCCATTGTTGAACGGGTGTCCTTTTTTTTCCAACGAATGCTGCATGTAAAGTGCAGAGTTTTATCTCTGTATTTAAAGTAAACACTAAGGCACGCCCTATTGTTTTCATTGGGTTATTCAAGGTTTAACGATGCTTACAAACACACCCCCTCTATTTTTAATTGGTGCTGATGCCAAACAGTTTCCGATAATACCATATTTGTCTTGTTCTATTTATAACAAACACACCCCTGTGTTTTAATTGACTCATTTAAGGTATTGCCCCTAATGACGACAACCAATCAGCATCCACTGTTACGCCCCCCTTGGACACACCACCTGCTTGACCACGTGACCTCCTGCCCACGTGGCAACCACATGGCGCCCATATGCCCCCCACCGGAAATCCCGCCCTCACCGGAAGTCCCACCCACCTGTCAAAAAGTTTGATGAAAGGGTGTACTTAAATTCTCTCACAGAGATTGACTACAAATCTTTTCTCTGCATGACCATCCATCCATTTTCCATGCCCTGTCATGCATGACATTTTATGGAATTTTCTTTTAAAAATGCAGTCCATTGCTTGAAACAAGATCTAATGTAAGCTGTGTTTGTGCACACCAGGAGTAAGGAAAAAGAGGAAGAACATTTTAAACAAAGTATTTCTGCAGTTAGGAACTTCAACTTCTAAAATTCAGCACATCCACTGCACAGTGGCAGATACTTAGCGATGATATTCAGTGAGGCATAATTCTTAGATTTACAGCACTTCGCAGCTGTAAATTGATTAGGTCATTAGTGATGTATTTAAGAATAACGATTAAATTGCTGTAAAGAGGGAAAATATTGCAGAGTAAGGCTGCAGGGGTTTTTTCACAAATACATTTATTCCTCCATTGATCTGATTATTCTTTCAGTTTACTGGAACACTGGAGCTTAGAGGCTCTGTGAAGAATACAAACAATGTACTATGAGAAGAACAAAATTCATTATTTTGATTGATGAGTAATTTCGGACAGCAAGAAGTGTGAAAAGTGAAGTAAAACAACTGAGTGAGAGGAATTGTGATCACTCTGTTGCATCTATGTGAGACCATTCCACCTTAAGTACAAGTAAAACTAACAGCTGAAATGTGCATTTTCAAAGTTGAACATCCTGCTTTCTGATGAACAATATGAGTAAGCTTTAAAGCAGGAGACTACAGTTCCAAGAAATGACAAAACTCCTCAGTGGTTTGGAAAACACACTACATGATTGCTTCATAAATAAATATTAGCATTGTTTATTTTAAACAACTAAAATTACAGATGCAACACAAACAGTAATACCACAGCTGTCCCTCTGAGCTACAACCTGGAGAAAGTCAAAGACAATAAACAAGCTTTCCCTGGCTTCATCAATTGTTTCTGTGACTTTGATTTTGTCAGCAGGACAACATTTGCTCCTGACTTCTTTGCTGTAATTATCCCACCAACACTCCTCTGGGGTTCATGCTTCAGCTCATTTGAATTAATCACAGGGGACAGCTTACTGCCTTCATTTCTCCAAGCCAAGTCCTATTTGAGTTAGAAGGACTCATAACAGCCAAAATGAAGTTTTCCTTTCCCTGTAAAAATGTTTAAAATAGAAACTAATGATCAGTTAAAATGTCACAATTCTACCCAAAAAACGTTACTATCCACCATTGCTTAGAGCTAAATGCAAATGTTTGAACACCAGAGTCACGTCAATAGTTCTTTCATGCTATCAGTTTGTTAGCATGAAAGCTAATGTTAAGGGCTGAATCAACTGAGGTTTCGTAATCGAGCGTACCAATTTCCTACATTTCTGGTAACAAATTCCTACATTACCCACACTTTCTGCCTTGCCATCGAAAGACGGCAATTTGCTCTGTAGCTTTGAAAAAACAAAAAGGAAAGAAGGCGATATTAAAGGCCCTTAAACCAGACTATGGGAATACACCTGTCAGTGCGGCACAGAGAGTGCAGTGACACCTACTCACGACCGGTTGCTCAGAGTAGTGCATCACATATAAAACAGTTCGATGTACAGACCTTTTCCCATCAAGCAGTTTATTGTGTGACACTGTGTATCGGTCATAGAAATTGAGCTTTGTGCAGATATGTCAAGTACGCCCAACTCTTTTCTGCCCTTACGCTTGCAGTAAAAGCTGCAATGGGATTGTTATTAATTTTAAGAAATGGGGTCAAACAATGAGAAAAAATAATATTAGCTTCTGTCTCTTTACTGTACGCCCTTTTATTATTTTTGTATTTTATAACTCTTATTAGGATAGTGAGGTTTATAAAATCTTCAGGCCTACTGATAAAACTGTCATAATGCTGTATTTTGTGGTGGACCAGAGGCAAACAAGTATGGAGAAAAGCAGAGTGGGATCAAAACTCCAACTTTAATATAAAGAGTTCACTCACATGAAGGCGAGGTACAGGTTGACAAGATAATCCATTTGACAGGGTATTTGAAAACAGAACCTAACAGAATCCAGTGCAAGGACAAAAATCCAAAAGAGACATCTCACGAGGACATGGAAGAGACATGAAACAATAGGGCAGTTAATCAGAGGAACAGGGAACAGGTGACACAAGGAGGCAGGGAGGCAGAGGGAGCAGGTGAACCTAATAAAACCAAAGCATGAGGAAAGGGACTAAAGACAAGACAGTGAGCAAACCTAAATAAAACTATAAACCAAGATAAAAATAAAGCATAAGAATCAAGGATAAACATGAATTGAAGGAAACTGAGAAACTGAAGGGAACACAACAAACTAAGCACTTAGCAAAACAGAAACCATAAGGAAACCCTGACTACAAAAGTAAAGAGACCTAAGTAAACAATAACTAAAGCTAATCTATAAAGGAGAGGGTGGAAAACAAAGATGAACTAGAGGAACAAAGCTAAGAAGAACTGGAGAATAAAGGGAACTTAAACTGAGTAATAACTAAAAGGGGAAAACCAATGACGAGAGGAGTAACAGAAAAGAAACTAATAAATGAGAGTGCAAGGGAACCAGAGAACTAAGAGAAATAATAATAATAATAATAATAAGGAAACCATTCTAAGAAAATAAACAGGAAAGCAACGCCAAGGGAACTAGGAGAGCAAACTGTGGGGCAGAAGATAACCCAAAACAGAAAACCACAACTAACATGAATACAAAACACAAGTAAGAAACATCTAGCTAAAAGGTAAACAAAAACACAAAACCACAAACAAAGTCCAAAACGTCACATCCTGACAAAAACCATGTAACTCTAAAATTTTATTTTGATTAACAAAGGTTTATGGATATGCCACTGATTAAATAAATGCTAAATTCCAGCATTATTTCGAGCTAAATATGAAACTTAGCATACCACAGCATGCTAATAGTGTGTTAGCATCTAAGCTAATGCTAACAATAAGCAGTAAAAGCTGTAGCTGGTAGAACATTTTATGATTCTGAGGTATTAGATAAAACAATGACAAAAATATTATTATCTTCTGGCTCTTTACTGTACACTCTTTAATTGTTTTCCAATTTTACTAACTCTTAGCTGGCTGGTGAGGACCAACAGTGTATAAAGTCATCACGAATAAAACCATTTAACTCTAGAAGATAACATCAACAAACAAATGTTTTAAAAACGCCACTGGTTAAGTAAATTTTAAGTTACCCAACTAACTAGTGGCTAATGCTAACAATGAGCAGTAAAAGCTGTAACTGATGGAAATTTAATTTGATTCTGGGGTAGCTAAATGCTAAAAGTAGCATGACATCTTGCTAACAGTGTGTTCATATCCAAGCTAATGCTAACAATAAAGAGAAAATGTGATTTAATTGATCTGATTTTGAGAGATAAATAAAAGGGATTAAACATCAATATTTGAACACTTCTAAATACAGAACTGAATATCTAAGAGGGTGTCCCATTTTATTTTTGGAACCAAGACAGTATCATAAAAATACATTTTAGAATGGCCTCTCCTGGCCTCCCCAGTTTGCAGCTATTTTAATGTCATAAAATGAATTGTTTATCTCTAGGTTTGAACCAGTGCTTTCATGTATTATGATGATGAAATCAGACTGAGTCTGAGATGGATGATTCTTCCTCTGTCCTCCGACTCACTGTCAAGGCCTATCGCCACCCGGAGGACAATATGTGGACATTTAATCATTAGTTAGTAATACAGCCATCTCAGAGCTCTGCCTTTGGGGCACATTAGCAATTCGATGGCAAATATTAATCACAGTCAATTACAGAACATGCCATCATCAACAGAGAGAAGCAGTTACTTTTACCAGCAGTTCTCATGAAGGAATGAATTCCCGGTGGACACGGTTGAGACGAAGCACAAGAAGGTTACAGGTAACCATCTGTGCTTTAATAGATATTGGACATGCTAAGATGTAGTGCACGAAAAGGTTTTTAGACTAATTAAATCAGAGGTTAATGTCTTTTTAGTTGTAGTTTACCAAGCTGATTTAAAGGCTGTGATAAGCAAAGGATGAAAGAAGGATGTTATTTGCACAGTCACAGAAACTCCAGAGGGAAGCAGGGGAGGCTGAGTCACAAGAGAAGCACTGATCCATCACCTAATTTGTCTTCTCGTGCTCTAAGATCACAGGAACATGACACATTGTTTGTGTTGATAAAAAAAAATCCAACAAGGAAATGCAACAAGGCAATGCAACAAGCCATTAGCCAAAATGATAGGACCAAAAACAAAGAACTGAGAGAACAAATAAATTGTCATCCTACGGAAACAACATGATGATTAATTCGGATTAATACACCAAACGTCAAAGCAGCACTTGATGCTCAACTCAAAATACCACACTGACCAAAACAGCAAGTATAAAAAGGGCAGAAACAACAAAGGAGCTTTGTAAGGATAAGAGAATCCATTAGTAGAGCTGCTTGTCAGACTGAAGCATTGACATTTACCCTTTACAGAAACCAGAGGTACACAACATATAATCTCCATGTCTGTTGATGTTTCTGGAAAGAGAAATATATATAGTCTCATCAACAAACTTCAATGTATTTTATTGGGACTTTATGTGATAGACCAACAGAAATAAACAAATAATTGTGAAATGGAAGAAAATGAGACATGGTTTGTAACCTTTTTCACAAATAATGCTATCATGTTAAATGTGACTTTCATTTGTACTCAGTCCACTTGAGCAGATACTTTGTAGACCCCATTTGTCTGCTACTACAGATCGAATTCTTTGGTCTCTACCCGTTTTACACATGTTGGGACCAAAAACTTTGATGATTATTTTGTAATTAATCTGTAAACAGATGTTTGGAAGTCATTTTATTGTAGCTCTGGCTGTAGGTTTAGGAGGTCGTTGTCCAACTAGAAGGGGAGCTTCCATCCAAGTTTTAAGTCTTTTTGCACCCCCCAACAAGTTTTCACTTTAACTCTAACCAGCTCTCCTGTCACTCCAAAAGAAGAGCATCCTATACCATACTGCTGCCATCACCATGTTTCATTGTGGGCATGGAATGTTTGAAGAGATGTGTAGGGTTTTTAGGGTTTTCTTTTAACAACTCGTTTCTTCTCGCCACTCCATAAAGGCCAGATTTATTGAGTACACAACTTACAATTGATTTGTCAAAGTTTTTCCCACTCAAGCTCTGAATCTCTGCAGCTCCTTCAGGGCCTCTTGGGTGCTTCTTGGATTAATCCTCGTCATGCCCGGCCTGTCAAGTTCAAAAGTCTGACAGCTGAGCATAAACATGTCACTCGCCAGAAAGCCCAGCTCGCCCAAAGTCACAAATGGAGGGAAATTGAAAGCCTCCCAACAACCGAGAAACTTGTGTTTGACACATGGAATGCTCTTCCTGACAGTTATAGAAACATGAAGAATTATGCATTTGGCGTATTATCCATCTTTGGATCAACATACCTGTGCGAGCAGATATTCTCAACCCTGAACCACATCAAATCCAAATACCGCACCCGCCTTACAGATGAAAGCTTGTAGTCTTGCATGAAGATTAAAGTTACATCTTACATGCCCGATGTTGAGAAGCTGTCCAGTGATGTCCGTAAACACAAGTCACATTAAACGGGTAAGAACACAATCCTGTTATAGGCACATATTTAGTAACAAAGTGGCTGTTTTTATAAAGTGATTTCTGATGTTTGCCAATATATATTTGGAATGACACATAGGGATATTATTGTGTTTTGTTGCTCAGGTCCAGGATGTTGTATTGTGCGCGTCAAAAAAGAAGAGGATGCTGCTGCGCTTCCCTTGCACTGACATTTGCAGAAGACTAACGAGAAGAGGATAATGCACAAAAATCAAGCTTAAAGTGTATTATTTTAATTTTATTTACTTTACCTTTTCAAAAGACTGCTGTTTTATTGCACTCTGTCTGTTGCCCAGATAAGGGGGGAAAGAGAAGAGGATTGTATTGTATTATTGAGGATTGAAGAGGACTGCATTTTATTTCCATGGGGTGGTCTGAAATTACAGGAGGCCTGTTATGCACATTCCATTTTTTTTTTGAATCCTCAAAATAAAAATGACACCAAAAATCTGATTTCTTTATTGTATTTCTATAATTTCATCAATGCAACAAAACATAATACAATAATATTGTAATGGAAAGTAAACTTATAGCATCATCGTACAACAGAATGGTGAATTGGTGCGTCATTCTCTCAAGGATGTGCTGCAGGGAAAATAAACATTTAATCATGAATGCTTATTATGTATTTGTAGCCTACTTGGTCATTTTGATAGTAGGCTAACATAGACACTTACAGCATGCATTGCCTTCATTGTAAGCCTTATATAAGGCTTTTAATTTTTTGTGGCTCCAGACAGATTTGTTTTTTGGTTTTTTGGTCCAATATGGCTCTTCGAACATTTTGGGTTGCCGACCCCTGGTTTAGGTGAACGGCAACGTCTTGGTAGATTTGTAGTTGTTCCATACACTCTCTATAAGCAGATGACGGATTGGAAAGTAATCCATCAGATGGTCAAAGCTTTTGATATATTTTTATATCCTTACCCTGCTTCTTCTGTATGCTGTGTTACCTGGTCTTCATGATGCTGTTTGTTCACTGATGTTGTCTAACAAACCTCTGAGGGCTTAACAGGATGGCTGTATGCATACTGAGATTAAATTACATGCATGTAGACACTGTTTAATAATTCATGGTGATTGGTGTCACTGCATTTTATTTCAGGGTACCACAGTGAAAGAGGCTATATACAGATACATTCTACACTTTCCAAATTTGTATTTGTAAAAAATCTGAAAATTGTGTAAGCTTTTCCACTACACAAAAAGCAGCATACGGAATTCAGTTTTGCAGGATTTATAATCTCTTGATTTGTAGGCCAGAATGACTATAATCATCAGAAGTCAGTTAAATTTTCTTCAGATGTTTTCCTCCAGGATAGGTATTATACAAACACAAAAACTGCTTCAAAAACAGCAGCAGGATATCTGGAACATAAAACTTAAAAAGGATACTTGAAGTCAGCAGCAGCATGACACCATCTGTTTTACTGCAGGTTTTAATCACATTAGGAAACAGAATAATTAAATATTTTGCTGTGGATCATAAATCATTAACACTTGCTTTGTTTTCTACCACCTATGTCCACTAGTAAAGCCAACAAGCATTAAATCTCTTAGGCCCCTTTTTTTAAAAAAGAAATTCAGACTGAAATGCACAATTAGAGTCCTGTAATGCAAGATAGTGTAAAATACAGTGGAATATCTTTAGGAAAGTGTTTGTTTCTGGATCAAAGCTGTCTAGCTCAGTAGACATCATCACAGTTACTTCTTTTTGGCTATTAGCGCCAGACTGCTGCCATTGATGATTCTGAACAAAAGCAACACCAAAGCACTGAAAAAGCTCCACTCCCCAGTAAAAGCAGATGTAATAGTTTATCAGAAAAACATCCAGGGATCCAAGAAGTGATCCTATTCATTTACAACTACAGCATAGCAAAACTAGGACACTTGTTGATAGTGACCTATTTTACTTTGAAAAGTGCATATAAAAGAAAGGTTGTCTTATTGTTCCATTTGAGTAGTTTTGGATTTACCATTTTTTGGAAGTGAAACAAAAGCTTACATGTCTTCTTGTGCAGTAAGCACCTTCCAAATGAAACCTTTATTCTTTCTAATGACTCATTTACTTACTTGAATGTCTCCTCTAAGACCTACAGCAGCTCTAGTGGGACTGTATCCGTTTATGACAAATTACTTTTATATTTCTGATTTTATTCTCCCCTGTGCCAAATGAGCTGAGCTGTTATGTTTCATCTCACATGTTTTCTACCCATTTTAAAATGTGCCAGAAATTTTTAGATGTCTACTAAAGCACAGCAACGAGGACTGTCAAAGTGAACACAATGATAACGCGTTAACGTAAATTCCTTCTGACGGCTTTAATTTCTTTGATACATAATTAACGTCCTCACATGCCCTTTCTGACCTATAGCTCGCCGCTGTTATCAGGAGGTGATGCCACCTAGGTGGTGTTGAAAGCCCTCCTTCTCCTTCTCCTTGCCAGCAATCCAACTTGGATGGCTTTCAACAGAGACGTCTAGATAATTAAACAAAAAACAAACTTTAAACAACCTTAACTAAATGGGTGGCTACAGCTTCCAGGCTGCTTCATATTGTGGATGACAATTTATACCTAAAATAACAGGGGACTACTGGACATTTGTAAGTAGTCACAGTTAGCTTGGTTACTTTGGCCCACAGTGGGAACTTCGGTTGCAGTGTCTGACTGGTATTAAGGTAAAAGAGAGACACTTCGCAGACATGTGGGCTGCGCACTTCATGCAAGTAGCCAGAGAGTGGGTATACTGAACATAGAGTCAACACACTGATGAGTGAAAGTGCGTGCAACATAATCTCTGTTGCCATGCAGCTACCCTTTGAGCATATGCCTTGTGTCACGCATAGCCATCACCGTTTCTCTACAGAGCAGTCCGTTTGACAGCGCATTAGCCAAATACAGAAAGGCTGTAGGCCATTTCAAGCACAGCCCGCCAAACACGGCAGAGATGGAACAGCAGCAAATGACACGTTTTCAAAAGAAAGAGACACTTGCACAGGACATGTCAACCGGATGGAATAATACCCTGGAAATCATGAACCACTGAGATATGCACTGTTTGTACATGGAACCATAGTTACTATGCCAACACACGGAAAGCTGGATAAACTGAACAAGTTGGAGACTGTGTTGGAGCACTGCAGGTAATTTACTGCGATTAATTGCGTGTTTGTTTGTTTCTTAATGAAAAAGAGTCATTGTCATAAGTGGTGTGTCTGCGTGTGTTTGAGGAAGGGAAGGAGAGATGGATGAGGGGGCATGAATGAATAACAGTTAAGTCCAAGTCTGTATGTATGACTATATTTGTGAATGAAAGTATCAAGCCACTGATGTGCTTTTCTCTAAATGCAGGAACATAACTGCTCAGTGGTGCTGCCAGCAGTGTGTCACCTGTTGTGGATCATGGAAGTCTCTGAGGATGACCTAGCAGAGATGGTAAAATTCAATGAGACCTTCAAAATAGAAATGGAGAAACTCAAAGTAACAACACTTGAGAACCCCAACAGTCGACCAGGGAGGGCTGAGGTGTAGCGCTTGATCATTGGTTTGCTAAATGAGGGGGAGAGTCCTGCACAGCATGAACCAGCAACATCTGAGCATCCAAGAAGAGCAACCCTGATGCTTGCCCCAGATTCTTCATCTAATAAGGAGAACTGCACTAAGAAATTTGTGAAGGGAAGGGTAGAGCCAACTATAGTCATGAAGCACTGTCTCTAGCACTGGTGGTCCAAACAAGAAGGAGCACATAGTGAATGGCCATACTTGCCCATGAGTACTTGGCAACCCCTGAAACATGTGTACCATGCTATGTTGTTTAGAAGAAGCAAGCAGTGCCGTCATCAGAAAAATGTCTTGTTTGCTTGTAAAGCTGGTTAAGTGCAACAAATAAAAAGAAATGGGCACAGCCTATATACAGTAAGTTGTAGTGTTCCTCCTTCATGGTGTTATGTTCATGTAAGAAAAAGGAGAAGGAGAAAAATGTTGGTTACTCAGCATCTGTTGAACACAACAAGAGAGCAAACCCAAACATTATATATTTTACAGTGAAATAAGAGCTATAACTAAACAGTACCTTTTTAGACTGCACATAGGCAGAGTAGTTCTGTCTCCACTGTTGGGTTGTTTTTGTATTTTGTAATTTGAGTTTCTCCACTTTGATCCCCTCTAAATAGGTTGGCTTTTAGTGAACTCTAATTATTGGGATAAACAACAATATACAAAGTATACCTTTGAAATATTTTTGATCTGGCAGCACCAGTTACTTTGTTGAATATTGTGGACAGTAATAGTTATTGTTTAAGACAGTTAAAATAATAATAAACATATATTTGTGAAAGGAAAGCATTTGCCCCCTTGCAAGCTTACTAGAACATTAGAAACAGAAAAAAATATTCCAGGATACATTTAAAAGAGATGAGAAAAAAACCTCAGACTACTTGACAATTAATTACAAGTGAACTATGGACATGCATGTGATTAATCCCTATTAAATATTTTAAAGAGATGACAGCCCTAACAGCAGAATATGAAAAGCAAATTTTGTTTGTGCCGCCAAGGCTGCTCAAAAGGAAAGAAAAGTAGATAGACTCTGACAATAGGCCTCTAAATGTGGGTAGTGCGTTTTCCTCTTGCGCCATGTTTACCTTTTCATATGGGCATGGTAATACATTATTTGTATGCATGACTATTAGCACTCACAAAGATACTGCTAAAATGCTAATATTTAGTCAATTTGCTTGCACTTGGCTAAGAATATTAATATCTGCATTTTTGGTATATTCGCCTAAAATAAAACAGCTGGTAATGCTAGCACTTACAAGGGTTGATCATGTTTATTTGGCATATGAATACAGAATATGAAACCAAATGTCTCATCCTTATAATCACAAAGCTAACAACATTTCTATTAAATTTAGCTGAGCATATTTGCATGCTGATATATTTTAAGAACTAACTATACCTGTTTTAAACCTGCCAGTGGCAATGCAATTGCATGGGTAACATAGAAATTCTAACTTTTTAAGTTTAGCTAAACATATCAGCATGCTAATAAAGTATTTAAAATCATAACAATACTTCCCTACATTGGCACTGTTAACATGCAAATTTTAACACCTTTGATCAAGTTTATCTTAGCATGATACATTGTTTCTAGGTATAATTCCATATACATAATGCTGAAATTATAATTTGGTGGCTCCTCTGAAGAACCTAGAATATAAGACATATTTTCAGTTGTTTCACACCTTTTTGTTCAGTATATAATCCACATGTGTTAATTCATTGTTTTGATGCCTTCAGTGTGAAGCTACAATATTCATAGTCATGAAAATAAAGACAACTCTTTGAATGAGAAGGTGTGTCCAAACCTTTGTTCTGTACTGTATTACCTGTTAGCAATAAGTTTTCATCTATATTATTTACCAAGGGAGTTCACCCATGCTATCCTAGCAATAGTAGACATTTGCACAGCAGCTGTTGCTGATTCTGCATGCAATCAGTTCAGTTGTAGCTAAGCCACCGACATGTCAACCCCATGTCTTTGTAGCAATATATTTATATATCTATTTTTTACCACATCTTACTCTCTGATACACCTCCAACATTTCAACAATTTGCCAGCTGCTCTACCAGAGAACACGGGATGTTAAATTTGCTTTATGAAAATGTCAGGGATGGATACACCTCCGTTGCAAGACCTCCTTTTGGAAAAGTAGATTATAATTTTGTTTTGTATAAAACCCCTTGTTCAGAGGCAACCTGTCATAAAAAGAACTTTGAGATCATGATTACAGCAAGCTGATGGAGAACTGCTGGGTTGTTTTGAGACTACACACTGGGATGGACTCTGCTAGCCACATGGAAATGACATTAATGGCATGACTGAGTATGTGAGTATCTAAACTTCTGTGTGGACAACACTATCCATACCGTAACAGGGAGATGCTTCCCCAAATACAAACCCAGTAGCATTCAGGGAAAGAGACAATTACAAAATTATTAGAGACAATGACACCAGAAGCAATACACAATGGAGTAAACGACTTAATGTACATGTGGTAATTGGCACATCAGACCAGTTACAAAGTGAGCAGACATCAAACATGAAAGAAGCAAAACAAGGAACAGACAAGGTAACATAACAAGAAAAATAGATAAATCTATTTATTGCTTTAATACCATATAACATCTATTAGCCTCCTGCCTCTTTTCCAAAATACTCTATTAGTGAGACTCTATTATTTCTGGAGGGCTGGGGCTGTCTGTCTTTATGCACCACAGTGCAAAGTGAGTGTTAAACACAAATAAATTCAGCCTGTCGCTCAGTTGCTGGAGTCAATGAGAGAGGCAGTGACTGAGTATCCTCTTTTCTCAACTCACAGGCACAGGGGCAATAATTGCTAATGGAAAACATAGAGTGCTGGGTGTTTACATTCTCCAGAGAGGTACTTTACACATAAAGGCCTGGATTCACAATTCCAAGACATTTAATAGTCTAGAATCCAACATGTCAAATGTACACAGTGATGGAGCATTTAGGTTACTGACCTTAGACATAAAAAAAAGTAATCCTGATGCTTCACTTCAAGCCCAACAAGTTGATTCCCTTTAAATTAAAGATTCCTCATTATGCTGATATCATTGAGGAACAAATTAATTATTGAAGACATCATCATCATGGTATTACATTTTATTTGGGTTTGATGTTTTATAACCATTCCAATTGCATTTAATTGCTTTGTGTTTTGATTGTTTCCTACTCTGCTATTTGGGCCATTCTTCAATAGATTTCATAGGTCAGTGTTGACACATTTCCTTCCTATTTGGAGAAAAAACTACATTAATCCTGTATATTTATTTAGTCCAGCCTTTACTACCACTCCACTACACACAAACTCTTAAACCCTTCTCTGCCTCAGAGGTGTACCAGAACAGACATATAGTACTGTAAAAAATCCCTCATTTCAATATCACAATTGCAAAGGATTGTTTTGAGTTAATAGATTGTATATTCATGCGGCACAAATTCAAATGCTGCCATCTGCTATATTTGGCAAGTTATATTTGGTAAATTGAAATAAATGACTTTCTCTGTCCTTTATGACTAACTTTGATCAATATCTTAAGCTGCATTCACGCAGTTTTTTAATCATACAATGTCTGTAGGGATAATAAAAAAATGCATGCTATATAAGTCTAAACTAAAAAAGGAAGTGGACTTTGTAAGACGTCAGGTCTTGTGACATCATCATCCTCGTATTGAATTCACAGTGTTCTGACCTTTCCCACAACGTCACCATCTTGTTTCGTTTTATTTTCATACTTAAGGTTCAACTGACTGATAATCATCCATCCGTTCATCCGTCCCTCAGTCCGTCTGTCCATCCATCCATCGTCTTTACCAAGTTATCCTTGTGGGGTCACAGGGGGAGCTGGCGCATATCTCCAGTGGTCATTGGGTAACCGAAGGGGTATACCCTGGAGAGGTTGCTAGACCATCACAGGGTAACATAGAGACACACAAGACAAACAACCATACACACACACTCCATGTTGAGTTCCCTCGTTCAGTTTCAGGCACCTGGAATGCCGACATGAGTGAATTGTAATCACTGCTGTGATAATCATTGCTATGATAATTCAATAGAGGTGACATCGATTCTGTAGCAGTGGCACAATTGTGCAATCCACATGGCCATGTATGTGAGGCTGCATAAGCAATTGTTTTGCTCATGCAGCAGACAGCTCGAAAAATAGGATTTTAGAGCAAGTAGCTGAAAACTTGGCATAGACTAGATATTTAACTATATCTCAGGTCCTGTCTCAGATCTTGTTGGATTCTTGTTTCTGAAGGACAAGAATTTCTCAAAGTTTTATCACTATAATCAAAAACTTATAATTTATTATTTAAAAAGTGACACTCCAAGTACTAGACAAAAAAATCTGTGAAAAAGCAACCAAAGTCCAAAGAAAAAGATTTAAAAAGACCTTTAGGATGTTTGGGAACTGCGCATTAAGACAGTCGTCTAGGTTTAAAGCATTCACACTATACTGATATACACTTACTGATAACTTTATTAGGTACTCCTGCTCAACTGGATGCAAACACAAATAGCACCAACACAATGCATTTAGACATCAAGATGTGATGAAGACAGCTTGGTTAAGTTCAAACTGAGTATCAGAATGAGAAAGAAATGGGATTTAAATGACTTAAATGTGATAAGGTTGCTGGAGCCAGATGGCCTGGACTGAGTATTTCCGACTCTGCTGATATACCGGGATTTTCATGCACAACCATCTCTCAGATTTTCAGAAACCTGTTTGAAAAAGTTAAAAAAATCCAGTCATGGTAATGCCTAGTTGAAGTCAGAGGTCAGAAAGGAATGGGCAGACTGGTTCCAGAAAGACAACAGTAGCTAAAATAACCACTTGTTGCCACCAAGGTAAGTGGAAAACTGTCTCCAAATTTACAAATTCAGCTTTGAAGCAGATGGGTTTCAGCAGCAGGAGACCAAAACTATTTCTGTTTTTATCACTGAAAAGCAACACAGGTTCACCAAAATTGATTAATAACTGGAAAACCTTGCCTGGCTGGATGAGTCTTGATTTCAGCTGCAACATTCAGGTGGTTGGACAAAAATAGCATAAAAGCATGAATCCATCTTGCCTTGTATCAACAGGTGGTTGTCTGGTGGTGAGGTGGATGTTCGTATCAACTGGGGATTATTTTAACACCACAACCTACCTGGGTATTGTTGCTGGTCATCTCTATCCCTTAATGACCACAGTATGCCAATCTTCTGATGGCTACTTCCAGGAAGATATTGAGACATATCACAATCCCTTTTTTGGGCATGATAATCAATTCAACATACTCCAATGGCCTTCATAGTCACAAGCTCTTGGTCCAGTAGATCACCATGGATGTTCACTTGACAAATTCACAGCAACTGTGTGATGCGGTCATGTCAATATGGACCAAAATCTCAAAGGAATGTACCCGGCACCAGCTTGAATCCATGCTATGAAGATTTCAGGAAGTTCTGAAGGCAAACAGGAGTCCAACCCAATCATTGCTAGTATTAGTTGTACCTAACAAAGTGGTCAGTGAGTCTAACATACTGGTTTCTTCATGACAATGTTCTCTGCAGCAGTGACCTTTGTCCGGTTAGTTGAACATAATCAACAGTCAGGAGATGTTAAACCACCACACAATAACTTCAATGTAATTATTGCAAGATACGACAAAAGCCGAAATGACATTCCTTTATCTGTCTCGGATGAGTGAGGGTGAACCAGACATAGACTGTGAGGTGTTGTGTTGTCAGCATTCCTTCACTGTCTCTCTAAAGGCGTTGATAGACAGATAAAGAAAATGGCACTCACCCGCATCCTCAGAGTTAAAGTCCAGTGAACATTTCTTTTAGAAAATATTTACTATAAGTTGGTAAGACACATGCTGGAAAATGGCACTGCAGACTTGTAGGAGGGCACAGAAAGTTACACAAAGTGTAGCAAAATGACAGGCTGTCCCCAAAAAAGACTGAGCTGGCCATTATAAAGAGACTGAAAAAGACTCAAGTGTCGTTTAATCATCACTGGCTAAAGTGCTGCAGTGGGTACAGAGCTTGTTTCTAAACTTAAAAGCCCAAAAACACAGAGATGTGGCCTCATCTCATGCTGTGTAATGTTGTTTACTAAGAACATGATGGTTTCTATGAGCTTTTAACAACTTAACAGATATGTACTGACTCATTTGTCTCTGTTTTTCCTCCACCTTTCTATCTTTATCTGTTCTGAGAAATGGGTCAGACTGTGAAAGATTAGGAATGATGATGTATGGCAAAGTGGGGAAAAAGTATTTTAACTCTAATAAAAGGAAAAATGAGACTACCTCTGATGGACTCAAGATGAAATTTAACACCCCCTCCTGTGTGCAAAACTATCCCATTATCCCATCTTCGCACAGTGAGAGTGGGATAATGGAGCAGAGAGAATGGGAAGATGTCTCACTTGCAGCAATAAAAAGCAGAGATGTAAATGAAATTTTGCAGGAATGCTGTAAAACATTTACTCTTAATTATACTTTTGGTATTTAAGAAACTGAAACTTGGGTATGGATGCAAATTTCCAAGATATTCTTAACCAAATACAAATTTTTTTTAACATCTCTGTTGTCAGGCTGAGGCATGAATAAATGATTTATTAAAAGTACTGAGCTAAATGTGAAACAAAACCGATGAACATCTTTTGCATTGGACGTCTACTCTTCATTTTCAGACACCTGCAAACTTTAAAGATTCTCACCAATGTCTGTCTTAAAACTTGGCACAGGGGCAAATTCACTAAGCTGTGCGATTTGCGCCACTTTTGTCAAATGTTTACGTGCACACTGCAGATTCCTGTCGCAGATCGCATTTCAGACATGCTGATCCAAACACGTCAGTTGAGTCCAGCAGATCCAAAGAATTCACACCTGTTTTTTGTGTCAAGCCACAGCAGCTGCAGAAGCGATCAAAGAGACGGTAAAAAATATTTCCCCACAGTAAGCTCCTGTCCTTAGGAGGTGCTCCTCAAGGTTTTTAAGAACACATCCTGATCACTTCTCTAAATAGAATGATCAAATAATTACGACTCAGTTTGTATTTAAAGTCTGGGTGGTTGGATGGTTGTTTGTGCCTTAAACCAGAGATGCCAAATTCATTGGGGTCTTAGCTGAAAACATTTTCTAAGCTAACAATCAACCTTAATCAAGTGTTTTTGAAAAGGAAGATATACTTTAACTTAGAAATGTTTCAATATGTCTTATGTCAATACATTAATGAAGAGTATAGACACTCAACTTGTTTTCTTATTTTGATTTCAAAACAAACATTTTACTATAAATATGATATTACAATAATTAATACTATATAATAATATTGTAAATACCAATTATCTCTAAAATAAGATATCAAAACGTATTTCCCAGACCTCTTGTTGACAGCATTTTTCCACAGGCCTCAAAAAATAAAAATAACTCAAAGAAAATCCAAACTGAGAGTTGGAAATTTTAAAATGTTCACCAAAACATTAATGAACATATAAATTTAAGACCTAAATAAATGCCAAAAAAAACCCTAGTATGAAATAGATGGTAATATTTTAGATTTTTTAAGCCAATTTTGTTTATCCATAACTCTATTTGTGAACTAATTTGCTTCAGTTTCTTTGCATGTGTGGATTACTTGTGTTGTTGCAGACATCCGCTGTAAATTTCACATAAATAGAAATATTAGAAATATATTTACTGAGAAAAACATGTTCAATATTTCGTTTACCTGCTTTATGTTTATAATTTTGACACAATAGTTTTAAGTGTTAAATTTACCTAAATAAACGAAGACAGTTACCAAAAATGTAATTTATCCTTTACCTTTCAATGAAAAGATTCCAGTTTAATTTAAGGTTATTTTTAACACGTTTAAAGTTTACCTGTTCTTGTTTTTATAAAAAGCAAAAACAGGTAAAATATTTAGCATATTTAAAGCATATTTTTCACTAAATTAAAGATGAAATGGTAACAGTGCAGCAGTGTTTGCTTTTTAACCAACAGCTGGAATGGCTCAGTTTCTGCCTTTCTCATAATAAAAGCTACCTGATGTTTCAAGTTTGTGCTGGTAAGGTTATTCCAGCTAAAGAACAATAACAAGAAACCAGAATTATGAGGTGAAAGCACAAATAAAACTGTCTATTACCAAGAGCTACATCGCAATGCATCAAAAGTTGGTCTAATGTAAGATCTTTCCAGGATTTCTATGAAGCAGGAACTCAAGCAACAGGAGAGCCTCGTTGTTAAAACCCTGCACTGTATTAAGGTTTTTTTTTTTCTTGACGGAAAGCTAATGGTTCCTGAAAGGTTGATTGTTCTACCTGGTCACAATATGTCAGTTCAACATCCCTGGATCCCTTCAGCCATACAGAGCATGGCACATAACTGAAAATAAAGGGAAACAGTTCTGCTTTAGGGCGATACAGAAGAAGAATAGGTCAAATCCCAGCATCTTTAATTCAAACAAGTATAACTACAACTATAAATATGCAAGTAAGATAAGAGGAGAGATAATGTTGATCTCAGAGATAAAACCCTTGGCTTCCCCACTTCTAATGGAATCAAATTATGGACATAGTGATGAATGCTCTTCTTCAACAGCCTCTTCTATTATCCATTAATTACCAAACAAGTCGAGCGTGAAATTGCCCCGGCAATCAGCTCTGTGAGGCTGCTTTACTTTCAAGCCGCCCTGTTTAGAGTTCAGATTTTGAGCTAATAAGTTACAAATGATTTTGGTGAAAACAACTCAGCTTTTGAACGCTTAGTGCGGGGACCTAGAGTGTGATGATCAAATACCTCCATCCTGCTGCTGATTTGTTGCAAACCTTTTTTTGCCACACTGCAGCTGATTCATGCAGCGTTTTCACAAATTTTCTCTTATTTTAAGCAATTATTTTGAGTAATTACTTTAAATCAAACCACAACTGGATCCAACATCATGCATCTGAGCAATCATGGACAATCTTTTTCTTCCTCTGCAGTTTCACACATGCACTTTACACCTAAAAATTGCAGACCTGAACTGTTTTCTAACAACAGGAAATACAAGAAGAAACACATTCCAGATGTTTTGCTGCTGGATCCACACACAAATCACATCTATCCTAGTTGTGATTTGCTCGCATATAGCTCAAATTTCTTGCACATTGTCTGCACAGCATCTAATTTAAAAAGCAAATAGCACTTACGATGCCCTGCATATGTAAGCAGGTCACAGTTGTTCTTGCTTGAATTCCAAACATCTAATCCAGAGTTTCAACCAGATGAAATCTGAGGACGCACCGCAAAACCCACAGGGATGTCTAACTAAACCAGCAAGCACATTCAAATGGAATGTAAGGTTTTGGGTCCTTTTTTAAGCAACTTTGGCACTGTATTTTTATTGGATAACTCAGGGAATAATTAAAAGAAAAAACAGTCCCAGGGATGGAATGTTTTAAAATAGATTAATCTTTCATTGTGGCAGCATAATCACACAACCTTTCATTTCATAACTTTTATTTAGAGGGGAGAAATTAAGAAATAATTGCAATTCCAACTGTGAAGCATAGGAGGGGCAGCATAATGCTGTGTGGCTGTTTTGCTGTATAAAAGACTGATACACTTCATAAAAGCCCTGCGATGGACGGGCGACCTGTCTAGGGTGTACCCCGCCTCTCGCCCATAGACTGCTGGAGATAGGCACCAGCTCCCCCACTATGGAATAAGCGGTAGAAAATGACTGACTGACTGACTGATTTTAAGAAAATCCCCAGTGCCACAAGTGTTAGCACAACAATATACTTTACCTATAATGTATAAGTAAACATGGAGATTTATAGTTAATCTTTTCAAGTTGATTAGAGAGTATAGGAACTTTTAACCGGTGAAGGAGTAATTCAAAAAGTTAATTAATAAATATTTACACTTATAAACGACTGAATTATTAATTGTTACTGTAAAATAAGTGCCATTACTGCTAAAAAATACAGAAATATAATCAATATCTCTATAACAGGAATTCAGTTTCAGTGTGAGTTTGAACATTTATTGAACATCTGTCAGGATTTGATTAGAAATCCATAACTTCCTGTTTCCATCGGATATAATATGATGTGCGATAGAAGTCTGTTTCTCTTTGTCATTCTTCAAGCTGGGAAACACAAGAGAGCATAACAATTTATTAAGTTTTGTAAGATACCTATGTAAAACATGAAAAAAATCCATCAGAAATCTAGCAATCACAAATGCTTAAAAGTGCTAAATTAAAGAGAAATAAATCTCTCCAAAAATGTTTAAGAGAATAATTGAAACCCTACTTACGTTAAAAGCCAAAGGGAAAAGGTGAGTATTTAATGATGTCTTTAAATTATTGGATATGTATCCTCAGGCCCTTTACATAAGTTCACATTAGTCTGCATATAAAAATTATTTAAGGGTACAGGAAGATCCTGACAGTTTCCTCCAAATTTGGAGTTTTAGACATTGCCATAAAGTGCTATTTTTATTTTTTCTTCATTTTCTTCCATGAGGTTGTTCTTTTTAAAGCAATCCACCATGTCTGGGGTGCTTTTTTTGAACATTGATTCTTTTTTTTGAACAAGGTCATCATATTTTCTGCCAGAGTCACCTTTTTTCATCCTGTGTGTTTGAAGAGCAGGACACATTTCACTATTAATCAGATATAACACTACTTTATATCTGTCTGAGAGATGTAATAACAGCAAGTATTTATTTATCCACAGTGCTCTGGGAGGAAAATTGCCATCTTATATCTCATCTTTGCTGCTCTGGCCCATATTTTACCTGTGACAGGGGAAGACTGATAGTTCAGGAACTCCATACCAGGAATGAATTATGTATCACTGCAGTTTATCTCAGCCCCACACATTTTTTATAGCAACAATGACTATACATGACATCCTCAAACTGTGTTCATATTGTCAATACCTTCTTAAGTTGTAGCTTTTCCAATTGCTAATCAATAATTTCAGTCTTTTAGTGTAATAGCAGGTTTCTAAACAGATCACAGCATTTTCCTTGTAAAATTAATGTAGCTGTTGTGTTAAAAATATCTTTTGAAAATAAAAACCTTTAAGCATGCATTTAACATACTTTCCATTAAGCCCACATTTCTTAATTAAAAATGTTTTTGTATTAGTCTAATGTAATATTCTAATCTTAAATGTGTTTTTATTCGCTTTAAGCAGAAAATCATCAGAATTAACACAAATAAAGGCTTGAAAACATCAGTTTAGTATGTGAAATTGATCTATATGATGTGTTTAACTAAGTTAACTGAGTTACTTAAAGAAATAAACTATGCATAGTATTCTAATTTACTAAATATGACTGTATTATATATGTATATTCTCCATAAGTGGAGCTAACATTTTTGAGAACTTTGCACTCGACTATGAGTTTTTTTGTTTTTTTTTACCAAGGACAACTAACAAAGTGAACACAGCTAACCCTGATGTCATCCAACACCCCATTCAGGGTGCTTTTAAGCGGGAAACGTTTGACACACATGCAAGAAGCGCTGCAGCATTTTCCCTCAAGGTGAGCCCAGAGTGACTGCCAGGTGTCTGTTTCTCCAAACATAGGCTGCAAAACCAAAGTACAGCTATTTTCACACATGCTGGATGATTTTGCTGTCTTTGAGAGAACGGTATTGGTATTGTAGACCTATGTATCTCCCCTAAATTTAAACTCGACTATGCTGCCCTTTGAAGCTGCTTTAAACATAATGATATTAACTGAAGGCTCATGCCCCAACTATCAAAACAAGCAGATTAAACTCTTATCAAAGCTGTGACTGTGTGAGAATGTCAGTCATCTTCTGCCGCTTATTCCATAGTGGGACGCGGGGAAGCTGGTGCCTATCTCCAGCAGTCTATGGGCGAGAGGCAGGGTACACCCTGGACAGGTCGCCAGTCCATCACAATGTGTGAGAATGGTAAATGCAAATTTATTTGAGCAAAGTTTGGTTTGTCATGACTCAAACACTGATTACTGCTTCTACTAACAAAATTGTACAATCGTCTATGAAGGAAAATATAGCAGTTTCTTTTCAATTTAGTAAACACTATAAAATATATCACCAGAAAGAGTAGTCACACAATATTCTTAAATGAGTCAAGCATTTTAATGTAATATTTCTGTATAAATTACTTACAATGCTGGGGGAGGAGTAGTGAACAGGAAATCATGAATAAAAAGAAGAAATGGGGCAAATAGTAACTGACACTCTTAGTGCCTGAAAATCTTAGGTATTTGGTGTCCCTGTCAACATTTTCCTTTAAATATTGTTTGAATCAACACATCAACTCTTTCACATTAGTTTGTGCCTTGTTTTAGGAGGTAACCCCTTAAATTTAGCACATGCCAGCTATAGTGGTTTTAAACTGTTAGGGTTGATTTACATCTCACCAAATTCCATTAATAAGGAGGGTTAATTCTAAGGCTACAAAAACAGATTTTCTAAAATCTCTTGCAAATAGCTAAAGGTTAACTTGGTTTTGAGAATAAAGATATTCAAAATTAGATAATTGAAAATGTTTGTATTTGGCAGAATTTATAACTTTCTCAAAATCCTGTACTAGGCTACGATAAACTAAGGTCTTGTGCTAGGTAAAGTATTATAAATCAGATCCACTCCTACTACCAAAAATAACTGCTTCATTTAAAAAAAAAAAAACCCCACTGAATTTCACATGCAGCACCATTACATATATATTAAAAAGACTGATAAACCCAAACTGCACTTCAGATGACAAGCAAACAACCCTTACAGTTTGCATAAATAAAGGTCTAAATGTGCTGACTGTGTCTAAATTGCAAAGGATCAGCTTCAGTAAATCTTCCCTCTCCTTTGCAAAAAGGCAGATGGAGTAACATGCTGGAAGTAGGTCTCTTGATGCAGTCCTAATGTACACTTGCTAAGCAGATGCACATTCATGTTATTCAGTGATTCATTAACTGAAGATCAATCTGTTCACGAAAGCAACATAAGAAGAAAATCATGCCAAAGAATCCACTCAAATCCACTAAACTTACATGCAAACAGTTTGTGTTAGCTTCATTATTTGAATGTTTCACTCTGGCAGCATTTGAAGGTGAGGAAACCCCACAGTTCTACAGAGACTGTACTTCTGAGGGCAACACACGTTATTAAACTGGGATAAAATATTAATTTGATCTTATTTTTTATTTGCAATTAAAGATTAAATAACAGCTTGCTGCATCTTTTTTTTTTCCTTTTTAAGCATCTAAAATGTCTTAGCCCTGTTAATTTTGTGTATCAGGCCATATTTCAAATGGCATCTTTCTTACCAATTATTCAAAATATACTTGTATAAAAATCAAAAGTGGTTTAGTAAAACTGTTTCTCACATTATGCAGGATTTAACTGAGATTGTGTTTGTATTTAATATGCAGTTGAGTGACTGCTAGACACTACAAGTTTGTACATATTAATGATTACTGTTGCCTGGAAACAGCTGAGTAGAGGCTGCTGGTGCCCTATTAAACAAATAAATGTCAGATGATTTTCAGTATATTTTCAGTTCCTAAACTTATCACAGGCAAAACATGAATTTTAAGGGACTGCCTGTAGCAGCAGTGACAAACTATGACTTACTGTGGTTGCTAAAGCTTTAACTATCCATTCACATCTTTCTTCTACAAACCACCAAACTGTCTTGTAATCTTTAAATGGATCTTAATTAACATTTCTCCAGACCTTCTTAAGGTCTTTCAAGCTTTTCTTTTGACTTTTGCTTCTTTTTCTGCGGACAATTTGGGAATATAGTGGAATTACAGACATTTGTGTCACTTTGAATTGGATTTCCATTTCTTGAGGCTTAGAGACTATTTGTGTTTCCATCTAGATGCAGATTTGATCATGAACATCTGGCACAAATGGCATCCTGGGCACACCCATTATTTTTCTCCTTGTTTGGGTTGCTTCTATAATACAAACATCCATAGAAACAGTCCCAGTTGAGAAGATATAATATCTTCAAATATTCAAGTTGAGAGTAGCTAGAAGAAAACAGGATGTTACAGAATAACTTGCATATCATCCCAAGTCAACACTATGTTATTGACGGGTCTGCCTATCTTCAGCACCAAAAATTAACCTGGGGATTACTTTAGGAAGACCAAAAATTGCAACTTGTAACGGGAAACTGGCAGAATTATAAATCAACAATCTGGGGCCGCAAATTAAGCAGAGACGCCCAGACTTTTCCTCTCCCCAGACACCTCCTCCAGCTCCTCTGGGGGTAGCCTGAGGCGTTCCCAGGCCAGCCAAGAGACATAGTCCCTACAGCCTGTTCTTGGCTCTCCCCTGGTGGGACGTGCTTTGAACACCTCCCAAGGGAGGCGTCCAGGAGACATCCGAAACAGATGGCCGAGCCACCTCAACTGACTCCTCTTGATGTGGAGGAGCAGCAGCTCTACTCTGAGCTCCTCCACGATGGACACAAGTAATTTTTAGAAACATGGCTGTAAAAACCCTGCCTTTGCATGGCTTGCTGACTAACTATGGGTGTGGCTGGCATGTCTTCCTGTAACACGCTGCAGAGGACATGATTTTAAGTTCATAATGTTTTCTTCTATGTTATGTGTTGCCACAACAATCTTTGTGTGTCTGAATGATTCATAACTTGGAGTTAAGAGGCTGAAAAAACAAGCAAAAATACAAAAGAAGGCCAAGTACTGGACTGATTAAGTAAAAAGGTAGTCAAATACACAAGAAACTTTAAAAGAAAGGCTAAAGATCTGTTCTTCCAGACCACTTTAAAAGATTACAAGAGAGTTTGAGCCTTTAAAAGATAAATATAAAGAAATGAAGGATGACTCAAGACTTTTGAAGCAAAGTACTTTTTCTCCTGATATATTACATCATGATTTACAAACTGCTTACAGGTCAAAGATGGGACTTGAATCCTTACTTCAGTTGAAGTACAATGATTTATCGTTCTATAAGGTGCTTTAAGCTTAAAGCAAGCAGGATAAATGAACAAGTACTTGGCCACAAATTGTTCACACATCTGTGGGGGACAGCCTCATCTAATATCAGAAACACGAGGAGGTGTGAGAGTTAAAGCATTTTGCTTCAAGTAGAGATTAAAAGCCTCCGAGGCGATGACCTTGGATTTAAAGGTTTCCCCGGGCACGAATTATAAACAGGTGTCAGAACAGCTGTAACACAAAGGTTACCAGGCTGCTGTGTGTCAGAGGGAAGCCAGAGGTGTGGAGGGATGGATGGGTAGCGTGGGACAGCAGAATGATGGTGGGTCGGGGGCCAAGACACCCCATAGGGAGCGGGAGTGTTCATTCCTCCACTTTAATGTTGCTTTGTGGAAAAAAGGAGGAGTAGCTCCCTAAACTCAAACTTATAATTATTTTAGGGTGTATTCACACCAGGAAAGTCCTTTGGTCTGCTGGTTTGGTCCGGACCAAAAGCGAACTTTGTTTTTTTCATTTGGTGCGGTTTGTTTCCACATTGTACTTTTTCAAGTGAACTATTACTTGTAAACAAAGCCACGCGGGTGACGATCATTGTTCCCATTGGACAGAGCGCAGACCCGGAAATTTAGGAAAACAGCTGTAGAAGTGCTGCGTGCAGCACCTCTGTTCTGCATATTTGTGCCGTTATTACAGCTTCAATATTATTGTGAGAATGAAGAGCAGCTCATTCAACACAAATTTGAGACGTTCCATTTGTAATTCTGGAACCCCGTCGGAGAATGCGTGCTGAACGCCGACGTTCTCTACGGGTCTTGTCCCACAACAAGCAATTAGCGTTGCTAAGCAACACACAGCTTATCAGATATGATTACCTTACAACACACACCTTTGCTACCGGCTACAGTGGCTTTTTATGTCCAAAGACACGTACGCTTTTTGTAGTTGGTTCGGATCGGGGCCGGTTTGTATTCAGACCATAAGTGAACCGCACCAGAGTCCGTTTGGAAGCGGACCGAGACCACCTCAAAAAGTGGGTCTCGGTCCGGTTGTTTGGTCCGGACCACGGTTCGCTTGAGTGTATTCACACTTGCACAAAAGATCCGCTTTAAACGGACCAAGGGGGGAAACAAACTCTGGTCCGTTTAAAGAGGACCAAAAGTGGCCAGTGTGAATACACCCTTAATGACCTGGGATGCTTTGCAAAGGATATTCAGTCTATGTTTTTGTTGCATAATACTTTATGACACTAAAAGACGAAGTACATTCACGAAGAGAGAAATATTGAATGGCAGAGCTTTCTGTGAACCAGAACAAAAAATACAATTATATAGAGGCACTAAGAAGCAGTTTTGCAAAGGTCTGGTTTAACGTGAGTACTCAAAGTTATTACAGAGCAAGCTCTTTGTCAGCTTTTCCTTTTTGAATAAAAAGTGGTCATACATTTCAGGAGGAAAAAGGAAAACAGCATTGAAACATCTCTTTAAAAGTCTGCGTTGGCATCAAATGCCAGTAAAGGTTCACCAAGTCCACTTCCATAACAACTGTACGTGTCTGGGATTCTGCTTTTTATTCAGATGCGAAAAGAAATCACTTGTGATAAAACATTTTGTAGTTAAACAGGGCACCATGACTTTTTGAATTGGAAATATGTTTTTTTTGCCTCAGAACAATGCACTTGTGAACAAAACAAAACAAAAAAATGTAAATTTTCGGTTTTTTCCACCTTCATTTAGTCTCTTTATCGGAAGTTCACTGCTTAAAATATTGTCAGGCTTTAGTTTATTTTGATATGTAATCAAAATGAACTTAAACAAAATAATTTTGTGTTTTTCATTAAGTTGAGGAAGTTGATCAATGTTCAGTCTTTAACAGCCAAAACCATAACTGCTCTACCTCATTCATTTGAAATGTGCAGACTGCTCTAAATAGTAACTTTATATACTTTTTCCGTTTTTTTGGCATTTAACAAAGAGTCAAAAAATTACAAGTAATAAGCAATAACAACTGATGAGAGTTATTGCCCGAATGCTTGCACCCACAATTGTGACATCTTGGCAAAAGTACATGTACGACCACAAGCCTAACTGCTACAGAATTAAACTTTTCACGTCATCTACTGCTTTCTGTTTATTAACAGCATCCCTTGACCTTGCAAGCAAAGCTGGTACCCAGAATGTAATACAGCATTCCCCAGATATTACACAAAAACTATTCACAGAATGTAATAAAATTATTGAAGGAATTTACACCTAAATACGAAGAAACAATTTTGTTGAGTGAAATCTAATTATGTTAGGTGAACGTATTTGCATTACTGTAACATAATTACCACGGTTCAATCCAACTATATGTGTAAGTGTAATTGTTATGAACTAACATAATTTCCTTAAGCCATTTAAACTTATATATCTTTATGAGTTACTTAATTTTAAAGGGTAGTTGCAATTGCTTTTAAAAATAGTACAGTGAACAGTTTAATTATCAGAATCAGAATCAGAATCAGCTTTATTGCCAAGTTCGTGCATACAAACAAGGAATTTGACTCCAGTACACTTTGCTCTTTTGTTCTGTTTTTGCATTACAGAATATACAAATTTACAATTTACAATGTACAATATACAGGTCCTTCTCAAAATATTAGCATATTGTGATAAAGTTCATTATTTTCCATAATGTCATGATGAAAATTTAACATTCATATATTTTAGATTCATTGCACACTAACTGAAATATTTCAGGTCTTTTATTGTCTTAATACGGATGATTGTGGCATACAGCTCATGAAAACCCAAAATTCCTATCTCACAAAATTAGCATATTTCATCCGACCAATAAAAGAAAAGTGTTTTTAATACAAAAAACATCAACCTTCAAATAATCATGTACAGTTATGCACTCAATACTTGGTTGGGAATCCTTTTGCAGAAATGACTGCTTCAATGCGGCGTGGCATGGAGGCAATCAGCCTGTGGCACTGCTGAGGTCTTATTGAGGCCCAGGATGCTTCGATAGCGGCCTTTAGCTCATCCAGAGTGTTGGGTCTTGAGTCTCTCAACGTTCTCTTCACAATATCCCACAGATTCTCTATGGGGTTCAGGTCAGGAGAGTTGGCAGGCCAATTGAGCACAGTGATACCATGGTCAGTAAACCATTTACCAGTGGTTTTGGCACTGTGAGCAGGTGCCAGGTCGTGCTGAAAAATGAAATCTTCATCTCCATAAAGCTTTTCAGCAGATGGAAGCATGAAGTGCTCCAAAATCTCCTGATAGCTAGCTGCATTGACCCTGCCCTTGATAAAACACAGTGGACCAACACCAGCAGCTGACACAGCACCCCAGACCATCACTGACTGTGGGTACTTGACACTGGACTTCTGGCATTTTGGCATTTCCTTCTCCCCAGTCTTCCTCCAGACTCTGGCACCTTGATTTCCGAATGACATGCAGAATTTGCTTTCATCCGAAAAAAGTACTTTGGACCACTGAGCAACAGTCCAGTGCTGCTTCTCTGTAGCCCAGGTCAGGCGCTTCTGCCGCTGTTTCTGGTTCAAAAGTGGCTTGACCTGGGGAATGCGGCACCTTTAGCCCATTTCCTGCACACGCCTGTGCACGGTGGCTCTGGATGTTTCTACTCCAGACTCAGTCCACTGCTTCCGCAGGTCTCCCAAGGTCTGGAATTGGCCCTTCTCCACAATCTTCCTCAGGGTCCGGTCACCTCTTCTCATTGTGCAGCGTTTTCTGCCACACTTTTTCCTTCCCACAGACTTCCCACTGAGGTGCCTTGATACAGCACTCTGGGAACAGCCTATTCGTTCAGAAATTTCTTTCTGTGTCTTACCCTCTTGCTTGAGGGTGTCAATAGTGGCCTTCTGGACAGCAGTCAGGTTGGCAGTCTTACCCATGAATGGGGTTTTGAGTGATGAACCAGGCTGGGAGTTTTAAAGGCCTCAGGAATCTTTTGCAGGTGTTTAGAGTTAACTCGTTGATTCAGATGATTAGGTTCATAGCTCGTTTAGAGACCCTTTTAATGATATGCTAATTTTGTGAGATAGGAATTTTGGGTTTTCATGAGCTGTATGCCAAAATCATCTGTATTAAGACAATAAAAGACCTGAAATATTTCAGTTAGTGTGCAATGAATCTAAAATATATGAATGTTAAATTTTCATCATGACATTATGGAAAATAATGAACTTTATCACAATATGCTAATATTTTGAGAAGGACCTGTACACATATCTAATAGAAAAGGTGCATTTGCAACATCTGTATGCTTTTGTTCTGTACTCTATTGAATGTTCATCAGAGAAACAGCCTGGGGGAAGAAACTGTCTTTGTGGCGGCTGGTTTTAGTAAACAGTGCTCTGTAGCGACGGCCTGAAGGTAAAACTTTAAACAGTTCATGTGCAGGGTGTGTGGGGTCTGCAGAGATTTTGGCAGCTCTTTTCCTGACCCTAGACCTGTGTAAGTCCTGGATGGAGGGAAGGTCAGCTCTGATTATTCTCTCTGCAGTCCTGATTATTCGTTGCAGTCTGGACCTGGCCTGTTATGTGGATGAGCCAAACCACACTGAGATGGATGAAGACAGGACAGACTGAATGATGGCAGTGTAGAAGATGACCAACAGCTCCTGTGGATGCTAACACTCTAGAATGTGCTTCATATTATGTGACAATGATTATACCATACTAGTTCACAAATGATTGCTGGCACTTTGATTACTTTATTTGAGGAGTGAACCCAAGTATTCATGCCAACTACCTTCTTCACTCATGGTTTCTCTGCTGAACGGTCTAACAAAAACTAACACGTAATGAACACATAAACATGAGAAACAACAGACTAACAGACTAAAAGAATAATGCTAAACAAGCAAAGAAATGATTAACAATACACTTCAACTCTACCCAAAATCCCTTTCCTGGGTCACGTGACGGACAGTTACCCGCAGCGGCATGCTACAATACAGCATACAGGCTAAACCTTCAGTGTCTGTTATGTGTGTTTAAAGAAAAACACCTAAGGACATTTCTTAAACCCTTAAGCCCGAGCATACCGGGATGATTAAGCCCCGCCCACTTTTCTCCGGCCGTAAAACTGGTTAAAACACGGTTAAGTTTTTATTTTTCTAAATATCTCGGAAGATGAAGCTTTAATGTTGATAAATCAAGTCGTCAAATTTGTTTTACACAAATTCTTTCGGTTTTACAGCACTTCAGAGGTCCAACCGGAAGTGGAGTTTCTTTTGGGAAAATGCTTTTGTACACAGACATAGTATGGTCCGCCCCCACTTGACCAGCATGTACGGAAACTGGAGACCCTCACCTTTCGAACGAGGTATGTCATGTGTTTGCTCGACGTTTCCCTGTGGCGTAATTTCCGTGCGCAACTGTTATAAAATCGGCATTCTCAGCTGCTTTGCGCACAGGCGTTATTACGCACAGCTGTAGTCCAAATCAGCTTGTTGTTCTGCTTCAGCTGTGTTTTCTTTTGTTGGATTTCTTTTATAATAATGGCGCAGAAGAGGCAGATGACCGCTCTGGAAGCATTGGGGGAAATTACCAGGTTGAGCGATATTGACATAGTGGATTCTTCAGATTCAACTGTGGATTTTGATGAGGAAGAAGATGAGCAACTTCTTCTCATTCACTCGATTCATAAGTAAGTAATACCGTTACTTTTTATTTCAAGCGTCTTTATATTACATGGCGTCCCTCCCCCCACTCCAGCACTACATAGAAATACATACCTGTCCTGTATGGTGACTGACTGAAAGCTTGTTATGAATTTGTTTTATTATTTACACTTTACCAATTACTCTACTGTTTTATAACATTGCTGTTTTGTGTTATTTGTCTATTTTTGGAGTACAGTAGCAAATAATTTATCATCTTGTGAACAAAAATCTTAGCTATGAACTAATCAATTTCTATATTTTTACAGCCTATATTTCTATTTCTATATTTTTTTTATACATAACTGCTTTTTGCACATTGGTTGACATTGTTTTCCATTGAAAATTATTGTTTTCAAAACTGACAAAACTATACAATTCAACTTGTTTTTTATTCATTATATTGATATTATGCTCTGCACAATGATACATTTTGATGATACACAGGGTAAATGTCATGCCCAAAGGCTATGTCGTATGCAGAATGACTCCTACAATGGTAATCAGTACTTTTATTTGACCAGATTCCCTTTTATGAGGTGAAAAACACATTCGGCACAGTTTTGGCACATTTGGCTAAATTGCGCCGAAATCCCAGCTCCGCCTGCCACATTGCCCACTAAAACCTTTGTGGAACATAAATGCTTCAACTAATTCAGTCCAAATGTGCTGCAGTTATAGCCAAGATGTTGATGAATACAACCAGGGGGTTCTCCTAGAATTTCCAAAGGATTTTCATGGTGTTTTGCAATGTTTATTTAGAAACAAATTAAGGCGAGGGCCAAAAAATAGAATATTTTCTGTGTTTAATCATGCATAAATCAGACATAGTAACAGTTGCAACAGTGGTTCTGCTAAAATATATTCATTTATGTCTTACCTTTACACAGGTACCAAACGTTTGCATGTAGTCCTTGTAGTTGTGGAGCTATACTTGATTTATTTAAGGTATGTAATTTCAGGAGGGAATTGCTCTAAAACCCCTTAGGGCTTAACAGGTTAAGACTGGATTCTTGGATTCTGATCAGGTAGCCATACAAGCTCAAATGGCTGTTGAGAAATCAGTCTACAATATACATTACACATTACTGCCGCCTACTGTTTTGGAGGAGTAAGCAGAAATGATTTGCATACTTAACCCAATAGAACTAAGTTATTTGGTCCGATCCAAACTCAGAACGTAACATGTTTTAATTATGTTCAAATACAAAGTATAATTTTATTAAGTACAAGCTAAATGTTAGACTTAAGATAAGGTAACAGACTTCCAGTTTTCTTGTTTTGAGTGTTGAGCAGCGAGAAATATAGTGCAAATAGTTGCCTCTTGGTAAAGTAACAAGGCATGATCATAAGTACTTAAATGAGCATTAGTTAGTTCACACAGAGAGGAAAGTTTTAAGTTGTTCAAAAAAGGAGGAATTTACAATGGTCAATACTAAGCTTGACTTCCTCATGAGAATTTCCATCTGATTTTCCAAACTAATATCGCTCTGACTGCTTGTTAGCTGCAGGGAAGATGCTGACTCATTCCTTTAAAGCAAAACTTAATGCTGTGTCTCCCACGTAAAAAAAGAAGAAAATTACACTCACTGAGCTCTGCGATGCTGCCCACTCGAGTCGCCAGCAGCGATTGTTCGAGCGTACGTAGCTCGGCTTGGGTGTATCCATGACCCTCGCTGCCTCTCCCGGAGCGCTGCTGGTCTCGGTGCAGGTTCAAACTTTCTGGCAGGCTCAGCACACCTGAAAGAAACACAGAGACAGAGGCCATGGCTCATAAAGAAGCTAAACTCGTGTTTAAGTAGGAAATTTAGTTAAACCAACTTCTTTTTTATTAACCAGTGTCATGAAATACCAGGGGAATACAAACTGCAGTGGAGCAGCAGAATTGCAAATCAGGACTTTTAGATAAAAGGGGAAAAACAGACATGGGAGTTAGGAGATCCACATTTATTTTTCTCACAAGACACAGTTAGGGGTAAACATTAATGATTAAACATAAAATGTAGGGTTAAAAGCATAGAGGTCACCCTATTTTTGGTTAAAAAATAACCTAGCAGAGAGAAATAACATCAAAAAACAGATTTAATCCTTTTCATCTGATCATATTTAAATAAATTACCTCTAAAGTTGAATTTGAACTTATGTTTGCCTTCATCCTTGTCTTGTTTTCCCCTTCATTACCTGAAGTGTAGTTGAGGAAACAAAGCTCTGATCTGCATTTGTCATTTCTATGATTCAAACGATGACCTTGGAGAGGAGGTTTTCTCGTTTTTTGTGTGTTTGGAGCTGTATTCTGTATTTTTCCCCTTAGTTGCAGCAGATTATGTTTGCGGACAAGAATTAAGCCATTTAGGGGGCCATTATTGCAGCAAGGCCTTGTTTAGTTGCAGAGAATGAATGTGACAGATTGATATTGAGTTTTTTTTGCTACCGGAGAATGGAAAACAACACCACACTGAGGGCTAATCCTAATGACACAGCACTGCAGGATAAGCCGGTTCTCAACAAACAGTAATTAAAACATGGGGGAACAGTCCATTTGTCTATATTTGAAGCCAGAATTAAAGACAAAAGCCCATACAGTTGGACAGAGAGCCACAGACCCAGGAGTCTGAGTTTTTCTTGAATAAAACAAAAAGCAGGATTCCATTGTCAGATTCCTCCCACATTATTTCTTCCCAGAGTGTCCAGCCTGAGAATTCCAGTATTCCCAAATCAGAGCTCCACTCCCTCTTATTCCCACAGCCTTTCTGGGCAGGTTGACTTAATTTAGAGCTTCCAATAATTCCTTTAACAGCTTTTTTCCATTGCTGTTTGACCGCTAAGCAGTATCCGTAGAGCAGCTATTATTTGGATGTGCTTTAAAATAAATTCCTTGGGAAAAATATGTGAAAGAAATGGAAAGATTCAGGCAGTAGTAATGTAGTATGTCCATATTCTCAAGAGTAGACTTATTTCAAAGGATGTAGAAAAAGATAACATTTAAGCAGTACTTAAATTACTACGCCATGTTCTGCTTAATGGTGAAAAACAAACCATTTGGTGCTATTGAAAAACATTTACAAAAATGTAAATTCAAAGGCAGATAAGGCACTCAAATCAGCTATTACATACATTAAAACCAAATATTTACATAAACTCTATAAGACAGTTGGGATTACCAAACTTATTTAGATTTGCTAAATGCCACGATATAGGAGAGAGGAAGTTGTATAACTTTCTTTAAAGATTTATATGTACTTAAACAATTTAGAAGAGCCAGATGATGATGTCTCGGTTCTGTAAGACTGATGTCTTTGGACATTAATTCATGAATATAATGTCTAAAATGTCAGAGCTGCACAGTCACTTTTCTTAAGGATTTTTAAACACAAAACTGGACAAATTTATGTTGCTAACTCTTAAGAAAGTGCTTTCTTCTAAACAAAAATTTGTATAAAAATAGATCTAGGGCCAAATTGCGAGGGTATGCATTTAAACAACAGGAGTACCAAAAAAGAAAACGATTTCTCCATCTTTAATTTTCTGAAGCAATGGTTTTCACACAGTTGGTGTGACTAACATGTAAACTACAAAGGCAAACTGTTAGGACTATTTTTTCTACGATGTTTAAACACTAAAAACTTTATTTCCACCTCAATAGCAAAGTAACAATATAGAGATCTATTTCCCTGGTTATCTTAAGTTTATAGTAAACTAGAAATGTTAGCAAAGCAAGTTGTGTGAAAATATTTTCAGATTATGCTGATGTTTCCACTTTGTTGTCTTCCCAGATCATTTTAAATTTAAGCATTTGGCCTTAGACTCTTAAAGCAAATAATGATTTATGAGGACTGAAAGATGAAGCTAACACTCTCCCTCAAAAAACTGGACATCTGCAGACGTTATGTGGGCGTTTCAGGTTAGCCAGTCTTTGTCCAGATTTAACCAAGAAATATTTTTTGAAATTGGACTGTCTTTGGCCTATAAAGTCATATCTTAAGTTAGCCTCACCAAAGATGTTGAAAGTAGAAGGAATATATAATATTACTTTAGATTGTCAGCTTTCATAAGTGGCTCAAAACATCCCCAGGGTGGGAATGAATTATGGTATCAAACATCCTGCAGTGCTTGGCTCCATTTTGTAGCAGAAAAAGTTGGTTATGAAACTGCAATACTAAACAAAGCATAGATGTGATATAAAAGCTCATTTAGACCTCAATAGCTGTCTTCGTCTACATGTTTAAATTGAAGATGAAGCCTTTGTCTTCTGTCTTTTCAATAGAGGTGAACATGAGGAGTTTCATTCTGCACTGAAACTAAAGACTACAACATATTGAGTTTGTCTTGCTGCAGTTTGTTCAGTAACGTAAATATCAAGAGAAGGCAGTTGAAGCCAAGGTTCTGACAGAAGACTTCAAAACCCCTCAGGGCAAACAGAAAATCAGTTGTGACTTCATCTTTATCTCCTTTGCCACAGTGAGGCAAAGAAATCTCCTGAATGTCCGCAGGTATCCAAAATCACTGAAATCACATTTATGTCTTCCTCTGCTAGAGATTTTGAACTATGTAGATTGAACTTTGAAATAAATTTCACTGTTTTCTGTAATCACAACCTCCTATCATCAGTGCCAACCAGATTTAATCTACTTCTACTTTGTTTTGTTCTACCAATTCAAAAAACTATGCTTTTAAAGTACCCACGGGGTGCAAGTGAGTTGTTTGCTGAATTATTCATCCAGACAGATCAAGACATATAAACAAGTCCACAGCTATCTCTTTCCCCACCTCCCACTCACTCTATATGTTATCTCACTAACATTTAGCTTTTCCAGAAAGAAAAAAAGGAGGAATAGTTGATCCTGGGTAATGTTTATGTAATAAACATCAGAGGTGAGAAAAAAATGCCAGGCTGGCTCCTTGAAGATGAAGGAAAGTGGAAGAAGATGGATGGAATAGGGAAGGCTGACAATAATGACAGATAAGAAAATGACAGACCCCGAGTTTTATAACTGAATATATTTAATGTTTGATCTCTAAGGCAACAGGATGAGCTCAGTGAAATATTTACATCTATTTGAGAAATGGTCTAATTCAACATAAGCAGCTAAAAATTGTTCTCTCTTATTTGGGCAGGCTTTTTGCTGTCAAGAAAATGAAAATAGAGACTGTGTCATTGGGACAAGACCACTTCAGAGCACCACGAGGCGTAAAGGAATGCCTGTAGTGATTTCAACAGGAACACTACCACTCATGTCATCATAAATAATGTAGGGGATATTGAGCTCAGCAAGCATACACACAACAGGAGTAGTATTCATGTAAAAATGAAAAATAAACTACATAGCCTAAATTAAAGCTGGTAAAACAGTTCTCATGGTAGGAACATACCATGCAATAGACCTTGCTGCTTGAAGGCTAAAGCCTCTGCCAAGTTAATGAACCAATCTTATAGCCAGATTTTTTAAGGATGAGTGGATAGTTATTTAAGGAAGAAAATATCTTTTTCTCCTGGCACAGTTTTTTCACACATTTTTCTCTGTGAGATGAAATCATATATGTAGGCAAGAATAGTGCACTGATTGCCTGGCCACATTTAAAATAGGGCCTACATCAATGTATCGATCCCTTGTCTGGGAAAACTGAAACCGGAAATGCAAATGACCTAACTTAACCCCGCTACAGCTGCAAGTCAGAAAACCAGCTAGATTTATAAACACAACTGACAGATAAATCATTTTTTTACATGGTGCTCATGTGTCTCCCTTGTATATTGCCGCCCTGGACTAATGCCCATGTGGCCCAAACCAAAAATCCAACTCCTGAGTACTGATGGATGGCGCCATTTGTTCTAAAGCATTCCTCTATGAACCTTACATGGGTCAGTAGACCAATTGTCTTGTACTACTACAGATTGTATGTTGGTACAATGACAAAAGACAGTCAAAAAACACCGGAATATTTTAGCAGATGGGCAAAATCACAATGTTAACTATTATTGCAAAACCAGTCAATGTCGATGCATTTCTTTGCATTATATGGGTCCAAATGCAAGATGAGCACATTTACAAATAGAATAGAATAGATTTCCTAGTTGGAATTAAAAATGCAGTGCGTTTTTGGAATGATTTTTCCAACATTTTGGCATCTGAGCAGATATGGAATGCACCATAAAAGCCCAAGCTATGAGTTTCAGTACTGGCAAACCCATTAGGAGGAATTTCGTATGAATAAAGTGTCTACATTTTATTAATAACTGAATTAACAAACTTGTCTGATTTATGTCAAACTAACACCTGGACTAATACTAGTCTATGGAGGAATTTGAGCAAAGTACATTGACAGTTTCAAAGCTGAAACTGTTGCTGTGTAGAAATAACCTTTTTAAATCAAATTTCTATTCCAAGATAAAGATGTTTAAAAATAATTCTTTACATTTTATAGTATCTTTGCAAGTTATGTGAAAAAAATGGCTGGCAGGTTGGCATTATTCAGCACTGCAAGCTGCCAGAACTGCAAAGCTTTAGATCCCATTGTTTATTAAATAACCTCAAAAGTCTAAGATTATCATTATCCATTAGCCCGAAATTATTTTCATGAATTTAAAACTTCTCTATTCAGTCCAACACTGGAGTCAGGCATAAAAAAATGGGAGGATAATCTGTTGCCTGGCTAGCTTGATTGCAACTAGACTGTTTCTACAACTTAGCATTGCGAGCTGCCAAAGCTGCAGATGCCATAACTGTCTAAACTATCGTCAGACATTTAAGTTGGTAAAGAAAATGTTTGCAAGCAGGGGTGCACAACTACTTAGTTTCTGAGGGGTATGCGGAAACATTACTGCTGTGCCACACTAATTTGGAGATCACTGCTAACTTGGTCAAGCGATCATTGCTCATACTGGAACGAAGGTATGTTTTGATAAGCTTCAGCTTACTAAAGGATCTCACGGCAGATGCAACCGTGAGAGGCATGGTCAGAAATAAGGGCCACTGTCAAATTTGGGAACACCAATCAAGATTGTCCTGTATGATGAAAGTTAACTTCTCAAGAGCCTTGTAACCTCTCAGCAGACAGCTTGCTGGGTAAATTTTCTGAATGATATCTCTTGAAAAGTCACAGGTAGTCGGGGCATATGTGGTAACTGATTCCTCCAGCTCAGCTTTTGTCATGCGCTCTACTTTAGTGATTAATTAAAATTTATCTGACACAAGCTGAAGATTGGAAAACCTATCAGACAGATCTAGCTGGACTGTGTCAACAATGACATTGAAAGCCATGCATTTAAAGTGCCTTTCAGGTTCTTTTTCGTGATGACCAGTGCTGGCATTGTCATCTTGGAACCTCTTTTGCCTCCTTAAACGTCTCTCTTTGAATTCTGGAAAAGCATCCATTTTAATGGCTATCCTGCGTGCAATGTCAAGTGAGTTCTGAAAGCCCTCTTCTCCATACTCTTTCTCTTTCAGAGAATCGATTCATCTAATGGCTATGTCCATTGACACATCTGCTGCTTGTAGTGCCTGGCCTGCAAAGTTGATCTCTGACAATAAGTCATACCAAACTAAGAGGCATACAAGGAACCCCCTAGTTACAATCTCGTCAGATAGTGACTTTGCCTGACACAATTTTGCTGTCTCTTGCCACTTCTTCAAGCTTTTCTAGTCCATCTAGAATCCCCCCCAATGGGAAACGTACAGCTTTGACACAGTCTAGCTTTGCTTCCCAGCTGGTGTCACTTCTGTGTGATGTTAACAGATTCCGTGATAATATCCCACCTCTTCACAGAAGACGAAAATATGGTGTACAATCTTTGAAGAGTGCCAACAAAGGTAAGACACTCACTGTTGGATGAGGCTGCATCATATAACAAAAGGCTCAGGCTGTGACTACAGCAGGGGATAAATGGTGCCTCTGGACATCTGTGTTGTATTAAAGATTGGACACCCTTGTTTATTCCTCTCATATTAGAACCATTGTTGTAACTTTGCCCTTTTACAATCAGCCAACTCCAAACCCAGACTAACCAGAACCTCTGTCAGTGTATCTGTGAGGCGTTTCCCAGTGGCTTCCTTCACAGCAGTGACCCACAAAAGACTCTGTAATAGTGACCTTTTTCTTCTCAACTGTATGAATGTATCGTATGATAACTGAGGCCTGCTCTTGCTTTAAAATATTGGGTGTGCAGTCCAGTTCCACTGCAAAGTATTTGGAAGCTTTGATCTGAGCACAACTTTTAACTGAAGAGGAACTCTCTGTCCTAATTGGGTTTTGTGACGGACCAATGTGCAGAGAAGAACTCTTGAAGCACGAGGTTTGCAGGTAAGACGAGTCTTTAATGTTCATGGAAGGAGACAGACAGGGTAGCAAGCGTGCACACAAACACAAGGAACCAGCCATGAACAAAGTAAACAAAAGGGCCTAAATACAGAACTGAACAGCAGGGGGAACCAATGACACACGAGACCAGACAATCAGGGGAAAACACAGAACAGGTGTGGGCTTGCGGTGCAGGGAGACAGAAAACAAATGACTAGACCAGGTAATTTAACAAAAACTCAAACTCAAGTACCGTACTTTCCGCACTATAAGGCGCACTTAAAAACCTTTAATTTTTTCAAAAAATGACAATGCGCCTTGTAATCCAGAGCGCCTTATATACAGGTCCTTCTCAAAATATTAGCATATTGTGATAAAGTTCATTATTTTCCATAATGTAATGATGAAAATTTAACATTCATATATTTTAGATTCATTGCACACTAACTGAAATATTTCAGGTCTTTTATTGTCTTAATACGGATGATTGTGGCATACAGCTCATGAAAACCCAAAATTCCTATCTCACAAAATTAGCATATTTCATCCGACCAATAAAAGAAAAGTGTTTTTAATACAAAAAACGTCAACCTTCAAATAATCATGTACAGTTATGCACTCAATACTTGGTCGGGAATCCTTTTGCAGAAATGACTGCTTCAATGCGGCGTGGCATGGAGGCAGTCAGCCTGTGGCACTGCTGAGGTCTTATGGAGGCCCAGGATGCTTCGATAGTGGCCTTTAGCTCATCCAGAGTGTTGGGTCTTGAGTCTCTCAACGTTCTCTTCACAATATCCCACAGATTCTCTATGGGGTTCAGGTCAGGAGAGTTGGCAGGCCAATTGAGCACAGTGATACCATGGTCATTAAACCATTTACCAGTGGTTTTGGCACTGTGAGCAGGTGCCAGGTCGTGCTGAAAAATGAAATCTTCATCTCCATAAAGCTTTTCAGCAGATGGAAGCATGAAGTGCTCCAAAATCTCCTGATAGCTAGCTGCATTGACCCTGCCCTTGATAAAACACAGTGGACCAACACCAGCAGCTGACACGGCACCCCAGACCATCACTGACTGTGGGTACTTGACACTGGACTTCTGGCATTTTGGCATTTCCTTCTCCCCAGTCGTCCTCCAGACTCTGGCACCTTGATTTCCGAATGACATGCAGAATTTGCTTTCATCCGAAAAAAGTACTTTGGACCACTGAGCAACAGTCCAGTGCTGCTTCTCTGTAGCCCAGGTCTGGGGAATGCGGCACCTGTAGTCCATTTCCTGCACACGCCTGTGCACGGTGGCTCTGGATGTTTCTATTCCAGACTCAGTCTACTGCTTCCGCAGGTCCCCCAAGGTCTGGAATCGGCCCTTCTCCACAATCTTCCTCAGGGTCCGGTCACCTCTTCTCGTTGTGCAGCGTTTTCTGCCACACCTTTTCCTTCCCACAGACTTCCCATTGAGGTGCCTTGATACACCACTCTGGGAACAGCCTATTCGTTCAGAAATTTCTTTCTGTGTCTTACCCTCTTGCTTGAGGGTGTCAATAGTGGCCTTCTGGACAGCAGTCAGGTCGGCAGTCTTACCCATGATTGGGGTTTTGAGTGATGAACCAGGCTGGGAGTTTTAAAGGCCTCAGGAATCTTTTGCAGGTGTTTAGAGTTAACTCGTTGATTCAGATGATTAGGTTCATAGCTCGTTTAGAGACCCTTTTAATGATATGCTAATTTTGTGAGATAGGAATTTTGGGTTTTCATGAGCTGTATGCCAAAATCATCTGTATTAAGACAATGAAAGACCTGAAATATTTCAGTTAGTGTGCAATGAATCTAAAATATATGAATGTTAATTTTTCATCATGACATTATGGAAAATAATGAACTTTATCACAATATGCTAATATTTTGAGAAGGACCTGTAAAGCAAAAAGTGTATTTTGGACAGTCCAACTATAGGTCTTCATTTAAATGCTACCCAAGATAACATTGCACTTTTCTAAATGCACACCACATATCCCAAACCTCTACCAGAACAGATTTAGGAGCCCCACTGAGAGATGCTCTTTGAGGATTTTTGTGGAGTACAGAAAACTGAAAGAAAATTGCGAGTACTGAAACCTGTTACAGGTAAATACAAACAAGGTCGCCATGTTTTCCTTTTTTATATACACATTCTGACTGCCTTTATATATAAAATATAATATCCTCAAGCAACGCCAGATAAAAAGCCACATTTATAAAAAGAATATTTTGAGGATTTTGAAAATATTTCACACAGCACAAGTGTGTGTGAGCCTTTGGCTGAAAGAGAAAAATGACAGCCTCTAATAGGCCAACAGAAATCTCCTTTTCTGAGTCCACAGGAGATCACTCTGAAAGCTAGCAGGCACCATGGAGGCTTAGGAACAACAGCCTTCCACTTTCACAGGTGACAGTACAATGTGGTTTGAGTAGAGCTTTGAGGGAAAACCCAGCTGGTTTAATGGCACACCTTGACATTTGAATCAGAAACATATTTATCTTTCCAACACCAGATATTTCCTCATGACATCGGGGAAAAATTCCTTTATATTTGTAGAAAAATGTTTTTCTTGTTAGATTTTCTCTCTAAGCCAAAGACAATGTATCATGCCTCCCCCACTTCTGCTGACTTACCAAGATTTAGCTATAATAATACTTAAAATAGAAAAAGTATCATACTAGTGTAACTCATGAAGCATTAAACTATACAGAGTGGACAATATGTATTGACCTGTTGACATTTATATATATCTAATGAATGGACTGACTTGAAATTTACAGCAGATATCGGTAACAACCAGAGTAAACCACAAGTATAAAGAAATGAAAACAAATAGGTTCAAAGTATATTCCTTTGCTGGGTGTTTGGGTTTATTGCCTTTCCTACAAATCCACTACATTCTTATTAAGAATGTCCCTGTACATGTCTCCAGTCATCCTTTATTCAGTTACACGAAGTCACCAGTGCCACATGCTAAACAGCCCCACACCATGAAGTACCACCTTCAAACCTCACTGTTGGTATGATGTCTTTTGGGTGACGTGAAGTGCTTTTCATCCATTTATATAATTTTCCTCTTTTTCATCGTCTTGTTTAAATATTTTGTGTAAAATTTTAAACAGGCTTCAAGTTGCTTTTCCTTCAGCTGTGGAGTCTTGTGCAGTGTGTGGTGCTAAAAAGTGCTCTATCCATTAATTGTTTTCATGGAGGAGCTCTACCTGCTACTTGCAGTTTTTTTCTGTAGCTCTGTGTAAGTGGCCCTTGACCCTTGGACAACTCTTATTCTTTTGATTCCTCAGATAGAGTAAGCACCTCCTGTCATGGCTCAGATTTGGCAAAATTGTGTTCTTTTGAAATCATCATAATAGTCCCACTGATGCTCAGTGGAAATTAACCATGTTTTTATGACACGTCTTTAACCAAAGCCATAGATCTTGCAATGACAATGTCGTGAAGGTCTTGAGAGACCTCTTTTTTTATTCATCATGGCATGTTTCTTGCTGATGAGACACCCCTTCATAAGCCATCGATTAGGACTAAACCAGCTGTAATTATCTGGTACTGATGAGGAACAGGATTACTTTTCTTCTGTAATGATAGATTTAAATGCTTTTTTGCACCTCCTTTTCTTCATGTGTTTAATAATTATTCCCCTAGTCATTTCACATTATAACACCTAATCTAATTTATAAAAAAAATTATTTTATTTCGATGTCTATTTATTATAAATAACTTAGATTTTTACAGACATCTGGTGTTAATTTTATGTCAATAGTCCCTTTAAAAATATATTTACCAGGAAAAACATTGTGTTAAAAACTCCTTTCCCTTGCTCTATTCTGTACATTGGCAGTCTGATTAGTTGACAGAAGCATGTGAATGCCTTAGTTTATGCAGATTTTTCTACTTATTGCAAGACAAAAGTAACATTGAAACAAGGTCTTCTCAAACAAAGACAGGACAAAAGGTCTGCCTGGTCTGTTTGAGATCAAGCTTACAGGAATAATGAGATCCCTGATCAATTTCTCTTTGTGACAAGCTAACAATCCTGTCTGAATGGTTTTATCACTAGGAAGCTCGACCAGGTAAAGCTAAAGCTTTGAATAAACTTCTCAGGAGAAATCCAATGAAGAAAAAAATACCTTAACAAAATTGATCGAGCAATAAAAACTACAGTTTGTATGACAATGATGTCATTCTGATCTGCAATTAGCTTTTCGCTTTTACCCTGACTTACAAGTCAAGGTCAGTAGGATCAGCAACATTCAGCTGAGTGTATGGATTGCAGCACCATTCAGATCCTTTTTTTCCGCAGGAATGTCCAATTGATTTTTTTTGTTGTGAGGGAACTGCGCTCCCTCCCTTGTAAGAGATGAAACTCTGCAGGAATACTAACAGGTAGTTGCCATGGCACTAGGCGACTGCTGCCTTACATCGCAGCGATTGGCTGTGCTGGAAATGCTTTACTGTAGGGAAACCATTTACACAAGAAAAAAACTTGGAGTGATTTTTAAACCCTGGAGCCACATGCGCATTACTGAGCAGACACAACACAAGCAACAAAAAGCATCTCATCAAAAAGGGGAATGAATTAGTGTGTTAGCTGCTGCAACTACTACTCCACAGAGACATTTATTTTCTCATCAATAATGAATGAATGTACCGAGGACTGAAATGGTCAAAATGATTAAATGGTTAACCCCACTGATGGACTGTGAATTGATCCATAACACAGCTGTTGCTAGAAACCTACAGGAGTAACGCAAAGAGTGTGCACTTCCATTTTCAATTGTAGCTAATTGAAAACACATTTTTCTGTTGTTTATGGGCTCAAGTATAAAAAATTGTCACATCAGAAAGCATGACGTCTAATCAGTTGAAAATGTCATTTCAGCTGGAACAGTTTTCTTTGTTCAAATGGTGTTTCCCAAGCAAACAGACTGTAAGGGAATAAAAGTGGCAAAGTCGTTTCTGTCACAAGATTTTTTGGGTAGTTGACAAATAAACTAGGAATAAGATACTGTATAAGATAATGCCTAAGACAGGGGTGCCCAAAGTGTGGCCCGTGGGCCATTTGCGACCCCTTGGAATGATTTTTTGCGAATCATGGACCTCAATTTAAGAATGGCACAAACTTCACAATCCCAGGTGGGTGATGCAGATACAGTTTTCTAAAAAACAAAAAATTGTCCAGGCCTTTCAAATAAAATATAGACAAATTTAAAGCTTCCTAAAATGCAGAGCACAAACTATTCATCTCTTACTAACCAAATATTTTAGATGTATGGTAAATAAGAGGATGAACATTCATTATATTCAAAAGCAGACTTGGGCGCACTAATCTATTAAACCTGGCTTAATGAAGCAGGAGTTTTTCCAAGAAAGTCTGATCCTTCTCCTGTTGTTACTGAAAATCAACACAAAATAATCTAGATGAAGAAAAAAGCAAATTTAGTTTTAACAGGGCTACCATACAAGACCATTTCTATATTTTGAGATGTGCAGTAAAATGTTGTGTATTTATTTTGCTGACCAGGTAAAAACGAAAAATGTTACAAAATTGTATTTGCAGTTTTAGTAAATTGAAAAAATATATTTGTGGCCTGCGACTACTTTCAACATGACTTCTGTTTAGACAGAAGGTTTGGACACCTCTGGCCGAAGCAAAAGACATATGACATAGACCACATAAAATGAGGTGGATATCAGCCAGCAATTTCAAGAAACTGCGTAACTTCCAATAACAGCTAGCTGTGCTGCAATGTTAAAGCTAGCTTGCATGTCAACATTAAGGATAAGCAGAGATTTGGTTTCATCTTTGTGAATGTAATGCCTGTCCCCTATAGCTCTTGATCTAAATCCTGGTCCTCGGGATCCACTGTCCTTCATGTTTTAGATGTGTCGGTGCTCCAGCACCTCCTCAGGATGCCATCATGTGCTGCAGAAGCCTGTTAATCAATCAAGGAACCAGGAGCCGGGTTAAGAACTACTGCTCTGCAACATCTACGATTTTTTAAAGTAACATCTCAGTTAATTAAAAAATATTTTTTAATTGCTGTTTGTGTGAAGCATAGCAAAGATAAGCTGCTACTCACACCTGTTTTTTTGCACTTACATGACATGATATAAAGTTTTTACAACGTGACTCTTTGTTGTACAGACTGTTTTTTGGATGAATTTTGACCTTTCTACTCTGAAATCTGCAAAACAAACAAATGAAATGGACTTAAACATGTCATTCTGGGATTTTCTTTGCTGATAAGAGGTTCTCCTCAGGTAGTCCACAGTTTTGCTCTCTAATCACCAAGCTGCATAACTATTTTTATTATTTGATCACAGCTAAAGACTTTTACTGTTTTAACTGTCTGACATATGACTTTGTATCAAACCGGAAAACCCGAAATCCGATCAAAGCTTTATTTGCAACTCACTGACCTGTTTGCATATGTATGAAATATGGTTTCCATCAAGCTTGTTTCCATTGAAAAATTCCCCCTTTTCCAGTAAAATGTCTCCTAACCAACTGGGCCCTCACATTCTCATAAATGAATCACACCAAAGCAAGCGTATCTGGCATTCTAAGTGAAGTCATCTGGATGACTTCACTTAGAATAATTTGCAGAGCACGCTCATCTCTTGCCCTGAACCTCTCTGCATGTTCACACACCCTCAAATATTTTACATATTCTCAAACGCATAACTAAAATGTTCATGTCCATCTCATATTTGGCTGCATAATAAACCAGGCAGGTGTTCAAATTTAGGCAGCAAACATTGGCTGCAGACAAATCATTTTACAATTTGCCCAATAGAAGTCCAAAGTTATTTATTATATTTTTCAGACGTACATATTTCTTAATTTCTCACTGCCAATTAAGAAATTAGATTTTGTGAACCTAATTTTTACGATAATAAATATGATAATAATTATAATAATAATTATACAATAATAAAGAGTATTAGCTGCAATTATAAAACATACAGATGATAGCTGTAAAACTATTATACTACTAGATATTTATTATAAAGCTATGGTTTTATTGTAGTTTCTTATGGTGAAATGTTTTTTTTCTATTGCAACAGCTCGTACCCGTACTCGTACTCGTCGTCTTCCACTTATCCGGGACTGGGTCGCGGGGGCAGCAGACTCAGCAGAGACGCCCAGACGTCCCTCTCCCCAGACACCTCCTCCAGCTCCTACGGGGGGAGCCCAAGGCGTTCCCAGGCCAGCCGAGAGACATAGTCCCTCCAGCGCGTCCTGGGTCGTCCCCTGGGCCTCCTCCCAGTGGGACATGCCTGGAACATCTCCCGAGGAAGGCGTCCAGGAGGCATCCGGTATAGATGCCCGAGCCACCTCAACTGGCTCCTCTCGATGTGGAGAAGCAGCGGCTCTACTCCGAGCCCCTCCCGGATGGCCGAGCTCCTCACCCTATCTCCAAGGGAGTGCCCGGCCACCCTTCGGAGGAAGCTAATTTCCGCCGCTTGTATCCGGGCTCTCGTTCTTTCGGTCATGACCCAAAGTTCATGGCCATAGGTGAGGGTAGGAACGTAGACCGACCGGTAAATCGAGAGCTTCGCTTTTCGGCTCAGCTCTCTCTTCACCACAACGGACCGGCACAGCGCCCCCATTACTGTGGCAGCCGCACCGATCTGTCTGTCGATCTCCCGCTCCATTCTTCCCTCACTCGTGAACAAGACCCCGAGATACTTAAACTCCTCCACTTGAGGCAGGAACTCCCCTCCAACCTGAAGAGGACAAGCCACCCTTTTCCGGTCGAGAACCATGGCCTCGGACTTGGAGGAGCTGATCTTCATCCCAGCCGCTTCACACTTGGCTGCGAACCGCCACAGTGCATGCTGTAGGTCTTGGCTAGAGGGGGCCAGCAGGACCACGTCATCTGCAAAAAGAAGAGACGAAATCCTCTGGTCCCCAAACCAGACCCCCTCCGGTCCTTGGCTGCGCCTAGAAATCATGTCCATAAAAGTTATGAACAGGACCGGTGACAAAGGGCAGCCCTGCCGGAGTCCAACATGCAACAGCATTCTGTATTATTTACATATTTCTTTTTGCCATTTGTGAATCCTAAACAAGAATTATTTAAGGTCAGAATGCTGTAATTTTGACAACTTCATCTAAAGCTTTGTAGAAAAGTTAATAAAATTATCCTTCTTTTCCAGTTTGAATTTATCTTAAAGGTAGCAGTAAGGTCATAGGTGCCAGAAAAAGTCAGAGTGAAAAACAAATCTTTTCATCTGAAATGAGGTGAAGTAGAAGCATAATTTAGTCTCTAATGCATTGCTATCAAGCATATCAAATGGATTCTTCTCAGCCAATGGGCCATCGAGCATTTAGGGTCTCAGTGGCAATCACATACAATAATGACAGAAGGAAAAGAAAAAAACTCAAATCTGAATTTATTTAGTAGTGAACCTATGGTCAATTTCCTTGTGTATATGAATCCTTTGAAAGGACAGGAGTTTATTCTATCCTGGGTTGGGTCTCGTTTTTCAGTGGGTCTGCTTCTCAGAGAACATGCAGTTAAAAACTCTAAAAAATGTTTGGAAAAATTGGCTAATTAGCTGTAGATCAAAATACAAAATTGTAATGAAATCTTACAGTATTAATATATCACTTTTTTTCATTCAGAGTAATTCTGTCTTTTTAAACTATCTATTTGTTATTTTAATGATTTGATAAGCTTAATTAGCACCAAAGAGTCTCCAGCCACTTTAAAATCATTTTTGTGGTATCTCTTACTGCAGTGCCCAAGGACACAACTACTGAGACAGACAGAGTGGGGGTTGAAACCAGCAATCCAGCGGTTACAGGACTCCTTCCACCTGAGCCACAGTTGCCCCAAACACAGATTGCATTTTGAGAAACCTTTTCTTAATTTTTGAAAATTAAATAAAAGTTGTTTTTTTTAATATGTATTCTGATACATACAGGTCCTTCTCAAAAAATTAGCATATTGTGATAAAGTTCATTATTTTCCATAATGTAATGATGAAAATTTAACATTCATATATTTTAGATTCATTGCACACTAACTGAAATATTTCAGGTCTTTTATTGTCTTAATACGGATGATTTTGGCATACAGCTCATGAAAACCCAAAATTCCTATCTCACAAAATTAGCATATTTCATCCGACCAATAAAAGAAAAGTGTTTTTAATACAAAAAACGTCAACCTTCAAATAATCATGTACAGTTATGCACTCAATACTTGGTCGGGAATCCTTTTGCAGAAATGACTGCTTCAATGCGGCGTGGCATGGAGGCAATCAGCCTGTGGCACTGCTGAGGTCTTATGGAGGCCAAGGATGCTTCGATAGCGGCCTTTAGCTCATCCAGAGTGTTGGGTCTTGAGTCTCTCAACGTTCTCTTCACAATATCCCACAGATTCTCTATGGGGTTCAGGTCAGGAGAGTTGGCAGGCCAATTGAGCACAGTGATACCATGGTCAGTAAACCATTTACCAGTGGTTTTGGCACTGTGAGCAGGTGCCAGGTCGTGCTAAAAAATGAAATCTTCATCTCCATAAAGCTTTTCAGCAGATGGAAGCATGAAGTGCTCCAAAATCTCCTGATAGCTAGCTGCATTGACCCTGCCCTTGATAAAACACAGTGGACCAACACCAGCAGCTGACACGGCACCCCAGACCATCACTGACTGTGGGTACTTGACACTGGACCTCTGGCATTTTGGCATTTCCTTCTCCCCAGTCTTCCTCCAGACTCTGGCACCTTGATTTCCGAATGACATGCAGAATTTGCTTTCATCCGAAAAAAGTACTTTGGACCACTGAGCAACAGTCCAGTGCTGCTTCTCTGTAGCCCAGGTCAGGCACTTCTGCCGCTGTTTCTGGTTCAAAAGTGTCTTGACCTGGGGAATGCGGCACCTGTAGCCCATTTCCTGCACACGCCTGTGCACGGTGGCTCTGGATGTTTCTACTCCAGACTCAGTCCACTGCTTCCGCAGGTCCCGCAAGGTCTGGAATCGACCCTTCTCCACAATCTTCCTCAGGGTCCGGTCACCTCTTCTCGTTGTGCAGCGTTTTCTGCTACACTTTTTCCTTCCCACAGACTTCCCACTGAGGTGCCTTGATACAGCACTCTGGGAACAGCCTATTCGTTCAGAAATTTCTTTCTGTGTCTTACCCTCTTGCTTGAGGGTGTCAATAGTGGCCTTCTGGACAGCAGTCAGGTCGGCAGTCTTACCCATGATTGGGGTTTTGAGTAATGAACCAAGCTGGGAGTTTTAAAGGCCTCAGGAATCTTTTGCAGGTGTTTAGAGTTAACTTGTTGATTCAGATGATTAGGTTCATAGCTCGTTTAGAGACCCTTTTAATGATATGCTAATTTTGTGAGATAGGAATTTTGGGTTTTCATGAGCTGTATGCCAAAATCATCCGTATTAAGACAATAAAAGACCTGAAATATTTCAGTTAGTGTGCAAAGAATCTAAAATATATGAATGTTAAATTTTCATCATGACATTATGGAAAATAATGAACTTTATCACAATATGCTAATATTTTGAGAAGGACCTGTACATCTCCTCTTATCTAAAAGGATCATTACTCCCTAATTAAAACATTAACTACAGTGAACAAAGTAGTTTCAATATTGACTTAGAAATATTTAAGTTACAAGCAGGGAAATTCACTTTTCTCACCTCTGTGAGTTTATTTTGAATCTAAGGTCAGACAGAAACTAGAATGTAACAAACTGCTTTAGTTGGTCTGACCTTGAGCAAATGCAAGCCTTGTTACTGCATGTGTAGATCCATTTGTTCTGGATCATAAATTACACATCTGAAAAGGCAAACATGAGGCTAACGTGTTGGACTCTAGGTCGGTTGTTTCTGGTGCTTCATCCTCAGCATCACGATGAGCCTAATCCTTCATCATCTGGACAACTTTTTCATGCCAAACCAGATGGACCGCAGTTGCTACAACAGATGCATTACTATATTTACAACCTCCCTAAAGAACACATGACAATATCATTGTACTAATTAGATGAACCCACCTTTTGTGCCCCAGATTTAGCGTGTTGTTCATTGCTAGGCAGATAATATTTTGGTTTTATTACTTCTAGAATGAAAAAAGTAGAAGGCCTTTGTACATTTTATAAAGAAAGTAGTTCTTACACGTACCAAAACTAAAATTGTTACTTTAATTTGATAAAGAAGCAGGTTTATTGGTGAACATTTCCCCTAAATATGAATTTATGGCAAAACAACTTATCCAATGATGATGGCACTCTGAATCTCTTGAGTCTTTAATCTATTTTTATACATTCAAATCCTTCACAAATATAATCTTGATAACTTCTCTGTTTCATTTGTGTCACATCTAAATGAACGTTTGAATGACACATAAAACTATGTGTTACAGCAGTAACCTTTTTGGACGGATTCGCAACAAAATCACTTTCCAGAAAGTTGACTTTTTTGGGTTTTTACATATATAGTAAGAAAGAAAGATTTATCGGTTTTCTCTCAAACTTTGCTGAAGCTCTTTCAAGTAGACATGACACAAACATCTCCGAAGAATCTGACCCTCACACATTAACCATTAACTGGTTTTGAGTGGATGAAAAGCACTGAAATGTTCTGTGTGAAGGACTGGTAAGAAGTGTATGAGGGAAGCGTTTTGGTGACTCATGTGAACTTTAAAGTTTCTGAGGTCTTGTATTAGGATAAACGTTTTGTAAAAATAATAAAAAGTGTTTGAAAAATATTTTATGTAATTTCAGAAATTTCACTTATTTTTCCCTCATAGAGGATCTTTGGCGAAAGTTAGAGTGCTCACTTCATCCTTTTTTGCTTTGCCAATAAGCAGCTACAAATTCCTGTGGACAAAATCCCATTTTAAATGATTTTCTCTCTGATTTTGTTTACAATGAGCTGATATAGGAAACACACAATAACACTATATTTAGGAATGCAGATTTTATTTTAAACAGCTGTGCTTCCAGAGGTTTTCATTATGTCACTTTTTTATTGGTTTGCTTTGAAGAACTCTGAAAAGGCCGACTTTGAAGTATTTATGCTAGAACTGATTTACATAAAAATTTGATGCAATATGATGATATATCTCCTTTCAGCTTGAAAATCTTCGAACTATCCTTTAAATCATCTGCTAAAAGTGTCACGATATTTTTGGTTTTATGCACAATTTACACTATTTCAATTTCACCTGCTCCTGTTTCTAAAAGCACCACATTAGAGCACAGCTATATATATATATATATAGCATCAAAACCAATTTATTGGTCAGCTCCGAGGTACCGAGAATCACACGTTTACACCTTTTCTAATAGAGTGCTGCTGGACACTCTTTCTCCTTGTTTTCTTTTCTGAAGAAATCTGCCCCAGGCCCTTTTTTCACAGTATTTCCCAACGCAGCATGTGTAAAGACAGAGCCGGACACACTCATCCCCTCAGCTCCTCCCATGTCTCTACTCGTACATAAATAGAACCCGTCTAATTTGGCAAGGGCGATGTTGACATTTGGGTCTGATGTCCCGATGGGAAGGGTATAACGACTACGAATTAAAATGCCGCTGCCACACAACACCTGATCTATTCTTCTGTATTCAGCAGAAGGTTTGCAACACTGCATCAGTAAGAGGAAGCCAAACAAAATCCCCTCATATCAGAGGATTAGTAGTCACATCTTTCTTCTAAAAAGACGTTCTGTTCTGAATAGAAACAAGAGCTATCAGGCTGTCATAGCTGAAAGCTTTGTTTTATCTAAATGACTGAGTTTGTTCTTTTTGCAAAAATTTAAAGTTTTAGAATGAACTAAAGTACAGCAGAAATCAGTAGTGGAAAGTCAAAACCACCATGAATTTACTCTAACATAACAAGCCCTTTTGATGTTCAATGGCTCTGACAGAATGGGCCTCAGAAAAATAACAATCGTGTACTTTGTGAATGACCTTTCCTTCCTCTTCCTCATCCTCCCACCTCCTTGGCTGCCATTAAGACTTGCAAAACAGATAAGTCATTGGCCCTCCTCTTCAGACAATTTTTGCATGGGAGGCGGTGCTTTATTAACAGCTCCGTCATACTCAAATTAGATAAAGGCAGATTTTACACAATTAGTCGTTTTTATTTGTTGATCAGAATCAGCTTAAGTACAACACCTGGATTCAGGTATTTTAATGACACAAACTCATGCCACTAATGTAAAATACTCTGCAAACGCTATGAGCTATCTGTACTAATCTTTATATTATATAGCTTTCTTTTTTATTTGGACATTTACTGTTGTTGGAGATATTTTCTATTAGTTCGACTGAGACACAAGTTTACTGACATAGTTATTCACCCTGGCCATGAAGTTTGAGTAATTTTTTAATATGCAGAGAAGAGAAACTTTATTGTGAATTTGTTCACACTGTGAGTAAGCAAGCATGGAAAATATATGTGAAATTAACACACAACAAAGCTGTCACAAGGCAGAATGCAATTAAGTAATGAAAATACTAATTCAACACTTTACCTCATGAATAAAAAAAATACGGACTAGGGATGTGAGTGGCATATGAAATCAAGTTAGGTGTCTACTTAGGTCATAATGAGGTCAATTAGAAGGAAGCCATGGCATGGCGTACAGTGCCTTGGAAAACCTTTCCAGATTGTGTCTTGTTACAACCAGAAGCTTTTTTGAAAGAGCAGATGATTTCCATCCGATCTGACTGAGCCTGAGCAATTTTGAACACTAGAATGGGCAAAATATTCCATTCTCTAGATTTTCAAGCTGCCAAAGACGGCCCAAACAACTTGCAACTGTAATTGCAGCAACAATTATTTTGAAAAAGTACAGAATACAGTGATGTAAAGTGATTTGGATCATCTAACAAATTTCAATATCAGACAATAACCCGAGTTAATAAATCTATTTTTGATTGAGGATTTCATTTGTCAAGGAAAATCAAAACTAGCTGAACCCATTGTTATACTTGTGATCAAATATATATATGCTGCAAGGCAACAGTGCTACCAACTGCGCCACCGTGGCGCAGTTGGTAGCACTGTTGCCTTGCAGCAAGAAGATCCTGGGTTCGATTCCCGACCGGGGGTCTTTCTGCATGGAGTTTGCATGTTCTCCCCGTGCATACGTGGGTTCTCACCGGGTACTCTGGCTTCCTCCCACAGTCCAAAGACATGCCTGTTAGGTTAATTGGTCTTTCTAAATTGCCCTTAGGTGTATGAATGAGTGTGTGCATGGTTGTTTGTGTGTTGCCCTGCGATGGACTGGCGACGTGTCCAGGGTGTACCCTGCCTCTCGCCCATAGACTGCTGGAGATAGGCACCAGCTCCCCGTGACCAACTATGGAATAAGCGGTAGAAAATGACTGACTGATGACTATATATATATATATATATATATACACAATACAGACCAAAGGTTTGGACACACCTTCTCATTCAAAGAGTTTTCTTTATTTTCATGACTATGAATATTGTAGCTTCACACTGAAGGCATCACAACTATGAATTAACACATGTGGAATTATATACTGAACAAAAAAGTGTGAAACAACTGAAAATATGTCTTATATTCTAGGTTCTTCAAAGTAGCCATCTTTTGCTTTGATTACTGCTCCGCACACTCTTGGCATTCTGTTGATGAGCTTCAAGAGGTAGTCACCTGAAATGGTTTTCGCTTCACAGGTGTGCCCTGTCAGGTTTAATAAGTAGGATTTCAAGCCTTATAAATGGGGTTGGGACCATCAGTTGTGTTGTGCAGGAGGTGGATACAGTACACAGCTGATAGTCCTACTGAATAGACTGTTAGAATTTATATTATGACAAGAAAAAAGCAGCTATGTAAAGAAGAACGAGTGGCCATCATTACTTTGAGAAATGAAGGTCAGTCAGTCCGAACAATTGGGAAAACGTTGAAAGTGTCCCCAAGTGCAGTCGCAAAAACCATCAAGCACTACAAAGAAACTGGCTCACATGAGGACCGCCCCAGGAAAGGAAGACCAAGAGTCACCTCTGCTGCGGACGATAAGTTCATCCGAGTCACCACCCTCACAAATCGCAGGTTAACAGCAGCTCAGATTAGAGAACAGGTCAATGCCACACAGAGTTCTAGCAGCGACATATCTCGAGAACAACGGTTTAGAGGAGACTGTGTGAATCAGGCCTTCATGGTTAAATAGCTGCTTGGAAACCACTGCTGAGGACAGGCAACAAGCAGAAGAGACTTGTTTGGGCTAAAGAACACAAGGAATGGACATTAGACCAGTGGAAATCTGTGCTTTGGTCTGATGAGTCCAAGTTTGAGATCTTTGGTTCCAACCACCGTGTCTTTGTGCGGCGCAGAAGAGGTGAACAGATGGACTCTACATGCCTGGTTCCAACCATGAAGCATGGAGGAGGAGGTGTGATGGAGGTGGTGCTTTGCTGGTGACACTTTTGGGGATTTATTCAAAATTGAAGGCATACTGAACCAGCATGGCCACCACAGCATCTTGCAGCAGCATGCTATTCCATCCGGTTTGCCTTTAGTTGGACCATCATTTATTTTTCAACAGGACAATGACCCCAAACACACCTCCAGGTGTAAGGGCTATTTGACCAAGACGGAGAGTGATGGGGTGCTGCGCCAGATGACCTGGCCTCCACAGTCACCGGACCTGAACCCAATCGAGATGGTTTGGGGTGAACTGGACCGCAGAGTGAAGGCAAAAGGGCCAACAAGTGCTAAGCATCCTTGGGAACTCCTTCAACACTGTTGGAAAACCATTTCAGGTGACTACCTCTTGAAGCTCATCAACAGAATGCCAAGAGTGTGTGGAGCAGTAATCAAAGCAAAAGGTGGCTACTTTGAAGAACCTAGAATATAAGACATATTTTCAGTTGTCTCACACTTTTTTCTTCAGTATATGATTCCACATGTGTTAATTGATAGTTTTGATGCCTTCAGTGTGAAGCTACAATATTCATAGTCATGAAAATAAAGAAAACTCTTTGAATGAGAAGGTGTGTCCAAACCTTTGGTCTGTACTGTATATATTTTGCTAATGGTTATTTATACAGTCTGTCTTTAGCATTACTGATAGAACCTGAAGTGTAGAATGAAGTAAAAACTTGGACCTACCTAAGACCATGAAGTAGGCTAAGAAATATCAAGAAACCACAACATCATGCCCAGATTTAAAGAAATTCAAGATTGAATAGAAAAGTAGTAAATCCCTCCCAGGCCGGGCAGACTACCAAGGTTAGTCCAAGAGGGCATTGACGAATAATCAACATTGACTCAGTCAAGGTCAGTGATCATCCCAAAGACTTTTGGAAAAATGTTCTGTGGACTGACAAGATAAAAGTGGAACTTGTGTTTTATAACTGGCATAAAAAACCAACGCATCATTCCAGAAAAAGGACATCATACCTCCAACCAAACATGGTGTTGAAAATGTGATGGAAACGTTTTGCTGCTTTAAGACAATTTGCACAATTTGCCATAACTGATAGAACCTTTAATTCTACTCTCTACAACAACATCCTGAAGGAGATCAGCCAACCTTTCCTGAAAACCCTCAGTTTGGGGGCGTGGCGCTGATGGTGTAGGGGCGAATGCATGCAACCATATGCAGAGGCTATAGTCGTCAAAGCGGCTGTCCAGGGTTCGAGTCCCGGACCTGGTGACATTTGCCAAATGTCTCCCCCTCTCTCTACCCCTCTTTCCTGTCTGCCTACTGTCAAAAAATAAATAAATAAATAAAGGCCACTAATGCTGAAAAAAATATCTTAAACCCTCAGTTTGGTACTTTACACTGAAGTACACTTGGGTTACGCAGCAGAACAATGATCCAAACTACACCTGCAAGTCATCCTCTAAATGGCTCAAAAAAACAAAGGTTTTCCAGTGGCGTTGTCAAAGTCTGAATTTAAACCCCTTATTTCAGGAACAAAACAGGCAAGCTTAACCTTTTGCTTTATTTTTAGATAACTCTGATGCACGTCAAAAAATAAAATAAAACAATCCTTCAGATTAAGACTGGCAGCTCTATATTTGGGGGCAATATGATTCGGCCCTTGATGTTAAGGCTGGCGACGTGGCTGATGTGACCGCACTGCACGCTTACAGGTCACAGCGCCGCGGGGCACCACGACCAGTCGCACAGGGTTAGGAAGTGGCGGAGGTTACACAGCTGTGACCGGCTGGAGCCCAGAGGCCAGCCTCAGATGATTTCACGTTTCCCCATAGAGCTCAGATCTCACGATGAAAGAGCGAGACACATGATCAAGAGAGTGTGAAAGAACAATGGAGATGGAACACAATGAGGATGAAGGCTACAGAGAGAGGGAAAAAAGTGTAAGTGTAAGAGTGATTGATGTCTGGAGATTGCAGAGGGGAGGATGGGAGCAGCGGGAAGAAGACAAAAGGCCAGGAAGTCATGTTTTATCCTTCAGCTTTACAGTCACTGCCCTGCTGAGAAGTCATCTTCTCTTCTTGGCCCTAAGAAAAGTAAAAGCTAAGCCGAAAAAAGGTTTATCCTTTGCTGCAGAGCTATTTTGGACAACAATTTGAACAGCTCATTAGAAGGCACAACTCCTGATTTACACAGCAAATAGTGCCAGTAATATCCTGGAGCAAACACACCCCTTACGTTTAGCAGGTGTGAGCAAATAGTACTTTTTGTGTATTTGTTTGTGAAATTTTCATCACTTCACAGTTACTTCATAATACGACCTTCAACTACAAAGAACCGAGCACAGTAAGTGTCCAAAGAAAAAACTGAATGTCTAACTGATTCTGAATAATCTCAGTGTCATTCAGGAAATGCGTGTGGAACCTGGCCTTTCTAAATTTTTAAATGCTGAAGGTGTTCTTTTCATTGTGATGTGCATTGAGGAACAAATATCCTGCAGATGTTGGCATTCTATAGTATATTTACAGAATACAGAGATAATTGAAAACACTGTTAGATAAAATCTTTGGAAAAGGCAAAACATTACGTTCTTTTCTGCAAGTTTACGTTTAGCTTAGTCAGATTGGACGGAGGGCATCTGTCAACATCAGTTTTTAGGTTTTGCCACATAATTTCAATTGGATATAAGACTAGGCTTTGACTGGACCATTCTAACACATGGATGTGATTTGAATTAAACATTTTAATTGTGTCTCTGACAGTATGTTTAGGGAGGTCAGCCTTCGCCCCAGTCGCACGTTTTTTACAGCCTCTAACAGGTTTTCTTCCAGGTTTGCCCTGGATTAAGCTATGTCCTTCATTGCATCATCTCTGATCAGCTTCCCTGGTGCTCCAGAAGTAAAGCATCCCCACAGTATGATGCTGCCACCACCATGTTTCATGTCAGGGATGGTTTATTTTGTCATATGGGGTTATGCAAGTAGAGCAGAAAATTCAGTTTTGTTCTCGTCTGACCAGAGAACCTTCGTCCACATGTTTGTGTCTTGACCTGGCTTCTAACGTTCTACAAGACAAATAGTTGTTGTCAACTTAAAACGGGGATATTGTTTCACAACCTAACCTTTCTTTAAACCTCTCCAAAACTTGTCTGCTGTGTTCCTTGGACTTCATGAATGTTTGTTTTCTAATAAGCATCTGAGGCCAGAAACAGCACAGCTGGATTTATGATGAGACTAAACTACACACAAGTGAACTCTGTTTACTAATTAGGTGTCTTCTAAATGGAGATAGTTGTATTGAATCTCACTTAGAGGTATTAAAGTACAAATGCTTGGCACAGTTTTTTTTTTTGGAAAAAAAATAAAATCCTAAATCCTAATGTCCTTTACCTTTCACTTGGTTTATCACATAAATCTCCATAAAATGCACTAAGATTTGTGGTTGAAACATTAAAACATAAGGAAAAGTTTAAGGGGTGTTAGTATTATTTGCGTCTATAAATAAGCAAATAATGTCTCTTTAGGTAAATGCTATTTATCTTTGTAAAAACATTTAAATCAGTTCTATTAACTGGCCTTATTTTGTATTTGTTTGTAAAAGAAAAACAAGCAAAAGAGAGGTTAATAAAAAGAAAATATTGAAATACATAATGATCTTGTTTTGTGGGATGTGGCATATCTTTTTTTCTTTTTCTTACTATTTAGTTTCTCAAAATGCACTTAAGCCCTTACAGACCCAGAAAGCAACATGCTGACAGGATACATCAGCCTTAAATATTACTCATAGGTAATTTTGCATTAAGCCTAGCTGTTTCTTGTGAAAAAATAGATTTAATTTCAAAGCCTTGTGTAAAACAACCGCTCTGAAGACAAGTGATGAAGCGGTAAACAACGACATTAGTGGCGCTTTCAGCTTTCCTGACTTCAAATGATGCCCTTTCCTCTGGAGCATTTTCTTCTCTTATAAACAAGCACAAATCATCATCATCATGAAAATGTCAAACTGTTGCTTTCATTCTGTCAATAATGTCAAGCTGCTGACACTTTGACAAAGAGGGAGCGCTTCTCGGAGGAGAATAAAAGTGAAATCAATGCTGAGTTTGTGGTATCAGCGTGAGGCGGTTGGGGGGGTATTCCTTTTCATCCTTGTTCGAGAGAGCTGCTGCAGCCACTGAATATGGCCCAGTTGCAATGTCCTGCCATCCCTCGGCCGGTCCAGATGGTCACCATATGTCCTCGCACCACAAACAGCAGAACACACGGCAGCGAGGAGTGCACGCTTCATGAGCACCGTGGTTTGTTTACTAGTGTTTCCCTCTGTTGTTTGTTGTGTGTCTGATGGAGCATCTGCAGCAACAACAGCTGATATTAGGGGCAAATTAATGTAAGTAAAACTGCAGCAAACAGGGATGAGATCCAGATTTCTTCCTCCAAAAGAGAGAAAATCCCGCTCCAACAAAACCAAAACTTTTGTTCTTCTTTAAAGTTTCTGTGATTAAATATTTAGAGATAAAAATGAGAAGATTAGAGAAGACCAAGCACTCTGGCTGATCTAGAGATATTTTGTAGAGGAATGGGCAACTATCCCTCCTTCTGACATGTTGCTGGAGAACACTAAACTTCTAACAATTCGGAGTCAGCTTACAATGCTATATCTAAAAATAAATATCCAAGAGTCTGTTCAATCTAATAAAATAATAATGTTATTCAATCCATGTGCTATTTCATTAGTTAGGTGTCATATGCACACGTCGAAGCAAATGTCTGAAAGAGCCGTAAAAGTAATTATGTTTAGTATCACTTTCAGTGTAGGACAAGCTTTAACAGATATTGGCCTCAAGGCTGTAGGATATTATTAATGGACAGGGACACAGTCATCAACAAGGTGCTGCTGTGATTTAAAACAGACTAAATGTACAAAACTGACTTGTTTTTCTAATGATTGAACTTTATGACATTACTCTGGTGTTATATTTATTAGACAACTTGTTGTAGAGAGCCAAAGCCTATTTACTTCGACTATAGTGAAAGGTGTCAAATTTTCCTATTAGATATATTAATCTTTGTGTTCTTCCAAACCAAATCATGCTTTCACATAGCAATAAGCTTAAACTTGAAACGGGTAAAAATAGATAGATCTTTTTACCAGACGATTTAGTTTATTAATATTTTTTATTATTGTAATAAAATCAAGGATTGTGTTTCGTGATTTTTTTGGGCAGTTCCAGATTTTCTAATGGTTTCTATAGGAGGTGCCAGGAGTGGATGACATCACAGGTCACGTGACTCACTCTGGGCGTTGAGCTCTTTCACTGCTTCTCCCATTTTTTGCAAAGAACCTCATCTTACTCCCACAACTTTGACCCTTTATGTGCAATTTATACTTAACAACACAGGCATGTTTGTGCACTTTCACCCACTGTTGTAGGACCTCCTGCTTTTCCTCAGATCCCTCTGAAACCCAAAGTACACACACCCAGACTCTCATTCACTCCCATTATATTTTAGCTCTGTATTTTGGTTTATAGTTTTTAAATGTCAGTCAGTCATTTTCTACCGCTTATACCTTAGTGGGTCACGGGGTAGCTGGTGCCTATCTCCAGCAGTCTATGGGCAAGAGGCGGGGTTACACCCTGGACAGGTCGCCAGGGAAACACACAAACAACCATGCACACACTCATTCATTCACCTAAGGGCAATTTAGAGTGGCCAATTAACCTGACAGGCATGTCTTTGGACTGTGGGAGGAAGCCAGAGTACCCGGTGAGAACCCATGCATGGGGAGGACATGCAAACTCCATACAGAAAGACCCCCAGTCGGGAATTGAACCCAGGACCTTCTTGCTGCAAGGCAACAGTGCTACCAACTGCACCACCGTGCAGCCCGTTTTAATTGAATTTTTATGTGGAGAGCTGGTTTATTTCTCTTTGCAGTCTTATTTTACACTTCAGTTTATTTGTCAGTGTAAAAAATAAAAGGCTTCACATATTTGCGGCTTTTTAAACCACTTGTGATGTTCAACAAATAGTGACTTTTCAAAGCAGACCTTGAGAGCTCAGAGCAACAAAAAATAAAACCAGATAATCCTAAAATGATCCGTATGACTCCATGATCACACCAGAAACTAAATTTGTCTGGAGGAGGATGACATTTATTGCTTTAGTATCAAACTGAAGAAAAACAGTACTTCTGGAGGCCATAAAAGTTTGTCTACCTTGGGCTAAATTGTCAAATTTATTACCTGTCATCTACTGGGAGTTTAATTTCTTATGACAGACATGCTGGGCAAGAAGAGCATTCATCAGACTAGCAGCCAAGAGGTCTGGAGGAGCCGCAAAGATATATAGCTCAGGTGGGAGACTCTGTTGACAGGGCAGCTATTAGTTGTGCACTCCATATTTCTGGCCTGTATGGAAGAGACACAACGTTTGGAAGATCAAAACTGAACGTTTTGACCAAAATGAAAAACAATGTGTGGAGTAAAACTAACACTGCACACCACCCTGAACATAACATCCCCTCGGTGATACATGGCAGTGGCTCCATCATGCTGTGGGGTTGCTTTTGTTCGGCAGGGACATGGAAGCATGTCAAAGTTATCAGGGAGATGGATGGAGCTAGAACAAGACAATCCTGGAAGAAAACCTGTTAGTGGCTGTAAAAGAGTTGGGGTGGAGGTTCACCTTGCAGCAAGTCAGCAATCTAGGAAAGAGGTCAAACCTAAGTATACAAATATTCTTAATCCAGTCTTACTGAGCTTGAGCTATCGAGCAAAGAATAAGTGGCAAAGCTGCGAAAAACTGACAGAGACATACCCTAGAGGACTTGGATCTAACTGCAAAAAAAGGTGGTTCTATATATTGTCTAAGTGAGGCTGAATATAAATGCACGCCTCATTTTTATTTTTAAAAATGTTTTCCTTCTAGTTCACAAATATGCACCATTTTGTGTTGGTCTATTATATGAAATACCAAGAAAATACATGAAAGAACCCGTGTACCAGATAGCATGTTTTCACTGCAAAATAAGGAGAGTTTTGTGCTAAACAGCAAAGGCATCTTTAACAGGAGGAATCAAAGGCACCGTGACAGTGAGGGTGTATTTTACAGGAAAGCAACCTGACAAAGCAAGTTCAAGCGCATGGATGTGCAGTACTACAGTTACTGTATCAGTGACAGTAAATGAAGCGGGATCAGATCACAGAGACCTGTTCACACCTGGGGAAGGGCCCCGGCTGACACTAGATCACTGACACTGATCACGTCTTCAGCAAACATAGATCCAAATAAGAACCAAACTGTGTGCCACAGGTAACAGTAAGGGTTAACTTCATCGAAATGTGCACAAAATCTGACTGTAGGCAACTAGCAGATACACAGGATTCCAAAGATTACAAAGTTCCCTGTAAAACCTCCAGACTTTTCCAGATTCAATTCTCTAGACCTCTTTGTCCTTGTTCATTTGAAAAAATAAAAATGCAAACAAAGTTTACTCTGAATTTATTGTAGATATTTCTACAGTGGGTAGGTTTTCAATATGGAACCTAGAAAAAAAAAACAGAAACCAGAAGGAAGTAAAGACAGAAGAATGGGTGGAGTGACACAAGTAAGGAATGCTAGAAGGACACATTGAGGGAAGAAATTAAAGAAGGAAGGAAAAGTGACACAAGATAAGACAGGCTAAAGGATACAAGGAAGGCTGGAAAGAAGAAAGAATTAATGAATGACACTAGGAAGAGAAGGAGGTAGGACACAAGAGAGTGAGGGAGGTAGGATATGAGGAAAGAAAGTAGGGATGGCTACAAAGAAAGAAGGCAGGGAGGAGGGACACAATGAAAAAAGCAGAAGGAAAGGAAGAAGGAAAGAACATAAGTATTGACTGGAAGTAAGAACGCACAAAAAGATTGGAAGAAGGAGTCTAACATGGAAGGAAGGTAGGGAAACAAAGAAGGGAACAGAACAGGTAAAGGACACAAGAAAGGTTTCAGATTTTTATTTGTATAATTTTCCTTCTTCTTTGCACTTGTGTTCTACTTTATGTTGGACAAATCCTGCTGGACTGCTAGTCAATTTTCTTAAAGTCAGTAAACCAATTTGGTAAAACCTACATATGGCATTTAATCATGACTAAACATTTTTTCAAGCTGAAAATATTTAGTGTTCTCTTCAACAGTGAAAATCCCATTATGTGTGCATTTCTCCAGGAACACATCATTAAACCCATGGCGGCACCACCTAGCCCAGTAAACGGCAACATCTTCAGGGACTCAGGTGGGTTTTCATCATCATGCCTCACTTCCTGCAGTGAGGAGTACAGGGATATTCAGCTAAGGGCTTGAGACAGTTGCTGCGCCCCATTCCCTCGGTTCAATTATGTTCAATTACTCTCAGCCTGAGCCTACAGATGCTGCTGCAGTTGGGTTTTATTTGGCTGCTCTGATATTTGATTTGTGGATGTTGTCACAAACAGGCTCAGGGCTGGAGAAAGGAGGGAGGAACGTGCTTAAAATGAGACAATAATGAGTTTATTAGATGACAGAAATAAAATAAAACCAGATAAAAGGCAGAGGACAGAGGTGGAAATTATTCATCCCACATGAAACATTTGAGTAATCCTCTGATTTCTTTAGACTCGGATTCCAATGATCCTGGCTTACCTTTAAGCTTTTAAACATGAATTTATCAATAGTTCCTTTGGCTTTCTGCTAACACACAAGTTAGCAAAGTACCGTTTATCTTGTAAAACCTTCAGCTTTGACTGAACTGAGAGGTCAAAGCTTGATCTTCAGCCTATGGGCAGTTGTATAATTAATCTGAAGAGAAAATGCTTTAAACCTTGCTGGTAGCATATTGTTGTTCAGTCTTTAATTATGAATTATTTTATTTTCTTATTACAATCTAATTGATTTTTCTTATCAAGTGATCCTGATCACTAGGCTTAAAGTTTGTCTTTGGACTGTTTGGCCACATGCTTGCTCAGGATGAGGGATTGCTGCAAGGTCAATCACTCGCTGTAATTGGCTGGGCATCTCCAGGTAGAAAACTTGGTCCAAATGGCATTATGACCTCAACCTGACTAGGATTGAATTGAAATATGTAATTTAATTTTCAGCCAGTCCATATGATTACACATTTGATCATAAGTCTCTGAATATAAATTAGATCTGCTGTCATAAAGCACCTTCAGATGATATTTGTTGTGAATTGGTGCTACTGTATATAAATAAGCTTCATCTTGGCTCTTTAAATTTTCATTTCGAGATCATTTCTAGTTTTTGAAGGTTGTTAACTCTAACCTATGAATCATTCTGGCATCTAAAGGCTCCTAAACACAATGGACGAGCCAATGTTGTGGCTAAATATTTAAGAAAATTAAACAAGGACCGGTTTTAAATTGGATCTTGGGGAGTTACTAGCATCCTCAAATTGTATTTTAAGTCATTTTGCAAAAAAAAAAAATGGTGTTCCTAATATTTTGTTGCAAACACACGTCAGTTTGTTCCTGCTTTGGGGATATAGTGTTACCATGTTGGTATGTGATGAAGTACAGTAAATCTTTATAATCTGTTCATATATGACTCCAGTATTAATTATCTATAGGCAGTAGTACACTCATAATTATCTTGGTTTGATCAGGAGTCGACTGTTCCATATTTCATGGAAGTCAATCTTCTTAATTCAAGAGAAATAAACTGCTGCACCAGAGTTTTGTAAATGTGTGTGTCCTGTATCATCTGGTGTAAAACTAACACAGAATTTCAGAAAACAAAACAGCAGACCAATAGTCAAACATGGAGGTTGTATTGTGATGTTGGGGTTTACTTTGCAGCTTTAGGACCTAGATGCTGTAACTGATGGAAACATTAACTTTTCTCTCTAGCAGAAAGTTCTGAAGGCGAATGTCCAACCATGAGCTTGTGACCTTAGGCCCTGGGTGACAAGGGCCTAAGGTGCTCCCGGACAATGATCCTAAGTACACCACTGAATGGCTCAAAACAAAAAAGAAGCAACAAGGAAACAATATGAGGGGTTTGGAGTAGCCTAGTCAAAGTCCAGACTTAGATCCAATTGAGATGCTGAGGAATGACCTTAGCTCCTTTTCCAATAAAAATCCTGGCTGCTCTGAAAGGCAGCAGAAAAATGTTTTTAAATCAGCCTAATGACATGTAGGGAGGTTATGTAGAAAGCTTCACTACACCTCTGGTCCAGTAAGTGGCGGTAATAAGAAACAAAAGGCCAAACAAGCAAAGGCGGAACGAGAAGCTCACATCTCGCCATTTGCTCACAAAACAAGATTGAGAATGCACAACTTTGTTGCTTGTGGTGTTTTACCACATTGTAGTTGTAAAAGTAGGCTTTAATATGAATCTCTTACGAAGTTGAAAACAACAACAACACACAAGTTTTAAATATGGTAGGTGAGCAGCAGTCAGGACACTATAAGAAAGGGTCCGTCAATCATTGTTCCTCAGCACATAACCCTGTCCCTCAACAATCCCAGGTAATTTGAAAGTCCTAAGCCCAGACCACAAACTTTTATCTGAGAAAGTGGTCGGCTCCAACTCAAAGTTGGTAACTAAATTCTAGATCCACCAACATGACAAATCCAAACTTTCTTACTATAAAGATAAATTTGAGCAAATGCCTGTTGAATTAGCAGGACTTAGGAAACAACCTCTGTCTCCTAAACTGGAGCCGATCTTCATATCCTTGAGGAAGAAGAGAGAGCAGACAGTCTGAACAACGGGCTGTCAGAGAGGCTGAGCGGCGGCAGTGTAATTACACTTCAGGAAGGCTGGATCGTGTCAGGCCTACCCTCCCTTTGCCTCGCCAACCTGTCCCTGGAGGCAAATTAGCTGAGCTTGCTTTCAACAGAGAAGCGAAGGAGGAATCCAGAAGAAATCTCTATCAAATGTCAGATTAGCATAGCAGAGCGAGAGGTAAATTATTTGGCTTTATATAGCGCTTTGAAACCTGAAATCAGAAAACACCAACTCCATGTGTCTCTTCTGACAGCCGCCCTTGCGTGACTTTGCGTTGCTGACACGCAGCTTGCGGTCTGTTCGAAGGGAGATAAATCCATGATGGGTGGCAAGTTAAAGGAGAGATGAGCAGCTTAGTCTCGGGCGCTGACGAAGCCTTCGTGGAGCTACACCTGGACCCTGACAGGACTATCTGAAGCTTTATCATCGTACATGTATCCTAACCGAGGGGAGAAAAGTGCAATATTAATACTCATATTGAGATTTTTAAACAAGATTAATATTTGACCTTTACAGTTGTATTAACTATGCTGTTTTAAAGATTTAGAAAGTTGGAGAGTTATTAAATACCACACTTTATCAATGAGAGGACGGCTGTGCTGTAATTTATGATAAAGTTCAGGGCTGGGATATGTCTCGCAGTTTATTTGTACAGTTAATTGAACTTTCCCATATTGTCACGTTACAACTACACACTTCAATATATCTTTTTAGGCATTTTATGTCATAGACCAACAGACCATGAATGTGGAGCTACATGAAATTAAAACCTGAAAAGTGTGGTGTACATCTGTATTTAGCCTGATTTCGATCTTCCGATACCCCCAAATAAAATCCTATGCAGCCAGTTGTCTTTGGAAGTCACCTAATTAGATACTTATTAAGCACCCACAGCTTTTTGTTTTCTGATCGCCAAAGACCAACTTATATACCCATTAAAAGTATTTTAGATTGCAAGAGACAATTTCCTTCAGGTCAATCAGTTAGTTACTGGCACAAACACCCAGAGGGAGAAACTGACACTCAGTTTGTTTTAGTAAAAAATCTTACCTTACATTAAAAAAGTGTTTTATCATCTGAAAAACACTGCAGAAGTTTCTCTCTCAGTCTAAAGCAGAGAATTGATTTTATAACCCTGGACTGATTGTTGCAATGCTCTACTTTCTGGCCTGAGAAAAGCTGAGGAGGACCAGAAACCACAAAGATTTTAAGCTCTTCACATTTTAGAATTGATTTTTAGTTGCTTTTAAAAGTAATAATGATTTTAATCAAACTTATTTTATCTGATTTGCTTTTTCATTCTCAGAAAGACCTTCTGTTGGTACCTAAAGTTTAAATTAAAACTGTGAGTGGTTGATCATTATTATGGCCTTTACCTTTGGAACCTCCTGCCTGAAGACCCAAGGGCAGCTGAGAATGTTGATATTTTCAAAAAATAATAAAAAAAACTTTCTTTATTACCTGGGTTAAAGGCTGTTTATGAACTTTTAAGTCAGTTTATCTTTGTTTTCTGTTGCGTTTGTATTCTGGTCTCACTACCTTTAATATCACTTAGCTTTTTATCTTGTTAGCAAGATTTTTAGATCCCTTGGTAAATGAAACTGTATATTTTATCTCTATTTTGTCTTATGGCAAATTTTTTAAGTGTTTTTAGAGTCCAAGGGTTTTAATGTTTTATATTTTTATATCTGTCTCTGGTGTTCCTTCATTTACAACTGTTTCTTTAGTCCAACATTTTATATTAGTTTAATTTGGTTGTCTGATAATTATTTTATTTGCTTAGCTTAGCATATTTTGATGTGATTGTTGATGGTTCTTTGCAGGCTTGTTTTAACTTCTGTAAAAACAGTTTGTGTTACATTTGATTGTATAAAAAATACAAACTAATTCATTAGATCGATTCCAACTGACAGGCTGGAAAAAAGACCTTTATTTAAGGCCCGTGGTAGCCCTGGTGGAGCTCTGGAGGAACTGCAGGCACACACAACTCAGGAGGAGTCTGTAATCAGGCAGATTATTACTTGTACACTTCACAAATTCGGCCACAAAGGAAAAGTGGCAGAAAAATTGTGGATTGCGGAGAATCAACTCGGCACATCACTCAGATACACCATACCTAAGTAAAAAATTGTGGTGGCAGCATCATG